>NC_062295.1:20443825-21111615 GCF_902655055.1 Lutra lutra | reverse complement strand
AGAGGGAGACTCCCTGCTCTGTTGTATCTATTGTGCTGCCCAGGCTGATTAACCTGTCACAGTGGGGAGTATCTGCATGAGAAATCAAGAACTGACCCTTAGAACTTCTACCTTGTGGTGATGTAGATCACCTCTATTCATATTTCCTTGCCCAAAACAAGTCACATGGCTCACCCAAGGGCAGGGAAGCTCAGTCATTCCTTGGATCCAGAAAATGGAAAGCCAGACATGTTGGGGGAACCATCATAACCATCATTAGCTGTGTGACCTGAAGTTTCTTAGTGTCTCTGCACCTCAATTTTCTCATCTTCAGAATGGAGGTAATTATAGAAAACCCAACAAACTGTGAGGAACAAATGCACACCTGTAACAGTAAGTCCTCAGTGCAATGCCTGACTCATAATACATGTCCAGTGAATATTGGCTTTATAGTAGCTAAAAGTTAACCAATTCCTCTCACTTGAAGTGACTTGGTTTTCCTTTCCTCTAAGTCTCAACCAACACAAGGCAACATCTCTCCCTGGAATCTATGTAAGCTCAGTTCCCTCTAATTAGCCATCCAATCCTTAGGATGTCAGAAAGTCATAACCAGTTATCTATGGCAATGTGAAGTTTCATGTTAGTGAATCCAGAAATACAACTACCTTTCTTTCTTTCTTCCTTTTTTTTTTTTTTTTTTTTTTTTTTTTTGGACAGGTCATTTGCTGAACCGGGGGAAGAGAAGCCTGTAATTTGGAGAGTTAAAAATTGGGCAGAGGCAAAGCCCAGCGGGGGAAATTTTAGGTCCAATAGGTGTGCCTCCAAAGCTTGTTCAGCACCAGGGACAGAGACCAGGAAAGCTCATGACTCCGGGGAAGGAGGAACAGGAGGCAGAAGAGCAGATGGGAGTTATTTTTAAAAAGAGGCAGCAAAAAAGGGGTGGGAAGAGAATGCTATAGACAAGGGAGCGCTGTAGCTACAGGTCGCAATATGGTTTGGGAGCCTTGTGGAGAAAAATGCCTGACTGGGTTGAGAACCTGGACCATTATTCTGGGAAGAAGGAAATTCTCTGAGCTACGAGGAAAGCCAATCCCAGAAGCACCTCCTGTTTTGATGCCCCCAAGCTCCAAGAAGAACAGCATTGTTTCAGTCAAGACACAGTTTTCAAGTGACAGAAAACTAACTCTGAGCTGGCTTAAACACAAAGGGATTTGTATTGCTACAGAGAATTGCAAAGTCCAAGACCAGGTTCAATTTGAGGCAGAACTGAATCTGTGTGCTGAAACAGTGTCATTCATGTTATTGGTTTCTCTAAGTTTTATTCTCTTGGTGTGGGTTTCATTTTCAAGCAAGTTCTTCCCTCCTGGTGTCAGAGGACAGGTAGCCCTCTGGACGTGTGTCCTGTCTTCCCATACTTCTTACTAAAATGGGACACTTGGACAAGAGTTCTTAGATTTGGGCGCCTGGGTGGCTCAGTGGGTTAAGCCGCTGCCTTCGGCTCAGGTCATGATCTCGGAGTCCTGGGATCGAGTCCCGCATCGGGCTCTCTGCTCAGCAGGGAGCCTGCTTCCTCCTGTCTCTCTGCCTGCCTCTCTGCCTGCTTGTGATCTCTCTCTGTCAAATAAATAAATAAAATCTTTAAAAAAAAAAAAAAAAGAGTTCTTAGATTTTTTCCCTGATTGGTATGCAAGCACATTCTAGAACTGATCACTGTGTGGCAAGGGGGTAAGATTCTCTGAGTGGCCCGATTTGGGTCACATGACTAAATGTCCACCCTCAAATGAATCAGCTCCCATTGAACTGCATGAATTGAATGAAAACAAAGAGTAGTGCTCAAGGGTCCTCAGTTAAGATTGCTAGGGTGGATGTAAGGGCAGGGAAACAAGAAATGTGAACAATTTTTATACACACCTAAGGACAACTGCAATGTTCATTGCTGTCACTGCCACCACCATTTTTTATTCATTTTTATTTATTTATTAAGTAATTTACCCCAAAGATACAGATGTAGTGGAAAGAAGGGATACCTGCACCCCAATGTTCATAACAGCAGTGTCCACTATGGTCAAACTGTGGAAGAAGCCAAAATGTCCTTTTGCAGATGAATGGGTAAAGGAGATGTGGTTCATCTGTACAGTGGACTATATCACTCAGCCATCAGGAAGGATGCATATCCTCCATTTGCATCAACATGGATGGAACCGGAGGGGATTATGCAAAGTGAAATAAGTCAATCAGAGAAAGACAATTAGCCAATGGTTTCACTCATATGTGGAACATAAAGAATAGCACTGAAGACCATAGGGGAAGGGAGGGAAAACTGAATGGGAAGAAATCAGAGACGGAGATAAACCATGAAAGACTCTGGACTCTGGGATACAAACTGAGGGTTGTAGAAGGGGAGGTGGGTGGGGGGATGGGGTAACTGGGTGATGGGCATTAAGAAAGGAACGTGATGTGTTGAGCACTGTGTGTTACATGCAACTGATGAATCATTGAACACTACATCAAAAACTAATGATGTACTATATGTTGGCTAATTGAACATAATAATAATAATAATAATAATTAATTAAAAGTAATCTCTACACCCAGCTTAGGGCTTGAACACACAACCCCAAGATCAAGAGTTGCATACTTCACTGACTGGGCCAGCCAGGTGTCCCACCGCCTTTGTATAGTACCATTCTCGGCAGGCTTGGATGACATTCACCATGGAAACCCATCTAGAACCTAGTGGGAGTTGTAAGCCATGCTGTCTTGGAGCCACCATCTCCCGCAGTCCTACCAATGAACATTGGTTTCTCCACCTAACTCCTTGGTTTCCCAGAGGAGCCCAAACCTTTCTCTGAATCCCAGAACATTGGCTGAGAGCTTGAGACAACATATATTGTGTTGCCTGCTTTATGTCCCCAGATCCATGCATTTTCCCCTAAGACATTGTCTTGAGTCTTGCTGTCTATTAGAAAGATAACCTAAATGAAGACACCAAACTCAATGATGTTGACTGCTGCCACTTTGGAGTGGAACTTATGAGGCAAACACCAATCTTATTTGGAGATCAGATTTAGAAATGCCTCTCCAAGTACAGGGACCTTCCTTTTCTGGTTGGATCCAACATTACACAATCAAAGCTGTGCAGAATCTGGAGTGAAATAATAAGTATCTTATTTGGGACTACTCTTTCTCATTTGGTAAACCTATACTATAAGTTCTTCAAGGCCCCTTTCAAATATTAACTGCTCTCCGAGCCATTGCCAACTCCCCTAGTAGTAATTAGTTCCTTCCTATCACCTTGCTCCAATAAAACATGGATAACATCCATTCTAGCCCTTGAGTTCTTTGACATCAATCTTTCTTATTCGTTCTGGTATCATCAGTTTCTTGACGGTAGGTAGGTACTTAATAAAAGTGTGATGGATGAATGAATGAATTGTTTATGCAGATTGAGCCAGAAAAAACATTAGGAATTTATCAAATCCAAATAATTGATCATACAGAGGAAGAAACTGTCAGTCAGAGAGAGCAAACAACTTGCATCAAAGCACGCAGAAAATTCATCCCTATGTGACAATCCCTATGTGAGGTGCCCTATTCCTCTCAATCCAGAGCACTTTGCAATACAAGTCTGTCCTTCAGGGGGCACTCAGTCTTAGCATTTTGCATACATTATTTCATTCGCTCTACCTGGTTAATGACCTTGTGACCCCTATTTTAATGATAATGAAGCAGAGGGTCAGAAAAATGACTGCTAACCAGTTCTCCCAACTCTGTGAATGCTTCAAGAACTGAATTCCAACTGTTTCTGACCCTCTTTCTGATTGGTAGAGAGACTGCAAAGCATCTGGAACCCAGCCTGCCTCGTAGAACTTACACTCTTTTCTGTCTCACTCCTTTCCCCAGGCAGAGGGCCCAGGAACCTGAAATAGAAACTCTTCAGTACAAACCAGTGTGGTTATGCCTGTAGCCTGGAAGTTTCTGCCTCTGACTGCCAGAGAAAGAAGGCAGGCTTCGGAGGTTCACACCACTGTTCTGTCTCAGTGGCAGAAACAGACCCTGACATAGTTTCTCACAATTCCCAACGTGGGCTTATTAGAGCAAGAGAAAAAACAAGGGGACATGCTGCAAAAAATAAATGGCTCTGTGCTGAAATTGTCCATAAAGTGTCTTTATTTTCTTCCCTGGAAACCCAGTAACTAAGGCAGGCTATATTCACTCTCGATCATAATTTTAACATCATACATATTACCTGCCATATGTGCATTATATATATTCTCACTTGATTCTCACGACAGCCTAACAAGGAAAGTACTATCATTATCCCCCCTTTATTGATGAGGAGAAAAATGAATCATACTATGGTTTAAAAAACTTGCCTAGAACCCCTTATTTAGAAACTACCAGAACACAGAGTGGAAGCAAGGCAGTCTGACTCCTAACCCTGTGCCTTTAGCCACTGAATGAAAGCATCTCATGATAAAATCAGAATATTTGAGCTTCCGGGCTTCTTTGGGATCTCTCTGCTTGTTCGACTCTGTGTAAGCCTTGGTTTCCTCATCTACAAAACAGAGTTAAAAATGTCTATTTGGTAAGTTTATGTGGTTGTCTATAAAGATATATACATGGGTATGTATTGTGGAATATAATTTTTTACAGAGAGAGCACAAAGAACTTTGGAGAAAAGACCTAGCTTCATATCTACTCTTCTCCATTTAGTAACTCTCTGTCCATAGAAAAATTATTTAAGTTTGGTGAACCCTTGACTTGAAATCAGATGCAAAAAAATTTTTTTGTCTGTTAAGTAGGAGTAATTATTGTTACTTATCCCGGATGGTTGTGAGTACTGAATGCAAAACCATGTGCCAACCTCTAACACAGTGACTTGTGTATAGTCAGTTCCCAGAGATGCCAGTTTCCATTCCCTTTGCCAACATATTGCCTATCACTTCTTTAAATATTCAGGCTGAATCTCACTATGAAAAGGCCCAAATCAAAGCTCCAAGCTATCAGATGCAAACGGGAAGCTCAAAACTCAAATGTGGAGGAAAGGTGCTTAGAAGATAAGAACATTTTCAGAGTGCAGATGAACTCAGAGAGATAATGAGGGACCTCAGATTTCGAAGGGCACAAATATAATAGAATCTATCCTATATCTCTTAAGTCAGGAGCTGCTTAATACAAGCAAAAGTTGAGTAAAGGAGGACTGGAGATAAGTTAGCTAGCTTTTATTGCTCTTAAAAGCTCAGACACTGCAGAGAATTCGGATAGTGGTCATCACTTACAGGGCTAACAGAGCCAGGCTGCAGTTCCAATGCTTAACAGCAGGTGTCATTGTTGGTATGATGTGCAACACTATGAACTTGCCCTGTGTGTCAAGCTGTGGGTTCTGGGAAGCAAATTAATTGTAAATTTACATAAGTCAATGAAGTTTTCATTTTAAAATAGGAGTCCTCGGGGCGCCTGGGTGGCTCAGTGGGTTAAAGCCTCTGCCTTCGGCCCAGGTCATGATCCCAGGGTCCTGGGATCGAGCCCCACATCAGGCTCTCTGCTCAGCAGGGAGCCTGCTTCCTCCTCTCTCTCTCTCTGCCTGCCTCTCTGCCTGCTTATGATCTCTATCTATCAAATAAATAAATAAAATCTTGAAAAAAAAATAAAATAAAATAGGAGTCCTCATACTCTTCACCATGAGTGCAACATGATCATGGAGAAACAGAGACCCAGGCTTAGGACTTCTCAGAAATGGTTATTCTGATTATGGACTCAGTACACTTTCTTTGAATTCTTCAATCTTGTATATAGCCTCACCATGGAAAGTGAACCCATTAAAATCTGCCCAACAGAATGGGTAGAAAAATACAGGAAATGATGATGGGTGAGGGAGAGTAAAGATCTTCAAAGAGGCCAATCTTACTACTTATTAGAATCTTAAGTCAAGATTCATGGGTATAAAAGTGTGAATGTCACATGGACAAATTACACACACACAAGCATACATACATGTGAATGTGAAATATGAAAAAGATCATTTCAAGCCGATAAAAATATATGCATATGATGGGAAATTTAGTATGGTACTTAAGAGTCAGTATGGATGAAATGTCTGGATTCAAACGCCAAAGCCATGGTACCACATGATAATTAAAAGAAGTTGTACACATTTATTAATCTCTGTGTGTATCAGTCCAGTTTCCTCATCTATAAAATATGGTAGTAATAGTACCACTCATGCAAATTTGTAAGGGTGAAATCATCTATGTTAAATGGTAAACAAGTTACCTGACATATAGTGAGTGTTCTTTAAACGTTACCTATTACATTTGCATATAAATATATGTCTGTGCAGAGGAAAGTCTGGAAAGTTATACACAAACATGTTGACAATAATCATCAGAATTTTTTTTTTTGTTTTGCTTTTCCATTAGCTTTTGTGTTACCTAATCTTCTCAGAAAAATATTTCCTATTTGTATCATATAATTCTTTAAGGGAGGGATAGATAACTGGCCAAAAGATTTTTTTTTTCTTTTCTTTCTTTTATTTTTTGGAAAAATAGTAACAAACATGTAAGGAGCTAAGCTCTAAAATATGTCATTTATTTTCATCTAGAACTGTGTAACTTCTCCAAAGTTGGGGCTTCTGATGTATCTCAGACCCAGCCCTGCAACATGAGGTCTCTTTCCTTCTTGACTTTCTCCTGTAGAACTTTTACCAAAACCAACTACATAACTTAATGAGAGTTTCCAAAATTAGGGATCAAAAATAACCTTTGAAAATAGAGATAGTAATATGTTCTAATCAAGGTCCTCCTCTCACCACATAATGTCATTTAAAGACAGACTGTGGTAACACTAAAGCAACCAATAAAGTATCAAACAGGTATAGATAATAAGCCAACAAAGGAGATAAAATGGGATCATAAAAATTCAATTAATCAAACAGAGAACATAAAGAAGTAAAAGGGAACAAGAACAAATGGAGTAAAGAGAAAAAGTAGCAATATGGTTGAGCACAACCATAGTGAAGATACATTAAATGTTAATAGTATAAATACTTAAGTTAAAAGGCAAAAGATCACTAGATCGGACTTCAAAGGCAAGACCCAAGCATGATCTGCCTACAGAAATACATTTCAAACAGAAAGGCACAATAGGTTAAAGTAAAAGAATGGAAAAAGATATACCATGTGAATACTAATCCAAAGAGAGCTGGAGTGGTTATATCAATGCCCAACATACTAGATTTCAGAGCAAAGAATATTACCAGGGATAAAGAAGGTCATTTCCCAGTGATAAAAGAGGCAATTCATAAAAAGGACATAATAATCCTAAATCTTTATGAATTTAATAACAGAGCTTCAAAATACATGAAGCAAAACCCAGTAGAACTGAAAGTAGAAAAGGCAAAGCAAAAATTATAATAATAGATTTTAATACCCTTCTGTCAATGATTGCTAGAACAGTTACAGAGAAAATTAGGATGAATATAGAATATTTAAACATCACCATCAACAAACTTGACCTAATTGACATTTAAAACTATTCTATCCTACAATGGCAAAATATACATTCTTTTCAAGGGCACACATAATATCTGCCATAACAAGCCACATTCTGGGTCACCAAATAAATCTCAATTAATTTAAAAGGGCTCATATCATATAAAGTATATTTTCTGGCCACAATGGAATAACTAAAAGATTTCTGGAAAATCCCAAAATAATTGGAAGCTAAATATCATAGTTTTAAGTAACACATATTGCAAAGATGAACTCAAAAGGAAAAGTACAAAGTATTTTGTAAAATACTTTGTAAAAAATAAAATGAAAAATCAATATATAAAATTTGTCAGATGCCACTAAAGCAGAAGTAAGGGGAAATTTTTATAGCACTAACTGCTCAAATGAGGGAAAAGTCTCAAATTAATGACTTCAGCTTCCACTTGAAAGAATGAAAAAAGAAAGAGCCAATTAACTTCAAAGAAGAAAAGATATAATAAAGAGTAGAAGAGAATACAATGCAATAGAAAACAAAAACAATAAAGTATATCAATGAAACAAATCTGATTCTTTGAGACGATTAATATGATTAATTTACCTCTGGCTAGGAAAAATAATGAGAATACAAATAATCAATATCAAGAATGAGAGAGGTGCCATCACCAGAGATTCTACAAATATTTTTTAAAAATTAGTGGAATATTTGAACAACTTTGTGCCAATAAGTTTGACACTTGGATGAAATGGGCAAATTGCCTGAATGACACAAACTTCCAAATCATACTGAAGAAAAAAATAGTTAACATGAATATAGCCCTGTCTTTTAAGGACATTGAATTTTTAGTTAAAAACCATCCCACAAAGAAAACTTCAAGCCAGGATAATTTCTCAGATGAATTTTACCAAATATTTAAGGAAAAAATATTACCAATTGCATATAAAACTTTCAAGAATATTGAAAATGAGGGAATATTTTCCACCTCATTCTATGAGGAAAACATTACCCTGGTATCCAAACAAAATATATTTTAAAAAATTACTACAGATAACTTCCCTTATAAAGTTTTTTTTTTAAGATTTTATTTATTTATTTGACAGACAGAGATCACAAGTAGGCAGAGAAGCAGGCAGAGGAGGAAGCAGGCTCCCCGCTGAGCAGAAAGCCCGATGTGGGACTTGATCCCAGGATCCTGGGATCATGACCTGAGCTGAAGGCAGAGGCTTTAACCCACTGAGCCACCCAGGTGCCCCCTTATAAAGTTTTTAAACAAAGTTTTAGTAAGTTGAATCCAACAATATTCAATAAGGATGTTAAAGATGAAATAAATGATCATTATATATTCTTGGATGCTTATCACAAGAATGCAAGTTTGGTTTAATTTTCAAAGAACAATCCACTGTAACTCACCATGATAACAAACTAAAAACAAAGATCATTCTACAAATGCAGAAAAAGTATGTGGCAAACAGCCATCCATTCCTGACAAAAATTCTCAGTGAACTAGGAATAATAGAATAATGTCGACTTATTAAGAAGCATCTATGAAAAATCTACAGCTAACATCATACTTACTGGTTAAAGGCTGAATGCTTTCCTGAATGTGACCTCTCACAAATTTTTATACGCTGAATTTTCATTTTAAGTCATTTAAAAGTACTTTTTGATTTCCCTTCAAACATCTTCTTTGACACATGTTATTTGAAAGGTGAAGATACCCACAGTTATCACTATTATTTGATATTATGCTGGAGATCCTAGCCAATGCAATCAGATTTCAAAAAATGAGGGCATTCAATAGGAAGAAAAGAATAATACCATTTTTATTACATATGACAGATCTCTGCATGTAGGAAATCCAAAGGAACACACACACACACACAGACACAACTAATAGAACTAATGAACAAGTTCAGCAAGGACATAGGAGGCAAGACCAATATACAAAAGTCTATTGTAATTTTTCTATACCTGCAAAGAACAATCCCAAAATGAAATGAAGAAAACAATTCCATTCACAGTGGCACCAGAAAGGGCAAAATACTTATGAGTAAATTAAGCAAAAGTAAATCCAAGTCCTGTACACTGAAAAAGACAAAACATTGCTAAGAGAAAGTAAGGAAGAGGTAAATAAATAGTGAGATATATTGTGTTTATGGATCAGAAGACTTAATTACTGTTAAGATCTCAATTATCCCCAGATTGATCTACAGACCCTGTTCCAATTATTTATACTTCCCATGACTCAGTTTTCCCCTTGACAAAAGACAGATAACGATAGGACTTTATACGATGAGACCTTAGAGACTTAACTTAGTCACAGAAGAGAACTATCAAGATCAAAGCCCAGTGAAAGAACACGGCCGAAAGTGGAATAAGTATTCAGTAAACATCCATTGGGAGAAGAAATACAAGCATTGTCCAAGGCGGCATAATTTTCTCCATCGTAATTTAGAAGAAATTGGTACCAGAGTTTCTAATCCAGCCAGCACGACCTGAGAAATGCAAGCTATGACTGAAAAGGATGAATTGTGACCCCAGACTCAAAAATTAAAAAATAATAGATATATAAATACATAATGCATATGTCTAGATGTATAATAATGTGTGTGTATATATACAGGCATACATTATTTACATAATAAAAATATATGAATATTATAAATACATAATTTTTCATATAGATTCTTATGAGTTGGGGAAGTGAGACAGGAAGTCATTTTAAGACTTATCCTAGTTTTGGGGTGCCTGGGTGGCTCAGTTAGTTAAGCATCTTCAGTTCAGGTCATGATCCCAGGGTCCCAGGATCGAGTTCCACATCAGGCTGTTTGCTCAGCAGGGAACCTGCTTCTCCCTCCACTCGGAGCTCCTCCTACTTGTTCTCTCTCTCTCTCTCTCTCACACACACACAAATAAAAAAAAAATATTTAAAAATAATAATAATTAAAAAAGAATTATCCTAGTTTCTAAGGCTATCACTCACTGGGTGAATTGTGATAACTTTTACCTAGAAGGTGGAGCCCCCAAGAGAACCAGTTTTGGATCTCATCAGCAAATTCAGTTAAAAGCTAGGGCTAACCACGTAGGAAAGGATCAAGCAGGGCAAACCTACGTCATCTAAATCTGTTTTCCCATTTCTTAATATCTCATTGGGCACTGGACTACTTTACTTCTCTATTGTTAATGGAAGTATAGCTGACCTATAATATTGTACAGTTTCAGGTATACAACAGAGTAATTCCACAATTGTATACATTACAAAATGCTCACTGCCATAAGGGTAGTAACCATACAAAATTATTATATTATCAACTATATTCCCTATGCACTAGGCTACTTCAACTTCCAAGATCGAGGGTCCTTGTCTGTTCCATTCCTACCTGTTGGCAGTTTTCCTCAGGTGGTCGCCCACACAAAATTACCACCTGGAACCTTATCAGGCATCCACCATCCAGTCTCTAAGCCCACCCTCAAGGGTCTTGGGATATTCAACTGGAAAAACCACCAGATAAGGCAATGGATCAGAAATGAGGAACGGCTGTAGTTTTTCTATACTTAAAAAACAATCTTCAGCTTTGAATCTGGGTCCCTGGCGTGAAGCTCTGTGTCCTTGGTCCCATGCCTGCTCTTCCTCAATGTTGTTTATCTGTTTAAGAGCTTCTGTTTACAAAGAGGTTAGGGATGGTGGATAGGAGATTTTATTGTATAAAATATGGGCCGATTTTCAAACATGAAGGTGATAAATGAACAGATTTTCTCCCAGATTGCTGAGCAAACATCAGCAGAGCAAACTAATGTAAAGATATAATCGTGATTAATCTCTTGATTAAAATAATTAATCTTGGTTAATTCTGCATTTAATCATTTCTTTTTATCAATGTCTAACATGCAGCTTTATAGAAATATTCATTTAGACTAATGGATATTTCATTCCTTCAATTAGTCTGTTTATTCTGAGCTTTTAAATGCCTCAAATTCCAGCTCTTTCATTTGTAGCAAACTTCAGTCGTATTGTAGCTTGGGCAGAGTGTTCTTCTCATACCCGAGAAATCCCTACACTTTCAGTTAAGGGCAAAGATGGAGAACTGGGCAAGGCATGAAGGAGAACTGGGGGCTCCAGGGCCTGGAGGAAGCTATCTGGAGATCCAGAGTTTTACCTTGGGGCCAGTAATCATTTGTCATAGTAACAACAAGGTCATGCATTTGATAGGAATTTACAATTCATTCTTTCACACTCAACATCTGACTTAATTCCTGCTAAGATGGGATTGATTTTCCTGTCTTATTGATGAGGGAACAGAAGTTTAGGCTGGTTACGTGCTTTCCTCAAATTCATATAGTTAACTACAAAGGTAACATTGGATCCCGGCTTCTCAGAGGATCGATGCCCTCTCCCAGTTTGGATAAGTTACATAGAAAACAAAAGTTGCCTGGAAGGTCAAGAGCTGTGAATTCTTGTATAGGCTCTACAGCAGGCATACTGAGGGAGGCTGAACAAGCTCTACTGTGTGGAGAAACAGAAGATCATTCATGCCTCTGATTTGGGGCTCATACATCCAATTAACATTTTTCCGAGGACCTAGTCTATGCCAGACACTGTCCTAGGAGTGAAGGCTGCACTAGGGAGCAACAAAACTATCTAAAACTGTGACTTCCAATCTTAGTAAAGCCACATGCATTGTACATTCAGTGCCTGAATCAATGTATCAAAGATTACCTGATCCAGCACTACAAGAATATATGGCTTCAAAGAAAAGAAGTGAAGAAGAGAGGGAAGGGATGGTTTGGGGACAGGACTGGGGGAAACGAAGTTGCTCTCCTTAGGTCACTTGCTGTAAAATTACCCTCTCAAACTACTGGCGTGCACCATATCACTATTTATGTCTATCAGAGGACTTGGGCCGTATGAATTTATCTGATGGTTATTGGTTCATTTTTTTGTTTGTTTGTTTGTTTTGTTCTCTTTCCCCACTAGAAGATAAGCCTCAGGAGGACATAAATTGTTTCTTGTCCCTTGCTATATATATGCTCAGGGTCTCAATCACGAGAAGTACTTGGCGAATCCTTGTTGAGTGGATAAAGGGGAGAGTTTAGTGTCTGCATGACATTAGTTAACACTGATTGAGCATGGGTCGTAATCCATGCTATACCAAGTGCTTTACAAACCTTATTTCATTTCACAGATGAGAACAATGAGACACAGAAAAGCAATAAAGTAGCTTGCCCAAGGCCCCAGAACTGCCAGCTGATCTGCCTCCAGGGTCTGCCTTTCTGACAGCTCTGTCCTATGCTCCTGTAGAGCAGTTATGAGATACCTCGGAGGGATCCATGCTCCCTGTTGGACGCCCTAATGTGTCCCAAGTGTTAGGTAGATTGTAGGAGATCCCCTTGCATGAAGCTTCAGCACGCTGAATGGAACTTTGGGAAGGATGTTGCAAAGGCCTTGTATTTTGATGAATTTACCCTTTCCATAAATTATAACAGATTCAAAGCTATCATTATATAACAAGTCCCTCTCTCCTTATTTATCTTGATTTTGATGTCTTTGGTGAGAACGGAAAGCAATGAAGTCTAAATAACTCTGATTTATTTCAACCCCTTCTTGTTTTACTCATAAGGTATCCAAACCTCAGAGAGGGCGTGTGACTTGTTCAAGGTCACACAGGAGTTTTATATATAGCAAGCCCATAACAGACAAGTGGCTATTTGGCCTGCCGCAACACCATGATACATCCAGTTCAGAATTTTCTGGCTGAATCAGTGATGCTCTTTCTATCACCCATCTGATTTCCAGTTTGGATCACAGCTCTTCCAAACCTCCTCCACCTTCCTGTGAATCTGCCCTTACTCAGATTCCTCCTTGGGCTCTACACATTGTGGAAGATGATCCCCACCTCTCTACTTTTTTTTTTTTAAGATTTTATTTATTTATTTGACAGACAGAGATCACAAGTAGGCAGAGAGGCAGGCAGAGAGAGAGGAGGAAGCAGGCTCCCTGTTGAGCAGAGAGCCCGATGCGGGGCTCGATCCCAGGACCCTGGAATCATGACCTGAGCTGAAGGCAGAGGCTTTAACCCACTGAGCCACCCAGGTGCCCCACCTCTCTACTTTTAAAATAAGACACAAAGTTTACAATGCAATTACAAAACAGACTTCAAAATAATTATCCTGCACCCGTTATCACCCTAGTTCATCTTATCGCCACACTATAACTTCTGTTATGGTTTCTCTTTGCTTAAAATGCCTAGATATGGTCTCCTAGCCCCCAGAAAGCACAGAGCTTACTGCCTGATGTGCCTGCTGGTTAACACTCTGATGCAAAGATAGGATCATAAACTCTGGGATGGGCTATGGAGAACTCATTTAATTTGATTCTTCACTTCCACAGATTGGGAAACAGAAAGACAATGACCCAAGTCACATGGCAGGTAAGTGGCATAGTTTGAAATTTAAACTAATCCTGTCTTTCTAGCTCTCATTTTCTTTCAAGCATGTCCATCCACTCTCGAGAAGACCTGCTCTGGACACCAAAGCCCTCCGAAAGCCTTGGGACAGCCAAGCTTCATAAATGCCCAAGCGCACCGGCCAAGACCCTCCTCTGTACTCAAAGGTTTGAAAAACAGCCAGAGTGACACTCTCATAACAGCTGCCACTTATAGAGTATCTATCGTGTGCAGTCACTGCAGAAAATTCAACAGAAACACTTGCAGTCACCCTGTGGAATCCATGCTATCATCCCTGATCTGCAGATGCTGACACTGAGGCACAACAAAGTAAGGGGACTTATCCAAGGTCATACATCTGCTAAGTGTGGGCAAAGGGGAAGTGGTCTGTGCCAATAATCTATTTGTGTTTTTTCCACTGCATCCATTTCCTTTTCTTATGAGACCAAAAAGTTCATGAGATAAGAGCTTAGGTAGCGTCAGAGAGTAACTTGGCTTTTCAGAGTAAGCCTAAGCCAAAACAGGGATTGGATAAAATGAGACAGGAGACAGATAAACTTCCCTGCAGAACTTTCATTAGCTCATCAACCCAAAAAGTATTTTTTATAAGATTTATTTATTTATTTGAGAGAGAGAGAGAGAATGCATACAAGCAGGGAAAGGGGCAGAGAGAGAGGGAGGGAATCCTCAGACTCCCTTGCTGAGTATGGAGCCCAACCAGGGGACTTGACAAATCCCGGGATCCTGAGATCATGAGTCAGTGGCTCAACCGAGTCACCAAGGCACCCCCACCCAACAAGTATTTTAAGAACACTTCCTAAAGGCCAGCCCTTGTGATACAAGCCTGGACGAAGGGTGTGACCTTGGGGTAAGGTTGAGACTCTGCCCTCTTAGGCTCAGTGTGTTCTTAGGATCTTCTCTCCTCTTTCAACTCTTTAGAATTCCAATCTCCCACGTGGTTATTCTAACAAGAGTGTTCTGATCCTTCCCTCTGCTTGATGGGAGATATCCCCTCTCTCTAGATAGGCAACTCCATCAGTTCAATTCCAGTCCTCATGAAGAAACCGTCCTTCCCCATCCTCACCTTTGGAGTGGTAAGTAGCTCTGATAGGCTGTGGGTCTCAGGTAAGGGGTCTGTGTGGCCGCCTAACCCCGTTTAAAACTGTAAACTTGGGTTTCTCCAAGACTGGTGGCAGGATGTCTAGATCTACTTGTAGTATCCAGTTCACTGAGAGTCTGCAGTAGCCTTTTGGGCAAAATCCTGATAAAAACAATTGTTTTTTTCCCTTTTTTTTTTTTTTAGATTCCACATAGAAGTGAAATCATATGTTTGTCTTTCTCTGTCAAACTTACAAAATTACTAGCATAATTTCCTCTAAGTCTATCCATGTTGTTACAAATGGCAAGATCTCATTCTTTATATATATATGTATATATGTACATATGTATATGTACACATAGGTATATGTATATATATGTGCACATATATACATATACACACACATACATACTGCATTTTTTAATCCATTCATCTACTAATGGGCACTTAGGTTGCTTCTATATCTCTGTTATTGCAAATAAATATAGTGAACAAACTGGTTGTTGCCAGAGGAGAGAGAGTGGAGGAATGGGCAGAATGGTGAAAGAGATTAAGGAGTACAAGCATCCAGTTATGAAACTGGTTCAGTCATGGAGATAAAAAGTACAGCACAGGGAATACAGTCAATAATATGGCAAGAATGTATGGTGGCAGAGGGTGACTATACTTATCATGGGGAGCACTGCATAATGTATAGAATTGTCAAATTGTTACACTGTCACCTGAAAGTAATATAACATTGTATGTCAACCATAGTTCAATAAAATGTTTTTGGATTTCAACTTGAACTGATCTTCAGAATCAACTGGGATGAAAACGACAGAAGTATTTGTCCTACCCCACAGAAATTCTGTTTCTGAAGATCTGGGGAGCTAATGGTACATATCCAGGGCTGAGAACTATTGCATTTAGAACAATAAAATGAAGGATTTTGCTTGGGATGTCTCTTCCCCATGGCTATTTTTTTGTCTGATGGCAGGGAAAGCAGTTGGCTGGGAATCTAAAGCATTTAAAGGTCCCAGGACCAAGCCACACACCATCTCCTCATTATCATAGGGTTTGTGTAAGGCACTGAGCTAGCCATGAACACCATCCGTAAGCGATCTGAGGACTCTGGAAGGGAAGGGATGGGTTGGAAAATGATGATGTGATGGCGTTGCCCTTCCTCTCCTGCCTGCCCCTCCCCCCAGAACTCAGATCTACAAGGGAAATCTCACCACCTTCTGTTTCAGAGCCATCCCCAGCAAAGAGAATGCCCAGCTTTGCTTTTAGTGAGGCATGGAACAAAGCCTCGCTGGCTCAATTCCTCCAAGGTTAGAAGAGCTGTGATACTCTCCTCTCTGGGGAAGGAGAGGTGCAAGGCATGCTTGGAGGCAGAGGGATGGTCTGGCTGACCTCTCACCTCACTAGCTCCAGAGGCTTTCAGGATTGTTCCACCTCTGCAGAGAGAAGTCCTGTGAGTCAGCCTGGGACTGGCATCCTTTAATTAATCTCATAACCTTCCTTGTTCAGGAGGTGTAATTGCAACTCTGAAAGCCATCAGATAAAGTAGGGGGGGGCCCTCGAAATAGAGCTGGCTGTGTTGTAGAGGTGACTTTACTCCAAGGTCTGGAGCCATCCGGCAGAGGGTAGGTAGATCAGAGGATGAGCATGCCATTTATAATATTGAAATTGGATTCTTCCTGCCTGGGGACCCATCACCCTGTGGAGTCAGATCAATGTTCAGAACATGATGCTGGGTCTCCACGCAGGCACTGCTTCCTCCCCCATCCCCCGCCGGAATTTGACGGTCAGTTTTTCAATCAATAAACAATTACTGAGCCCCCTGCTGTGTTCTGGCCACTGGGCTAGGGATTTGTTTATCGCTGCTAAGTTCCAACTGTTCATGGGACAGTGGGCTAGGTGTCCCTTCATACACAGGCATGTCCTGAACCTCTTTAGTGGTAACTAGTATTGTTGCCCAAGGAAATGCTAAATTTTGGGCAGGCACTGTTCTAAATGCTCTTTATACATTTGGGCATTCAATCTTCCAAACAACTCCATAAGGGAGATATTATCATCACTCCCATTTTACAGGTGAGCAAATTGAGAGCTAGTGAGTGAGAAATTCAGTGACTGAACCCAGGCTGTGTAATGCAAGTTAACCCTCTTAACTTATCTTATGTGCCTGGCAGAGTGTTAGGTCTGTACCATGATATGGGAGTAAGATCACTGGACTTATTCAGGGTCTGGATGATAGAGTTCACACTGCCTCAGTCCTAAACTTGCGTCCACTGCTTACCTCTTGGTTCTGGCAGGTTGTTTAAACTCTCTGTGCCTCATGTTCCTCATCTGTAAAATGGGGAAAGTAATAGTTCTAATAGAATATTGTAAGGATTGCATGACAGGGTAAGTGTGTGGCACTTTATCAAGCACAGGGTGTGGCATGTAGGTATAAATCAGTAAATATTAGTGATGAGAATAGTTATTAATTGTTAATAACATAACTATAGAAAATACTAATATATAGTAATACATCTTACCTGGAAAATGCATAGTCTAGTTAAAGAGAAAGAGTTTCCATCCCTTAATGTCCTACATCCCAGCTAATTTAAGTGTGAGAGCCAGGGAGAGACAAAGATGCCCAGAGGGGCAATTCTCTGCACATCCCTTTGAGGCAATGAACTTGTCTGTCTTATCTTTCACGAAGTAGGAGCAACCCAAATATTACGTACTTAACCAACCAATTGACTCAACTATCAATGGATGAAAATGCCAGAGTGAAACCGATCCATGCCTACCAAGCATGGATCCATCATATCCAGGCTGGGGTTCAGGAAAGAGAAAGACTTTAAGGCACCTTGAGGTCCAGATGTTAAGTACTATAAGATGGCATTGATGGGAATTAAGGTGGTGGGCATGTCTGGCACACGTGAATGACAAGACATCTAGAAGTCCAAGATGCATTTGGAGGACAAGGTCAGATCAGTCAGGCTGAGACAGAGCATGTTATTTATATGAAGAGTAGAAAGACAACAAAGGAGGCACGGAGCTCCATTGTGATGGGCTGTTCAAGATTCTAAACTTTCTCCAGTCATCATGAAAACATGTCCTCTGATTGTGACATACCTGAATAAAGTTGGGAACTGGCTACCTTGAGAGGAGCATGACTAGAGGCTGGGGTATTCAATAGAGTCATTTGCAATAATCGAAGTGACAGGCTATGAGATCCAAAGAAGGGAAAGTGCAATAGAAAGGGAATTGGCTAGTCCATTGCTGGGATTCTGCTAACAAGAAAGAATGGATAGACCCTAGATGAACAACAAGCAGAGCCTAACCTACTCAGCCACCATCCCCGGGAGCTATACCTTGGAAGGAATCTTGGCATCAGCAGATTCTGGAACTGAACCCAGCTCAATTCCTTACTGGCCATATGAGCATGGATGGGTTCAGTGTTCTCTGTGAAGCTCTGTGTGTTTATCATTAAGAAATGGATTACAATGAGTATATATGCATTATATTTGGGTGTGTATGTGCATAAGTGTGTGTGCAGGGGTGTCTGTGTGTAAATCACAATGCCTGACCTGTGTAAAGGATTCTATATATATAGGGTGTCTTTTAATCTTCTTTGTCATTTATTACTATACAGTTGAAGAACAAAAGCTATAGTATGTTTTGCCTTCAGATTTCAGATACTGACTCTAAAGACAGAAATGCATTTTGAAGAAGGTAACTTGGAACAAATCTCATTAATGGCTTTAGTTTATTTGTAACATGAGACAATGATATTTACATCATAGTGTGGCTGAAGTGTACAAGACACCGGTACACAAAATACCTAGCATTGTGTCTGGTGCATAGGAGTTACACAAAATAAACGAAAAATCCAGTGCTGACTTGTTGATTCTTTGCACATGGAAGCACTGGCAAGTGGTTGAGAGAATTTATAATAGCTTTTAACGTGTTCATCAGGTTGGGGTACATATCAATGCCCAACCCAGTGCCCTCTAATATGTCTGTGATTGACAGACCTACTAAAGTTATGATTTTTCAGCAACAAGACCTGGTACATTTGACCAAAAAAAAAAAAAAATGCTAAGTGAACATCATTCAATTTTCCTTTGGAATTGAGAGTTCTCTGGGTTTTTTTCCCCCACAAAGCTGCAGAATGACAGGTAGCAGCCTATTTTGGAAAAAAAAAAAAATCCACAATTCCTTTTTTATTGCAGATGTCTGTTTCAAAGGAGCAGTTTTCCCCCACCTGCTGCCTCTTCTCCCCAGAATCAATCACAGGTTATTTTGGTATCTCCGTGCCTTTATCTTGCTATGACTGCCCAAATATAGATGCAAATATTGTTTTCTCCCTCAGAAGCACCTCCCACGCTCACATGGTGACTTAGCAGCTCCTTGCCTCCTCACCGCTTGTGGCAAGCTCCACACCCCCTTCTCTGAAAGGGTGGTCCTCTCTTGACCTAGTTCACTGCATAGGCCAGGCTGGGCAAGAAGGCTGCTGTGGCTGGTGCTGAAAATAGGTCGGCTCTGCACCTCCCACCCCACTCCTAGGAAGTAACACATGTGCAGGAGGAGAAACCCTAACCCATTTTGATTCTCCAGTATTCCCTGGCAGATCCTGTCTTCTCCAGAACATTCAGTGTGATCTACTGAGGGCCATTCACCTGCCCAACAGAGACAAGCCTGAGTCAGACTGGATCTAAGATTTAGCTAAAAAGTGGAAGTACAATGGTGCCCCCAGTTAGAACCAGGATGCCAGAGATTACCACAGACTTTGACACAAGGCTCTCCTTAACCCTCATGAAGACACCAGCTGATGAACTAGAACTCTCATTCCATGTTTTTCTAGGTTTCTCTTCCTTGAACATTGCCTCCCTTCCTCTCTTCACTTTTATTCAACACATTTCTTCTTTGCCAGGTCATTGTTAGTGTGTGGAGGATAAGTATATCATGCATGATTCCCTCATTTAGAGGATCACATTGTATCACTATAGTAAGGGAGACTGAGACATACACTGATCACTTTCATAACCACATAACTGAGTGTGTACGTGTGTGCTTGTGTGTGTGTGTGTGTGTGTAATTTGACTATGTTACACTCAAGAAAAAGTTAAATATAAGCTGATGCAGCTAGTAACTTTGCCAGAGGTGGTGATCAGGAAGGCCTTCCCAGAGTCTTAACATCGGTGTTGGGTTTTGGAGGATGAATAGGAGTTTCAGAGGTAGGTCAAGTTGGCAAAAACCTTCCTGAGAGAAGCAACAAGACAGGAAAAAACTGACATCAAGACATAAAGGTGAATAGATTGTCCAGACAGCAGTGAGCACTCTTAGATGGCTAGACTGAGCAGAAGAGTCCATCAGGTTGATGATGATGGCAAAGAGGTTCTGGTGTGTGAATCAACATTGTAAGAATAGACACCTGAGAAGGGATTTGGGATCAGATGATGCAGGACTATGTCCACCAGACTAAGGTACTAGGAACCCACAGACAGTCTTCATTCAATGAACATGTATACTGATCATTTTAGTACAATGTACTCCCAGATATGAGACTATGTTCCAATACCTATGGAGAACCTGAAGGTCAAAGAAAAGTATATTGAGGAGAGGTTTCAACAAGTTTTGTAGAATGAGCAGCAATTTCCTATGCATTTTATTGCCTATAAATTATTCTTTGGTCAATAAAGTGGATTTAAAAAAATAAGTAACATTGCCCTTATGAATGAGATCTTACATCCTTTCCAATTTTTTAGAATCATTTGAATTTTCTCTGTGAACTCTCCATTCATATGCTTTGCCCATTTTTTTTCCTATGGAAATGTAGGTTCTTTTTCTCATATCGATATAGAGGCTTTAATATATTTAAAACTTTTTTGTATTGTGGGCTGTATTTTGGTGGTTATTGTTTCTTAGATTTGTCACTAACCTTTTCACTTGGTTATTTTTAAAACACATTTTGTATCAGGTCATACTTCTGATTCAAAATAGTCAAATGAGTCTCCTTAACCCATAGGGTAAATATAGAAAACTATATATCATAACAGTTATGAGCTTAAGTTTGGTAAAAACCTGAGTTTGCATCTCCATCCTACCACTTTCTAGTACCTTCTCCTTCTCCTTATGGAGAGTCCAGATCTCCATATATATGACTATATAGTTATGACACACAATACTTTATCTTCTTCTTTTCTGAAAGCTTTGCGTTTATTATGCCTTCTTTATTTTCTTCCAGCAATGCTTTAGAATGTTCAGTAAAGTCTTTTACTTCCTTGATTAAATATACTCCTAGGTATTTTATTCTTCTTGGTGCTATTGTAAATGGAATCGTTTCCTCAATTTCCTTCTTGGGTTGTTTTGTAGATGATGCAGAGAAACACCACTGATTTTTTGGTGTTGATATTGTACCCTGCAACTTTGGTGAATTCATGTAGTAACTCTAGTACTTTTGTGTTTATGCACTTGGATTTTTCTACATATAGGATCATGTCATCTGTGAATAGAGATAGTTTATTCTATGACCCAGCAATTGCACTACTAGGTATTTGGTCAAAGAATACAAAAATAGTGACTCATGCACCTAATATTGATAGCAGCAATGTCCACAACAACCAAAATATGATAAGAGCTGAGATGCTCATCAACAAAGGAATGGATAAAGATGTGGTATGTGTATCTATATGTATACAGATACACACACACACACACACACACACACACACACGGATATTACTCAGCCATCAAGAAGAATGAAATCTTACCATTTGCAACTATGTAGTTAGAACTAGAGGGCACTATGCTAAGTGAATTAAGTCAGTCAGAGAAAGGCAATTACCATATGGTTTCACTCATATGTGGAATTTAAGAAACAAAACAGATGAGCATAAGGGAAGGGAAGGAAAAGTAAAATGAGATAAAACAGAGAGAGAGGAAACCGTAAGGACTCTTAACTCTAGGAAACTAAGTAAGGGCAGCTAGAGGGGAGGTAGGGGGCTTTGTAACTGGGTGATGGGATTAAGGAGGGTACATGATATAATGATCACTGGGTGTTATATACAACTGATGAATCACTGAATTCTATCCCTGAAACTAACAATACACTATATGTTAACTAAATTGAATTTAAATAAAAAAATCTTTTAAAATATAGTTTTACTTCTTTTTTAATTAGATGCTTTTTAAAAATTTCTTTTCAGCGTAACAGAATTCATTGTTTATGCACCACACCCAGTGCTCCATGCAATACGTTCCCTCCATAATACCCACCACCTGGCTCCCCCAACCTCCCACCCCCTGCCCTTTCAAAACCTTCGGATTGTTTTTCAGAGTCCATAGTCTCTCATGGTTCACCTCCCCTTCCAATTTCCCTCAACTCCCTTCTCCTCTCCATCTCCCCATGTCCTCCATGTTATTTGTTATGCTCCACAAATAAGTGAAACCATATGATAATTGACTCTCTCTGCTTGACTTATTTCACTCAGCATAATCTCTTCCAGTCCCGTCCATGTTGATACAAAAGTTGGGTATTCATCCTTTCTGATGGAGGCATAATACTCCATAGTGTATATGGACCACATCTTCCTTATCCATTCGTCTATTGAAGGGCATCTTGGTTCTTTCCACTGTTTGGTGACCGTGGCCATTGCTGCTATAAACACTGGGGTACAGATGGCCCTTCTTTTCACTACATCTGTATCTTTGGGGTAAATACCCAGTAGTGCAATTGCAGGGTCATAGGGAAGCTCTATTTTTAATTTCTTAAGGAATATCCACACTGTTCTCCAAAGTGGCTGCACCAACTTGCATTCCCACCAACAGTGTAAGAGGGTTCCCCTTTCTCCACATCCTCTCCAACACACATTGTTTCCTGTCTTGCTAATTTTGGCCATTCTAACTGGTGTCAGGTGGTATCTCAATGTGGTTTTAATTTGAATCTCCCTGATGCCTAGTGATGATGAACATTTATTCATGTGTCTGATAGCCATTTGTAAGTCTTCATTGGAGAAGTGTCTGTTCATGTCTTCTGCCCATTTTTTGACAAGATTATCTGTTTTATGTGTGTTGAGTTTGAGAAGTTCTTTATAGATCCTGGATATCAACCTTTTGTCTGTACTGTCATTTGCAAATATCTTCTCCCATTCCGTGGGTTGCCTCTTTGTTTTGTTGACTGTTTCCTTTGCTGTGCAAAAGCTTTTGATCTTGATGAAGTCCCAAAAGATCATTTTCGCTTTTGTTTCCTTTGCCTTCAGAGACATATCTTGAAAGAAGTTGCTGTGGCTGATATTGAGGAGATTACTGCCTATGTTCTCCTCTAGGATTCTGAGGGATTCCTGTCTCACGTTGAGGTCTTTTATCCATTTCGAGTTTATCTTTGTGTACAGTGTAAGAGAATGGTTGAGTTTCATTCTTCTACATATAGCTGTCCAGTTTTCCCAGCACCATTTATTAAAGAGACTATCTTTTTTCTACTGTATATTTTTTCCTGCTTTGTTGAAGATTATTTGACCATAGAGTTGAGGGTCCATATCTGGGCTCTCTACTCTGTTCCACTGCTCTATGTGTCTGTTTTTATGCCAGTACCATACTGTCTTGGTGATCACAGCTTTGTAGTAAAGCTTGAAATCATATTCTCAGATCACAATGCTTTGAAATTGGAGCTCAGTCACAAGGAAAAGTTTGGAAGGAACTCAAACACCTGGAGGCTAAAGACCACCTTGCTTAAGAATGCTTGGATCAACCAGAAGATCAAAGAAGACCTTAAACAATTCATGGAAACCAAGGAGAATGAAGACACTTCTGTCCAAAACCTATGGGATACAGCAAAGGCGGTCCTAAGGGGGAAATACATAGCCATCCAAGCCTCCCTCAAAAAAATTGAAAAATCCAGAATACACCAGCTGTCTCTACACCTTAAAGAACTGGAGAATCAACAACAAATTAAACCAACTCCACACACAAGAAGGGAAATAATCAAGATTAGAGCAGAGATCAATGAGATAGAAACTAGAGATACAGTAGAATGTATCAATGAAACTAGAAGCTGGTTTTTTGAAAGAATCAATAAGATAGATAAACAATTGGCCACACTAATCCAAAAGAAAAGAAAGAAAGCTCAAATTAATAAAATTATGAATGAAAAGGGAGAGATCACAACTAACACAAAGGAAATAGAAACAATCATCGGAAGTTATTATCAACAGTTATATGCCAGTAAGTTAAGCAACCCAGATGAAATGGATGCATTCCTGGAAAACTATAAACTCCCAAAATTGAACCAGGAAGAAATTGACAACCTGAATAGACCGATATCTAGTAACGAGATTGAAGCAGTGATCAAAAACCTCCCAAAAAACAAGAGCCCAAGACCTGACGGATTCCCTGGGGAATTCTACCAAGCTTTCAAAGAAGAAATAACACCTATTCTCCTGAAGCTGTTTCAAAAAATTGAAGCAGAAGGAAAACTTCCAGACTCTTTTTATGAAGCCAGCATTACCCTGATCCCCAAACCAGGCAAGGACCATACCAAAAAGGAGAATTTCAGACCAATATCACTGATAAATATGGATGCTAAGATTCTCAACAAGATCCTAGCAAACAGGATCCAACAGCACATGAAAAAGATTATCCACCATGACCAGGTGGGATTCATCACTGTGTTACAAGGATGGTTCAACATTCACAAATCAATCAATGTGATAGAACAAATCAATAAGAAAAGAGAGAAGAACCACATCGTCCTCTCAATTGATGCAGAAAAAGCATTTGACAAAATCCTGCATCTGTTCCTGATTAAAATGCTTCGAAGTATAGGGATAGAGGGAACATTCTTGAACTTCATAAAATCTATCTATGAAAAACCCACAGCAAATATCATCCTCGATGGGAAAAAGCTCACAGCCTTCCCGTTGAGATCAGGAACACGACAAGGATGCCCACTCATGCCACTGTTGTTCAACATAGTATTAGAAGTCCTAGCAACAGCAATCAGACAACAAAGAGAAATAAAAGGTATCCGAATTGGCAATGAAGAATTTAGATGCTTCTTAATTCTGCTTCCCTAATTTCTCTGATTAGAGCTTCTAGTACAATTTGGAATAACAGTGGTGAGAACAGGCAACCTTATCTTTTTCCTGATCTTGAATAGTAAGCTTATAGTCTTGCACCATTGAGTAAGATGTAGTTCATTTTCTTTTATCACAGAATAATATTCCATTATCTGATTTATTCTTAAGTTAAAATATTTGCTTTGTCTAGAATGTATTTATTATAAGGAGTGAAGTAGGGATCTAAGTTATTTCTGTATGTCTTGTAATTTTCCCAATAAGATTTATTGAGTAATTCACGTTCTTCTCACTTCTATGCATTTCCTTTATTATTTGTTAACTTCATCTCTGTATTTGCTTCAGTTTTCATATTCTCTATTTTCCTTTATTAATCTGTCTTTACTCGTGTGCTGGAACCACAATACCCTAATTACTCTTGCTTTATAATATTTCTTTATATCTGATATTAAATGTCATCAAAAACCTTCTTTTAGAAATCCTCTTGAATATTTTTGTTTTCTTCTATATACTTTAATATCAATTTCTTTGGGTCAAAAACAAATCTGTCGGTACATTTTAACAAAATCATACTGGATATACAGGTTAGTTTAGAGAGAATTAAAATTTGTGAATAGAAAAGAATATGCCTTTCCATTTGTTTATGTAATATTTTGTGTCCTCTACGATCTTTTAAAGATTCCCTTCATGTATATCGCCTGCGTGATTTTTTAAAAATGTATTTCTGGGCAAATTGAATCATTTCTCGTAGAAAAGCTTTCAACTTTATTTGATTTTGAGGTTTGGAATATCCCCACAAGCACCCAGTAAATCCGGTGTTATTATCCTTGTATTATGCAGAGAGTATCAGAGCTCGTATTCAGACAGAAGTCTGTCTGACAAGCGGCAGCTGTGTTCTTAATCACAGTGTTATATCACCTGGCTGAGAGAGATGGCTTGGGTTGCACTTAATACTTAATAAGTCAGTCTCTCCCAAAGAAGGTTAGAACATAACACCCATTGTGCACAGAATTGGGCTCCGAAACTTAACCAATAAAAATAAAAGTACAGGGAACCACTCCTAATCCATTTGTTCAGGAACTGTCTTAAAAATCATCCAGCCAAGGCCCTCCTCTTTCCAAGCCCCAAGCCCCACCATGATTCATATGTCTATTTCAGTACTGAAGCCCTAGGAGTAGAAACACATCCTTACTTGCTCTGGTGAAGGAAATGTTCATGGAGGATATGATCTTAGAATCATGTTTCCAGGATTCCAGAAGGTAAAGACTTACAGCCTGGGACTTACTTCATTCTACGATTTTTAGTAAAGTTAGGTTTTGTTCCTCAAATGACACTATTTGTACTATTAGGAGCATGAGTCAGAATGAAGGAGGCTGAACACCATAAAGTAAAAACAGTAAAATTTCTTGAATAGTCAATTTTATTGGAAATATGTGGAAAAAACCATTTTTTCAAATATGTATCCACATATTTATGGGGCCTCTGTTCTGAAATTTTTGCAACAGCACTGCAAAGATACTTTGCCTGCATAATGAATCTGATATGTAGAGTTACTGTTCTTTAATGCAGCAGCACGTTAAAGAAAATGTGATAAAAAAAATAAATTTCTCTGTGACCCAGGACACTTGGAGGCTATGCTTTTTTACTGCTTGAGGACTTAGATTCACTCTCTAAGCATTTAGGCCACCTTCAGTGTATGAAGCTCCTATTAAGAAATCATTAATACTGGTATTTTGATACATGTCCTCTTCCATCTGTTATTGATATGTTTGTATGTTTCTGTATTGGGACCATTCTGCAGGCCACTTGAACTCTTCATGTGAGAGTATACTCATATTAGCAAACACTTTTTCCCAAAACATTATTTTATAATACGTAGCATCTATATTATTAATAGACCATGGTTTCTGACTCTAAGTCTTGTTATGTGAAGCAGTGCTTTATTGTGAAGAATGAGGTTGTGAAAACATATTTATGTTGTATACAACTCTGCAGACAAAATCTGCAAAATCTAACCAACATTAATTTATTGTCCCTATCTCAAAATACGGGCTGTGGACAAATGCATGAATCAAAGGTCCATATGAGCTCACTTTTGCCAGCAGCTCTGCTCTGCACCCGGAGATGAGCAAATTGACAAATGCCTCTGGCACTAGCTTTGACTTCCAAGAAGATAAACTAGAGAGAAACTAAGGTAAGAATAACATAATAACAATAATAATACTAATAACACTTGTAAGACACAAACCCCATGCCAAGCATTATCCTAAACACTGTGTGGATTGACTGATTTAGTTGTCACAACAACCCTGTTCCTGTCACCCAAGAGATAGAGGAATGGAAACACGAGGACCATAAGTGATCTGCCTAAGGATGTATAGAAGACGAAAAGGCAAAACCAAGACCCCAAACCCAAGGCTGGTCTGGCCCCAGCATTTGTGATCTAACATCTGCACCAAACTCTCTGCTAGGATCATAAAATCATAGAACAACGGCTGGTAAAGAAGACAGAAATGCCGGGAGAAGGGAGGGGAATGGCAGGAAGGATTGGGGAGGTTGCCAGGATGTAATGATACTGTCCTGGTCACTTTCCCTTCTCTTTCTTGAGCCTCCAAGTAACACTGAGTGGTAGAAATATTTGTCCCACTTGATAGATGGGAAATTAAAGCTCAAAACATTGATTTTACTTCCCAGAAAGACAGAGCTCCCGTTGGACCCCAGCCTGCACTGTCTCTGGGAGCGCCTCATTGGAGAATCCCCACAGGAGCTATAAAAGAAGCCTTTAGGGTCCAGGTTTGGTTTTCATTTGGATGCATCTTTAAGACACCTGAAGACTTTTACATGCACGTCCACAGAGCATCTCCCAGGCTTGCACTGCAAGAAGATACCTGTCATCAAAAATGGCTCTCCAGCCACTCAGCCTATCTGTTGAAGACCAAACATACTGAAAAATTGCTTACACTTGGATTTTATTTACTCTAACCCCAAATCACCCTTCTTTAAATAGGTTGTTTTCAAAGGGTGAGTGGAGTGAAGTGACATTCTATCGCACAACAGCCAAGACAAATCATCAAAGGTGTTGACAGCCTGGAAGAAAACACTTCCTGAAGTTACAGATGTGGAATTAACCTTTACATCCATCCTACAAAGTGGGAAGACACAGGCAAGCGAGATGTAACTGGGGAAATGAAAAGAAGATTCTTAGCCAATGTTCAGACATAAAGTGGAAAATGTCTGAGGAATCTATTACAATCTTGAGTAGGCATCTCGAGTCATTAGAAAAGCCAGAGGCTTGGCTTCTCCTAGCGCCTTGCAGCTATGAGCTCTTGCAGCATACAAATCCGAGGAGCTCTCCTCACCCTGTGACTGTGAAGTCACCACCTCTGAGAGAGACTGTCCTGGTCACTTAGTACTGTGCCACTAACTCTAGCATCTGTAATCCCCTCCTTTAAAGCTCTCTCACACAAGAGGTCTTTTTCAGGAAGCCACTGGACTACTTGACAATTGATCAAACCCGCATGATCACCCGCACGATCAGACTTCTGCCCTCCATGTCATCTCTTCCCTACAGCCCCTTTCATCCCTTAACTTTGGCCATGCTGGTCTCCACATCAGTCCTCTCTGTCTCCAAACCCTTGTCTTGCCTCAGGGCTTTGCAATATTTCTGTCTTCTTTTCACATGAATGTCCCTCTCCCATCCCTCAGATGTCCCAATATCACCAATCCCCCTGAAGACCTTCTCTGTCTACATCATGTAAGATGTAAGAGGCACGGGAGAAGAATGTGTAAGGTGTGAGGTGGGGCAGAGACAAAGCTTAGGTGTAGAAATAATGAGATCACTAAGACTTGCTTGCCCCTTTCGACCTTTGTTACTCTGTCACATCGCCTGTGTGTCCTTGTAGAACTTATTAAAATGTACCCTGTTTACATCGGTTCGTGTTTTATTGTCTGTCTCCCACATTAAACTAGAAGCTCCACAGAAGCAAGAGTCTTGTGTTTCTTGGGGCACCGGGGGTGGCTCAGTTGGTTAAGGGTTTGACTCTTGATTTCAGCTCAGGTCATGATCTCAAGGTTGTGAGCTCAAGCCCCACGTGGGGCTCTGTGCTCTGCACAGAGTCTGCTTGAGTTTCTCTTCCTTTGCCCCTCTCCCCTGACTTACACTCTCTCCGTCTCCCTATCAAATAAATAAATAAATCACTCAAAAAATATCAAGGAATTCAGGGAGTTAAGTAAACGTCTCTTCCTCACGCAGTGGCTTAAGCCCATTTTCTGTGTTTCTGTTCCCAATGGAAGTGGAAAATGTCCATTGAAAAAGTGTAAGCAAAAGGTAAACCTCACTAGGACTGGAATTAAAAGAACAGATTCTAAGTCTTATCTCTGTTACTTAATTACTGAGTATTTTAGAACAACCCAAAGTCTTAGAACATCAATTTCCTAAACTTCTTCTTTTTATGAGTGAGTTAATGGGGCTTCTGGACAAAGGTAATACACTCAAGTTGTACATACATCTACATTCCCCTAGTACTCATGAAATTAATAAAATAGTAAAAGCCACAAAAAATTGCTAGCAGCAACTATATAATGAAGGGATCCAGCTTAATGTTAAAATCCTTAAAACATGAACATGAAGAAAAGAAACAGAATATTCTGTCAAAGCGTCATGGAGCTTCCGACCCAGCCTGCATTTGCCAGCCTTGTAGTGGGCATGGGACCAGAGGGAGTCAAGAAAATGCTCATCAGTACTTCCTGGCCTAAGGAGATATGACCTGAGGAGCTGCCCATTAGAAGTTACAGAACAGCTTTCAATCTTAGCTACTTACCAGAAAATTCTTTTTGCTGAGACAGGTGAAACCATTAACTTCTGCCCCTTTTTTTCAGCCCCCTAGACCTAATTAGGTATAATATTCAAAGTGTGAATTAATTTTCTTGAGCCATTGAAATACAGTTTCAAGTAAGGGGGAAAAGGACCTAGATCCCTGGCACTTAACGAGAGAGAGAGAGACAGAGATGGGGAGTGAGAGAGAGTGGGTGGGGGAGAGCCTTGGTGACCTAGTGACTTCTATAGCTAAGCCTTCTCCCTGCCCTGTCTCACACCTCACCTTCTTCTTATGTATGTGTATGAGTATAAAAACGTGTGTGTGCCTGTATATATACATATATATATATGTGAGTATGTGTATATGTGTGTATGAGTATATGTATATATGTACAAATAAGTGTATGTATATGAGAATGTATATATTCCCATGTATGAATCACATATGGATACATATGTGTGTGTGCATGACTCTGTGTGTGTGTGTGTGTGTGTGTGTGTGTGTAAAAGGGCAAGTTGACAACGCCCAGTCTCAAGTTCTTGCTCATCGGAAAAATAAGCAGTTTTCAGGGAAGAACCAAAAAGGGCAGAGAAAATTCACTCCTTTTTTTTTTTTTTTACTTCAAATAGAAGAGTGCCCATGGTTAGTATGAACAAGAGGCTGATACATTTACATTGCAACTGAACATCTACTAATGCAATTGCAAGACAAATAATAGGGAAACATGCAATATAGAAAAGACTGGTAAGGAATCCCACTGGAAAGAAAATGTAATTCAGGGAATTGCATGAGGAGTACTTGAAGTACTGTAACTTCAAGTATACAGACAAAGATGCTGATTCGAATAAGATTTCAGTAATACGAAAGCTCTGAGTTGAGGTAATAAAACAATAGAATGGAATGAAAGAGGTATTGCAGATTTCAGAAAAAAACTGAGACCAAAATATTATTTTTTTAATAGCGCATTTTACATATTTACTTTTACGTATTTACTTGAGAGAGAGAGAGCATGACAGAGAGAGAGCGAGAGAGGGAGAGAGAGACGCCATGAGCAGGGGGGAGGGGTAGAGGAAGAAGCAGACTCCCCGCTGAGCAAGGAGCCTGATGCGGGACTTGATCCCAGGATCCTGGGATCATGACCTGAGCCGAAGGCAGATGCATAAAACTGACTTAGCCTCCTAGGAAGAAGTCCAAGACTCAAAACATTATTATAAAATTAATGAATTAAATGGAAATCACAAGAGTAATATAGGCTCAACCCCAAGGTAAAGAACTGCACGGAAAATTAGCTTTGGGTAACCACATGAATAGAGAGGGAAAATACACAAGGGTTTCAAAAGTTGAAAAGATCATAAGTATGTTTTTTCTTATTTTGCACCTTGTAGGGAGAGCCTATTTCAGTGTAAGACCAACAGAGAATAAACACAGCCGAGAGATAATAAAGACTGATTCCAGACAGTATCACTTAATCACCTGGTTCGCCTAAGCCTAAAGCTAGGAAATCCCCCTTCGGACTTTCTAGTTACCTGAGCAATAAATCCTCCATTTCTCGGCATGAGACAGTTTTGTTATATTTTTCACTTGCTCCTAACAACCACCTTCTTAATAAAATACTAACAGATGAGCGATCCCAAGTAACATTGTCAGCTTTTGGTGTCTTATCCCCTTACCTGCAGCACAGGGATAATAATTACATGGACATGGGGTAGGTAAACCTCTCCAGCACCCAGCCCAATGTCTGGCTTCGAGTCCTATTCATAGACACCATTATTACTCACTGTACAGTGAATTCCGCTCTGCTACTCTACATAAAGTGGAGAGACAAACTGTTTCCATAGGATTTGGATTTGAAAGATTTTGTTGACTCACTCTTTTATGGCACTTAATATATGACAGGGATTTTGTTAAGCATTTTTACATACCTTAATTTGCTTAACCCTTATGAAACCTATCTGGTGGATATGTCACTATTACCATTCATTCTCACTTTACAGAGGGACAAAGAGATTAAGTAACATTCCCAAGGTCACACAGCTAGTTAGCGATGGGCTGGGGGGATGGCTCCGGAAGCCATGTTCTTTGCCAGAACTTCATGCTGTCCCAAAGGCAGAGCTGGAAGAGCTAAAAATTCCTGAGCCAAGAAATGACATTACAGGCATGAGGTATGAATTCCAGGTGACATAATTCAAAAAGTTCAACATGAGACGCTATCGAAGCAGCGTCTGTCAAGCATGTGTGTGAATGAATATCATCCATCCACCCTCTCAAAGGGAAATTAAGCGAGGACACTGTGTGGGTTCAAGTTTCAGCACCTTGGAGATAACTTTGGGTGTAAGCCAAGCTCTACCTGATGACTTCCAAGCCGTTCTTCCCCTAGCATCTGAAATAATCCTTTGGCAAAGATAATTAAAATGTACCTAGAGCAAATACGCTTTTATTGAGAAAATTTCTGAAGTTCACGAAATGTGACTCTTTTCTCTTGTGATATAGAGTCAATCATCCTAACAACATAACAAGTTACCATTGTGCATCTCAAATGAAGAAGGAACAATAAAAAGCCAGGAAAGGGCTGTTAATGGTTTGAATGAAGGCAGCTGCCTCGCTGAGCTGCGGGGGTGAAGAAGGTGCTGATGTGAACCCGACAGCAGAGGTGGGGGTGGAAAGCAGAGGGCGGATGCCAAGAAGCTATCCAAGTAAGAAAACAAGAGAAAAGAAGAGGACAGATTTAAAGGAACAAGAAAATGAAGAACATCCCCCCCCCATTTATTAAGTGCCTACTATATCCAGACAAGGTTAGGAATTTCAAATGTGTTTTTTCCTAAACCTTAAAGCAGTCACGATGAGACCGTTAATTTTCCTTACTTGACAGATGTAGGAAGAGGAAGGAAGAACGAGTTGTGGAGAGAAGGAATGGGTAATGCAAGGTGGTAGGGGAAAGAGAAGTAGAAAAAAAGAAGCAAAGGATCAACATATAGATGTAGAGGCAAAAACACAAAAGAGAGGAGAGAAAGGCGATGGTGTTCTTATAGAGGTACAAAGAGAGAGAGACAGAAATAGGAAAACCAACCCAAATCTGAACTCCAGTGATCCTGAAGAGAGAACACATTGAGCTCTTTTTTTTTTTCTTCCCCCAAGCAGATTCCATGGAAGGAGAGAGACTGCTCCATTTCTTGTCTGTGCAGAGGACACAGAAAGAAGAATAGACCCTGTGCTGATTGAGAAGGGGACAGAGATTTGGAAACTACTTCCAGGGAAAGGGTACCAGTGGATCTGTAACCCTGGGCGGGATGCTGGATGACTGGGGCACATGTCTTCTTTCTGCAGGGACATTTTTCTCTTGAAGGAGATGATCAAGACGTTCCCAAGAACTAATTACCTCTCCTAATCCTCAGAACACATAGCCTTAGGAGGCAGATACTATTATTAACGCCATCACAAAGCTGGTAGCAACTGATATGGGATTCAAGTCTTGTGTGTTTAACTAGAAACCCAAAGTTGTAAACACTGCTGTTTTATTGTTGAATGAGTGGAAAGAAAATGATGATTATTGACTCACTCTGTGATGACAGCTGGATGAAAATCTTCCGTGGTTCTCTTGACTGGCTCTGTTCAGACCACGATGGGTGAACAGGTCCCAGGGTTGTTCTAGAGGCAGGCCTTGCTGGAAGGTTTAGGCCAGAGTTTCCAAAGATACTGTCCATGGGATGAAACCTATAGATAGGTTTTGTTTGGACCACGTAGTGCTCCTTTCTAAAAATTGAATTAGTTATGGGGTACCTGGGTGGCTCAGTTGGTTAGGCATCCAACTTGATTTTGGCTCAGGTCATGATTTCAGGGTTGTGGGATCAGACCCCACATCAGGCTCTATGCTCAGTGGGGAGTCTGCTGGAGATTCCCTCCTTCCCTCTACCCCTCTCCCCATGAAATCATAAATAAATAATCTATTTTAAAAATTGAATTAGTTGCAGACACTAAAATACTGGAAGATTTCACATACAAAGAGAGAAAACTCCTTCCTCACGTGGTAGATCCTGGAAGCTAACGGTACTCTCATAAACAGCATCCTTCTCTTTTATAATAAGATCAGCAAAAATCCAGAAGCAGGTAGCTGTTAGCTCTCAACCAACCAGTGCTTTCTTGTGCATGTCATGCCCTGACTCTGAGTCAGGCCTTGGTCACATGTCCACCATCCCTGTAGCTGGGGTTGTGGTCATTCCCACTAAAACCCCAGGCTGGCTGAGCAGCGGCGAAGTAGCGTCTCAAAATAAAACCAGCTTATTTTCACAAGAAGAGGAGGGAAAAGATGGTGTAGAAAGAGATTTCTGCTGCAATTCCAAAAAACAACCTCTGCCATTAAAATTTTTTTAATGAATAGAGGTGCCTGCTTGGGTGGCTCAGTCGTTAAGCATCTGCCTTCAGCTCAGGTCACGATCCCAGCATCCTGGGATCGAGTCCGGCATCGGGATCCCTGCTCGGCGGGAAGCCTGCTTCTCCCTCTCCCACTCCCCCTGATTGTATTCCTTCTCTAGCTGTCTCTCTCTGTGCCAGATAAATAAATAAAATCTTTAAAAAACAAACAAACAAAATAAATACAATAAAAAAATTTTAATGAATAAATAAAAATAGGACACTAAATGAGAGCCATCCCGGATCTGACCTTGAAGATGTTTAGCTGTGCCTGCTAATAACTTGCTGGGACCTCATTCATGACAAACACCACCCAGCCTCCCTAGAACCACTCAGCATTTTCAAGGGGCCAAGCATGAAGTTTTTCTGCAACGCTAAAGCACACTGGTCTCCTAGGACACATTTATAGGTTAATAGTGTTCACCAACAGAGGCTGTATCATTTACTCTCAGAAGGCAAAACCATGAGAGATGAAGTAAATGCACGTTTGGGGAAATACCTCCCCTCCCCTCCTTGCAGCTTGCCTAACACTGGAGAAAGACACAGCATAGTGATTCAAGAGAAAGTCAAACATACCCAATTTTGCCAGAATTCTACTATTTTCCAGGTACTCTGATAGACTATTTATAATGACTCTTCCACCCAGTCCTTACAACCATCTTGTAAGTTGAGGGACTTTCAGCACTCATTAAAGAGGGGAAAACTGAGTCTAGAAATTTCTATGTACATACCCAGATCCTTTTTGTGTCAGAATACGAACATAGGAATTTATCTTCTACATCCGTTGAGGTGACGTTAACTGCCCTTCCTCTGAAGTTTTCCCATTAAAGCATTTTATCACAGTATCGTGTTTGCTCACCTACTCACACCCAACATCATAGGGGGTTGCACACTGCTTGAAAATGCAAATCACACTTGTTGTATCTGTTTAGGTCAGCACTGTATCACCCAGCGAGATGTTTGGCTTAACAGATAACTGAATGAATATATGGATGAATGATTTAACCCATGCTTATAAAATTTGTGATATTTATTTTACTCTACAATTGTTTTGTGTGTTTGTTTCAAATGCCTTTTGGCTACCTCAACCACTGGAACGCATTGGTCATACCTCTTACTCTCACAATCATATGTAAACTTATACACAAAATGTTTTATGAGAACAATTTTACAAAAGCAGGCAAGACTCAGATCAGCTTTTGCATCTTGGTTTTTTGCACTTAACAGTACATCGTAAACATACCTATAGAATCATATGTGTAAATCGAATTCAGTCTCTCTCTCTTTACAACTGCATAATGTCTCACAGAATAAATATACTGAGACTGGTCCAACGCTTCCTTTACTGGTCAACGCCCAGAAAAAGCCTAGCTTTTGTTTTTGTCATTTTAAACATGCTTCAACAACACCTCCATATACACATTTTTTAAAATTATTTATTTTTTTCTTTTCAGTGTTCCAGAATTCATTGTTTATGCACCACACCCAGTGCTCCATGCAATACGTGCCCTCCTTAATACCCACCTCCATATACACATTTTTATTTACTCATATATATATATTTTTTGTGCAATAGATTTTCTGAAGTGGGATTTCTGGGATGGAGGCTATATGCAGTTTTTAAAAAGTATAATAGGTATTGCCAGGCAACTTCCTGAATAGACTGTAGCATTTCTTATTATTAACAGAAACACGTGAAAGTATTCTTCCCCTTCATATCTTTGCCATACCTGTGTGTTAACACTTGTATTTCTTTTCAGCCTATCAGATAAAAAGTGATGTTTTAATTTGGTTTTCTCTAATACTAATAAGCTTGGGGATCTTATATGATTTTTGGCTTCTAATCTCTGCTCTTGTGAATTGCCAAATTGTGGCACTCTGATCACCAAGCCCCATTTCCTCCTCTTTCTGAGTACACAACTAGACTAGACTTCCCAGCCTTCTTTGCAGTTTGGTATGGTCACGTGATGGAGTTCTGGCTAATGTATGTTCTGGCTAAAGTCATAATGTTCTGGCTAAAGTCATGGGCTTTCTTTACTCCCACACCTGTTTCCCCCAAGCCTCCCACCTGGGATGTTTCATGCCTTTCCCCCAAATGGGGAAAAGATGTGCAAAGACTCTGAGGCCCTAGAGAAGTGTGGAGTTGTAAGATGGAAGAATCCTGGGTCTGTAACAGCCAGGGGAGTGGCGACCTACTGCACTGGTAGTAGAATGGGAAGACGCATTCTGGTGAGATCCAGAAACCTGTGGTATGTTACACTTATGGAGACTCGTGGGTCGAAAAACACCTACCATGGTCTTTACTAATACTCTCTTGATATCATTTGTTAGTGACTTTTTTTTTTTTTTTTGAGATGCTGGATTTTTTCTTAACATCCTGGAAGGACTTCCACAGATGGTGGTATAGGAAGATCCTGAACTCACCTCATCTCATGGACATATCAAATCTACACATACATACAGATTATTTGCCTCTGAAAAAGAACTGAGAACTAGATGAACTGCTTTTCTACACAAAGGATAAAAAGACCACGTAGACAAGGGTAAAGAGGCAGAGATATGGTCCCTACAACCCCCTACCCTCCAAGGCAGTGAAATACAATAGGGGGAGATCTCACCAGCCCAGCACTTCTCCCAGAAGATTAAAGGATCTGTACCCTTGATCAGACACCCTTACCCCTGGGATCTGCACTGGAGAGATGAGATCCCAGAACATCTGCTTAAAAACCAGTAGCACTGGGGTGCCTGGGTGGCTCAGTGGGTTAAGCCGCTGCCTTCGGCTCAGGTCATGATCTCAGGGTCCTGGGATCGAGCCCCGCATTGGGCTCTCTGCTCAGCAGGGAGCCTGCTTCCTCCTCTCTCTCTGCCTGCCTCTCTGTCTACTTGTGATCTCTCTCTCTGTCAAATAAATAAATAAAATCTTAAAAAAAAAAAAAAACAGTAGCACTGATGTCCAAGGGACTGCCAAGTCCTATAAGAAACTCAGATTCCCCATTTAAAGGGGTCATGTGTGGTCCCACTCACCTCCATTGAATTCTACCAAATGTTCAAATAAAGTTTTAATAAATATCCTTCTCAAACTCTGCCAAATTTTGAAGAGGGAGAAACACTTCAAAACTCATTTTTCAAGGCCAACATTACCCTGATACCAAAACCAGACAAAAAAGAAAACTTCAGGCCAGTATCCCTAATGAAGACATATGTAAAAATCCTCCACAAATTCTAGCACACTTAATTGAAGAATACATGAAAAGGATCATAAACCGTGATCTAGGGGGATTTATTCCAGGAATGCAAGGATGATTCAACATCCATAAATCAATCAACATGATACACAATACAGCAAATCAATAAAATGAAAGATAAAATCGTATGATCATCTCAACAGATGTGGAAAAAAGTATTTGACAAATTCAACATCGAATTTTGATAAAAACTCTCAACAAAGTGGGCTTGGAAGAAACATATCTCAACATAGTAAAGGATATATGATACATTCATAGCTAATATCACACTCGGTGAAAAGCTGAAAGCTTTTTTTTTTTTTAAGATTTTATCCATTTACGTGAGAGAGACAGAGAGAGAGAGAGAGAGAGAATAAGCTGGGGGAGGGACAGAGGGACAAGCAAACTCCCTGCTGAGTGCCAAGCCCAACATGGAGCTTGATCCCAGAACCCTGAGATTGGGGTTCTGAGCCAAAGTCAGATGCTTAACCAAATGAGCCACCCAGCCATCTCAAAAGCTGAAAGCTTTTACTCTAAGATCAGGAACAAGACAACAATGCCAACTTGTTTCATTTTTATTCAACATAGTATTGGAATTCCAATTACGCAGAATTGGATGTAATTCAATGTTACAAAATGTAATTTTTTACGCAGGAAATTACGCAGGAAAAATTATTACGCAGGAAAAATAAAGGCATCTATATTGGAAAGGAAGAAGTAAAACTGTCACTATTTGCATTTGAACATGATACTATATATATAAAACCTTAGACGCCACCAAAAATCTGTTAAAATAGATGAATTCAGTAAAGTTGCAGAATGCAAAATTAGTACACAAAAGTATGTTGCATTTTAATACTCTAATAATAAATTATCTTAAATAGAAATCATCAAAACAAGGGCACCTGGTTGGCTCAATTGTTTAAGGGTCTGCCTGCAGCTCAGGTCATGATTCAGGAGTCCCAGGATCAAGACCCACATCAGACTCCCTATTCAGTGGGGAGTCTACTTCTCCTTCTGCCCCTCACCCTACTTGTGTTCTCTCTCTCTCTGTTTCTCTCTCAAATTAATAAAATCTTTAAAAAAAAGAAATCATTAAAAAATTGCATTCATGATTATATCAAAATAAATAAAATAACCTAGGAACAAATTTTACCAAGAATTTAAAAGACTTAAACACTGAAAACTATAAGACATTCATGAAGGAAATTGAAAATGACACAAATACATGGAAAAATATTCCATGCTCAGATTGGAAGAATTAATATTGTTAAAATGTTCATATTACTCAAAGCAATATACATATTCAACATAATCCTTATCAGAATTCGAGTGGCATTTTTCACAGAATCAGAAAGAATAATTCTAAAATTTATGTGGAACCACAGAGGGCCCCCCAAAAAGCCAATTTTGAGAATGAATAAAAATGTCATTATACTCCCTGATTTCAAACAATACTACAAAGCTATAATAATTAAAACAGTGCAGTAATGGCATAAAAACAGACACAAAAATCAATGGAACAGTCTAGAGAGCCCAGAAATAAAACCATGCGTATATAGTCAATTAACTTATGAAAAAGGAGGCAAGAATATATAATGGGGAAATGACAGCCTCCTCAATAAATGATGTTGGGAAAACTGGACAGCTGCATGCAAAAGAATAAAACTGGACCACTTATACTATATAAAGAATTAACTCAAAATGGATTATAGACTTGAATGTAAGACCTGAAACCATAAAACCCCTAGGAGCGGGGGGAAACCTCCACTGGAATACTATTCAGCCATAAAAAAGAAATCCTTTTTGAGAACATGGATGAAACTTGGGACTATTATTATGCTAAATGAAATAGGTCAGATGGAGAAAGACAAATACTGCATGATTTCACTTATATGTGAAATTTAGAAAAAAAGCAAACAGTCTATAAACTCATAAATCAGAGAAGAGATTTGTGGTTGTCATAGGGTATGGAGCAAAATGGGAAACGTGGATCAAGAAGTACAAATTTCCAGTTATAAAATAAATAGGTCATGGGGATGTAATGCACAGCATGGGGAATATAGACACTAATATTGTATTTATCTTGTATGCTGAAAGATGGCAACTAGACTCATTATGGTGATCATTTCACAGTGTATACAAATATAAAATCACCTGAAACTAATATAATAATTTATGTTAGGTATACATATATATAACAATATAACTAAAAACAAAAAAACTCTTTAACGACAAAAATGTCTCAGTTACCTGCATAAAAACATTAACTTTTTATTCTCAATGTCTCAGATTTATATTTTTCTCTCTAGGAATCACTTTTTTTTTTTCCTCTTTTTTTTTGCTTTCTTTTTTGTAAAGTAAGGAATTGGCCCATCTTTTTTTTTTTTTTTTTTAAGATTTTATTTATTTATTTGAGAGAGAGACAGTGAGAGAGAGCATGAGCTAGGAGAAGGTCAGAGAGAGAAGCAGACTCCCCGTGGAGCTGGGAGCCCCATGCGGGACTCGATCCCCGGACTCCAGGATCATGACCTGAGCCGAAGGCAGTCGTCCAACCAACTGAGCCACCCAGGCGTCCCTCAGATTTATATTTTTCTCAATCTATCACTTGTCTTTTGATTTTATGACCACATATTTTCCCTTCCTTTCCTTTTCAGTAGTGTTTTTTTTTTAGTGTTCTGTGTTATTTAGAACGTTTTTCTTCAGCCTGAGGTCTTACAAATATTTTTCTTAAGTGTATATTCATATTTTACTGTGAATTATTTTCATTGTTACATCTTTCATTCGGCTAGAGTTTATTTCTATATGTTGTTTATTGTAGGGGTTCAGCTTTATATTGTCCCATACAGCTGGCCTGTTGTGTCAGAACATTTTGTTAAATGACCTTTCATTTTCTTATTTGAATTAAAATATCTATATCAGATACTACATTTATTTATATACCAGGGTCTGTTCTGTATTTTCTGTATTCTTTTACTACTACAAAATCTATTTTATATATATATATATATATGTATATATACATATATATACACACACACACGCACAAAATATATACATATATACATATTACACATATTTTATATATATATATATATATATACATACACACAAAATCTATACAAAATCTGTACAAGATCTATTACTATGCCAATACTGTTTTGATTAGAGGATCTTTAGAGTATGTTTTTATATAACTGGTAGGATAATTTCCTCTCCAACATTCCTGATTTTCAAAGTATCCAAATTTGTTCTTTAATCAACTTATTTTGTCCCATCCCCCTAAAAAATAACCAATGCAAAAAAAGAAAAAATATTTTTTAAAAGAATGGAGATTCTGATAGAAATTTTGGTAAATCGTTTTATTAATTTGGAAAGGGTGAATATTTTATGATACAAAGTCATCCCCCTCAGGAGCAAGCTATGTCTCTCCATTAATTCAGATCAGGTTTTATGTTCCTCAATAAAATTTTATAGTTTTATTCAGATAAGTACTGTGCTCGCTAAATTTATTCATAGATATTTTATAGTTTTTACGACTATTGTGAATGGGCCTCCCCTCCTCCCACTTTCATTTCTAACTGGATATTTTTAGTATTGAATGATCTTTGATTTGTTGCTTCTATAATTCACACTACACTAGGAGCCCCTCCCCATAATGCCTTAGAGAATGGAGGAATGCATACTACAGATGGCTTCTTTTATTCTGACAAAATACAAAACTTCACAGACTATGCATTCTAGCTGAGATATTGTGGAAACTTGATTTAAAAACTAGTGACCTACATGTGTCTAGAGAATGAGATGAATGATCTGGGTAATGGGCAGAGGTTGAGCTAAACCAGCTTATTTGTAGCAGCTGAATTTGTTCCTCTTGAAAAGGCACGGTAAATGTCTTGGGTACAATGTCTCTTAAGTCGGCATCCACACTTGGGAGTCAATAAGTGAGCGGTCAGAGTAACTTCTAAGCGATGAGCTCAGGAGAAGCTGGCCTTCATGATGAGGCATGAAAATTGGAATCAAGAATACCATGCAAGGGGCCAGTAAGTGGGCTGAGACTATGGCAAGTAATAAGAAATACTCAAATACTCAACAGAATAATGAAGTAGCGCAAGATCTGGAGATCAGTGGAGGACCCAGGCAAATAGAGAAGCTCAAATTGCTGTTGTAAAAACCCAGGATGGAAAGCCAATAGTATTTCAATAAATGAGTAGTAAACAATTAGACATTATTTTTTTTTTAATGAAAGACATATGGGTGATTTTGTTAAAAGATGTAGAATGCCTGTACACTAAAAATGATTTTTTAAATTGACAAGACAAAGAAGACCTAAAAAATGAAGAGACAGACTGCCTTCGTAGATCAGAAAACTCAAATGTTTGTAAGATGCATATTCTCCTCAAACTCCAATCAAAATCCCAGCAAGCTATTTTCTTATGGTAAATCATAAGCTGATTCTAAAATTTGTATGGAAATGCAAAGGACTTAGAATAACCAAATCAACTTTGAAGAACAAGTCAGAGAACTTATATTATCTGATTTCAAAAGCTAGAGGAACCAAGACAGCAGGCATTGGTGAAAAGATCGATCTACATCTCTGTATAAAGACTTGTATATACAATATATATAATATGTAAAGATATAAAGATTAGATAGATAGATAATTGAGAGTCACGAAATAGATCCCATACATACATGGTCAGCTGATTTTTCACAAAAGTGTGAAGCCATTCATTGGGGAAAGAATAATCCTTTCATTAGTAATTCAATAGCTGCAGGCAAAAAACACCCAAAAAACAAAGAAAAAGAACCTCCACACTTGCCTCACATATAAAACTTAACTCAAATGGACTATGGATCTACATATAAGAGCTAAAATATAAAATTTCTAGAAAGAAAACATGGAGGAAAATGTTAGTGACCTTAAGTTAGGAAATATCTCTTAAATAGAACACACACACACACACACACATAACCAGAAATGATAAAAAGAAACAATGTAAATATATGAGAGTTTATTAAAATTTAATATTTTCGTTTTTCAAAAAGATTTAAAGAAATCAAAAGGCAAAGCCCAAGCTGGGAAGGAATATTTTCAAAGCATACATTTCACAAAAACTTGCACGTAGAATATATAAAGAACTCTTACATATCTCATTACTAAGAAAACAAACAACCTGGAAAAGGATGGGCAAGAGATCTGACATCTTCTTCACCAGAGAAGATATATGGATGGCAAATAAACACATGAAAATATGCTCACCATTAGGCATTACAGGAAATTAAAATAAAAGCTATAATGATCGACAGCCATTGAAGTGACTAAAATTAAGAATGAACCCCATGCCAAGTGCTGGCAAGGAAGTGGACCAAGAAGACCTCCCATCCATTGATGGTGGAATATGAAGTACAACCCCTTTGCAAAACAGTGTTAATTTCTTTAAAAGTTAGACAGGACACGTTACTCCAGCCCTAGGAATTTCCCCAAGTCAAATGGAAGCCATTGCTTCAAAGACTTGAGCACATGAACATTCATAGCAACTGTATTCACAAGAGACCGAGATGGAAAGGAATCCCGATGCCCACCAAGAGGCGAATGGATCAACCAACTATGATGTGTTCATGCAATGGAATATTATCCAGCAATGAAAAGGCATGAATGAATAAAACACAAAACAGCAGGGTTGAAAATCAACTATCCTAAGTTAACAAAGCCAGAGCAAAAAAGTAGAGTACGTGCTATACAATTCTATTTCCATAAAATGACAGAAAATGCTCACCAGTCTATAGGAACACAGTAGGCAGCTCTGGAATGGGAGATGAGTAATGGCAAGGATTATAAAATAGTTCAAGGAGACTTGACAGCATAGTAGCTGATATTCACTTATTTCTTGCCTTGATTTTGGAGATGGTTTCACTGGTATGTGCATCTCCTAAAAACTCATCAAATTGTACACTTTACAGAGTATGACTATAATATGTCAACTATATCTTAATATGGTTTAATAAAGCTTAATAAAAAAAATACCAAGTTTCAAACAATGCCATTCTCTCCATCTCTTGCCCTTGCTTTCCTTCAAGTAGGCTCTTCCTGTGATCTGGCAGCTTTGACCCAGCAGTTCCGAGTGTCCCTGTCACATTTTTAGCAACCGCAGTGGAGAATGTCTCTTTCTCAGAAGCTGCAGCAAAACTCCATGTGGCCTCAGGCAGCCCAATCACATGTCTGTCTCTTAAACATGATCTGTGTTTCGGGAAGCCAAAAACTGTGTCATGGGTACCAATCTGGAACCAGAGAGTGGGGTCAACCTAATTCTAACTCTAAGAACCGAAGGTTGGGAGGCTCACAAAGGAAAACTGGGATCTATTAGGAGACATATGGAGGGATGGTTTCAAGGAACACACAGTCAAGAGTTGTCCACTCATGCTGCTCATCCCAGGATTCTCAGTGGATCTGGGGACATAACAGCCCCAAGTCCCACTGTGGAGGAGTTCCTGCTATCCCACCTGCTCAGGAAAGGACTGGCCTAGGAGTTAGTGATGTCTTCAGGGTACAGATGTGGCCTTTGAGAGGAACCACGCCTAGAGAAGAGTGAGCCCAAGGCTGGTAATTTATGTTGAAACCACAGACTTCAAAATGACTTTAACTCCTCCAATTCTGAAGATCCTGGAACACCTGGGGCCAAGGAGAGAGGTAGAAGTCCTTGGGCTCCCCAATAAATAGTTGGCAAAAAGCAGAGCCATAACAACCCCCACATGAGCAAAGCAGTGCACCAAATATTAATAAAACTTGGAGCTAAGGTCAAAGAGTGAGAACTCCAAATGCCGGCAAGGCATGAGGAACTGTACCACCACACATTGCTAGTGGGGGTAAGACGTGGTGCAACCACTTTGGGCAGACCAAATGGATAAGCAGATTGTAGGAAAGTCACTACATTTGACAACTACTCAGCACCAAAAGGAACCAAATACAGATCCACCCAACCTGGGGATAGCCCAGTACTCATGAATCTCAAAATACACACACATATATACAGAGGAAAAGAAGAAAAATACACTCAAACAATATACTTTCTCATTCTACTCCTGTGGCTTTCAAGAACAGATAAAACTAAACCATAATGACAAAAGTCAGAAATCGATGGCCTCTTGGGGAGGGAGCACTGACTGGAAAGGGATGTGAGGGAACTTTCCAGGCTATGGAAATATTCTCTATGTTTTGGTCATGGTTACATGGTGACATCACACTGAACACTTGATATCTGTGCATTGATGTGTGTATAAATCATACCTCAATGAAAACAAAATACACATGGAGAGTAGGAACAAAGTAATTATTATTCCTTATAGTAGCTGATATTTACTTATTTCTTGACTGAATTGTCTCAATGAATCCTTACCTTGACTCTGAAAAGTAGGTACTTATCCCCCTTTTTAAGTGGAGGGAAATGAGACTCAGAGAGGAGGGGACATGCCCAAGTTCACCTGCCTGGATGGGAACCCTGACATTAGTGTCTGAGATCTTAGCTACCTCTTCATACCATCAAGCACACTGGGCTGGAGTCAGAGGCATACTGCCTCGGGGACACCTCCCTGGTGGAAGAGACTATAGTGAGTGATGTGTTGAGATCCCGGAGCCCCTGCCCGCTGTGTGTCACGAATGCAGAGGGGAGAGAAATGAGAGTTTCACTTGTCACTAGCATTGGAGCCTCTTATTCATGGAATTGGTCTACACCCGGGCCAAGTGGTTAGGTCAGGACATGCAATCTGAAAGAAAGGTTGGATTCTCAGGACCTCTGAGGGACTGAGAATTTTTTTGTGTGTGTCCAACGGCATCTCTTGAAATTTCATCTTTTAAGACTCGTGTGTTGTTCCAGAGTGAGCTGGAGGAAGACCATGCCTAGAACATCAGCCCCTTGAGTGTAGGGATCTTTTCTGTCTTCTTCATTGATATCGCTCCAGAGTCTGGAATAGTGTCCAGCCCATGTCTAACTATTTGGTGATTAATAATTTCACCTATCCTTCCTTCCACCATTTTATCAATTGCATGCCCTCTGACCACTGTCAGCCTTATTGAGCCTTCCCATGAAGTTAGGCACACACTATTGCTCGTGGCCATATTAAACCTAGTAGAAGGCATCTCTAAAGACCCTGGATGTTTGTTAGGACTGTTAGCCTTTCTCTAGACTCAGGAGACTGGATTACCCTGGCCCCCTTGCACAAGCCAGTTAGAATGGGACCCCCCAAGCTCTCCTTGCTTGGCCCTATGCCTGCTTCCAGAAGCTCACAGAGGCAACATTTGACAGGATTAAGATTTGATTTGATACCCCATTGGGGCGCCATTCAGAAACTCAATTGTGCCAAGCAATGGAGTAGCACTTATTGGTTTCAGAGGGGATGGAAAACAATTTAAGCAACCTCTGTACTCTTCATCCCAGACACACACCATTGCTCTGTTGACTTAGGAGCAGCTGCTGGCACTGAGCAGAGACAAGGGCTCTCTGTGAAATCCCACCTTCATTTGTCTCCAGCACATCAAGGAAAAAATGCATGCCCATATCAGTCAAAACTCTTCCTTCAGACCATTTTTCTATTCAAGTCTTGGCTGGGTTTTTTGTTTTTGTTTTTTCCTGGGAAGTCAGGGTGAGGCTGGAAGATATGGAAAAGGCCCTGAGACTTGGGGTGGTAGAGGGGGTTGAAAGGCAAGGAGAATAGAAGAGAGAGGTTTCTCAAAGGATACCATTTAGGCCATAGGGAAAGCTAAAAACCTCTGGAGAAGCAAAGAGAAATGAAGATGTGACCCAGGAATTTTAACGGAGACCCAAGAGGTGGATGGCCTTATCGTGGGCAGGAAGTGGCACTGGAACAAATTTACTTTTCAAAGTCCAGAGGGCAAAAGACAACAAAATACAAAAAACAAAACCAGTTCAGTGCAGGTCAGAATCAACACCCAGAATGTAACAGTTAATTTTACGTGTCAACCTGATGGGGTTAAGGGATGCTCAGACAGCTGGGAAAGCATTTTCTCTGGGTGCGTCTGTGAGTGTGTTTTTAGAAGAGATTAGCATTTGAATCAGCAGACAGAATAAAGGAAATGTCCTTGCCAACATGGGTGGGCATCATCCAATCCACTGTGGGCCCCAGTGGAACAAAAGGGTGGAGGACAGGCGAACTTGTCCCCCCTTTTTCCCCTTTTTTAATGAAAGCTGACTTACGCCAATGACCTGTAGCAACCCCTTCAGTTTCTCCTCCAAAACTCCTTGGTTCCTGCTCCTTTCAAACCTCTTCCCCTCCCTTCCAATGTTTTGGAAAAAATTGGTACAATATGTGGGGGAATCATGGCCCCAGAGGAGAGGAGCTAGTTAACACATGATGGTCAGGGCAAGGCTCTTGGCAGAGGGGATATAAGGAGCCTCACAAAACTCTGATGCAAGGATGTTCTAGGCAGGGGGACTAGCAGGAGAAGGGGCCCAGAGGTTGGAATGGCTGTGGCAAGTTTGAAGACCAGCAGTCAAGTGAGTGAAACTGAATGTAGGTGAACGAGGACCATGTTGGAAGACACCCCAGCAGTTTTTGGTGTAGCTTAGGGGATGAGATTTTGGGCTCTGGACTCAATCTATCCCTTTGGAATTCACTATCTTCCAGACCTAGACCATTCATCACGCTACTTGAGCTCTCTGTTCCTTACCTTCTCCATCTGTTAAATGGGGCTAATAACAGAATCTACCCCACAAGGTTGTTAATGTCATGTCGAGGACTTAGGAAAATGCCTGGTACATGAAGTACTCCATAAAAATTACTTATTGTTGCAAATCATGATGAAGTTCTGATTTTATTTTCAACCAGATGGGAAGTCCTTAGAGGGTTTTGTTTGTTTATTTGTTTGTTTGTTTGTTTGTTTGTTTTTATCAGGGGAGAGACAGGGACTGATTCAAGGTTACAAAGAGTGGTCTGGCTACTACACAGACTGAATCTGGTGGGTGGATAAGCACAGATCCAGGCAAGGGACAGTGGTCTCTTTATTCTTCTTATACTGCTTCGGTTATTTGGGGCCATTTCCTGTTGCTCATACATGGGTCCCTAAGGTGGTGGGAGTTGAGGCAGGAGAGACAGAAGATGGTCAGATCACATGAGGTCTTAAATGTGATTCCTAGGAGCCTGAATTTTAGCAAGAAGCCAATGCGGAGTCATTTGAAGGCAGAAGCATGCTACAGTCAGATTGCACTGGTGCTATCCAGAAGGTAAAGAGAAAAGGAGAAATTGGGAATCAGACACCCAGAAAGGAGTATCACCAGACAGGAGGCTGGAGGGAGGATGTTCTGATGGCGACATTAATGTGGGGGAGTAATGACCAAGACAATTTCTCACTCCTGTGGGTTGGGACTTCTAATAGGAACTTCAGGTTCCAGGGCTGCCATGGGCTGAGTCGGCTAGAACCTGGAGAAAAACCGTCACAGACTGGTTGGTTTCAAGTTGGTGCTGGGACAATCCTATCAGGCCAGAATAGCAGGACTTAAAGCTACTGGGAATAATCTCAGATTCTAGCTTCCAGACCAGAGGTTATGACAAGGCAACATGAGGGAAAAAATGACACAGATATGCTTTGCTGACTTACTCTTTCAAGAAATGTGAATTAGTTGCTACGGAGATTTCACGTTAAAATTTGAATTTTCTATACAATAAAAATCTGGCTGATGGGGCCGGGCTCCCTTTCCCTCTGGCAGTAATGAAGCGGAGGAGGGAAATGGTGAGACCTCACCTCCAGTTTGCCAGAAACCCCATCTGGCCCCTCTGTGCATTTGCCCTCTCACCCAGTGGACAGGGGACTTTGGGTAGCTGACTCCTGCAAAGATGTGTTCTGACAGTCAAAGCTGCAGCGAAGTTCAGTGCCTGCCTATAAATAAAGGGGCCTGGATGAGTAGCCTGTTTACCCCATCAAATATGCCCAGCTCCGTGGATGCCCCTTGCTTTGCACCCAACCACGTCCTGGCCTTTATTCCCAGGCCCTGTTTCCCCCGGCAGCCCCACTCCCTCCCTTTCCCCTATGCAACACTTGTGCCCAGCTTCCAGGCCCTCAGAATAATTGGGTCTGAGCAAGCATTCCCTCTATAAATATTAATTTGGATATGCTTGGAATACTCTGCTTCTTTTAGATGAATTGTTAACTAGCTTTCTAATCTGGAGCTCCTTGAAGAGCAAAGCAAGCTCTCTCTCCTGGCTTCTTCCTTTACTGGGGGTGGGGGAAGGTGGAATTTGCGAGCAGTTGCAAGGGTTTATTTAGGAGAGGTGAGCTATGCACGGACAGTCTCCCTAAAGCTGCAAACACCCGGACTCTTCCGGATAATCTCTAGGAGACTACCTTTGCCAAGAAATTGGGACTGGTTAAGAGACGGGCTTCAGCAGCTGGCAGATTATAATTAAGATTCTCAGCTCTGCCACTGAGTAATGGTAAGAATTGGCCAAATTACCCAACCTCTCTGGGCATCTATTTTCTAACCTGTAAAATGGCACTGATACGTGTGCTCACCCTGGCTGTGATGGGGATTTAACCAGGCGGTGCATATGGTAGGTCCTGTGTAGCTGGCTTCCAGAAAAAAGTATAATATTAATGAAAGGCACAGGATTTTAAAGCAATTGGAGGGAAGCCAATGCATTCAGACACTTCTGGCCACCTGTGCAAAGTTCAGGGCTTTTAATTAGAGGGTAGGAGTGGCCCCGAAACACTATTATCACATGTAAGTCACAATTGTGTCTCAAGGTAGCCAATCCACCCACCCACCTACCTATCCATTCAATGAATAATTACTCAGTACCTACTATGTGCCCTGCATGTAGCCGGCCCTGTGGATGCAGCGGGAAGTGAGTGGGGTGAATGGGGCCCGCCAACAGGGAGGCATTTGTTGCTGGAAGCAGGTTAACAACCCAGATTTGGGACTCAAGAGACAACTGGGTCCACCACTATGCAGCTGTGTGACCTTGAGCTCACAAATGACCTCAACCCACCTGCATCCACTCTTCATCTATAGCATGGGAACAGCTTCTCCCATCAAAGCTGGGAATAATAATTTCTGCTTTTCTCACCTGCCAGGACTTATTTTTTAAGATTCAAATTCAGTGAGCCAATGAATGTGAACTTGTCTTGCATGCCATGAAATACAAATGAATGTGTAGTGTTCTTTTTCTGAAAGGAAATTTGCCAGGTCCAGCTTTCTCCAAATTTATACCAGGCTCCTGTCATCATCATGGGCAGCCCTCCTGGGACTGATCAGCTGGCCACAAGAAGTTCCCTCTGCCAATCAGTTCATTTCATGAGGGAATAGGGAGGCAATGGAGGGTTTGGACCACCCTTGGATGGATGGATAGATGGGTGGGTGGGTGGATGGGTGAGTGGATGGACGGATGGTTAAGTTGATGGATGGATAGATGGATGGACGAATGGATGGATAAGTAGATAAGTAGATGGGTAGATGGATGACCAGAAGAGTGAATCAATGAGAAAGTACTACATTATTAAATGGGTTAGTTCACACAATATAAACATCAATATAATTACAATTATTAAAAAAAATCTATAACAAGGCCGGACTCATTTTCAGATTTCCAAATCAGAGTCAACTGTAGCTTTACTCAAAATTGTCTTTGCATGAAGCCCAAAAGGGAGCAGCCATAAAAATGAGTGTTTCTATAGCCGCTTTATTTTTGCTGATGAACAGTTTGTTAGAAAAGCAGCTACAGGTTTGTTACCTAAGGGCTAAAATGGTAGGAGAGTCAAAGGTGTTGTGAATTCACCTATAAACAACTTTATGCCTGAACACCAGCCAATTCTGGAAGAAGTGGGAGTCTTAGGATGCTTGCTTTCAAAGTGCTTCTTGAAGGTCTTAGGGTCTGGCAATTGTGTCCTATAGGTAGGGCAGGTATATATTAAGACAACCAATATAAGGTATATATTGGCAGCAGTCTTTTGATTTGCTTTTTTTTAAAAAACAGATATGAAAATATCTACATTTATTGTTAGGTTTTTAAGAAAAACTTCAAAAGACCATCTAGAATCTGCTACCATTTTCTGCAAAAACACACAAAAAAGGTAAAACTGTGTATGTGCATTACTAGAATGTGCATAAAAATTTTCAAGAAGGAGTAACAACTAGGGGTGCCTGGGGGACTCAGTTGGTTAAGTGTTTGTCTTCAGCTCAGGTCATGATCCCAAGGTCCTGGGATGGAGCAGGGAACCTAGTTCTCCTCCTCCTCCCCGTTTGTGTCCTCCCTCTCTCTTTTTTACCTCCTGCAACATTATTACCTCATAAAATCATGGGAGATTTGAGCAATAATTTTGTTGATCTTTCTTGATGTTAGTATTTTCATAATGGGCTGTCTTTTTCTAGACTATATCATACTGTCCAGGACCAGGCCCTGCCTTTATAGGTAACTCAAGTCTTCCCAAAGAGTTGCCAAAATGTATCCCCTTGTGTTTCAAAGTTGCATTGGAAAAATTAAATTTTGCTTTATAGAATGCTGGACCTAGCATACTGTCACTAGCAGGTGGCGAATGTTTTAGAATACTGCCATTCTCATTAGTATCATATGACCATCCACAAGAAGGAATTGAAGGCACATCAACACCTGGATGGGTGAGTGAATGGATGGATGGATGGATGGATGGATGGACGGACAGATGGACAGAAGAATGGATGGATGGATGGATGAGTGGATCGATGAATGTGTGGGTAGATGGGTGGATGGATGGATGGGTGGAAGGGTGGATGTGTGGGTAGATGGGTGAGTGGATCTATGGATCAGTAGGTAGATGGGTGGGTAGATGGATGGATGGATGGATGGACTGATGGACAGATGGATGGATGGATGGATGAGTAGATCGATGAATGTGTGGGTCAATGGGTGGATGGATGGATGGGTGGATGGATGGATGTGTGGGTAGATGGGTGAGTGGATCGATGGATCAGTAGGTAGATGGGTGTATGGATGGATGGATGGATGGATGGATGGGTGTATGGATGGATGGATGGGTGTATGGATGGAAAGATGAGCTAATCAATGCATTTCTCTACATCTCCTAGTTGCAGCACCTCCACACCTCTGTCCCCTAATGTCCATAGACAATCACAGCCTATCTTCAAGACTCTTCTCCCAAAAGAGCCTATATCTCACAGGCTTAGCATGATGGCACATTTCTTAGTCATGTCACAATCTAATCAGCTATTGAGCCAGAAATCTCATATGCTACAATTTAGTAGTGCAGTTTCCCTCCATCTTGAGGCTCTGCCTTCCACATAGAATTCTGCTGTTCTGAGCTGGATCCTCATAATCTGAATAAAGACAGTAAACCAAGGATCTCCTGAGAGTTTAGGATCTAGGATCAGAAACGTCACGCATCTCACTCACCCAGATTTCACAGGCCAGAACCAGCACATGACATCAGCTTAGCAGCAAGGAGAGTTGGAAACGTGGTATCCCTATATTTTTAGGGACTGGTGAGCACCTAGTCATTCTCTGTCACAACAAGCTTCTTCTGTATTCCATCTCATGCCCTGGTCCACAGGACAGAACTTCTGCTCTGCCTCTTGTCCCGGTGACCAGTTCCTCCTTAGGCCTTTTTTTTTTTTTTTTAAGATTTTATTTATCCACTTGACAGACAGAGATCACAAGTAGGCAGAGAGGCAGGCAGAGAGAGAGAGAGAGAGGGAGAAGCAGGCTTCCTGCTGAGCAGAGAGCCCAATGCGGGGCTCGATCCCAGGACCGTGGGACCATGACCTGAGCCGAAGACAGAGGCTTCAACCCACTGAGCCACCCAGGCGCCCCCCTCCTTAGGCCTTTTTAAGATGGAGGCAATGTCATGTTCCTACACATTCCCCTTGCCAGGGTCTATAGATCTGTCCTCTGAGCCACATTGGTGGGTGAGGCTCTGCTCCCCAAAGACCTTGGGCTTAACTTCTTTATTACTGTGCCTGCCCATCTGCCAAGAGATCTGGATGTTTCCTTCACCCTAGGCCTCACTGTCTACAATTTACCTGTAAATGATAAGTGATGGCCAAGATCCTTGGGTAACATGAGTCACCTACCTGGTTATTAATCACTTCCCATTTGTCAGACTATCCATTTAACTGATCAAACCAGAGTAATACTTGACTCATGTCTTTCTTTCTCATCCCACATCAAATCTATCAACAGGTTCTATTAGGCTCTTTGGACCAACCACTAAAACATGTCCTCACTAAAGCATTTCTGTTAACTTCATCATTTAAGTATAACTGTATACTTTGTCTACAAAATTGTAAATAAACCTTCAGTATTAAGCTCCATCTGCTTTTATGCATGAATGTAAAATTGTATGTAAACCTTAAGCTCCATTCATTTTGTTATTCGAATGAACCTCTGGTACCACTCACAAGATACACATTCCCAGCAACCCAGAAGGCTCTTCTGTGTCCCATTCCAGTGAATATCCTTCTGAAAGTTACTACTCTTCTGACCTCTATCATCTGTTCTTGATTGCACATTAATGGACTCTTAAAAGTACATACTCTTCTGCAACTGGCTTGTCTTGCTCAATGTGATCTATCTGAGTTTCATGCATGTGATTGGGTGATTCAGTAGTTCATATACTTACCCATTTTCCTGCTGATGGACATTTGGTTTTCTAGTTTGGGGCTTCCATGAAGAAAACTGTTATAAATTCTTTTATTTATGTAGGTATGTACTTATTGGGGCACATCCTTTTACATTTTGTGCTTGTGAGCACTCACATCTGCTGGACACATTCCCAGGAATTAGTTTCCTGAGTGTTGGGATCGATGTATCTTGAGATTTAGAAGATACTGTCAAGCAATTTTCAAACTGTTTGTACCAATTCATATGCCCACCAGCAGTGCCAGAGAGTCCCAAATGGTTGTACTTCTTTGCAGTCACTTGGTATCATTAGTCTTTGTAATTTTAGCCATTCTGGCGGGTGTAGAGACAAGGACATCCTATCATCTCCAGGACCCTACTCCAAGGCACTGCTGTCTGTGACTGGACATCTGCAGTGCACTCCTACCTTCCCCCTAACTTCCTGCTATGGGAAACCCCCTGCAATCTACTTCCCATTCTGTGTCCAGATCCTCTCCCTTCTCTAATGCCCGTCAATGGCTTCTGGTTGCACTCAGAAAGAAATCTCATGCTCTTCTGGTAACCTTCTAACTTCCACCTGTCCCTTCTCATAAGTTAGATTTCAGCCCAAATAATGCCTCCTCCATGGGCGTTTCTTGACTTGCTGATCTAAACAATGATCCCAGTGAACCACTAACTATTGAATTGATTGCTATCATTTCTATGCATCTCTTACCACTACTTTCATCATCTAACCCAGTGGCTCGCCTCTGATCTATCTTTTCCCACGTAACCATGAGCTCTATGGGAGCAGGACCTGGTGTGGCAGGCCTTCGCTGCTGAGCCCAGCACCCACCCCAGTTCCAGGCCCATTGTAAGGTTTCCATGAGTGCTTACTGAGGGCACTTGCCTCCCTCTGGGGATGGGGTCTTGTGAGACCCCAGTGCACCCAAGTGCATGTTCTTTTTTTTAAAGATTTTATTTATCAGAGAGAGAGAGAGAGCACAAGCATGGGGAGAAGCAGGCTCGCCACTGAGCAAGGAGCCCAATGTGGGGCTCAATCCCAGGACCCTGGGATCATGACCTGAGCTGAAGGCAGACACTTAACCAACTGAGTCACCCAGGAGTCCCCATGGTGTATGTTCTCACAGCTTTTTCTCTTGTCACAAAACCACTGCAATTCCCAAGTAAATCACAGATCGTGGTAAATGATATTAAAAGCAGAAAGGCTGGATGTTCATGCTTCCAGTAGGGTTGAATACAGCTGGAATTCAACTCTGTAAGAAGAGTCTGACCAAGGACAGACCAAATCCACAACATGGCAGCCCGTTACCATTACTCCAGGCTTTTTGTCACCTGTGCCTCCTCGAAACACTCATGAAATTCTCAGTCTAAACATTGCCCCCTCTCTGAACATGCCTTCTCTCACCGCCCCCTCCATGGCTTCTATAAAATCTGCCTTCCAGGGAACTCTTGGCGAGTAGAGATTTACTTTCCCCTTCCAGAGTCACCTGGGAGAGAGCAAGAAACGTATTGTCACTATCGTCTCCATTTTTCTCCTGGAAGACCTGGGGCCATGATCTAATGGAAAGTCTCTCTCCCCTCCCAGCCTGCCCCTCCTTCCTGGGATAACCCAGAGGCCTCGCAACCTCACCATAGAACAGAGATGGGCTGCAGAGAATCCATCAACCTCTCGGAGACCGTATTTGAGAGAAAGCAGAACGAGAGGAGAATAAGTTTTTAGTGGCTTTAAAAAAAGATAAGATCTTTCTTAAGCCATTTCTAGTTGTGTTGAGGATTGACATACCATAAAACAGGCAGGGTAATCACAGTGCCATGGGGATTAAAACCACTCTGGGAAAAGGGAGGTTCCCCCAGGGAAGGTGGGGGATGGGCCTAGAGCTGCTGACAGCCTCTGAGAGGGCCCATGACCCTTGGTATCTCTGCCTCTGTCTTCTCTGACTCTAAGTTTCTCTTTCTCCACCTGTCTCCTTCTCTCTCCCTCTTCCCAATTCCTCCCCACTGCCATCACAAGCCATAGGGACCCAAACTCCAAAATGACAGAAATAATGGCTTCATCCCTCCCTCCCTAAAGCGCACACCTCTGAAATGAGAATCCTCAGACATATCTCTCAAGGTGCTTCTCTTGTTTACACACACACACACACACACAAATTAAAAACACAAACACACATGTGCACAGCCACACACATTCCCATATACCTCTTCTGTCCACAGGCAGCAACCCTCGCCCTGCCATTCGATCTCTCCCTTTCCTCCACTCTGTTCGTCTTTGTTACTTAATACATACCCTGACCCCTGAAATGACCAAACTTGGAATCCTCTCTCTGAAAGACTTGGTTTCTCTCTGTCCCTAGATGTGGGTACACATATATCCACACAGGCACCGACCTTTTCTTTCCACTCCAAGATTCTTCTCCACACAGATTCATCTGTGGAAGAGTAGCCTGGGCCTTCCTGCCCCCATTTTGCTCCAGAGGGGGGCTTCAAGACACACTTTCCTCAGTGGGGCTGTTCCTTTGGCGGACCGTGCGTGGTGCTGACTTCCATCAGCCTTGGCAAGGAAGGCTGAGAGCAGTAACAGGTGGCTTCTCTCCTTAGTGGGAAAGGGTGCACAACAGTATGGCAACAGCCATATCCAGTCGAGTAAGGACTCTTACAACAGGGGTCAGCAGAGTGGGAATCTAGTTCTGCTCCCAGCCTCCCCTGTATGTCCACAGGCCAGATGCTTTCCTCTAAGAACCAGAATGTTTTCATCTGCACCATGAGGGTGGCACAGCATTTGTTCTTCATATACACCAATAGCCTCTTGCTTCTCATTTTTCACTTGCTCTCTATTGACTGAGAAAACCTTAGTCAATGAGCTTCTTCAGGGAAATCAATATCTCTCTGTATTTGAACAGCAAGAAATCAAGGACAAAGGCCACAAACTGTGCTTTTCCTTAGAGTGACTCATCACTGAGTCATCCAACCATCCACCCATCCATCCACCCGCCCATCCAATCATTCAACCAACCATCCATCCTTCTATTCATCCATCCACCCATTCAAACATCCATCCATCCATCATCCACCCATTCAAACATCCATCCATCCATCATCCACCCACCCACCCATCCATCCCAACCATTCAACTGACCATCCACCCATCCATCCATCTACCCATTCGCCATCTACCCAACCATTCAACATTCATTCATCCATCCATCCACCCATCCATCCAACCAACCAACCATTCAACTGTCCACCTCTTTCCAGTTCCATTTCTATAATCCTAGTCAAAGTCTAGTTATCTTCCTCCTGCACTACTGCAATGTCCTTCTAGCTGGTCCCCTGCCTTCATTTTTTTCCATGCTTCTTCCAATCTATTCTCCACCTAGCCGCCAAGTGGTCTTTCAAAAATATAAACCAATTCTGCCATTCCTTATCTAAAACCCTCCAAAGACATCCCAGGATTCTTGGACTACAATCCAAATCCCTTATGTACTGCAAGGTTCTGAGAGATCTGTCCCCTCCCTCCCTAGCTGACTGTCTTAGATTATGCTGTAACGGGATTATGCTCCCATGTACACCCATTGTACTTCAGCTATTAAGTGTCCTGTTAGCTCTTCAAATACACCAAGTCTTCTGCCACCTGGTGCTTCCATTGCCACTTAGGTTACTCTTTGCCATGAGCAACGTGGTCTTGTTGGACATCTAGGCCGATGTCTAACTCACCAAGTAAGAGCTGACCACACTCCCTGGGGAGTTCCGGTGGGCCATGTCATATCTGGGTAACATTCTTAATTCTGATTATGGACGAATTTTCCCTATGTTCTCCTAATATTGGGCCAACTTAATGATCTTCCACCTGATAGTTTATTTAGATTATAACCTCATTGGATTAAAATTCAAGACACACTAAATGCTTTTGGGCTCAGAGCTCAGTAGACCAGATCTATATATAGGATAGGACATGGGGTAGAACTTCCTGATGCAAATAGTGATGTGGCTCTGTAATTAGTCTCTAAGGACAGCAAGGCCTTATATGCAAAGGGCAACTGTATTTTCAACTGGAAGCAGTAGATTTCGCACGGCCAAAGTCAAGGGCTTGGACTCCAAAGCCTCAAAATACATGTCCTCCACTTGCTGACTTCAGAATTCCACTGCAAATTCTCTGCTGCATGTTGACTTTTTCATATCATTGCTTTGGATATAACAAGGGTTCTCAACTCCTCCTAATCTTATTAAACTGCTCTTCCTGCAAAGTAACCCGGTGATTTTCAGTCCTTGCACGTTGGGATTTAGCACAACATGCACGCAGCTGAGCTGATGTCAGCTCCTGTGTTGTGGGCAGCCATAGGCACCCAACCTTCTCCTGCTCCTGCCTCAAGCCAAGGGCTTCCCTCTCTCTGAAGGCTGGCGGCACACTCTACCTCTGACTTCTGGGAATGAGTAAGCAGGAAGGTCAGAGGTAAAAAGCTTCCCCCCGCCCCCAGTTCTCTCTATCTTGTGGAAAAAGAAAAGAGGACTAGAAGCTAGGACACCTGGGTCTTACCTGCAGGTTCCCCCCCCCCATCCCCCAGATGACGTGAGTCAGTGTGGGTCCCAGTTTCCTCATCTGTGACAAGAAACAAATTGGACAGTCATTCTGAGTCTACTGTGCTCAAGTGGGGATCCAGTTCTCTGGGTTATGGCCTCGTGATTGCCAGACTCAGCAGGGATGAAAGTCTGACACCCTGGCCAATGAGTTCATCCCTCCAGATATACATATATAATTTTTTATAACTCTAAGGGGAACAGAACTGGTCTCTCAAAAATTGTCTGCAGGGTGTTCCTTTCTTAAAAAAATTTTTTAAAGATTATTTATTTATTTACTCATGAGACTCACACACAGAGAGAAAGAGAGAGAGAGAGAGGCAGAGGAAGAAGCATGCTCTGGCACAGGACTTGATCCCAGGACCCTGGGATCATGACCTGACCCGAAGGCAGACACAACCAACTGAGCCATCCAGGTGCCCCTGAAAATTTTTAAACCAGGGGCGCCTGGGTGGCTCAGTGGGTTAAGCCTCTGCCTTCAGCTCAGGTCATGATCTCAGAGTCCTGGGATCGAGCCCCACATCGGGCTCTCTGCTCAGCGAGGAGCCTGCTTCCTCCTCTCTCTCTCTTTCTCTCTCTCTCTGCCTCTCTGCCTACTTGTGATCTCTGTCAAATAAATAAATAAAATCTTTAAAAAAAATTTTTAAACCAGTTTATTTCCTCCCTCCCCCCTCTCCCCCCTGCTGTTTCTCCTTCCTGTCTTGTTTCCTTCCTTTTCCCTCTTTTATGCCCCACCTCATACTCCATGCGAACACTGTTTTCCATGCTTTTAATGTATCCATTCATTTGACTTTTGCAGCAATATTATGCGGTAGTTACTATTATCAACCATGTTTTATAGATGAGGAAACCAAAGCACAGAGAGGTTAAGTAACTTGCAGAAGGTCACACAGCTAGCAAATGGCAGCGCCAGGATTCAAACCCAGGAAGTCTGACTGTAGACCCCTGAGTTTATAACCACCATAGGATACTGTAAGGAGACAGGATTCAAGAGGTGGGACAAATTCGGACCTGGCTCTGGCAGGAGACCACACTAACACCAAAAGACTTATTGAATAGCCATTGCACTCCAGGTGGTTTTTTTTTGTGTTTTTGTTTTGTTTTGTTTTGTTTTTAAGATTTTTATTTATTTGACAGACAGAGATCACAAGTGGGCAGAGAGGCAGGCAGAGAGAGAGGAGGAAGCAGGCTCCCCGCTGAGCAGAGAGCCGATGCGGGACCTGATCCCAGGACCCTGGGATCATGACCTGAGCCGAAGGCAGAGGCCTAACCACTGAGCCACCCAGGTGCCCCACTCCAGGTGTTTTTATAGGCACTATTAACGTAATGGTGAATGGGGTGCGGCAATGATTCTAGTCATAATGGGTGGGACACGGCAACCGGAGGACCTAGTAGACACTTTCAATTTATTGGTGATCAGCATCATATATATCTAAGTAAATCTGGATGTCCCTAAAATTAGAGGCTTGATGAGCAAAAATTTTCTTTTGTCAAAGTCAAGAAATATGGGAACTCAGTCACTTGGAGATCACTGGTTTGCTATTGACATTCACAAGGACAATGTCATAACCTGGCTGTCTGAAGAATGACCTCTGGCACCAAATTTTCCAGGTTTGAACCCAGGTTCTGATGCTCACTAGCTATGTGACAGCAGACGAGTTCCTTATCCGTATATACCTCAGGACCTTGTCTGCAAAATGGGAATAATCATAGGAAACTTCACCTCCTGCCAGGGGGGTTATGTGTATTTAATGGGTCCATGTTTGGGAAGCACTTGCAATGGACTTAGAATGGTTGGTTGTAAATGCTATAAGAATGCTATGAAAATAAGTTCTTTGCTCTTTTGTCTCAGCATGTCTAAAATCAGGTGAACTCGGTTTGTTTTCTTTTTTTTTAAATAAAGAACTGTTTCTTTCTTCTGTTTTTCCCACCTCCACAAGTGACACCATCATTACCCCAATCTTCCAAGTTTGCATGAATCCCACACCAAAAGCCTTCCAGCACTGCCCCGGGGAGGCTCTGACGAGACGGAGTTATGGAAACCCAGAGATCAGGGAACACCCTCAAGTTCCCAGGGGTTCATTCCCTCTGTTCTCTCCTGTGCAATCAGTTTCTACTACTTGCAAGTTGAGAACATGTAATGGTATCTTTCCTGTTACTCCTCAGTCTAACGTTTGATACCAGCTATGTCCTGGCTTCCTATTTGCTTCCTGTCCCACCCCCTCTTTGAGAGGTTCCCAAAACTCCAGTCTCCCTGAACCACTCAATCCTCCCTTCTCCACTCCAGGTCTCTGTGTGCATTTCTCTTTAGGGAGCACCGTGTGCTTTAGCTGACCGAAAGCGTCCCCTCCCAGAAGGGCCAGCCCATCGCCCCTTGCAGGATGACACTTCCCTTGATGTGTCCTCCGACAGCAGAACTTTGGTCCCTGCTCTAAACCTCCAAGGTCAGCTGCATGAAATGCATTCAAAGAAGATTTCATCTTGCCCTTTGCTGTCATTATTGGGGAGACATTGGACCACAGGGGTTAATGGCAGAAACATCCTGGCTCTGTCTCCTGCCTTTCCACCCACTAGGACTAAAAGCATGGCTAGGTTTCAGCTTCATACCTCGGCTTTTCTGATCTACACAGTAGCAATATAGCACCTGTGCCTTAGGACCTCCTAATGGGTCCCTCAATGCTCCTCTTGCCCTGGCAGGCCAGTCCTTACACAGCAGCCAGGGTAATTCTTGGCAGATTTAAGCCAGCAAATGCTACTCCTTGGTTTGGAAATCCTCCAGAAAATGTCCAGTGTCCTCCGAATTCAATCCAGAATCCTTCCCTGGGCCTGTAAGGCTTCTCTGGTCAACTTTCCCATTCTCTGCCCCCCTCCCATTCTGCTTCAGCCCCCTGGCCTCCTGGCTGCGGTCCTTGGATGGTCTAAAACGTGCCTCAGGGCCTTTGCACTTTGCTATGTCCTCCACCCAGAAGGGTCTCCCCCCTGCTAGATATCCCCCTTGGGAATCACTCTCTAATTCCTTTCCTTCATTGGTGAGGCTTTCCCAGACTTACTCAGAATAAAACGACCCTTGGGTCCCTTTCCACTTACTGTGCATTTTAAATTCACATGGCAGATATACTAAGGCTCTCTTTGTGTATTCCCTGTTGATCCCCCTCCTCGACACCCACCACCAACTCCACGAAGGTTGAAGGCTGTTGTCTCATCCACTCGACACACATTCTTGGCACATACTCGACACTCGAGTGGAATCAGTAAGTCGACGGGGCTTAGCACAGTGCCAGGCTCCAGGATGGTCACTCAATGCTTACGGAGCTCTTCCAGTGGGAGCTCGCATCTGTCCTCCCCACTGACTTGTGAGTTGGTCAAGGGCAGGGACCGTGTACTATTCATCTCTGTATTCCCACATAGAACCCCACACAGAGCAGGAGCCAGTCCAAGCCTAGGATGTCAAAGACCTCTGCAAACATCAGAGGGCAACCCCCACCCCCACAAGGAATGAAAACAGCCCCCTGCCCATGTGCTGTCACTTGATGGATGGAGAACATTCCATCACCCTGTTATCTCTGGCAGCGAGGATGCAGAGCCTTGACAGGATGGAGAGAGAAAGAGCCGCAGGGAGAGACTCTGTGTCCAGGCTGTCCCCTGTGGGGGTGCCTGTCCCCCCCAGTCCTGGTCCTGGCTTGCCTCCTGGCTGGCAGTCCCCTCCCCCACCCCTCCCAGTCTGCCGCCTCCTCGTAAGCATTAGTCACTCTCCAGGAGAGAGTGGTGACAAGATCCCATCTCAGCAGTGCCCGGGGAATCCGACACCTGGAGAGCCATGTGTATTTTCTCCCAACTTCTTGTCGTGCTGTGAATGTTATTAAAATGCCCTATTTATCAGAGAAGGGGGGGCTGGGGAATCCCAGCTTAAGCCAAACAATATATAGGGTTTAAAATACAGGCTGTGAATTTAATTTCCACAGGAACAGTGGTGAACAAGTAAAAGGAGGTAATTTATGACTCTCCTGAGAGAAAGCAGAAGGCAAGCCAGACACTCCGATGGGATTCCTTCCTCTCCTCCTGGCCTGCTCAGACCCTCCCTGCTGGGCCTCGGCACCGCCCTGCTGTCCTTAGAGCCATGCGGTCCCCAAGCCTGGAAGGAGTGGGGAACCCAGCTGGTGGTGGTGTTGATGCGGGAGGCAGGGTGTTTGTGTGTGTGTTTGTGTGTGTGTGTGTGTGTGTGTTTGTGTGTGTGTGTGTGTGTGTGTGTGTGTTGATCGCGCCCCCAGGTGTGTTTACGTAACAGGGAGGGCACATCACCTGATAGGCTAGTGTCAGTGTGGTGGTTTAAAAAGAAAAAAAAAAAAAGAAGAAGAAGATAGGTCATGTGTGTCCCCAGAACTTGGCATCCACACCATGCAGCTGAGCAGAGCTCAGCTGGACGGCAGCAGCTCACCTCTATGATTATTTACTATGTACCATGTGGCAGGCTCTGTTCTCGGGGCTTCTCCTGTCTCACTGCATGGAATCCTTACAACCACCCTGAGGCAGTCACTACTCTAATTTTCCTTGTAGCATTAAGAAAACGGAGGCTCCTGGGGGGCTCAATCTGTTCAGTGTCTGCATTTGGCTCAGGTCATGATCCCAGGGTCCTGCATTGGGCTCCCTGCTCAGTGGGAAGCCTGTTTCTCCCTCTCCCTGTGCTGATCACCCTGCTCGTACTCACTCTCTCTCTCTCTCTCTGACAAATAAATAAAATCTTTAAAAAAGAAAAGAAAATTGAGGCTCAGAGAGGTTTAGAACTTACTCAAGGCCACACAGCCTACAGAAGGTGGGCAAATTTGAATGCAGGCTGTGGATCAGACAAGCCTACGTTGGAGGGGAGTGTCTGGATCTCTCCACGACTGTAAACACCACCTTCCATGGGAACAGTTTGTAGTTTCTTACAACGCTCAGAATAATGAGAACAAGACCTTGTGTATCTTGGTGCCTAACGAGTGCTGTGCTGAGTACCTTTCATGCATTGGCTGGTCCATTCCTCACCACCTCAGGCCTTCTGGCCTTATCCCCATATTTCAGATACAAAGATGAAGGGTCAGACGTGTGGAGGGCTGTGGCCAGAATCACATGGCCAAAAAGAGCCACAAGACAAGCCCAGGTAGCCTCGCCTCAGAGGCCACGCTGCTAACCCTTCAGTCTGTGCTCTCACCTGCTCCTGAGACACTGGAAGAGACTCCATGTCTAACGGCAAAGCTCATTCATTAACAGACGTGGTTCCAGAGTCGCTCCAGGAGCCTTGTCCACACCAGGGGTGGGTGTGAGCTGCCTTAGGTGACACGCAGGGAAACCATCTCTTTTCTCCCAAGTTTGTTCTTTTTTTCTTTTCTTTTTTAAGATTTTATTTATTTATTTACTTGACAGGCAGAGATCACAAGTAGGCAGGGAGGCAGGCAGAGAGAGGGGGGGAAGCAGGCTCCCCGCTGAGCAGAGAGCCCTACGTGGGGCTCAATCCCAGGACCCTGAGACCGTGACCTGAGCCAAAGGCAGAGACTTAACCCACTGAGCCCCCCAGGTGCCCCACTCCCAAGTGTGTTCTACGTTCGCTCTGAGTCCAGGGGAAGGAGGGAGGCTGAGTCCCATACTAGCCATGGGAGCTGGTGCCAATCTCCTATTTGCTCAAGCTGCGGACTCTTTTACCCATAGAGAGGGAAGATAAGAACTTCCGTGTATCTGAAGATGTCTAAGTAAGTCCCTGAGGCCTAGGAAACCCTCCTGGTGTGCAGGATAATGGCGATGACGCTGGGGGAGGAGGGGAGGGATGAAGGGACGGAAGGAGGTGGCAGAGGGAAGAAGAGTGAAGGAGGGGGACAGGAAGGAGGGAGGGAGGGCCAGAGGAAGAGGAGGAAGAGAAAGCTAGACATTTTACAAATGTATCCCTGAGCATTTAAAAAACCTCTCCAAAGCCTTAACCACCCTTCAACTGGCATTTTCTCTGTGCCAGGCGCAGCTCGGGGTGCATGCGTGGCTTGTAATCCTTGTGGGAACCCTGTGATGTAGCTAACATCTTGTAGACGAAGAAACTGAGGCCCAGAGATGCTAGATGTCCGCAGAGGACTGCCTCGCCAGTACGCAGCCCAGCCAGGGGGCAGGCCCTGCCTGCCAGGCTCCAGTCCACACTGCTAACCTAGAGCTGCTCCATCGAGGGGCGGGGGGCGGGGTGTGCGGACAGCCTTCCCCAACACAGAAGCTGCCTCTGCCCCCTTGAGGGGGCTGAGCTAGCCCACCCGCCCCCCAACTCAGCACTTTGTAGGCACCTTCGACCAATGTTACCATTTTAGGCTCTTCCTCCCCTGTGAGGCCGGCATGAGGAGAAGGAGAGGAAGAAACAAAGGTCAAATACCTCCTACATGCTGGGCTCAGCCAGGGCCTCAGCTTCCTCCATGGGGACTGTCCCCCTGGTGCAGTCTGCCTCCCATCAGGATGACACAGGGAGACACCAGTTTGTAAAGTTCTCTAGTCTCCTAACATGTGTCAGGAAACGACAATGTTACTGAGATTCCCAGGATGCTCTTAATAAGGTCAGGGATGGGGAGCCTGGGTGGCTCAGTGGGTTAAGCCTCTGCCTTCAGCTCAGGTCATGATCTCAGGGTCCTGAGATCGAGCCCCGCATTGGGTTCTCTGCTTGGCGGGGAGCCTGCTTCCCCCTGTCTCTCTGCCTGCCTCTCTGCCTACTTGTGATCTCTGTCAAATAAATAAAATAAAATAAAATAAAATAAAATCTTTAAAAATAGGGTCAGGGATAAACACTATTTGGGGTGAAAATAGAAGTAGGTCAATATAATGGGGAATTATACCTCTAGGGTGTAATGAAGGCAAAACAAAGCTGATGGAAATTTAGGAAACCTAAATCTTTCTGGAATGCTGCCTGTGAATCCATTATTTCCATTTTATAGATGGGGACTAACAAGGTCTAGAGCAATCAAATCCTTTGCCCAAGGTCTCAACGCTTGCAATCCGCCAAGTGGGGCTTGCATCCTAAGTGCCTGCCCAGCGTGGGGCTCTCTTTCCACCAATTTCAACAGTTCATTCATCCTCCTGGCATTTGACCTTGACCCCAAGGGTGGATTTCCAGTCCCCCTCTCTGTTCCCTGATTTCCCTCTCTGTCAAGGTACTCGCTGAAATCTGCAAGAGTCACTAAAGCCTACGGAAGTGTATTTATTTAAATTGCCAAGATAAATTAACTTTTAGAGCCCCACTGGAGGAGTCCTGCGAGTCTGGGCTGTGGGTCGGGAACCATGAATATGCAAGAGCACGCAGCCATTGAATTAGGCGACTACAAACATATTTGGAGACAGCTGCTCATTTAATAATCTGGGACAACCACAAGAATAGACAACCGGTCGCTCTGGCCCATTTGCGTGGGTAAAGTGATAATTTTATAACACAATTGCAGCAATTAGGTTTCCCCAGACAAAGCCAGGGGAACACCTTTTGGGAGCAATCTTGGGTGTTGTCAGCGGGAGCTGGCTGCCACTCTCTCCAGCTGTCAGACAGAACAACCTGTTTCCTATAGATGCAGCCTTGTGACGAGGTGGGATGTGTGGCCCCAGGAGTCAGACTCAGGCTTGAATCTCAGCCTTGCTACCTCTGAGCCACAGGACCCCTAGCTGATCGCTCAGTCTTCCGAGTCTCGCTTCACTCACCTGTGAGTGGGCATACCCTTGGTCCCTTCCTTCGGTTGTGAGGATTGACCATGAGAATAAAACTTTAGAACATTGTCTAGCACAGTGGTTCTCAAACTTCTGGGCACATCACAATCACCGAGGATCTTCTCAACTCTCTCAGGTGTCTGGATCCCACTTCTCAAGAGTCTAACTGAAGCATGAACATTAGAATATTTTAGAACACCTCGGGTGACTGATGTACAGCCAAGGTGGAGAGCCACTCTTCAGGTACAGAAAAGAAGCTATGAGATAGAAGCTAACTAGATAGTCATTGTTCCCTTGGTCCCAGTACTCACAGAGAAAGCATAAATCTCCTTTCTCACCTGATTTGAAATTCATCAGAAAGTCAACTTTGGTCCTCATTCCTGATCTGGCCAAAGTTCCATTCTTCTTAGAAGGATTGAGAAGCGGCCTATGGTTGCATGGGGGGGAAAGTAGAGCTTCTGGAGGAACTGGCTGAGAAAGGGTCATTATCTCTGAACACATTTCTCTCAAACTGGCATCTTTTAAATAGTCACGAAAGGTAATGTGTAGACAGAATGGCTAGGAATATGGTGAATGGATGCTGGAGAAAGCAATACTCAAGCCAGACCAAGAAACACACAGAAGAGAGTGATCAAAGTATGTTATGCCCTGAGATGCTCACCACCCAGCACCAAGTCACGCCACAGATCCAGTGACACTGACCCTGATCTCCCTTATAATAGTCCTCACCCAATGCTGTAAGGGTTCCCCCAGGGGAGGCTTGAGCCATGAAGCTAACTCCAAGGCATCTGGCTATGTGAGAAAAAGAAGAAAAAAAATCTGTCTAACCACTTGTGGTCATGGTTCCAGCCATCTGGCCCTTCTGCTACACTTGCTCACTAGGACTGAAACCAAGCTCAAATCCTGTCCTTCCTGACTTGGTCACTCACCCCATGCCAAGCCCCAGCTTCTGTTTCTGACATCCCCCTTTTTTCATGGGCTGGTACACTCTGCTTTAGGTCATGGGCACATGTTGGTAGAATACCCGGGGCCATTCTCAGCTCCCTTTGTGCCAGCAGAACCCACTTCTCGTCTGGTCTTCAACACTGCTGTAGGAGGACATGGCACTTGGAAACTGTGGGGGAGACCACTGTGGTCCCTAATATCCGAGTTTGCTTCTGCCCAGGTAACACACTCTACTGCACCTTCCAGTCTCCTTTGGAAAAGGATGTTTCTCTGACCAGGTTCCTAACTATCAACAGCAGTAACTTTCTCCACATCCATGCTTGGCATACAAGACCTTCCAATTATGATTGTTGCTCTTTCATGATCTCTCCCTGGCTGGAGACAACACTAGGGACTGAGAGGAGGGCAGAGCCGCAAGATAGAGGGAGCCTGGGATCTTGAGTGACAGAGAGAAAGCGCCCCTTCCCTAAATTTCTCCCACCAGCCCTCAATGGACTGTGATGTATAAAGGAGAACTACTATCTTTTTGAGAATCTCTTTTATTATTCTTTGTTGTTATGGCAACTACATAGCCTTAATAGTGATGTACTATTTGGCCACAGGGTGGGAGATAAATCTGACTGAGGATATCAGCCTGGAGACAGAAGGAACATGTGATCTGGTGACTTCTGTGACCTGCTACGTGGCCTGAAGAATCCTACTCCAGATTTCTTGTTGCAAGAGGCAGCAATCAACCTTCCTGACCATTGGGCATCCTCCAACAAAGCTAGGCAAGGGCCAAGTAGACACAGGGGCCTGGGGGAGAGGGACTGAAAGTTATTTTCTGGCATCTCCCAGGGGAGTTTATTAAAGAGGAATGAGCAGGGCTTTGCAATAGCTTGGGGGTGTGATGGTCAAAGAGGGGAGGCCCCCTTTCTTTAAAATAACATTACAGAGCCCAGTCATTCATCCCAGGACTGATGCTCGTTAAGCTCAGCCTCCATAGCTATTGTGGGCTTTGGGCTGGGGCCCAACATGGGCTCTCCCAGTGACTTCCCCTCACTTATTTCCTGTGTGGGGGCTCCCAGGTCAATGGAAGAGGGAGAGGGGTTCCGGTGTTCTCAAAGCACCTCAGCCACAAGGCTATAGATGAGGATGTCAACCCCCTGCCATGGCCTGAAGTATGAGTATGAGAGGTTCAACTCTGAATGTCAGTGACGTCCTAGGAGGCTTTACTTTGACTCATGTTCATGCACTGAATACACTGCAGTGATAGGAAATTAATTCAAGTTCTGGAAAGCAGTGAAGTCCCTGATCAACCTAGCTGTACTTCACAAAAGCTGTGCCTTCCACGTCTTCAAAGCTGTAATAAAGGCCCTAGGAAGTCTCCTGTCTGACCATAAAATTATAGTGGGCTCTAAGAAGCCAACTGGCGATATGACAGTTCAGGGTTACGACAACAAATAATTACACATGGCTCGTGACCTGGCCATGTGGCCCCTCCTTGCTCTTGAAAACACTAAGACAGGAGTCCTGTCTGTAGCTTCTGATCTAAAGACTGGCAACAATGCACAGTGGGAGCCTGGTTTCTTGGCAGAATTTGAGATTTGTAGCTGATGACTAGAGGTGTCATCACTGGCCATGGTGGCCATGGTGGCCAAATGGGCACTGAAAGCCCTTTGGAACTTCTGCAGTAGTGACATGAGATTACTAAGGAATGTGAATGCTCTATTGGGCCATTGGGTTGGAAAGCACAGGGGCTTGGATGCTGGGTGGATTACTTCTAAGGATACCTCCTGAAATTTTTGTCTTTGAAGAAGACCGACAAGCGTTTAGTGCTACCATTATGGACTGAATCTTGTGCTCTCCAAATGCATATATTGAAGTTCTAAATATCAACGTAACTGATTTTAGAGGCGGGGCCTTTATGGAGTTCATTAAGGTCAAATGAAGTCATAAGGGTAGAGCCTGGATCTGATAGGACCATCGTCTTATAAGAATGACATAAGACTCTCTCTCCTTCTGCACCACCCCTGCCTTAGCCATGTGAGAACACAGTGAGGAGATGGCCATCTACAAGCCTGGAAGAGAGCTCTCACGGAACTGAGTAGACTGGCAATTTGGTTTTTGGTTTTAAGATTATGTATGTATTTATTTATTTGAGATAAAGAGAGAGCATTGAGGGAGAAAGGCAGAGGGAGATGGAGAAGCAGACTCCCTGCTGAGCAGGGAGTCCAACTCAGGGCTCCATCTCAGGACCCTGGGATCATGACCTGAGCCAAAGGCAGATGCTTAACCGACTGAGCCACCCAGGCACCCCTAGACTGGCATTTTGGTCTGGGATTCCCAGCTCTCCAGGACTGTTAGAAAATCCATTTCTATAAGCCCCCAGTCTATGGTATTTTGTTATGGCAGCCTAAGCGGACTATGCCAGCTATCTGTCAGAGTCCTCAGAATTACTTAAGGAGAGGTCAGGAGCCCCAAAACAAAGGAAAGGCTCTTCTCTTTGTCAAGGTGAACATGTTCAGTAGGTAGCTGATCAGCTCCCGGGTTGACTCTCCGAAGGCTGCCTCCCTGGGCTGAGGTTCTAGTAAAAGTTGCCATCCGCCTCCACACTCTTTACTATGTTGCAATGAAAAGATATGGAGCCCTTCCTGAGAAGGTTAAGCGGTGTCTCCGCATCTCTGATGTTCTCTTCTACCTGCTGAGACTAGAGTTAGCAGACTCTTCATATCTCCTCTATCAGGTAGCCAAGAATCCCAAGAATGCCTTTATGTCAGAACAGATGTTCTGCAGAACCTGGGAAAGGGCGCAGAAGTCCAGGGTGGGTATGCGGCACTACACTTGGTCATGAGCAAATCAAAAGAGGACTGGATTTTACATGCAAGGAAAAGAGTCTCTGAAAGGTTATTTAACTCATCCAAGTAAGCGATAGAACTAAGACACAACTCTAAGCCCCCAGTCTTAACTGTAAGCCCTCCACAGTACTGGAAATAAGGTGTAGTATAAATGAGAAACTGAAAATCGCCCTTCATCCCATAGTCAAAGGTCATAATTGTTAACATTTTAGTTTATTTTACTCCACTTTGAAAACTTGGCTTTGCATTATATATATTCTATATTCATCTTTCACTTGATCTAATATCATAAATATTTCTCATGACATTAAAGATTTTTCTAAAGCATGAAAAAAATGAAAGCGAACTGGCTACAAGTTTCCTTCTGAGGGATACAGGTAGATGCTCTTCTATTCGATAAAGAAGAACTCAGTGCACAAATCTGGAAACTGAGGCATGTTGATGACTGAGGGATATACATGGACCCACATCTCTGGAAATCACCATGAAAGGAATCCTTTGTTGAAGGAGGACCAAAGGGAAAATCGAGGCACAGGTCCATCTCTAATTAAAATTCAGCACTCCCAGATATGTTTGCCCCTGTTTCTAATGATACGACAGACTACTGCCCTTCAAGGGTACCTACAAGAGATGGACTGACTGGATGGCTGGCTTGCCTTCAGCTGTTAATGTCCCCCTTCCCTCATTTGAAACCAGACATCAACCAAACCCAAACCATATCAAAATCCAGTCTGAAGTGGAAGGAAGAGGTTGGAAGTCTGTCATCCATGATGGTGTAGGAATTTCTGTCTAGCTACATGCATATAATAATAACAAAACTCTTGCCTACTTTAGTGCTCTCCTACATTCAATAAAATACTCTTTTTTTTTTTTTGGTCAGAGAGAGTGAACACAGGTAGACAGAGTGGCAGGCAGAGGCAGAGGGAGAAGCAGGCTTCCTGCTGAGCAAGGAGCCCGATGCGGGACTCAATCCCAGGACGCTGGGATCATGAACTAAGCCGAAGGCAGCCGCTTAACCAACTGAGCCACTCAGGCATCCCAAAATACTCATATTTTTAAGGAACAAATGAATAACAGACCTTCTTATTATCAGTCCAGTGTTGTATTATATGAAGCCAAATCCAATGTAGCCCCAGTTCATACAATGAGAATCTATTTAACCAATCTAAGCTATACCTCATGGATTTCTAGGTGTCTTGGGTGATAAACCCATGTTTTTAGAGGTGGAAAGGATCAAAAGGAGAGACGGAATCTTCAGCAGTCTCCACCCCCAGCATGGAGCTTGGTGCAGGACTCAATCTCACAACCCTGAAATCATGAGCTGAGCTGAAACCAAGAGTCAGATGCTTAACCGACTGAGCCACCTAGGCATCCTGATGATAAATTTATTTGACTAGAATAAGGTCTCCATGAGTAAAGGGGCCCTTCCGTCTTCTTATCAACATGTCCACACCATTTGGAGGACCAGCATGTAGCAGATGTTTCCTGGTGTTAGTAAATGAAAGGTGTTCCTAGACACCTTCCACCAGAGTTACTGTTTCCTTAATGCGGGGTGGGGGAGAGGGGTATCTCATTCCTTCATCATCTACCTCACCGTCCTCCTACCTTCATCAGGTTCCTGAGAGAAACAGAAGCTGAAGCAGTACACAGGAAAGAGAAAGCATACTGACCAGGGTATCAGAGAAAAGGATAGTCCATTTACCAGCTATGTGGCCTTCGGGGCAAGTCTCTTGATTCCTTTGAGCCTCTTCTGCTAAATGATAGTGATGATGACTTTCACTTACGATCGATGAATGAATTCAGTAATTCAATGATGACCCCTGAATTTGATTTTCATTGATGCCTAGCGCACCATTTCACCCAGAACCCCCCTTCAGGCTTAACACGCTCATCCCCCAGGTGCTGGGAATATGGGCTCTTGATGCCTCTGCCCTCCCCATTCAAGGTTATACCTCTTCTCTGGGGTAGACTCGGCCAATGAATGACTCATGCACAGACATGAAGGAGCAGCTTTTGGTGTCAGTTCAGGATGATTCTAAAGGCCATCCCACTCCTGAGTTCCCTCTGGGAGCCCCTGAGTCCTCAAGCGGGCCCACATGGCAGGTCTGCCTGCCCCTTTCTACCCACCCTGCCTCGCCAGTTTCCTTAGAGCTGCATCTCCAGAGGGTAACCCTGGGGAACCCTTCTGCATGCAATTCTCCATTTCAGAGTCTGTTTCCAGGAAATCTTATCTAAAACAATGCTGATGATGAGGAGGATAACAATGATGGCTTCCCCAACTGGCCTGTGGGAGTCTGGGATGAAACAGTCCATGTTCACGGTGCTTGGAGTTGGCACTGTCCAAAACATGTTACTTTTATCTGAATCTGAAGCCTTTCTTTGGGCGGAAAAAAAAAAAAAAATCAATCCCCTTGAGAGACGTTTGGTGTGATTTATTTCTCCTTATGATGTCTTCCCAAAAGGAGATCCATTAGTCTCTCTGTTCTGGTTGTTCCTGTCCTGGGTCCCCAGGGGAATTACTCCACAGGGTGGGGCCATATCCTATAATATGCTCCCTGAGTCTTTGCCATTCTGTATGCTGTGAAAGTTTCACCTTCTCTGGGTTCTTCCATCAGAATCCATCCCCACAAGCTATAAACAACCCCGATCACCTCTTTTCTTAGCTTCCAAGAGAGCTAATCCCCTGTCTAGTGCTTTATCAGTCTATTGAGAAACGCCCAGAGAAACCTGCCGATCTAAACAGAATATAGTGTGGGAAATCATATTAGACCTCCCTGTAATTCACCAAATGTTGCAGGCAGTAAAATTCTAATACCACACTGACTCTTTTATTGTAATGAGAATAGAAATTGACACAACGTCAATCCATCCTTATTGCGGTATTACGATTCTCCTAAAATACGACAGTGCACTCTATCTCTGGAGAAATCCCATGCTAACTTACTCAAAACTGCCCTCAAATCAGCCTTAGATTGTTCAGAATCTCTAGTCTGATGATATGAAGAGAAGATTGTGCCTCTTTAAAAAAAAAAATCATTCCCGCTGGGATCTTGAAATAGACGCTCTTAGAAAATTCACTAATGGAAGGGGGCCTGGAGGGACAGAAATGCAGGTTGATAACTTGAGACAAGGTGCACACGAGTGATTGTTGGCCCATATTTACTATTCTCCCCTGACAGCATTTCAGTATGACCTGTCAAGGAAGAGCTCAGTCATGGCTCCAGGGAAAAGTCCACAATGGAGACAGAACCCAGACAGAAGGCAGGTAGATAGTGATAGGAGAAAGACCACACTTCCAGGCCAGTACGGTAAGTGGAAGGACGTCCACATGAGTGGCACGGACATGATTCCAGACAAATTCACATTTCATTGGAGACTGTGAACTAACAATCAGGAAGAGATAGCAGAGTGCAGTGGTACCCACTTGACATTTCTGCGTCTTCTTCAATTCCAGAAGCCTGATTTTGATCAAGTAGCATTGTCCCTACCCTCAAGGAAAAAATTATACCTCTAAGATATTCTAAGGAATATCTTCAGAGTAGGCTTGTAATGAGCCAAGAAAATGTTGAGGGCTTGTGGGAAAGACATCCATGGAAAGAGTGAGGCAATCTTATGACCCTGTCATTCCACTCCTAGGTTACCCCAACATGTATGCATATGGTATATTCTTACCAAATTATACATATGGGGAGTCATAGCAGAACTACCCATGATCTACAAAGCTTGGAAGCAACTCAAATAACCATAAACAATAAAGCCCGTAAATTCTGGCATATTTATGTAATGGAACCGTATAGAGAAATGACCATGGACAAGCTATGCCTACTCTCAACTGTGTAGATGAATCCCACAAAGCGAAAAGAGGATAGTTGCCTAAAAGGACATGCTGTGTGATTCCAGTGACATAAAGTTTCTTTTTAAAAAAAGGTAAAACTCACCTACAGTGTTTGTAGTCAGGTTATCAATTTCCTTTGGTGGCCTTTGGGATCAGAAGGTGGCCAAGATTGCTGCTGTTGATATTCTGTCTCTGGTTTGTGTGCTTTCTTTCACGTCTGGGTTTACTCTGTGAAAAGTCATCCAATGCACATTCTTGATTTCTGCACTCTTTGTGTAGACGGCGATGTCACACACCAGTGAAAACCTACACTGAAAGTTAAGAGAGAGGAGGCCGGTGTGCGGATAGAGCTCTGTTACTGCTACCCATTGCCTTGCTCCTGCCTTGACGCTGTTGTGTGAAGAAGCAATGGCTTCCAAGGAGATGCTCATAAGGAAATGCTCATAATATGCTCATATCGCTCATATTGCCCAGTATCCCAGGGAAAGGGAGCAGGATGACTAGCTCCAATTCCAGATGCCATGCCTGAGCTGTGGAGTTATCCTTAGCACCCATGACCTCTGGACTTGCACTTAGGTATAGAATATTCCTAAATATAATAATAGTACGTGAATGGCTCGGTCTGTTAAGCATCCAACTCTTGGTTTCAGCTCAAGTCATGATCTCAGTGCCATGGGGTCAAGCCCTGCATCTGGCTCTGTGTTCAATGGGGAGTCTGCTTGAGATTCTCTCTCTCTCTGCCTCTATCTGCTCTTCCCCTGCTTGCACTCTCTCTCTCTGTCTCAAAAATAATCTTTAAAAAAGATTAGAATAAATGTCATATTGTTCAAACTACACTGTTGAGTTTCATGTAGCTTGCATCCCAAAGATGCCTAATGGATTCTGAGAATGGAAGGTCTGTGATAAAGACTCCTAGAGGGAAAAGGAACTTGGGAGCTTCAGAGAAAGGGTTGGGGAAGTTGCATTACAGTCTGGGCTCTGAACCCAGTTGATGCTGGGTTTGGAAGAAGGTATAAGGAATACCAAGACTTCGTGGTAAGACCTCTATCAGATTGCACTTGACTTCCAAAGCAGAAGCCCTCCTTCCAGACCAAGCTCTTTGTAGAGCTGAGGCTGTGGTTGGACTTCTTGCCTTTGTCAGAACTGACTCAGGAACTGCATAAACCCACCAAGGGGGTGGGGAGGAGGGAAGAACACCAGTGACAATGGAAGGTTACTGTCTACAGTTACAGACATGTGGACAATGGTTGGGAGGGCCATAGGAAGACAGGACCTACACACAAAGCCACGTTCTTTCTTGCTTTTGATGTTAGGTTTCATTCTCTTCTCCACATGGAAGTGGACTGTGTCTTTGGAAAATCTCAAATTTCTTCACTCTTCATCTGGGCTCCCAGAAAACCTTAACCACCATTTGCAAGTTCACTACTTGACAGGATTTCCTCTCTGATGATCTCATCAGAAAAGCTTATAAATGCTGGCCACTCTCCATTCCTGGGCCTTTCAGAAAGAAACTCTTTGGGGTGCCTGGATGGCTCAGTTGGTTGAATGCCTGCCTTAGACTCAGGTCATGATCCCAGAATCCTGAGATCGACCCCACATCAGACTTCCTGCTCGGCGGGAGTCAGGAGTCTGCTTCTCTCTCTGCTCCCCACTTGCACTCTCTCTCGCTATCTCTGTGTATGTGTCTCTCTCAAATAAATAAATAAAATCTTTTTTAAAAGAGAGAGAGAGATAAATTTCTTTCTCTGTTGATCTGATCATTCAGCCTCTAGAGTGTCAGAGAAAAGGGGAACCTGCAGACATGGCCAAATCCCAATGTCACAGTCCCACTGAGCTACGGACTTTCTCCTCCCACCTCCCACGGAAAGAGCCAGCCAGCCAGGATCTCAGAGAGAATCCCATAGGGTCCTGTGCAAATCCCATGTGACAGTGCCCCATGACACATGGTTTGAGTTGGGTTCTGACAACAGCCTGGAGACAGAATTTGTACAGAATTGGTGATGGCTACTGTCCTTAGGAAGATGGCAGCTACAACCACCTAATGTTAGGTCTCCTCTACCCTGTTTGTCCTCTCCCGAATGTAACTTCACAACCCAGAGATGGGCTCACACATAGCACCAAGGGACCAGACTTGGAGACCTGTGAAGCCAGAAGCACCTTCTTCCCTCTCATGATGGCCTTGGCACCCATCACAAGGCACAACACTAGTGATCATATAGGTTATAACAGCACACCCTACGTGCTAGTTATTGTGAGGAGCCTTTACATTATACCATGCCTTTCTCATGATCGCCCTTCTATTATCTGCTCATTGCAGTTGATAACACTCAAGGTCATGGCCCATCTTTCCCAAAGTCATAATTAGTGGCACCATTGGGGTAGCCGAGTTTTCTTCTCCCTTCTGCATCTGTGCACCAGGTGAACAGAAATGGTGGCAATAACAGTGGAGCATTGACCTACTTCTGGGCCATTTATCTGTGAGGAATTGAGTAATTCCTTCCTCTTTTGACCATGCAATCTCCATCTGGAAAATAAGGGCTTTCACCAAGACCCTGTTTGGAAGGTTTTTAGTTCAAACTTCTAGCAACAAATGATCTGATAATGAAGAGTGTGCCCAGGACCACACAGAGGGGGGATGCAGAGGATGAAAATAGGGAAATCAGAAAGTCATTCTGAAACTTAGACTCAGGAAAGAAATCCATATCTATCAGGCATATCATGGCCTGAAGTGTGTTCTCCCAAATGCATACACTGAAATCTTAATCTCTGTACCTCAAATATGACTGTATTTCGAGACAGGGCCAGTAAGTAGAAAAACCAAGGTAAAACGAGGTCATATGGGTAGAAACCCATCCAATATAATTAGTGTCCTTATAAGAAAAGATGATTAGGATCCAGACAGCAAGACCAAGAGAAGGCTACATGAGAACACAAAGAGAAGGTGGCTATCTGCAAGCCAAGGAGAGAGGCCTCAGGAGAGATCAACCTTGCAGACACCTTGATCTTCAGCTTCCAGCCTCCTGTGGTAAAATACAGTTTTGTTGTGTAAGCCCATGTGTGGTCATTTGTTACGGCATTCCAATCAGACTAACTCAAGGTGCTATTAGATTTTGGGAAATGTTAGGCCTCTTAGATATAATACTTTGCATATTGTACGTGTTTAGCCTTCCCAACTTTCACCGTGCAGCAAAATTACCTGGAGCCTTAAAAATAAATATGTAAGTTCTCTGACATTGGCTGTAGAAACATTTTTCTAGATATGTCTCCTGAGGCAAGGGAAATAAAAGCAAAAATAACCTATTGGGACTACATCAAAATAAAAAAGCTTCTACAGCAAAAGGAAACGATCAACAAAACTAAAAGACAATTTACTGGATGGGAGAAGATATTCACAAACAACATATCTGCTAAAGGGTTAGTCTCCAAAATATATAAACAACTTACACAAATCAACATCCAAAAAAACAAATAATCCAATTGAAAAATGGGCAAGAAACATGAACAGACGTTTTTCCAAAGAAGATATACAGATGGCCAATAGACAAATGAAAGGATGCTCAACATCACTCATCATCAGGGAAAAATAAATCAAAACAACAATGAGATATCACCTGATACCTGTCAGAATGGCTAAGATAAAAAATACAAGACACAACAGGTGTTGGTGAGGATTTGCAGACAAAGGAACACTCATGCAACGTTGGTGGGAATGTGCACTGGTGCAGCCGCTGTGGAAAACAGTATGGAGGTTCCTCAAAAAGTTAAAAATAGAACCATCCTATGGTCCAATAATCACACTACTGGGTATTTATTTTTAAAAAATACAAAAAAATGCTAATTCAAAGGAATACATGCACCCCTATGCTTATTGCGACATTATTTACAATAGCCAAATTATATAAGTAGACCAAGAGCCCAATGACAGATGAATGGATAAAGATGTATGTATATTATTATATATATTACTCAGCCATCAAAGGGAATGAAATCTTGCTATTTGCAATGACATGGGTGGATCTAAGGAGTATAATAAGGGAAATAAGTCAGTCGGAGAAAGACAAATACCATATGATTTCACCCATATGTGGAATTTATGCAACAAAGGAGCAGAGTAAAAAAAGGAGAGCGAGGCAAACCAGGAAAGAGACTCTTAACTATAAAGAACAAAATGATGGTTACCAGAGTGGGGGTGGGTAGGAGAATGGGTGAAAAAGGTGATGGGGATTACTGAGGCCACTTGTGATGGGCACAGAATGATGCATGGGAATCACTATATTGGATGCCTAAAACTAATATTACACTGGATGTTAACTCTATTGGAATCAAAATTAAAAGCTTCATTATAAAAAAAAAAAATGTGTTTGGTTGAGCCCGGCTCCCGAGAATACCATTTCACCTGGGCTGGAGGTGATTCCAGGCCATTCTAAGGAGCAGCCCTGCCTGAGAATCTTCTTCTTAAATGATTTGGTCATTGGCTTTTCTCACATTCAAATCTGGGCTTGGGGGTCATGGCCACAGGGAGACCCCCACTGTGACAACCCCTTTCAGGGCAACCCCTCTATGTCCAAACATGGTTTTACTTTCTCCAGAGCATGATTCACTTTGTAAAATGATCTTTGCTTTACAAGCATATCTCAGAGACACTGCAGGCATTGAAAAAAAAATCAAATATTATAATAAAACAACTCAAACGAATATTTTGGTTTCCCAAGCAGAGAAAAGTTATTTACACTCTATTCTATTAATTGGGCAATAGCGTGATGCCTAAAAAATGTCCATACCTTAATTAAAAAATACCTTATTGCTAAAAAATGTTCCCCATTGTCTGAGCTTTCAGGGAGTCACAATCTCTTTGCTGGTGGAAGGCCTTACTTCAACATTGACGGCTGCTGACTGATCGGGGTGGCGGTTGCTGAAGTTTGGGGTGTCTGTGGCAGTTTCTTAAAATAAGGCAACAATGAAGTTTGTCCCATTGATTGATTTTTCCTGTGAGGAATGATTTCTCTAAAGCATATGATACTGTTTGATAACACGTTACCCACAGCAGAGCTTCTTTAAAAATTGGAATCAATTCTCTCAAACCCTACAACTAAGTGTACAGAATATTCTAGATCCTTTGTTGTCATTTCAACAGTCTTCACAGCATCTTCACTGGGAGTAGATTCCTAATCAAGAAGCCACTTTCTTTGTTCATCCCCTCAACCAGTAAACTTTCAGCATGAGATTGCAGCTGTGCAATACCATCTTTGGCCTCCACTTGCCATTTTCATTGTCCTCCTATTTCCACCCCGTCTGCAGGGACGTCCTCCATGGAACTCTTGAGGTCATCCTCAAAGTCATCCGTGATGGTTGGAATCAGCTTCTTCCAAACTCCTGCTCATGTTGGTATTCTGACATATTCTCATGAATCACAATGCTCTTCATGGCATCTAGAATGGTGACTCCTTTCCAGAAGGTTTTCAATGGACATTGCTCAAACCCATCAGAGAAATCACTGTCTGTGGCAGCTATAGCCTTATGAAATGTATTTCTTAAATAATAAGACTTGAAAGTCAAATTTGTTCTGTGATCCATAAGCTACAGAATAGATACTGCATTAGGAGGCATAAAAACAGAAATCTTGAGACACCTGGGTGGCTCAGTTGGTGAACCATCTGCCTTCGGCTCAGGTCATGATCCCAGGGTCCTGGGGTCGAGTCCCGCAGGGATCCTGCTTCTGCTTCCTCTTGCCACTCGCCCCTCTTGTGCTCATGCTCTCTCTTACCCTGCCCCCTCATTACACAGAGCAGAAGTGGTAGAACTTGGGTCTGATCCCAGATTTGACAGAATTGAAAGCCACCCCACAGGCTTACTTGCACATAAATTATTTCCTCACCACACTGTACTTTATAAACCATTTTATCACGGAATCTCATTTACTCTCTCAAAGGAACTCCATTGTAGGAACTGTCATGAACCCCACTTGACAGATGAGAAAACTGGAGACTTCTGGGGAGGGGGGGTCAAGTTATTCAACGATAAGCACACATGGGAAGGTGGGTGGTTCTTTCTCTCCATAAACCCCAATACGTTTCCCACTTCCTTCTGTTTTCTGTTCCCTTCCCTTGCCTGCCTATCAAGTGTCCTCTTCTTTGTGCTAAGCAGGGAGGGGACTTGGCTGGCTCTCATCGGAGGAGGGGCGGCTGCCGGGGAGCATCCCAGCAGAACTGTTCCCAGCTGCAGCCTGTGCCTGGCTTCTCCCTGGCAGCTCTGCCAAGCCAAGACTGCCGGTTGGCACTTCAGTGCTGAATTAGAAAATGATAAGGTTAGAACATTCTAGAAGGTAACAAGAATTAGTGTCCCAACCCTCTGTGAAAGAGTCCATGGGAATCAAATGGCAAAGAGCTTACGGAAACAGGGGGACGAGAGCTGACATTTATTGGACACCTACGATGTGCCAGACGTGTGTCACAAATGAGTTCATTTAATCCTGAAGTGGCCTTGTGAGGTATGAGCGGGAGACAGAGAAGGCATTGTTGGCAGTTTCCTCTCCTCTCCGCCCAAATTCTGTTCAATGCCGCACATAATCCCACCCCTCACTGTGTCCTCTGCTCCCAGACTAGGACACACTTCCATCATTTCTACACCAATAACCCATTCAACGAGTCTCCCAACAGCCTCCCTGGTCCCCTTCCAGTTTAGTACCCCTGCTGCAGCCAGAGCAATCTTTTCAACATGCAAATGTGAACGAGTCCTTCCTCTGCTTACAACCTTTGACAGCTTTCTGTTTTTCTTAAGATAAAGGCCAAATCCAGAACAAGGTGTCCTGGTACAAATTCTTGGAGGACCCATCTTCCACCTTCCCTCCAGCCAGCCCTCTCTCTCGACATGCCAGACCTTTCTGGACCTCTCTCTTGGTTTTTGTGACAACATCACGCCCCCTCTGGTTACCAGGCCTTTCTACAAGCTGTTCCCTCTGCCTGGTACATCTTGCCCACTCTGCCCCTGCCCACACCCTTCAGTGATTAAGCCCTGCTCATTTTTCACATCAAACTCAACTATCCCTCTCTCAGAGCCCCTGGACAAGGACAGGGCCCTGTGTCACATGGTCTTGCTTCTTGCCTTCCAAGCCTGAATTGTGCATTCATTAGTGACCCATTGTGGGGGGAGGGGGTGGTTGTTGTGATTGTTGTTATTGTTTTAATCCTTGTTCGTGGGAACAAAAACTTCATCTTCTTCTGTCCCACTCTTAGCCTGGAAACTAGCACAGTGCCAAGCCAAGAAGAGGTCCTCGGTTAACGTCAAGTGTACCAAATGAGGTCTCCATTGAATAAGAGAGAAAACAACTAGGAATCAGAAAGTTTAGGCCACTTGCCTAAGGTTGACCAGCGGAGCTGAGACACAAAGCCCTTGACTGCCTGGGGCAGAACTTTGGTCAGCTTGCAAATATGTCAGCCAGGGAGGTGTGGAGGTGGGGAGAAGAAGAGAAGGGCCGCTGAGCGTATCAGCTCTGGGGAAATAAATAGGCATGCTAGAGTCGGCCCCCTCTCCACTCCATCACCAGCCACTTAAGAGACCAAGCTCGTCAGAGCTGCCTTCAGCTATAGGGTCGGGGGGAGAGATAGATGCTCCCTGAAGACCCATCTCATTATCCCTGGGCCAAACTAGAACCCTGTTAAAGGACAACGGGCCCATAAATAACCACACGCTAATTCTGCAACAGCATGGGGCAGAGACACTGACCAGAGGCCCACTAATGCCGCCTCTCACACCCTCCCATCTGGGGGTATTGGCCGTTCTCAGAAAATAAATACGGCCCTTCCCGAGCCCCCAGAAGCCATTTACTATAATGGGAGTGCCTGAGTGAGTGCCTGATGAATTAATGGGCCTGTTGAGCACCATTCCCCATGCGTCTCCATTCACAGGCAGCGGGCGCTGGTCGTCCGGAGAAGGCATCTGCAAGACCGGTGGCCACTAAAACGGGATGGAAGTGATGGGCACAGCTGTTCACGAGCCCACATCTGCAGCTGATCTGTGCTTCTGCAGACAGGCGTGCCTGTGCGTGCACATGTGTGAGAGCCCTCGGGAGCGCGTGTTAGTGTGGGCTGCGTGCGTGCTTGGGTGCACGCATTGCCTGCATGTCACTGTAATGACACCAGTTCCCGCAGGCCCACTTTATTGCACAGGATGCAATAGGTAGGCTTTAAGACCTGGCCCTTAGGAGCTACTCAACAAATAGTTGTTGTTGGGGTGCCTGGGTGGCCAAGTTGGTTAAGCAATGGCCTTCAGCTCAGGTTATGATCCTGGAGTCCCAGGATCAAGTCCTGCATTGGGGTCCCTGCTCAGAGGGGAGTCTCTTTCTCCCTCTGACCCTCCTCCCTCTCATGCTCACTCGCTCTCTCTCTCTCTCTTTCTCCCTCTCTCATTCTGACTCTCAAATAAATAAATAAAATCTTAAAAAGAAAAGAGATAGTTGTTTTAATGACCGATGGAGGCTGCCCACCACTATTAGTCCTCCTACCAAGAATGTCACTACTACTAGCGATAATTACAATAAACAGAGAGAAGAAAGCATTTCTAGATCACAGGAGAAAGCAGACCATTTTCACAGCCGTTCTGGAGCTGAAGGCGCTTGGGGAGAGCATTTTCTTTCTCTGATCCTCACCCGTCAAAGGGAGGTTACAATTAGCATAGCAAGAAGGAAGTTGAGAGAGTTTATTCCCACAGGCCTGTCTTTCCTTGGAAGAGGTAAGGCCGTTCCTTGAGAGAGGGATTGGTTGGAGGATCACATAGGGGGATCTGAGGGCAGGTGGCTCCATCTTGGAGAATTTCCCAAGATAAATAAGCAGAAGAGATGGCCTCGTGTGGATAACAGGACTGCTGAGATGTCCTGGGTGCCCAGGTGAGTTTTTACCCATGAATCTGGGCATGGGGGGCCATCCTGCTTACACCCAAGTCTGCCACAAAGACAAGGCTTCTGGGGGAACGGAAGATGCCCCATGAGAGGACTGTAAAGTAACTGAACTTAGGAGCCCAGGCTGAATGCAGTAGGAAGTCAGGTCAGGGGGATGAAAGACTAGGAGGGAGAGGAAGGGCCTGGAATCTTTCCACCGGCTGGTCACGTGTAATTAGCCTGAGGACGTGAGCAAGCTGTTGAACCAGAGGTTGTGGTGGGGAAGTTGGAGAGATGGCTCCTGGAGGGTGGGGCCAGTGGGGGCAATGAGGGAAAGTCCTTGGTTCCATGTCACTGAAGAAGGGGAAGGGCGGGTAATGGCGCCCAAGGACGCACGAGTGGTTCTTTCTCAGGGTGGGTGGGGCTCTTGCACCCTTTGATGGTCTTATAAAAATGACAGACTTTTTCCCTGCAGAGATGCCACGTTCATACTCTTTCACCTACGAAGCAAAAAGCCCGAATGTTGCTGGCTCCTACTGGAATCCGGAAGAGCACAAGGCGCTCTCCATTTACAGCCGCCATCTTGTGGCCCCAGGGGACTGGATAGAAAGATGAGACCCAAAGATGGTCCCAGGATCTTTTTCCCACAGCTGCTGCCTTCTCAGTTTTTCTGAGCGTGACTTATTTCCATTTTTATTCCTGTTACTTCTATTCCAAGATCTGCCTCCAGCTGTCTGTCTGCCACCTCTGAGCGCTTTGGTGTCCTTACCCAACTCCCCAGGCGGTGCTCCTGGCCTGCCCTTCTTCCCTGGGGACTCCAAGCAGCTCTCTCCAGGGGCTCCTTTTCCCTCACCTTGTACCTGGGGTCTTAGGTGCCTTTTTTCCAGAAGAACCCTTATAAGCATTCACAGCCTTACATCCCTCTGCCCTCCCTGTACACTGGGCCTATTTACTCCCCCCCTCCCACCCCACCCTGCCCTAGCAGATCCAGACATGGCTCAGAATCTAGAGAAATGGAAGGTGGCTCATCATTGCTCTCTTTGTTTCCAGTAGATGCCAACATTCTCTGTGGGTCTAAGCAGCGGCTCAAAAAATCCAAACCTTGGCCATTCGCTGATGACTTCCAGGAGCAGAACACACGGCTTTGCTTTCCCACCCACCCGGCCATGGAGAGCAGGTGAACTAGCCTTTGCCACCGAATGGACAGCTTCAGTGTCCATCACCTATCAGCCTGAATCCCCTTGTGAGCCTCGTGAGAGATCCTCAGTTGGGGGGCTTGGAGGAGCCAAGAGCTGACACAGGCAAGAAGGACATGACAGGAATCTCTGGGCACCACTGAGCCAGGACTGGAAGAGTATTTCTGGAAGAGTCTAAAAAACTTGCTGTCCACCAAAAAAGGAAGATGAGGAAGTCTTTGGGTTTTTTGTTCTTATACCAAAGAATTTTGAGGATCCAAGAGGTAGGGTATGAATCCCACAAGAAGTCCAGGAGCTATGCTGGGAGCCCTCTTGGCCTGCTTTCATTCCTTTGCACTCTCCTTACACCCAGGATGTGTTGTCCTGTATTATAACCACCTGATGACCGGTCTCTTCCCTTATTAGACCCTGATTTCCCTATGGGAATATAACTTTTTCACTGTTGTATCTCCAGAGTCCCACACAGGACCTGGTCTGTAGGAGGCTCTCGGTTAGTTATTTGTGGAGGGAATAATGAATGGAACCAGTGATGGATGTTATACCCATAATTCACACCCCAGTAGTGCCTTCAGGAAGAATTCAGCATTATGACCACTTTATTTGAGGTCTGCAGATGGTTAGATGTTAGTTGTAAGACAATGTTCAACATTGTTCCCAATTGGAATTTGTGTTTTCGTATCTACTGTGCACCTAGTTTAAGGTGCTGAATTGTGCAGTAAGTAGACCAAAATTTGGAGCAGATGAAGTCTATGCATGGGGAGACAGTGGAACACTTAACAAGGTTTATCTCAAGAACTTCTAGAGAAGTCTGCATTTCAAGTATTCCTCCATAATGCATATCAAAGCACCTGCTGGACTATGGGCCCAATTGGGAGTTCATGAATTAGGGAATCCAGGTTAGCTGAAACACCTGTGCCACAGTCTCCAACCTGATAGGAATGTCTCTAGACTTTGTTCTTCTTGGAGAAATGTTTATTTTTATTTTTGCCACTTTCTCTTGGACACAGAAGCCGAGAAGAAGCAAAGTTGGAAGACAGCTCTATGAAAACAGTGGGGCCATTTCTGTTACCTAAGTGGGCAGAATAATTTGGTGTAGAGCTAGAGCCTGTGAGGATGGGAGCCCAGGGGAATCACTGCTATTTTTTTCATCATACATAGCAAGAGATGGAGTAAGAACTGAGCAGACGCTCCTCTCTACAAGTCCCTTTGGTTACTCCTTGCTGAGGGTCATCAAGAGTTCCTGGAATGAACAGATCTGAGCAGCAAACCCTCTGTAGCACACCCAGGAGCAAGTAGAGCATTAACTCCAGATCGAGGCACAGGCAGACACTGGCTGGTGAGACATGAGGAGCAACAGATCTCAGGACAACCAACCTCATGCAGGTCCAAGAGGCAACACAGAGGCAGGTGACCAGGGAGGCAGGAGAGGAGGTGTGGTCTAATGGAAGAGTGCTTTTCATTTGGAGTCAGGGGGACCTGGGATGGAATCCTTGCTCCAAATCCTTCTGGCTGTAAAAACCCAGGTTATGTTCTTAAATCACTCATAACATGGATATAAGCATGTTTGCCATGGGAAGTAAATAAAATCAACAGGGGGAAATGTTTGATTTGTTCATTCATTCAACATATTTGGGATCGATGATAATAACTGGTGTTTTGGGGTGTTTACTATGCACCAGGTACTATTTATTTGTTAATTTTTTTAATTTTTATTTATTTTTTTTGACAGAGAGAGAGATCACAAGTAGGCAGAGAGAGAGGAGGAAGCAGGGTCCCCGCTGAGCAGAGAGCCTGATGCAGGGCTTGATCCCAGGACCATGAGATCATGACCTGAGCCAAAAGCAGAGGCTTTAACCCACTGAGCCACCCAGGTGCCCCTGTTAATTTTTAAGATTTTACTTATTTGAGCAAGAGCACCAGTTGGGTGGCAGTGAGGGGCAGAGGGAGAGGCAGAAATAGAGTCTCCACTGAGCAGGAAGCCCAACACAGGCTCGATCCCAGGACCCTGGGATCATGATCTGAGCTGAAGGCAGACACTTAACCGACTGAGCCACCCAGTCTCCCCTATGTCAACTCTTTCAATCTTTAGAGTAAGTCAATGAAAAAAAGAATTATTTCTTTTATCACAAATGAAAGAAGTGAGGCACAGAGAGTTTCAGTAGTAGGAGAAAGTTCACACAACAAGTAAATTGCAGACCTGGGATCTGAGCCCGGGACAGCTGGCTACAGAGGTTATGTTCTTAGCCACTGTGCTTACTAAGGACTGGACCAGCTCTAGGGGCAGGAGATACATTGGGGAATAAGATAGCAAGATCTCTGTGCTCATGGGGAGAGAGACAGTGAATAAATAAGTGAAGACAATAATCACAGAGAGTGGTGAGAGCCAGAAAGAAAATAGCATATAGTACTATATGCTGGCTAATTGAACATAACAATAAAAAAAATAAAAAATAGGGCGCCTGGGTGGCTCAGTGGGTTAAGCCTCTGCCTTTGGCTCAGGTCATGATCCCAGAATCCTGGGATCGAGTCCCTCATCGGGCTCTCTGCTCGGCAGGGAGCCTGCTTCCTCCTCTCTCTCTCTCTCTCTCTCTCTGCATACTTGTGATCTCTCTCTCTGTCAAATAAATAAATAAAGTCTTTTAAAAAAATAAAAATAAAACAGGCCATGGTGATTAGTGATAGGAAGAGCTACTTCTGATAGGGTGGTCAGTGTCAGCTTCTCTGAGTAAATAAATTCTGAATTGAGTTGAGATTCCAATGACTACAAGGAGCCAACCAGATGATGACTTAAGGGGGAAAGTGTTCCAGAAAAAAAGAATAGCAAGCACCAAGGGCCTGCGGTCAGAACAAGCTGGGAAATATCAAGAAACAGAAGGATGAACAGCCACCCTAACAGATGTGAGGTGATACCTCATTGCGGTTTTGATTTGCATTTCTTTGATGATTAGCTACCTTTCCATGTACCTGTTGGGTCATGTATGTCTCCTCTGAAGAAATGCTTATCAGTTTCTGCTGGGAATGCTGCAGAGAAATTAGAACCCCTCTACACGCTTGGAATAAATGCAAAATGGTGCAGTCGCAACACAGAACAGTTTGGAGGCTCCTCCAACAATTCAAAATGGAAATACCATAGGATCCAGTAATCCCATTTCTAGGTATTTATCCCAAAGAATTGAAATCAGGATCTCAAAGAGATACGAGCGCTCCCATGTTCATTGCAGCACTACTCACTGTCCTCAAGGTATGGAAACAATTTAAATGCTCATCAGAAGATGGATGGCTAAAGAAAATGTGTTACATGCCTAAAATGGAATCTTAGCCTTTTGGTGGGGGGAGGGCACAGGGAGAGAGAGAATCTTAAGCAGGCTCCACTTCCAATGCAGAACCCAATGCAGAACCCAACGCAGGGCTCGATCTCACAACCCTGAGATCACGGCTTGAGTGAAACCAAGAGTCAGATGCTTAATGGACTAAGCCACCCAAGCTCCCCTTAGTCAGCCTTTTTTTTTTTTTTTAAGATTCTATTTATTTATTTAACACAGAGAGATCACAAGTAGGCAGAGAGCCAGGCAGAGGCGGGGCGGGGGAGGAAAGTAGGCTCCCTGCTGAGCAGAAGGCAGAGGCTTTACCCACTGAGCCACCCAAGCTCCGCTTAGTCAGCCTTTTAAAAGGAGGAATTCCCATTCTTTGCAACAATGTGGATTCACCACAAAGACATTATGCTAAGTGAAATAAGCCAGTCATAGAAGGATAAATACTGCATGATTCCACTTACATGAGACATCTAAAACCCTCAGACTCATAGAAGTGGAATAGTGGTTGCCAGGGCTGGAGAGAAGGTGAAATGTAGCGTAGAAAGTGTCAGTTATATAAGATAATAAGTTCTAGAAATCTATTGTACAACATTGCACTTGCTGTCAACCACCCTGCATTGCACACTTACAGATTTATTAACAGGTAGATTTCATAATTCATTCTTACCATCAGAAGAAAAATATATACATATAATGAAACTAAAATGGGAAAGGAAAAAATACAGAAAAACATTGGACGATCGTAAGCAAGCAGAGCTGTGGTAAGTTACCAACTAGTTGAGAAAACAGAGGTCAACTCAAGTAGGTCAGGATAAAATGCTAGACCTTCCTGCATGCAAAGAAAATACCTCTTGAATAGTCTTTAAGGAGAACTGAATGATCTCATTTCACTTTTAAAAGGTCACTCTGTCAGATCTGTCAAGAATGGATCACTCCTGCCTGGCAGAGATTAAACACTCAGTAAACAGAGGTTCTCTCCGAACACTGGGAGCTGCCTGGACCAAAGACCAGGGAGCTGACGTTCAGTGGAATAAATGCACGACCCCAAGCCCTTTCTCCTCCGAGAATCATGGATGCCTTAGGCTCCTCTGGGGAGACGGGATTTTCGAGCCCATCTGCTTGACCCACTGCTTGCATCAGGGGACCTCACCAAAAAATGGGGTATATTCTATGCCTATGCTCTGCCCCCTTTCCAGAAACCTCTTCTGCTGTCCCTCCTGGCTCTGTGTGGTAGAGATCCTGAAATGTCACCTGAACTAGCAAGTCCTTTCTGAGTGGTACCGATGTGTTAATACGCCAAGAGGACCAGTCACTTCGGAGGGGCAGAGGCAATAACTTTATGCCTACTGACCATTGGAGGCACCTCTGATTAAACGGATCATTCCTCAGGTAGGCTGCTGAGATAGTAATCCCTAATTCTGTTGTCTGGTACTGTTGTTTTCTTCCCACTTGGGACCAAGAAGATGGACTCATTCTTTCAGCTGAAAAAAAAAAAAAAAAAAAAACCCACAAAAAGACACACAAGGATGACACAGCCAGATTTCTTGCCTTCAAAGAAAAAGAGGCATTGCATTGATCAGGAAACAGTGCGCTACAACAGGAATGTGACCGCAATTTTGCGCGGGTCAGCTCCCAGACGCTAGACATTCCACACCACGTGCGGACCACTCACAGCATTTTCTCTCCTTTGCCCACAGAATCAGAACTAGATGTGGCAAAGGTCAGAGCTCAGTTATATGCTCATAACCTGCACCCAGATCTCGGTTCTCTGAACAAGCAGAGGATCTTTGGGTCTCTCTTCGATTTCGTAACACTCGCCATGGTATGGATTCAGAGCCCATGACTCCCTAGAGTCCCAGCTGGTAGGAGAGTCTATGTATATCTGCTGCCTCAAACCTGGAAGTTATCACTTGCTCACAAATGATCACAAAAAAAACCCTACAGAAAGCAGACACTGAAAATCAGTGCAGCTCTCCCGGTGAACAAGGGGAGACAGACACATGGGGTCAAACCCTTTCTCTGTGCTCAAAACTGTCCCATTACTAGATAAAATAATTTTCAAATAAATAAGACACAGTCCCGTGTCAACACAAGGAAGGACGGTCTTCAGAGGATCTTGGGACAATGGGTATCTCCCTCTCCCTGGAGAGCAGAGTCTGAATCTCGGAGGCTGCGATGTTTATGTTTTCGGAGAAACCATAGTCAAGGCTGTGATCCCTCTGGGCTGCAGGGGGCTGGTGTGGGGGCCCCCCCGAATAAGTCAGAGGGCCGGGAAAGAGATGCTAAGTCTGTAAACAGGTACGAGAAAGTTCCTTCCAGTCCTAGGATGGAGCCCAGCAGAGAATGCCTGCCCAGAATATCACGGATAGAAAGTAGTTATTCATAAAGTATTAGAATCCTGGCACCTGGACTACAGATGATAAGCCTGAGTTCTATGTCCTCCAGCAGAGGAGAAACTCTACGCCATGAAATTCATGCGAAAGCTAGCCAGGAACTGAGGACTGTCTGGCAGAGCCAGTGGTAAAACCAGACGGTGGCATCCCTCCCCAACTGAGGCACGTGCACAACTGAAAGTGAGCTCACGGGCAAACATTACAAAATCAACTCCAGGAGGAAGTACGCGAGGATTCGCTACCAAGGAGACAGCTGCTGGGAGAACCCAGGAAGGCTCTAACCTAGCAAGAAGCAACCCGCGGCAGAGAAACAGAAGTAAAGGGACCGGAAAAGAGTAAAATAAATCGAGTCCCTTCTTGGCCAGGTGGATCGACCAATTAGCCAGTGAACACGGGTCTGGACAGGAGCCACCCCCAAACAGATAAGGGCATACACCTTGAGTGCATTAAGCAGCTCAGGGAAAGTCAAGAGCTTTTCTCTTTCTTTCTTGTTTTTCCACTGCAATATCTGCTGACCTAAGCATGGCCTCTTGTGTGGCATGCACGAGGCGGAGATGGCTACGGTAGAAAAAATCACATGATGTCAGCACTAACCTATGCGTTTGGATGTGAACCTGTTGGCAAATCACAGCCTGTCACTCTCCAACGAGTGAGCTGAGATGAAAATGTCAGTTTCAGCAAATGCCTTTTTTCCCCTGTTTTTTGTTCTACAATTTAGGGAGGTGGCACGCCTATCACAAGGCACACGGCAAACGTAGGAGCATTAAATTCAGAAGTGAATGAAAGAAAAGGTAGAAGAAGAAGGAGACAAAGGGGTCTTTATGGGGGTTTTCTTGAGCAAGAAATGTGGGCAGTGTAAGAGGGATTAAAACAGGAACTGGGAGGTCAGCTCTTGTCCTTAGGTCCTTACAGGGAAAGGAGAGAAGGCAGCAAGTTAACAACAATTAAGCATTCTGTAGGCAACTTAGCCCGAGTTAAACATTTCCTGGCTGCTCAAGAGGCTTGAGAGATATTGAGAACAGAAGTGAGTATCAAACCTGGAGGCCAAGAAACCAACAACACATCCGTGGAGGGAGGGGATCATGGTACCATGTAGGATAGAGTCCGTTGGGTCCCCTTCTGAGTTCTAGGATATTAAACTTAATGGGAAGCAATCCCTTGCTTTAAGCTTCCCTACAGTGAAGAAACTAGGTTCTCTCAACAGTTTCTAGCAAGCAAAGCACAAGACAACAATGTTGTTTATTTTTGAAAGAAAAAAAAATGCCGCGGGCCCCAGGCATGTGGAGCAAAATATAAACGAACAGCAAAAGAAAACACAGTCAGGAAGCACCATGTAAAGGGCCCTGGTCCTTCTTGAGTCTGGTTTAAGAGGCAGGAGGCCCAGGGTTGAGGGAGGAGGGGGGCGGTCACTGAGAATCTTAGAGCTAAAGTCTCAGACTAGATCACATTTTCTGCCCAGTAAATCACGAGGTTGGGGTCAAGTTTACAGAAGGGGATTATTAAAACAATTTGAGGTGAGCTATTTCGGGCGCCCAGATAAAGGGCAGAAGATAGTTCAAACCATTTTGATCTGTATGTCTCTCCTTTTATTTTCCTCTGGGCAGTGTTTCCACGGCTTCCAAGCATCCCAGCTTGGCTTCTCTTTTATGCGTTTTGACAGCCCAGAAATAATGGGAGTTGGAATCTTTTTTCATCGTTCCCCTAGTTGATGGGAGTCTTGGGTGAGACCTCAATAAATAATAAAAATAACAGTTCACCTTTATTGAACACTTACTAGGTACCAGGGATTCGCTTATTTAATCCTTGCGACAAACTTTGAGGTACATGCTCATGTCATTAGTGAAAACTCAGCCTCACACCCTTAGCAAATGGTAGAGCCAAGAATGCACCCAGGCAGACTAATTCCAGAAAAATGAGCCCAACTGCTACCGTGTAAGGTGGCCCACCTAAAGGACTGATAAGAATGACCATTGCAACTCCGTTACCAGGCAACAGACGCCATGAAAAGGTGATCTGACCACCAAACGAGAGCTCATAGTAATAATTTTGGAGGAAGGTTGTCTTTCCAAAGTGGCTTTCCCCTATCTGCTGAGAGGGTCCCCTAGTACGGTACGGATTACCTCAGCAGCCATAATGACCTTAAAAAAAATTCACAGACATCATTTTTAGTGAAGTTCCAATTTTATAGGAAAGTTGAGCACGTGGTACAAAGTCCCTCATACACACCCAACTCCCGCTTCCCCAACATAAGCCCACCATTTTCCCCATCATGAACATCTCGCTTTCCTGTGGCGCATTTGTTATGAACATTACACATTATTATTAACGAGGGTCCTTGGTTTACCAAGGTGAACCAAGTTGAACCAAGATGTGTCGTTTCTGTTGTACACTTTGTGTTCTACACTTCTGTGAGCTTTGACAGATGCATAATGAAACGTACCCATGATTATGGTATCATACAGAATAGTTTCACTACCCCCCAAATTCTCTCTTCCTCACCTTATTCATCCTTCGTCTCCCTCCCCCCGCCCCAAACTCCCCTGACAACCAGTGATCTTTTTACTGTCTCTATAGGTGTGTCTTTTTCTAAAATATCATACAGTTAGAATCCCATACTGTGTAGATTTTTCAGACTGGTTTCTTTCACTGAGTAAAATGCATTGAGTCCCTCTGTGTCTTTTCATGGCTTGATAGCTCGTTTTTTTTATTCTTAAATAATATTCTACTGTACTGAGATAGCACAGATTATTCATTCCCTTATTGAAGAGTGTCTTGGTTGCTTCCAGATTTGGGCTCTTGTAAATAAAGCTGCTATCAACATTCGTGGGCAGGTTTTTGTGCGCACATAAGTTTTTTGTGATTTGGGGTAGATACCTAGGAGTGTCACTGCTCTATCATATGGTAAGGCCGTGTCTAGCCTTGTAAGAAACTATCCCTCTGCCTTTCAGCGTGGCGGTACCATTTAGCCTTTCCATCAGCAGTGAATAAGCATTCCAGTTCCTCTGCATCTTCAACAGCATTTGGTATTTTCGGATTTTCGGGCTTTTTCGGATGTAATCATTCTCATATGTGTGTGCTAGTATCTCATTGTTGCCATAATCTGCAATTCCCTAACAACATACAATGTTGAGCATCTTTTCATATGCCTATTTTCCATCTGCGTGTCTTTCGTGAAGTTGCGCATGTCAGATCTTCTGCTCATTTTTTACTTGGATCAGTCTTCTTCATGGTGAGCTCTAAGAACTCTTTGTATATTTCGGGCAAAGGTCCTTTATCAGATACGTGTTTTGCAAGTATGTTCTGCCAGCCTATGGCTTGTCTCCACATTTTCTCACTCTATCTCGTTTCTAAGATTTATTTATTTGAGAGAGAGAGAAAGCATGCATAAGCAGGGACAGAGGGAGAGAGAGGGGAAGCAGACTCCCCATGGAGTGGGGAGTCCTGGGGTCAATCCCAGACCCCAAGATCATGACCCGAGCCAAAACCAAAAGAGTTAGACGCTTAAGCAACTGAGCCAGCCAGGTGTCCCTCCACATTCTCTTAAGTGTGTCTCTCTCAGAGAGAACTTTTTAACTCGAATCAAGTCCAATATACCTATTTTTCCCTTTATGGAGTGTGCTTTTGCTATTATATCTAAAAACTCACCAACAAACTTAAGTTCACCTAGGTTTTCTCCTGTTCTAGAAATTTTATAATTTTGCAAGTTACATTTAAGGCCTATTTCTTTTTAATTTTTCTGATTTTTTTTTTTTTTTTTGCATAAGATGTCCAAGTGTTTCATCACCTTTTGTTGAAAAGGCCTTCCTTTCTCCATTGAATTAGCTTCTTTGTGAAAGATCAGTTCATCATATGTGTGTGGGTCTGCTTCTGGGTTCTCTATGCTATTCTACTGGCCACTTGCCTATATTCACCAATATCATGCTGTCATGAGAATTCTAGTTCTATGATTAAGTCTTAAAGTCAGGTGGTATCAATGCCCTGACTTTGTCTTCTTCAGAATTGTTCCAGTCAGTCTAGTCTATCTCTTGCTTTTCCATATACAGTTTAGAAGTTGTCTCTTGATATCTACAAAATGACTTGGTGAGATTTTTTTTTAAAGATTTTATTTATTTATTTGACAGAAATCACAAGTAGGCAGAGAGGCAGGCAGAAGGAGGTGTGGGAAGCAGGCCCCCCGCTGAGCAGAGAGCCCGATGCCCGGCTCGATCCCAGGACTCTGGGATCATGACCTGAGCCGAAGGCAGAGGCTTAACCCACTGAGCCACCCAGGCGCCCCGACTTGGTGAGATTTTGATAAGGATTGCCTTCAGTAGATTGCACTGAATTAAGCTGGGAAGTATTGCAACAATGCAATACTATCATGCACATATTAGAATGACTAAAATCCAAAACATCCTGACAATACCAAATGCTTAACAATACTGAGTCTTCTTAATCTATGAATATGGAATATCTCTTGATTTATTTAGCTCTTCATTTCTGTCATCAGAGTTTCATGGTTGTCCTCATATAAATTCTATACACATTTGGCTAGAATTATGCCTAAGCATTTTTTTTTTCTTTTTTGGTACTGATGCAACATCATATTTTGCTTTCCATTTCAAATTCCAATTGTTTGGTGCTGGAATATAGGGAAAATTGACTTTGATAGTAATCTTATATCCTATGACCTTGGCACAACCACTTATTAGTTCCAGAAGTTTTTTTGTTGTTGTTGATTCTTTGGATTTTCTATATAGACAATCAAGTTATCTGCAAATAGAGATCATTGTATTTCCTCCTTCCCATTCCCTACACATTTTATTTCCTTTTCTTGTGTTATTGCATAAGCTAGAATTTCCAGTACAATGTTGAATAGGAATGGTAAAAGGAGACATTATTGCCCACTTCTTGATCTTTTCCCACTGCTAGGTGTGATGTTAATGGCAGGGTTTTTAGATTTTTTTTTTTATCAAGTTGAAGTTTTCTGAGAGTTTTTATTACGAATGGGTGTTGGATTTTGTCAGATGTTTTTTTCTCCATTTATTGATATGGTCATATGATTTTTTTCTTATTTTGCTGTTGATAAAATTACATTACTTGATGTTCAACATTGAACCACCCTTGTAAAACTGAAGTAAATCCTACTCAGTAATGGTCTATAATTAATTTCATACATTGTTGGATTCTATTTTCTAATGTGTTCTTGAGGATCTTTGCATCAATGTTCAGGGGAGATATTGGTGTGTAACTTTCCTTTCTTATCTGGTTTGGGTATTAAGGTAATGCTGGCCTCATAGAAAGAATCCAGAGGTGTTCTGTCTAATTTTATCTTCTGGAACACAATGGAGAAAAATGGTTTCATTTCTTCCTTGAAATGTTTCATAGAATTCACCAGTGGAAACATCTGAGTCTGACTCTTTCTTTTCAGGGAGGCTATTAACAACAATTTCAATTTTTTAAAATTTAATTTTATTTTTTCAGGGTTCCAAGACTCATTGTTTATGTACCACACCCAGTGCTCCAATCAATACGTGCCCTCCTTAATAACCACCAGAAGGTTCTCCCATCCCCCACCCCCTCCTTTCTGTTTCTTTACTAGATATAGGCCTATTTGAATTATCTATTTCTCCTCATGTGAGCTTTGGTAGGTTATATCTTTCAAACTTGTGTAACCAAGTTTGGGGCACATCACAGTATCCATTTACTATCCTTTTAATGTCCATGGGATCAGTAGTGGTGTCCCCTCTTTCATTTCTTATTAGAGTAATTTGTGTCTTTCGTATTGCTTCTTGGTGGGCCTGACTAGTAGTTTATCAATGTCATTGACCTTTTTAAAAAAAAAAAAAAAAAGACAGCTTTTGATTTCATTGTTTTTGTCTTACTTTCCTGGGTTTCTTTTTTTATTTTATTAATTTGTGCTCTCATTTGCATTATTTATTTATTTCTATTTGCTTTACGGTCATATTCTTCTTCTTGAGTTTTCCAAGGTGGAAGCTTAGACTGTTGAGTTTTGATCTTTTTTTCCCCTCTTTTCTAAACTATAAATTTAGTGCTATATATTACACTCTGCACTGGCTGGGGGTGGGAGTGGGGCAGTAGGGGGTCCCCACCCCTGGCATTCTGGGCCGGATTCTAATTCTGCATGAGCCTGCCTTTCTGTAACACAAACATGATAGAAAACTTCACAAATAGTAAAATGTTCCCACTGTCCTAAAATAACTGGTATTCAGATTTTTGAGGGGTATTTTCTTTCATTTTTAATCCTTTGTTGTATCTTTTTTCTTTTTTAATTGTGGCAAACACACAAAATATGAGATGAATGATTGTACCCATTCCAGGTGTACAATCCAGTGGCATTATCATGCAACCATTACAGGTTTCTACATTTTCATCATCCCCAGAAGGAGACCCCATATCCATTAGTAGTCACTCCCCATTATTTCATTCCTCCAGCTCCTGACAAACACTATGTCCAGCTACAAGTTTACCTATTCTGGCTGTTTCATACTGAGTTGCATATTTTTTTAAAGCTAAATTTATTTATAGTGTATACTTGTATTTAGATTTATTTATTAACTTACTGTTATTCTCCAAATCGTTTTCCACATAATCAAGGTAATCACCATGTTAACTGCATAATATTCTATTGGGGAAGTGTCAGAACTGACTTAATCATTTCTTTTTGGGGTTTGTTGCAAAATTTCTTTGTGACTTTGTGTGTGTGTGTCTGTGTATGTGTGTGTGCTGCTACAGCTAATATCACGATCAACATCTTTACACATACACTTGTTCTGTTTTGTTTTGTTTTCCAGGTTATAGTTGTTTCCTTGGATTTCATTCCCATGTGTGGAATTCCTGGATGGAACCATGAAGCATTATGGCAATCCTGAAGTTCTCTTTTAACATCTCCAAATTGGTTTTTCAAGATGGTTATTTTAATTTTCAACACTACTGGCCATATGTGAGGCACCTGTTTCACCAGACCCTTACCAGCATTGGTCATGATTTTTTTTTTTTTTAACTCTCCTTGGCTTGTGACATATGACCTTGAAAACAAAGATCTTTTTTAACTCCTCCATTCCCTCACCACTGACAGAGTGATTTTCCCAGCAAAACGGGCATCCCAAGCCAGATAACATTTCCAGTTTATCGCTCCCATGAAAATGGCTTCAGGATAAGAACAAATACAGTCTGTGTTCAATCTATTCAATTAGAACAGAGCAAGGATTTATTTCAACACAACAAATCAGCAAACCCCATTCTGGTTGAATCCCATTTAGTATTTATGTAAGCTTAATTAAACCACCGATGGGGTTTCTTACAAGGAGAACGGCCTTCAGGAAATATGCTTGCTAAATACTCTTCAATAATGGTTGGGGGGAAATAAATAAGTGATATGGGCTGGTTCTCTGACTCCCCTGTGTCTCCCCCAATTCTTCAGATCTCTGCAAGAGCTCAGAGCTTGCAAACAAACAATGAGTGGAAGTTGGGATATGGGCAGGGGAGTACCAGGTTCTTTGTACTGTTCCTTTTAAGGAGTAAGCATGTCTTCTAGTACAAGGCCAGAATATTTTTTTACAGGAATGACTCAGTCTTCAGCAAAGTGAGGTGAGGGTCAGGAAGGAGGGTGAAGGAGGCCATTAGCAACAACTCTTGCGAAATCTGGTGGCTTGTTCATTGCTCACAGCATGGCTGTTTCTGCAACAAAGTATCCTTTCCAAAAGTTCCCCGCTTCTCTCTCTCTCTCATCCTTTCTTCTCCCAAGTTGGAAAGTATTCAATACAAAGTGATAAATGATACGAGTTATGAAGAACAAAGTCCCTCTGCCCACACCACCCAAGCCAGTATGTCAACATTCTAAGAAGCTTGACCATATTGATGGCCCTTGGGGCTTCACTCTTGATCAGCTGAACACCCCACTCTCGATCAGCTGAACACCCCACTCTCTTTCAGGTATGGCGCTAAATTGTACATGGATTACACTCACGGACAGAAGTACCATAACTTTCTCCAACTTTTCCTTTCAGGATTTTATTTAAACTCAAGTTAGTTCACATATAGTGTAGTATTAGTTTCAGAGGTAGAATTTAGTGACCCACGAGTGGCACATAATACCCAGTGCCTTTCTGAATGCCCATGGCCTAATTACCCCATCCCCCCACCTGCCCGCCTCCCCTCCAGCAACCCTTAGCATGTTCCTTATATTTAAGAGTCACTTATGGTTTGCAAATAAAATAAGATAAAGACAGAGAGGAAAGCAAGCTACCTCAATTTATAGAGGAGGAAATAGGGTAAGAGAAATCAAGGGATGAGAGTTAAACAGAGATCTTTCCCATCTGGTTTCTGAGTTCAAGCTTTGAAATGCTTTCTTGTACCCAGATAGTTGAGAAGAGAAAGCAAAGGATAACTTTCTTAAGTACATGTGTGTTTTGTATGGAGTCCCAGGAAAGCACCAATATAATTGTCCATGAGTGCTCTCTCCTGATAAAGCTCAAGTTTCTGGATTTTCAAGCCTTTAGGAGAATCTTGCAGCTAATTAGACCTGAGGGTGAGATCCAGCCTATTAACAGACTAAAAGAATAAGAGGAATTTTTTTTAAAAAACTATACATCAACTAGTCAAATCTTGTCTCCCTAATTTATTTTCATTGAACTCCCAGTCTCCAAGAATTCCAGTCTATTTAGGGGAAGCTACTGTAAATAGATCCCTTCCTAAGGTGACTGAAAGGACCTTAGAACCAACTCAGGCATCCCCCTCAATTTACAGATGAGAACCCAAGAAGGGAAGTCCTGTTGCCAGGATCGCACGGACCCAGAGCCGGTCCCTAGTCATTGTATCCTCAGCTCCATGCTCCCTGTAGGAGGACAATGTCATTTGTTTTCCCTCTGAAAGACGGGGGATGGCATTTCTCTGGGATCCATCATTTCCGACTCTAGCAGTCCTTATTTACAAAGATGCTAACTCCAATTGCTTGGCTTGGTAGGCCCCAGGTGGTGGCGATGTGGTAGGTTAATAGCCTCTTTGAATATGAAGATGTGTGAATTGGGAAGCAGCTGAGTCTAATAAGAAAACAAATTTGTGAGTTGAAGACTAAGGCCGGGATTCTGGTTCTACAGCTTGCCTGTTTGATCTTGAGGAGCTGGGTCATCTCGGAAGCCTGTACCATTCACCACGGTGTCCTGGTGTGTATGGCAGAGCCGGACAGCTATCAGGGGACATCTGTATGCATACAAACCTAACTCATCCTTTTAAGAAGTCACTGGATGATCGTCATCATGGTCTGTTTATCAGCCTACCCGGCTCAACTTTGTGTCAGTGTCTGACCATGGGGAATAATTGGAAAATGCTAAGCTTCAGTTTTATTGTCTAGAAAATAAGCATCCTAATAAGACCTACTTCAAAGAACCACATGAGAACACAGGCATAGAACTTGGTACTTAGCAAATGCTCAGTGAACTTCCTCTGTGCTTACCTTTCTATGTACATGTGGGGAGCGGTAGCAGGAGAATGGAGAAAGTTCCGAAGGAACCCTATTTGGAATGACCCTCAATGCTACACTGTGGAGTTGAGCTTCTTCTTAGGAACATCAGATTTTATAGAACTGATTCCAATTGTGTGAGTCTTGAGAAGCTGTTTCCACCACGCTAGAAATGTGTCTAAGACAAGTATATCAGAAAGGTTAATGGAACGTATTTCTGTCTTCCTTTTTATGTTCTCCTTCCTTTTTCAACCTGGACATCAGATGACCCATCTCATCTGCAAACTCTTCCCTCTGGGTTGCCAATATCCCAACTGGCCGCCCCTCCCAGAAGCAATCTGCCTTACCCTAAGAGGGCGATGAATACAGGGAGAAGTTTAAACCCATCCCACTTAGCAGAAAAGCAAAACCTCCGGATCTTATTATAATCCTCTGTTCTTTCTCTCTTCTGTTCCTTGTCACCAAGGTAGTTGGGAGCCTCTGTCTTCAGCCTCCTCCTCCTCTCATCCTGTCTGATTCATGTGTTGATGTCTCGATTCCGAGCCAGCTGCTGCAGTGAACTGTGATATCACAGGCAGGATTTATTAGCAGCAAAAGCATCTGCTGGGGAGAATAGGAGAAGCTGGGGGACATGCCGCGGGGAGAGAGAGACGGGGCTCAGACTGGGACGAGTGAAGCCACTGTCACACTATTGTTTCCTACCAATAAAAGCAACAATAATGGGGATGCCTGGGTGGCTCAGTTGGTTCAGCATCCAACTCTTGGTTTTGGCTCAGGTCATGATCTCAGGGCCCTGGGATCGAGCCTTATGTCGGGTTCTGCATTCAGCGTGAAAGTCTGCTAAAGTTTCTCTCTCCCTCTCCCTCCGCCCCTCCCCTGCATGCATGTTCTCGTTCTCTCTCAAATAAATAAAAAAAGCCTTAAAAAATAATAACTGCCTAATTTATTATACATACATTATACATAACTAAGTGCCTTTCAACACATTAGCTTCGATTTTCCTAATAACCCTATGAGAAGTGTATTATCATTCCAACTTTTAGATGGGGAAACTAAGATTCAACAGCATAAGTAGCTTGCCCAACTTTGCATAGCCGGTCATTGATAAAGGTAGGGTTTAAACCTAGGTCTGAGGGCATATACAGTCTGTGTTTTTAACCTAAACTTGCTCTCAAAGACCTGTTCCAAATAGGAAAAGAAATGTGGGACTATTTCTCCCACATTCTCAGGCATGAGAGCAGGTATCATATATCAAAACATGTGGAAAAGGTGGGCACGTGGTTGATGCAGAAACTGGGAAAAGTACAATGGCCAGGATCAGGTAGAATTACCCTTAGGTCAGAGCAGGTACCAAAAAACTGGCTGCAGATGCTAATCCCAGAGGTACAAGTAAGCAACTGAGACCTGGTGTGGGGGCATAAACTTAATTCCAATAGCCAAGATAGTAGCAGACCCTAGTGACATAAAGATCAAGTGAGCGGGAAGCCCCATCTGGGGACTTGGTCCTGGGGAATGGAGGCAGAGGATTAGACTCTAGCTCTGGTAAGGAAGGCTGGCTGGAGGCAGGTAGAGCAAGGTGGCCAGCACCTTGGACAGTGACAGAAGCCTCATGGAAATCTATTGGGGGGAACCTGGCAAAACCTAAGGACAGGGCTCAGTCACTTTCACGGCCATTTCTGTACTAAGCACAAAGGAATCAGAGATGCCATCTGTGTACTTGAGAAGTTAGTTCACAGTCTACTGGCAGCATGAAGTACAGCATGACTGGTGACAGCTATCACAGGGAAGCGTGGAGCCCCAGGGACAGACAACCAACTCCTCTCGAAGGGGTGGTATCAAAGAAGGTTTCATGAAGTCAGTGGTATGCTACCACCTCAGCCAGGGGGAAGGAAGGGGTGGGAGGTGGAGGGAAATCTGAGCAGAAGGCAAGCAGATGCAAACACACAAAGGTGGGAAATAGCCTGACGCACACTGGAAATTAAATTGAGTTAGATTACCGATGCTGGAGGGTGAAACATGGGTAGGGGTGAGGGGAGAGAGTTCAGGAAGACAGAAAGAGGAGCAACACCTAAAAGTGGTTTGAAAACCCTGATGAGGAGTTGGGGAAAGACCAAATGATCAAGACCAAAGAACCCCAGTGTCTGGCTTTTCTTTAGAAAACAGAAGTAAAGGGGCACCTGGGTGGCTCAGTGGGTTGAGGCCTCTGCCTTCGGCTCAGGTCATGATCCCGGGGTCCTGGGATCGAGCCCCACATCGGGCTCTCTGCTCAGCGGGGAGCCTGCTTCCTCCTCTCTCTCTCTCTGCCTACTTGTGATCTCTGTCAAATGAAAAATAAAATCTTTAAAAAAAAAACAAACAAGAAAACCAGAAGTAAGGATCTGGCAGCAGCGGACCCGCATTGCCATGTAACTTGGGGCCAAAGAATAGGTGCCCCATGAGGATGGCAAGCACGTGTCAGTTGCATCATGTCTTCCTCTTCCACACTCCAGCAAGCCTTGGTAGGACATTCGAGTTTTATTCTGAGCATTTATTTTAAGGAGAGGGATGTGGGCTTACCTTTATGAATATCTCTCTGACAACTCTAGGGAGGAAGGATTGAAAGAATACTTATTAGCTGTCCACCAACGTTATATGGGTGGGAAGTAATGGTGGTTTGTGTCATGATGATGGCAGACATGGAGAAGAGTAAATGTAAATGTAGGTACAAATAAATGAGAGAAAGAGAGGGAGAGATAAATTTTTTTTTAAAGATTTTATTTATTTATCTGACAGACAGAGATCACAAGTAGGCAGAGAGGCAGGCAGAGAGAGAGAGAGGAGGAAGCAGGCTCCCCGCTGAGCAGAGAGCCCGATGCGGGGCTCGATCCCAGGACCCTGGGATCATGACCTGAGCTGAAGGCAAAGGCTTTAACCCACTGAGCCACCCAGGCGCCCCGGGAGAGATAAATTTTAAGGAATTATCTCATTCATACAATTGTGGAGGCCAATCCTAAACTATTGGGTAGACCAGCAGCCTGAAGACCCAGCAAAAAGTCACATTTGGGGTCCAAAACCAACCTGCTGGCCCAATTCTTTTCTCCTTCCCTCATTTTCTATTAAAGTCTTCAACCATTTGGATTAGGCCCGCCCACATAATAGAAGGTTATTTGCTTTACTCCAAGTCTACCTATTTAAATGTTAATTTCATCTCAAAAACACCTTCACAGAAACCTCTAGAATAATGTTTGGCCAAATATCTGTGTACTGTGGCCTAGCCAGGTTGACCCTGTAAAACTGACCATCAGAAGGGAGAAATTGTTCACGCCTGTTCACATCAGAACGCAAACATATACACTTTAATAGGCTTCTGAACTATGGGTAGGACTCTGTTTTAGGATCTGAGTAGTGGTTATACAGGTATGCTCACTGTGTGTAAAATGTGTGATCTGCATGTCTACAATGCATGCTTCCATCAGTATATGTTATACTTCTACTAAAATGTGCAGTCATACATCCACGAACCCTTCCTATAACATGTTCTTTCTTTTCTTGAGAGCAAAACTTCCTGAAAACATTGTCTAGTCTCGATAGACCAACTCCCGCACATCTCACTTTTTCATTTTATTTCAATCCAGTTATATTTTTGCAACTTCACTGACATGATTTAAAATCATCCATGCTCCCCCCACCTCATCCTGTTGCCAAATCCAGGGGGCACACAGCCTCGTCCTACTTTGCATTTCAAGAGAACTTGACACCCCTTACTGCCTTCTTGATTTCAATGCCTCTCTGAGCTGTTATAATACTATCCCCTTCTGGGTTTCCCCGTAGTCTCACTGGCTGCCTCCTGTTAAATTCCTTTCTACACTCACACTTCCCTGCTTGGCCTCTGCATGTTAGAACACCCCAGAACCCTGTCCAGATCCTCATGTCATTTGTAATCCACACTGTCTTCTACATTCACGTCTCCAGTTCAGACTTGGAAGTTGACTTCCAGGCACACAGGTTCAATTGTCCATGTCCAAAGTCAGCCAAGCTTCTTTAAACAGACAGACAGTAAATATTTGCTCTGTTGCTTTCACCCATCATATCCAGAAGTCTTTGTTTTACATTTTTATCATTAATGGAAATTACTAGAACATGTTTACATACTATAGGGAATGGTTCTATGGAGCTGGAGAGAATGATGACTGAAAGCGGGGGGAAATAATTTTTAGAGTGGATACTTGCCCACCCTACTTGGCACACCTGAAGGGTAGATGTAAGGACTACTTGTTAGAGGGAGGGTGGGTGAACCACTGATAGGACAGCAATGCAAGGAAAGTTCCAGAAGTGGGGACCTGCTCAACAGAAACTGTGGCTCTAGGGAAAAAGTGCCAGTGTCAAGTCTGGGGGCAAGCAGTTCAGAACATGAGGCGTAATGCCCTAACCTTTTGGCTCACATCCTATGATCTGCTTGTGCCTTCAGTTGGCCAGCTGAAGGAACTTCAAATGATGCATTCGTTCGAGATGGGTCTTCCAGCACCCAGAGAAAGGAGGATAATGAATGTGGGGGTGGAGGCAAGAGAGAACCATCAACACATTGAGAACAGCTAAAGGCATAAGATCTTCGGGATGCCTGAGTGGCACAGTTGGTTAAGCATCTGACTCTTGGTTTTGGCTCAGCTCCTGATCTCAGGGTCATGAGATCGAGCCCCGCGTCCTGCTCTGCACTCAGGGCAGAGTCTGCTTGAAATTCTCTCTCCGTCTCCCTCTGCCTCTCCTGCTCATGCTCTCTCTTTTTCTAAAATAGATTTAAAAAAATAAAGACATAAAGTCTTTGATAAGACAGAAGGAAATAAAACCCTGGGTGTAAAGGATTATTCTAAAAATGAAAGAAAGATATTTCCACCACTCCTTTTTTTTTTTTTTTTCTTTTCTTTGGTAGTGGTTTCAGTTTCTCTGGTATAAAGTTACTACTTTTTCCCCTTGTAATTAACAAATATGTTTGTGGTGGTTAATAGATATATAGCACAAAATTGACCATTTTAGCTATTTAAACTGTGCAGTTCAGGGATGCCTGGGTGGCTCAGTCGGTTAAGTGTCTGCCTTCAGCTCAGGTCATGATCTCAGGGTCCTGGGACTGCTCAGTGGGAAGTCTGCTTCTCCCTCTCTCTCTGCCCCTCCCCCTCCTCATGCTCTCTCTCTACCTCTCTCTCTCAAATAAATACATAATAATTTTTTTTAAAAAAATTGTGCGGATCAGTGGCACTAAGTACATTCACACTGTTGTGTGACCATCAGCACCATCTACCAGCAGGAATTTTCTTTATCCCAAACTGAAGCTCTGTGCCCATAAAGCATTAACTCCTCACTTTCCTCCATCCTAGCAAGAGGAACATCTAAAGAGAGGAAACATGTATGGGTAGATACGTGGTGAGTTAATGATAAATTTCCTCTACTGACTTCAGTTTACTCGAAACATAGGAAGCTGTATCAATCCCTTGAGACTAAGAGACATGTGGAATGGGAATGAGAGTTCTGAAGACAGAAGGGAACTTCCAAAATAGTCATCTAGAGTCAAGGGAATGGTTTTACTGGAGAAGCGCTGGGGGGTGGTACAGCAGTACTGAGCACCCAGGCAAGATCCGACTTTTAAGTGAAACTAGTTGGCCGGCCTGTCTGATTTTTCTTTTCATAACATGCAGCCAGTTAGGGGAATTCAACCATCTGAACAAGATGAAAGAAGAGAGAGAGAAGGGAGTTGAGATGTTTTCAAGAGTGTAATTATAAAAATTGGTCATGAAATCTAAGCTGAATAAGGAGACACATAAGAGACAATGCAGAAGAAGAATGACAAATGGTGGATAGATGCTGTGGCCAACGGACTGGAGGACCATAATGATGAAAGAGCCATTGCATCAAAGAGCTATGGATAGCATATGACTACATGATAGCCTAGGACAGGGCTGTTTGGAATATATTTTGGGTCTGAAGAAGGGGTAAAATTAATGGTGGAACAGAGTTCAAGGGCATGATCTCTGGAGTAGGGAACAGAGGTGAGGAGTGATGAAAGGTGGTTGGAAGATGGTACATCAAAGAACCAAAAGACCAATTGTATGAATTTTTAGGGCACCAAGAATGATGAGAAGACTTGGGGTGAGAAGAAAGACTGTGAGCCAGCAGGTAACACATGCAGTGAATAAAGAAAGAATAGAGGGTCTCCGCCTCCACTTTAAGACTCAACAACCATCCTCCAGCTCCTAAAGTCAATTCTAGCAGAAGTCGTCCAAAACCCAGAAGATCAAACGTCCTACACTTCAAAATACCTTTGTGTCAGCACGGGACATAATCCTCAGGAATTCACCTGGACATACGTGTATCTTACTTTGAAAGGAGATTTCTAAAGTACTGCCCAAGTCAATATTAAATCTCTTTTGGGCTCTAACTTGTACCTGCTCAAGTTCTCTCTAATTAAAAAAAAAAAAATCTATTAGGGCCTTGAGAGAAAATAACTATGTAGGAAATGTTGGCTTCCTCCCCAATATCCATTTATCTCATTGAAATGTAGCTGTGTGGTTTGGGTGGAATTGACTCTACTTGGGTTAATCAGCATAATGTCATCCCCATTGGACACAACTGCCTTGGTGCTAGGCAAACGAAGTGAAACCAATCAGAATGAAGCTCGAGAAGCTCTCTCGGGCTCTGATATGAAGTCCAGACCTGCTTTAGCGCCTGGCTTTATCCATGAGGACAAAATCAGGAGGACAAGCCTGTAGGATGGCAAAGATTGAAGAATCCTGATCAAACAATGCCTAAAACCTAATGAGTCCAAGCTTCTTTTCTCATATGAGCCCCTAACTCTGTCCATACTCATGCAGTGTGCTTGGGTTTTCAGTACACTGCACCCTAAAGCATCCTTATGAACACAAAAATATTTGGCATGCCCCCTTCTGTGCCTAAGTCAAATATAGCCACAGCCAGAGCATCTCAAGCTGGAGGATGATATTTAACCAGGGCCAAGGCATGAACGAAGGCACATTCGCTGATGAGCAAAGTCTATTTCTTGCTATGCTTTGGCAACGGTCCTCCACTGGGAGTTCTCCGATAGAAGAACTGAATGCTGAGTGACCTGAAGATTTCCTTCAAATTTAGATGCCCCTGTTCTCACGAATATCACCCTGGCACGGTGAAACAGAGCTCTGGTCTGGTTTCAGGCGAGGAGTAGATATGGTGCAAACCCACTTAAACATCATCAAAAAGGCTCTCTGCATACACAAGGTCTTTCCAATATTCTTTTTTTCTTCCAGCTTCTGTTCTTTGAGATCTGAGCTGATTTAAGCTGTTAGATTGGGAAATATTGCTTGCTCTGATGCCCCCTAGGGATCTCAGCAGAGAGGCCACTGGTGGCTGATTAGGTCAGAAATGCAGCCATATCAAACAGGCCTGATGACAATCTAGCTTGAAAGCCAACAGTTTCCCTTGCCTATTAGGCTTGCTCGAGTTGGCATCATCACTGTGCATACCGAATGAGGAAAAAGACTCAGGAAACGTCCATAGAAGAACAGTACTTCCCTCTAAACTGGAAACCAAGCGCACTGTTGCATTAAGTCCCATCTGATTTACCTACAACAAGGGAAGCTGGTGTTTGAGCAGCTGCAGGATCTGGGGAAGGCAGCAACCCAACCACGTTCTCCTTTAGGAAGCTGGCCTTAACGGACTAAATTAGAAAGCAGGACTCGGGGTAGCAGGTACAATTCCCTTCGCCAGTGTTTTATGGAATAAAAACCGAGTTTGAGCCCCTGACTTCCTTAGCTCCATTTAGCAAGCTGGTGTTTTTTTAACTTCAGTTTGCAGAATCTTCTCTGAAGAATCTAAGACCCGAGGTTCCCAATCCATAGGGAGCTCCATTTACACCATTTGCCTTGAAATGGGATTTTAGATAGAAGTCTGTTTTACAGGTGAGTTAAGCCACGGCATTAAGTAACTTCTTCAAAGGCATAAAGCTAATTCAGATTGCAGCTGAAATTTAATCTGAGGCCGGCCGATAGTAAACTCTTCCTCTTATAACTGTGGTTCTCAACCTTGGCTGCACATTGGAATCACTTGGAAACTTTTTTTTTTTTTTTAACCGATAGGGATGCCTGGGTGGTTCAGTCGGTTGGGTGTCTGCCTTCACCTCAGGTCATGATCTCAGGGTCCTGGAATCAAGTCCCACATTGGGCTCCCTGCTCAGTGGGGAGTCTGCTTCTCCCTCTGCCCCTTGTCCCACTTATGCTTTCTCTCTCTCTCATTCCTTCTCTCTCTCAGGCACTGTCTCTCAAATAAATAAATAAATTTTAAAAAATTACTGATAAAGAGATCCTACCCGAGGGCTACCCAATTCATTAGACTCTTTTGAAGTGGGGCTTGGAAATCAATACTCATAAGATGTCCCCAGATGGGCTTGAATTGTTGCTGGGGATGGGAATAGGGAGGCTAGAGCAGATTCTCAAAATTCATTGTGTATACAGATCATTCCAGCTATATGCAAATCATTGGGGGAATATTGTTAAAATGCATGTTCTGACTCAGTAGGTCTTGAGTGAGTCCTGAGATCCTGCATTTCTAAGAAGCTCTCAAGTGAAGCTGACAGGGAATCTATAAGTGTTTCTCAAACTTGGTATGTATGTATGTATGAGTCACCTAGAATACTAATAAAGAATCCAGAAGCTCAGTTTTGTTGAGGAAGAATAGGAGCTGGGGCTTCTTTATTTATATCGAGTTCCCCAGGACCACTGCTCTGTCATATAATGCATTGGTTCTTAAACTTGGTGGCATATTGGAATCATCTGGAAACGAATGAAAGAAATAGAGAAAGAGAGAAAGAAGGAAAGAAAGAAAGAAAGAGAAAAGAAAGGAAAGGAGGGAGAGAGGGAGGAAGGAGGGAGAGAGGGAGGAAGGAGGGAGGGGAAGAGAAGGGGGAAGGGAAGAACGGAGGGAGGGTGGGAGGACAGAAGGGAGGAAGAAAAGGGAGAGGAAGGAAGGAAGGGAGGAAGGAAGGAAGGGAGAGAAAGAAAGAAAGAAAGAAAGCCAGCCAGCCAGTCCAGGTCCACTCCTAGAGTTTCTGTTTTATTTGGTCTGGGTTGAGAAGACCACCGGTCTATGCAGCATGCTCCAAAATTGCCCAATAATAAGAATAGAAGTTCCTTGGCCAGACCCCAGGCACTCCCTGTGAATTATAATCAATGGGAAATTACCCTGAGGATCTGTATTTTTAGCAAGCGCCAGAGGTTGATTTTGAAAAAAAATCTCAAAATCTCGGATTTGATCTTCTAAAACTCAAAAGCTAACATCATTTAGTTTTGGTCCGTGCTGCTAACTACAGGCATTGCTTGGCCTCGGAGTTCCTGGGACCCATTTCCTTCATTTCAGAAATGAGGCTGTCCCACTCTCCAGATTCTAAGGGCTCTCCCATGACTTTATCACAGGAAGACATCTAGTAAAAGAGGCTTGTGCTGTCCACCTCCCCAAAAACTATTCCACAGTCTTCCACTAGCAGTCTTGTTTACATCTGAGGATTTCCCGCTTTCCCACTCTCTGACACAGGTTTGGGAACTGGTCTGTAGATTAGTCCGAGTTCTGCAGAGAAACAGAAGCAATGGGGTATATCTGTACATTCCATTCAGGTCTCAGTGGGTTTGATGAGGCTCCCTCACTTTAGGGAGGGCCATCTCCTTTACAGAATCGACCAGTTCAAATGCTAACCTCATTTGGAAACACCGTCGCAGACATACCCAGAAACGATGTTTAATCCGGCCACTCAAGGTGACTCAGAATGTAACCATCACTACCATAGCACATAAACCAGACCTAAGTCAATCAGTGTATTCCACACCCCTGCCCCACAGCTGGCCCAAGATCAGGCATGTGAAAAGGCTTGTGACCCAAACACAGTAACACAAAACAAAGGAAAATGAAGAAGCAGAGTTTTTTCGCTTCTGGACACAAGTAAGTCATCGTTCCCCATTAAGACTGAACCCAGTAGCATAATAAAGAGGAACTGCTGTACTCCTCTTGTTTTCTGAGGGGGAAGCTCAGATTCACTGAGCCTGAGAATGAAACCAACACAATAGTAACATTGAAAGATGGGGACAAACAAACCCTAGATACATTGCTCAGTCCCTGGATCCAGCCATGCCTGAACACATCACCCACTGATTTTCTATGATGTAAGCCAGTTTGGATTTTGTACAAGCCAGTTTGGGTTGAGGGCCCTTTCACTTGGAGTCAAATGAGACTTCACTGAAGTAGCTGGTATTTGGAAGGTGACTCGGGTATATTCCATGAGAATATGGAAACTGATCTAAAACATATGAAAATGATTTAATATGTATGAAAGAATATACATAAAAACTGGTATGTTAGCAGGAAAAACTACCCCCCTTTTGGGTCTTGGTCACCACCCAGCAAGGCATTGGGAGACAAATGTATGGTTTGCTGTGATAGCCGTCTTATATAACGATAAGAAACTCTTTCCTTTATCCATCTTTAAACTATTTGAAAGGTTTGGAACACTCCCCCTAGACTTACACCCCCTCATCTTACATCATCATCAGACCCTTTAGGGGCCATTCAGTGACTATAAGGACTATGAGTTTTTGGTATTTTTTTTGAAAGATTCATTGCAATTTTTTCACTTTATTTGTTATCAATATTGATAACAATATTCATTCCTACCAGAGCACTGATTCTCAGTCAGGGACTATCTTGTCCCCAGAGGACATTTGGCAATATATGGAGACATTCTGGGCTGTCACGCGGGGGGAGGGGGTGCTTCTGGCATCTAGTGGACCCGGATTGCCCAGGATGTGGCTAGACATCCTATCTTGCATATGAAAGCCTCCAAACAAAGAACTATTTAGCCCCAAATGACAACAGTGTCAAGGTTAAGAACCCTTAGTTAGAGGCCGGATCATGTTTGAAATCTCTCACCTAGATATTAATCAGGTTTGAATTCGCGTGGGAGAGGTTCAATATCCAAATTTGTTAATCACTTTCTACCAAATTAGAGAATCCCAGCACACTATTAAAGATGCTGAAAATAATATAAAATATTCAGTAGCTCTGTCACGTAGCAAGGAGATGGGCTGAATGTAAACAGAACAAGAAAGCTGTTCAGGAACCCAAAGAAATCAGGAGACTAAGCTGCTTTCTCTGATATTTTAATGCCTTTGGTTGCCTGTCTCTCATGGCATTTCTCTTTGCCTGCCCCATCTCCCTCTTCTGCTGGCTGGCCAATTCCTTCCATATTTGTCAGGCCAATTGGTATGGGTAATGCCCAGAGTGTACAGGAAATAGAACCACCTTTAACTGTCAAGGATCTCAAAAGCAACCCATCAGTTGGCATGACTTTTTTTTTTTTTAAGATTTTTTATTTCTTTATTTGACAGAGAGAAATCACAAGTAGGCAGAGAGGCAGGCAGAGAGAGAGGAGGAAGCAGGCTCCCTGCTGAGCAGAAAGCCCGATGTGGGGCTCGAACCCAGGACCTGGGATCATGACCTGAGCCGAAGGCAGCGGCTTAACCCACTGAGCCACCCAGGCGCCCCTTCATTTCCAATTTCTGAAGCAACGGTTCTCAGCACTGGCTGTGTATGAGAACTATCTGGGGATCTTTTAAAAATTGCTAGAAATTCACCCGCCATGGATCCCGGAGTGGTTGGGATTTGGTGACAGGCATCGAGGTGTTTCAAAAGTTTTCCAGGAACTAAAAAAAGCGGCTGACTTTGGTAACTTTGGATGGTAATACTTTGACCGGACCCTATAAGGCTAAAGACAAAAAGAACTTAACATAAATCCTGAGCTCTGTTTTGTAACATATGGTAGGTAAGGGGAGCCAAAGATCTCCCTGTTGGTGAAAGAAATTATAAGTAAGCAAGGAGGAAAGGGGAGAATGAATCTTGAGACACTGGATGTGTTTAATTTTTTAAAATAACATATATAATTATATATAGTTATATATACTATGAAAACCTAGTATGTGTATGTATATGTGTATCTGTAGACAGTGCATATAGAGATGTGTGTGTGTGTGTGTGTGTACAGAGAGAGAGAGAATATAGATTATATAGAGAAATAAATACGGAGAGACAGGAAAATAGAAATAATTATGATACATGTGCATACATAGGTTATATATGTATCTCTCCTACTTCTGTCTGCAGAGAGGTCCCAGAAACAATGACACCCCTACAGCAATGACAACACCCCTGCCCAGATCCTGACTTTCTAATATCCTTCTTGGAGAAGTGACTGATTCTAAGGCAGGGGCAGGAAATATACAAGGTAAGATGTATAAGAACCATATGAGGATGATTCCAGGAAGTAAGGAAGTACTCAAAAATCAAGGATAGGAACATGCTGCAAGGATATAGGAGCCACCCTAAGAGAACTCCCTCTGGCTCAATTTGCGTAACAAAATAATACAGTATTAGGTTATAACCCAAAACAAAAATAAATATACACAAGGCCATATGGATATAAATGAGTGATTAAATATTTAGAAAATAAGAGAAGAGGCAAATCTTCACAGAAGAATTCCAAATAATATACCATATACTATGTATATATTCCCCCCAACTAGGAGGTAGAAATCAAACCTTCCCTTCCTCAAATGTGGGTTGCACTTAGTGACTCATTTCCAAAGAAGAGAGTACAGAAAAGGAAAAATAGTAACTTTGAGTGGAGAAATCTGGTAGACACCAGCTTAACCAAGTGATCAGAGTTAATATCACCAGTGAGTGTTGGCCCCATAGACGTACATCCCAGTGATAGGATGAGAAGGGCATTATTTCCCAATGTCTGTAGTCTGTTCTCATCATAGAAAAACATCAGACAAACCCAAATTAAGGGACATAAAAGAAAATATCCGACCAGTACTCTTCAAAATTGTCAAGGTCAGGAAAAAATAAAGAAAGACAGAGAAACTGACTTAGACCAGAGAAGGCTAAGGAGGCATGACGACTAAAAGCAACATGGCGTCCTGAGTTGGATCCAGAACAACAAACAGACAACAGCCCCAAACAAACAAAACAAAACAAAATGAAAACCCTGCTAAGATACAAATAAAGTATGGAGTTAATCAATAGTACTATATTAACAATAGGGAAAACTGTGTGAAGGATATACAAGACAGTCTACATTTTCTCTGCAAAAGCCTTTCTATAAAATCTAAGAACATTCCCAATAAAAATTGTATTTAAAATATGCAATTTCTGGGCCACCTGGGTGGCATAGTCCGTTCAGCATCAGGCTCTTGGTTTCCACTCGGGTCGTGATCTCAGGGTCATGAGATCGAGCCTCAAGTCAGACTTCATGTTCATGTGTCTGCTGAAGACTCTCTGTCTCCCTATCCTTCTTTCTCTCTCTCAAATAAATAAATCTTTAAAAAATAATAAAAATAACAGAGTGATGGGTATTAAGGAGGGCACTCGTTGTGATGAGCCCTGGGTGTTATACGTAACTATCAAATCATTGAACCCTACATCAAAAACTAATGATGTACTATGTGGTGCCTAATGAACGTAATTTTCATATATACATGAAAATTATGTTCAGGAAATTACATTCACATGTGAATGTAATTTCCTAGGGTTGAACTATGTAGCAATGGGGGGGAAACATCCCATTTTCAATATTTAGCAGGGGTTGAGAACCACCTTCCCATCAACATTGGAGAAGGTAATCCTCCACACTAGTCCCCATGAGTATAAACATGTAAACACAAAAACACATACTGACTTTCTAAGCATCAGTGTGGGCTTTAAACTGATCATACTAAACATATTATTTTGCAAGTCTCCTCACTTAGATGCATAATATCCCATAACAGTATGCATATGTGACACTTTAATCTACTGCGTTTTTCTTGATAGATATTCCTTTTGTCATTCTGTTTCCAGTATGTCTCACTGCCTTGTTCCATCAAATATGTCCATGTCATCAACTTTAATGCTCCGGGCTAGTATTTTTATGGATGGTTCTGTGATCCCTCCTGGATAAAAGGTATATCTTCTCTTTTTGTCTGTTGCAAATCCTTTTCTGTTCCCCCAATGAACAATGGCACATTCTGAAGGCCTGCCCACATTTCTGGTTTTGGATTCACTCTTCACCCTTCTCGAGTCCTAAGCTGAAAAGCCATTGTCCCCTGTGCACTGGGGCGAGAGGCATTGAGGGTTGCCTAGCAACATAGGGGCAGCGAGAGTGAAGAAGGGGACAGTGTGCCAGACAAGTGAGAAACATGTTCCCTAGGGGTGCGGGGGAAGGATGGGAGCAGGGGGAGTAAGACGGGGCCCAGAGACAGCAGTGGGTGGTCCAGACACAACATCTTCTGGGGAACAGAATGGCATTTCTGTACCTGGCTGCCCCAGGGGTCATGATAAGATGTCAAGCCAACCCTGCCCCCTCTCCGCCCCGTTCCTCCAAGTCTTCCATGAGTTTTACTTTCACTCTCAACAAAACAAAACCTCCATGCCATGGCCTCAAGAACTTGTAGTTTCTGCTTCTGCCGCTCCTTCCCCCGCCTCCTATCATGTCATGCTGCCCTCTCGCCTGCTACCCTGCGCTCCAGGTCTGTCCCAACTCAGTGCATTTGGACTTGCATTTCTTTGAGAATCGGAACAACTGGCACCATCTCATGTCTCAGTTCCTGCCCACGTGGCCACCTCTGCAGACAGGCCCCCTGTCACAACCCTCTCCCTGTACTCCTGTTGGTGCCCACTCTCACACATAGCTCGTTCCGCTCCTGGCACATTTTATCAGCTGCGAATGCTCCTCCTTCACAGGCCTTCCTCACTAGACTGAAGCTCCAGGAAAACGGGGGCCTTACTGGCTGCTTCATCACTGTGTCCCTACTATCCAACACCTGGTAGATACCCAATAATATGTACTGAATGGATAAATAAATGTAGCAGTAACTCTGAAATGTCTGAGATGTTTCCTACCTGCAAACTGACACGTTAGCTGGCCGTGGATGGCGGTAGAAGACACGAGACGTCTGGGCCAGAAACGAGGGAAAGTTTATTACAGCAATATCCAACTAGTGTATCAGCACGTGTAATGGTTCCCTGCACCCCAAATCCCCCAGGATGATACATAGGGAGCAAGGTGATGTCTGTGCGTGCAAATAAGGCACATTCCAGGAAAGGAACCCTGAGGGTAAGGAATCTTAATCTTTTATAACAAGCAGTAGGCATGCTTCCTTCCTGATTCAGAGGGAAATTATCTCTATCACCCAAGGTTGAAAGCAAACTCTCCCTAGACTCCAGAGGGAGACACTATCTCCGTCTTCCAAGATTGATCACTATACAGACATCCTTGGAAAGATGATCTAGAACAAGGCAGTCTGTCCATTTGGTCTCAAGACATGCAGGAATGTAAGAGACCCAAGAAGATTTGTCTCCTTTGACTAATAGGCCCCTGTTTCCTCTCTCCAGCCCTTGGCAACCACCATGCTACTCTCTGCTTCTACGAGTTTGACTGTTTCAGATTGATCATATAAGTGGTATCACGCGGTGTTTGACTTCCTGTGTCTGGCTCATTTCACGTAGCATAACGTCCTCCAGGTTCATCTGTGTTGTCACAAACAATGGGATTTCCTCAACAAGTTAATTTTTTTTTTTTTAAAAGAACTGCCTTCTAACAGAAAAGATGGTTATTTCAATTCAAGAGCCAGGATCAGTCAATTCTGGACTACTACTCTAACAGTACTGATATAGTAACAGGGAATCCAGACCTTGAGTTTTTCCAAAATATTCTTATATGTCCTGTAGAATTCCCACAGTAGGTATGGAGGGTTGGAGGCACTATCCAATTCTCAGAGATGGGAGTTGGGTGATTTGCAAAGCAGCAGGTCCCCACACGCCTGGCCTGGGATCAAGGTGAATTTCTTGGGAGGTAGGCAGGCAAGGATTAACAAAAGTCAAGTGGATGTTTGTGTCTATGACAGAAATAGGAAGCTCTATGAGGACAGGGGAAGCATTCGTCTTGATCGTCTTATGTTCCCAGCACCCTGTGCTATATGTATCTGCATTTAAAAAGCTCTCATTCACTATTAAATTAAGGACCAGATATCAGAAGAAATAAATAAAGCAAAGAAGCAAAGGTTTTGATTCTGTTTCTACATGAGCACATAGTTTCCATCTAGATGGAAGGGGGTTAGGGAGACAGGCATGTCCCATATCCTGGAAATCTCAACAGCTATGCCTTGGCTCCTGTTTCTAGGCCTCAAAGTGGAGAATAAAAATTCACATTCTGCGTTGGCTATGTTTTCCTGAAAATGAAGAAAAGTCCAGACTTGGTCTCAGCTGGATGGCCGTGCAGACTCCAGGAGCAAAGGGAACCAGATTGGGCGGTTAACCGTTAATGACGGGAGAGGGACAAGCACTCACGTTTTTACCCCTGAGGTTGGTCAGCACTTTCCTTCAAGGTTTCATTAGCAAAAATGATGGTGACCCCCGGAAGAATCGGTGATTTGCAGGTTAAGTTGGCAATCCCTGCTAAAACCAGAGATAACTAAGTGATGCCATCACTGTAATGTGCCTTAGGGACCCACGTGCATATGTACGGCAGCATTACTTACTCTAATGAACATCTAGGGATGATCTAAATATCCATTAGGAGAGAAACAGCTAAATAAAACAGAATGGAATATTACAGAGCTATGAGAGAGAATATTTTTAATTGGAAAGATGCATAGAGATTCTATTTCTTTCTATACATGGGATAAATACTTCCTTAGCCGGTATCTGCTCATTTTGGGTGCGGGGGAGAAGAGACAGGGATTGGGTTGGTGCTCAAAAGAGATGTCTGCTGTATATGAAAAAAAAAAAAAACACTGTAATTTTATGGGAGAATGCAGATACATGCAACGTAGCATAGTTCTAAGTATGTGCATAATCGATAGGGTCAGACACCTGAACTTGAATCCTGGCTTGGCCATTTACTAGCTGTTTGACCTCAGTCACATCGCTTAACCTTGCTGTGCTCCACTTACGTCCTGTGTAACATGGAATTATAATGCTACCTGCCTCATTGGGCATTATAGAGATTTAAAACATGAATGCAAATAAAATCCTTAGAAAGATGCCTAACACGTTTAAGCCACCAATAAATGGAAGCTGTTAATATCATGTTACTATAACACACGTTCATATCATATATTACTTGTGTAATTAAAATCAATTTAAAGTATCATTCAGGAAATAAAGGAAGGAAGGAAAAAGAGTTGATGCTGTTCTCTCCAAAGTAAGAACGGGCTTTGATCAGAAGACTGTGTTTACAAAACAAAATGTCCTCTTGAATCATCTCAAAATGTCATCCTCTTTTCCCCACAATGGGGGTAATTATCACGGCTGGGAGCTATTTCTTGAACACATATACAATCATGATGTGGCAACCCAAGAGTTCAGAGACAGGGAAATGTCTTTCTCTCTCTCTCTTTTTCTTTTTAACATAATCTAAATTTAACAAGCCCATTAAAGCAAATGTTTCAACAGGCGACATTGAACTGATTACAATATTTAATAAATCCTACTCCCAAACGAGGGCTTTTGAATACCAGCGAGGAACCAAAGTCGTACTATATTCGTCCTTTTTGTGCCGACATCTTGTGGGAGTGTTAGATGGGGAACCCCCTTTGGGATCCGCCAAAGAGGGGGAAATAATGACAATCACCTTTAAAAGTGCCATTTTTACTACCCAATTCACTTCATAATACTTAAGAGAGCAGGGATCCAGCACTTTTTGTTTTATTCCCCACAGCAGAGAAAGATGCTATTTCAATGGAGAGGCAGGATCCCACGGTTCTGAAATCCAAAAAAACATGACCAGAGGGGTCGCGTGCCCGCCTTGGCTCCTATGTGGGATACATGACATCGTGGGACGCCCCCTGCCTCTGTGGATATTCCTCAGCCATACAACAAAGGAGGTGAACAGGAAGATTCCCCTTTGCTGGTCCATGCCTCTGCGATTACAGTTCCAAAGTCACTTTCCTCTGCTAAGTGCCCAGGGGACGGACAAATTCCCCATGAAAATAGATTTTGTGACAACACAGCCATCTGTCCCGTGTCCATGTGTCCTTCTTGTATGCATGCTGAGATCCTTTGCTCAGTTAGACCGCTTTCCTGCTGGGCTCTGGAAGCGGGAAGCCTCACTCAGTAAAGGGGCGGAGGGAGGGTCTCCCCATTCTGGAAAGTTTTCTACTGGTACAAGGAAGAGGTGAATCCATGGACAGGGAATAAGGATGGTGGGAGTGGACCCCAAGGTCATCTGGGTATGTCCTTGAGAAGGACTGTGTCTCTTGGGTTGTCTGTCTCAGCACCCAAGGACGTCAGGATTGCCAAGCCTCCTACCCCAGGCGTGTTTTTCTCTCAGGGGTCAGCATCTTGATCTGTCCCCGCATTTCCTTCTCTCTCCCCTGCAGCTTTTTTTATTTTTTCATCTAAAATTTACTGACCTTTGTGGCTTATGGCTTGTGTGGGTGTGTGAAATAGCTGGGACTTTTTTTTTAAAGATTCAAAATGTACAGTCAGATAAAAAGGGAGAGAAAGTCAGCCTCTGAGAATCCAGTGCAGGGTACGAGCCCAAGGGTAACTGTCCTTGACAGCCAGAATTCGCCACCTTAGAGAATCCTCCTTCCCTCAGAGGCCCTCGGCTGCAGGCCTGATGGGAGGCACCAAAAAATGAATCAGCCCAGTTCCAAGTTCCCCAGAGGAAGGGACACAAAGCCACAGAGCTATGCATCATCTGTGTTTTCTTGCCTTGTGGCTGTGGGTTGCTTAGAATACAGCCCAGGGAGGTCCCTATATCAGACAGGCTGACGGCCTCATGCCCCTCTGGTTCCCAGGGAAATCATGCTTTGGTTGATCGTGGGATTTTCTTGGTACATGAGCCTTAGCATAAATACACAGCAGAAAAGCAGATGCCTCCTGGAAGATGTACGGTTCGTTCCTGAGGCTAGCAGCCACCCACGTTTTTCCTTCCCACCCGTCCTCCGGCACCTGGTTGTGCAGGGGGCACAATGCTCCCACCCAGCTGAGCCATGGAAGGGACCCTACCTCTTCCCAGTCAACCACGGCTGCATCGTTACTGCCTGCTCCCTGCCCCCCATGTCTGAGGCCCCTTTAGAGTACAACCTGGTCCCTACCCCAGGATCTGACGTGCTGTGTGGCACGAAGTCAAGGGAAATGAGTCTTTGTTGACTTTCTAAAGGATTTAGACCCCTGAAAAGAAGTGTGGGGAGGTCTCAATTCAAAGACAGAAGACTTTAGAACAGCTCCCCCAACCCACCATTCCCACCCAGGGCAGCATCCAACTCCCCACCCTCTCCTTTCTTGTCCTTTAAAAAAAAAAAAAAAAGGCAGAATGATATATAAGGAATAATTACAAATGGCTATTTCCAAGGAGGAGGTAGGTAGGACACATCAGGGGGAGAAAGGAGACTGATTTTAACCTAGATGAAATCATTTTTTTTTTTTAAGATTTATTTATTTATTTATTTGACACAGAGAGAGAGAGACAGCAAGAGAGAGAACACAAGCAGGGGGAGTGGGAGAGGGAGAAGCAGGCTTCCCACCGAGCAGGGAGCCCGACACAAGGCTCGATCCCAGGACATCGGGATCATGACCTGAGCCGAAAGCAGACGCTTAACAACTGAGCCCCCCAGGGTGCCCCGAAAATCCCGTGTAAGAATTATCCTACCAAAGAATTATCCCACCAAAGAGGAATATGACTTTAAAACGTGAATTTGTACCTTTAATCCCCTTCACCTATTTATACCTCCCTTGATGAGCCCTGGGTGGCATATGGAAGTGTTGAGTCACTGTATTGTGCACCTGGAACTAAGGTAACACTGTGTATTAACTACGCTGGAATTAAAATAGAATTTTAAAAGTGTGAATATGTAATATAATGCTACCCGTGGTAAAGCATTTAAAAAAAGTATGGCTGTCTCCAGTGACAATGAGGTTTCCTATCCACCCCTGTGGATGGCAGAAAAATGGTCCCAAGAGATGTCCATGTCCTATGTCCCACAACTTGTAACGTGATACTTAACATTTCGAAGGGGATATTATGGATAGAAGGAGACTCGGGGTTCTGAGATGGGAAGTTGAGCCCGTGCGATTCAGATGAACCCAGTGTCATCACAAGTGTCTCTTTAAGAGCGAAGAAGGCAGGTGGGACAAGGGGAACAGAGAGGGATACAGGGCTGTGAGCCAGGGAACGTGGCGCCCTCAAGAAGCTGGAGGAAGGGCGCCTGGGTGGCTCAGTGGGTTAAAGCCTCTGCCTTTGGCTTGGGTCATGATCCCAGGGTCCTGGGATCGAGCCCCGCATTAGGCTTTCTGCTCAGCAAGGAGACTGCTTCTCCCTCTCTCTCTGCCTGCCTCTCTGCCTACTTGTGATGTCTGTCTGTCAAATAAATAAATAAAATCTTTAAAAAAAAAAAAAAAAGCTGGAGGAGGCAGGGAAACAGGTCCTCTCCTAGAGCTTCCTGAAGGAATGCGGCCCTGCCAACCCATTTTTAGGGCTTCTAACATGCAGAGATAATGTTATAAGATAACATGGGCTGCTTAAGCCACTTCATGAGTGGTAATTTGCCAAAGCAGCAGTAGGAAATGAATGCAACCTCTGACTGCTCTGTCCCCCTTCCCAGATGCAATTACTCCCTCCCTGCTCTTTGCCTTCTTCCAGAAATAGTGCATGCGTGCGCACACACACACACACACACACACACACACACACACACACGTACATATGCACTTATGATAGATACGGAGATACGGAGAGAGATGGGCATAGAGATACATAGGTAACATACATAATGCATATGTCATGTATATAAAATCATAAAAGATTCAGAGGATATGTGCCCAGGCACACGTATATGGGTATATACGTGTATTTGCTTTGTTTTACAGCAGTAACACTACATATCTATATAGAACACGATCATCTCCTATACATCTTTCTTCACCTTGAATTTTTCTCCTAACTGCATAGCTCCAAGACCCTTTCATATCAGGGCATGCAGATGTGTTTTGTTCCTCAAAATAAATATGTTAACAAAAAAAACGATGGGAAAAAAATTTCAGCAAGGAATGCCTTGAGACTCAGTGTGTTTTGATTTCTTGTTTCTAGCTATGCTCACCCATGAGGGACACCTGCTTCCTCCCTGCCCCTTCTTTAGTTTCCTGGAGGAATTTATAGATAATTCAGTGGGTGGTGACAGAGAGAGAAAGAAGGCAGCCTTGCTTCTGATACTCCATTCCCTTCTTTCTGCCCCCCTCCCATACCTAATGTCTCCTTCTCACAGAAAGAAAACCCAACCCGATAAGAGTAAGTGGCATCAGTGGTGTCTGGACGCCATGTGTCTACCCCCTATTCGGAAATTCTCAGCTCCAAGAATGCTCATTGTTCTGAAAAATCAGGCAGTTGCAGGCTCGAAGTCCGGCTGAACACCTCCTACGTGTGTGAACCTGACCTAATGCTTCTTCTTGGAAAACAAACCTTACATTTGTCTATTCCACCTGTTAGGGAGACTGAATTAAGTGAGATGCCAGAAAAAAAAAGCACCCAGCCCAGAACCAGTGTTGGAGATGTCCAAGACCACACTCCGATTTCGGGATTCTCTAAAAAAGCTCAGAAGAACACCGTTACAACAGTTTATCATAGTGAAAGGATACATAGTGAACGGCACTACAGAATAAACAGACACAGAGGATAGATTCCTTCTAGTCGCGCCACGCTCCCGGAGAGCACGTACCTCTCCCAGGAATGATAGGTGACCCCCTGTGTGAAGTATTGTTACCCTTGGGGAAGCTCCCCCAAGCCTTGATGTCCTGGGTTTTTATCAGGGGTCCATCACAGAGGTATGGAGCACCATCTCAACCCCACTGTCAAATGGATACTGGCATGCTCCAAAGCCCCAGGCTTACACAAATGGTCACTTGAGGGGCACCTGGGTGGCTCTGTTAGTTAACTGTCAGCCTTTGGCTCAGGTCATGATCTCTGGGACCGACCCCTACTCAGCTGGGAGCCTGCTTCTCCCTCTCCCATTCCCCCTGCTTGTGTGCTCTTGCGTGTGCTCTCTCTCTCTCTCTGTCAAATAAATAGATAAAATCTTTTAAAAATAAAAATAAGTAAATAAATTTTAAAAACCACAATCATTTGTCATACATCTCCCTGTTAGTATCATATCGTTAACATATACAGAGACACTCTCATCAGGCGCAGTATTCCAAGGACACACAGGTCGGCTCCCAGGAGCTGGGCAAGGGCCCATCCCGAAGATCTCAGGAATGTGCAGGGTTTGGGTGAACCAGACCTGCCAAGTTAACTCTTTCTGCACAAGGTAAGTGATTAAAGGCTTGTTTCTCTCCCCCAAATCCTCCCTTCTCCTGACTCAAGCAAGATTACCGAAAATCTGGGGCCCCTGGGTGGCTTGGTGGGTTAAGCCTCTGCCTTCGGCTCAGGTCATGATGCCAGGGTTGTGGGATCGAGCCCCGCGTCTGGCTCTCTGTTCAGTGGGGAGCCTGCTTCCCTTCCTCTCTCTCTGCCTGCCTCTCTGCCTACTTGTGATTTCTGTCTGTCAAATGGATGAATAAAAAATCTTAAAAAAAAAAAAAAGATTACCGAAAATCTAACAAAAAGCTGTTGACACTGAACTCTGTCTTGGTGCCAAGCACTGTGTTCAGTGTTATCTCTTTGCTCTCAAAGAGAAAGCAAATCTCTTTGATTCTCAAGAGAGAGAATCTCTTTGATTCTCAATGATGTTGCTTGCTCCTTATTTTACAGAAATAAAACCAAGCCCAGGGCCACAAATAATTTATTTAATGTCACCCCCCTACAGTGGACTGAGTTTGGCGAGAGAATTCAAGTCAAGATTCCGAAAACAGAGGCTCTGTGATAATCACCTCCACTTCCCCTACATTTCCTGATATGGTCACTAGAGACCACTAACATAGAGATTCTGTGACAATGCCCCCCACATTCATGAAGTTTCTCATCTTTTTCTTAAATGTCATTTCCCCAAGGAAGACTTCTGTGGATCCTCAAACTTAATTCAATCTCCCTGTCAGCAGAGTCACAAGCAATTTGTACTAAGGACAATCAGGAAGAAAGGAAGACTTAGTCATGAGAAGTGAATAAAGACAGGGCATCTCATTTGCCACCGTGGGCCAGTGGACACCCTGTCCTTGGCCAAGCAGGTGGGCACAACTTCCTCAGCCCTGCTGTCAAAGAGGCGCAGCCTGCACAGACACCTGATTGTAGTAATAGATGCTTGTGAGGAAGGAATTTGCTGAAGAAGAAAGGCATGACATTTGTACCATCTTTTAAATCATTATTTTAAGTGGCAAATATTTAAATGTTGGGGACCTTGGACCAAATCCCAAACCACCTTATTTTTCAAACCTCAGAGTAATGCCTTTTTCTGCTCCTTTGAAGTACACAGGAAAATTGTAACAATGATCTTTAAAATACACAATAGCTACTTTCCTAACATGTACTGTAAGTTGCTTGAAAGCAAGACCATCCTTCTTTCCCCCATTTATCACAGGCAGCTTAAAAAAAAAAAAAAAGCACACCATTTGGTAATTTCAACATTATTCTGGATATCTCCTTAGTCAGATCCATAAGTGCATTAAGCATGCTTTTAATTACATAACGTTGGTCCCCTTTTCTCAAATCTCCAATACACTGCTTTTCCAGCCTCATTAATGGTCTCCTTGCTGCGCACCAGCCTATGCTGTCTCCCAAGGCCACAGTTGATCACACATGCTGATGACACATCTTTTTTTTTTTTTAATATTTTATTTATTTGATAGAGAGAGGTCACAAGTAGGCAAAGAGGCAGGCAGAGAGAGAGAGGAAAAATCAGGCTATCTGCTGAGCAGAGAGCCCAACATGGGGCTCGATCCCAGGACCCTGAGATCATGACCTGAGCCGAAGGCAAAGGCTTTAACCCACTGAGCCACCCAGGCGCCCCAACTCGTCTTTTTTTTACACAGGACACAACGTCTGGTTCTCATTTCTGGTTTGGTTATCTCTAATTACATAAACTCCACCCAAAATTTTATGTCTTAAACCAACAATTTATTATTCTCATGACTTCGTGCATTTTTGGAACTCAGCTTCTACACTGAGGAAGCTAAAATCACCCAAAAATGGAAGAAAAGCAAGATCCCAGCCCACATCCTCAGATGAGCTCCCAGCAATACCCAACACGAGTTGCCCTCATGCAAGGGAACCTATCTTGGACCTCTCAGCTCTCCCAGAATGTACAGTGAAACACCATGTGAGTCAGGAAGGCCACTGGCAAACCCATAAAGAAGGAAACGTTCAACACTCAAGCAGAAATTAGAGAAAATATTTTCAACTTGCTGGCTTAGAAAATAAAATTGTTTCTATCGGTCAGCTTCTCTAAGGAGTAAAAAGGGTCTCAAAGTAAATAAAGACTTGAAAGAAAGATCAAATCCAGGGCATCGCCACTAAAAACCTAGCCTCGGGTCAAGATCAAGTAAAGGCCATGGCCGTTAACATTCTTTGTTACGGCTTCAGAAAAATGTAAAGAGGTATCTCCTAGACCTCATCACCAGACTAAAGACTTCAAGGAAAGTCAAAAGTGTTGGGCTACAGGATCTTGGCTAGACCCCAAAGAAGAGAAACATCTCTCCTGTAGAGATCCGCGGATGTGTTTTTTTGGCTAGCAGTGTGAACCCCAACAAGATTCATAGGAACCAACAAAGTTATAAAGAAAACCATACAAACGAGAGTGACACCAGCTTGAACTAAGAGAGACAGAGATGGGCTAGCAAAAATGTGTGAAGAGGGGGTGCCTGGGTGGCTCAGTGGGTTAAAGCCTCTGCCTTGGGCTCAGGTCATGATCCCAGGGTCCTGGGATCGAGCCCCACATCGGGCTCTCTGCTCAATGGCGAGCCTGCTTCCCCTTCTCTCAAAAAAAAAAAAAAAAAAAATGGGTGAAGAGGAATGGGAGGAATGAAAGGTACAGCATAGGAAATATGGTCAATGCTTTGTAAGAATGTGCACTGCACGGGGACTGACGATTTCTCCCCTTGTGGTGAGCACAACATGATGTACAGACCTGCTGACTGGCTATCTGGTATACCCGAAACTCACGTAACATGTATAGTGTTTTAACTATACTTGAGTTAAAGTAGTCTTAATTAAAACAAAGAGACAGAGACATTTCAAAATGAAAAAGATCTGCGCACACACAAATTTCTGTGACTTAAGAGTGAGCATAAGGAACCAACTCAACACTAGGTATAAATATAAGCCATTTCTTTTTTTTTTTTTTTCAAGATTTTATTTATTTATTTGACAGAGAGAAATCACAAGTAAGCAGAGAGGCAGGCAGAGAGAGAGGAGGAAGCAGGCTCCCTGCTGAGCAGAAAGCCCGATGTGGGGCTCGAACCCAGGACCTGGGATCATGACCTGAGCCCAAGGCAGAGGCTTAACCCACTGAGCCACCCAGGCGCCCAAATATAAGCCATTTCTAATAGAACAGGAAACAAACAAACTTCTCAGAAGGCAAATGCCAGAGTCAGGACAGCAGAGCCCATAGTTACTGAGAGAGATCCCCCAAAGCAGCAAAGGGCCCTAATCAATACTCACTCTCTGCCTGCAGAGCAGGGAGAATTGGATTTCAGAATTGCTATGGGCCAATGACTACCACCAGCCTCCCTGGTCACCCCGTCCTTGTGTCTACTTTATGCTGAGTGTGTGGAGGCAGACAGATTTTCTTTTTGGCCCACAGGCCTCCCCATCTGAGGAACTGCACCCAAGGATCCTCACTCCGATTTAGAAAACAAGATCTTGAACCTTGAGGCTGAACCCGACGCCATAACAGGATGGGAATCTTAGCAGGTTTGGGAGGAAATAACTATATAACCAGAGGATAATATATGCTGTAACTATATGCCAGAGGAGCATAAATTGTGGTCCCAGGCCAGGCCATGCTGGATGTGGCTTCTAAGCACTGCGAAGGCAATGTCTCCCATCCCACATGTCCTTTTGCAATGTGATTCTGAAGGATATTTGTGGCCGTGATAATTCAGAAGCAACCTAAATGTCCAACATTAAGGGATGGGTAAATTACAGTACAGGGCATTAAAATAATGCAACGGCTGACTGTTTGGTGGCATAGAGTGAATGATGCTCCTGACATAGTTTTTAAATGAAAAAAGTCAGAATATAAAATAAGCCTCTTTTTGGGGCTCCTGGGTGGCTCAGTGGGTTGGGCCGCTGCCTTCGGCTCGGGTCGTGATCTCAGGGTCCTGGGATCGAGCCCCGCATCGGGCTCTCTGCTCAACAGGGAGCCTGCTTCCTCCTCTCTCTCTGCCTGCCTCTCTGCCTGCTGGTGATCTCTGTCTGTCAAATAAATAAAATCTTAAAAAAAAAAAAAGCCTCTTTTTAATAAATAAATATAAATTTAAATGTAAAGATATATATATACTTATATATATAAATATATATATACTTATATATATAAATATATATATTTATACATATGTTTAAGCAATGGGGTCCAGTGGGAGAGCACTGTGGGCAATTTGCAAGGCTGGAGCTAAAGAGGGTGACAGCCTTCCCACATGCAAGGGGACACTGACCTTGGTACCCAGTCTCTACACGGAGAGGAAGCCAAGTGGCCAAGTGCAGAGGCCCATGTGTTGCAGAACAGGAGCCTCCAACCCGAGCCCAGCTGGCCTCCCAGACAGTATCCAACATCAACTGCTCATCATATGAGCAAAGCCATTTTGGAACTTCTAGCTCTCCTGTGATGCCCAGGTCAACAACACGACAGGAAGCAGAGGAAACATCTGATCACACGAATGTGGGAAATAATGTGTTGTTATTTTATGCAACTATGTCTTGGTGGGATTTGTTGCACAATGACAGATAACCAACATGATGAATGTTTCTTTTTACTATAGTTTTTATTGTTTTAAAGATTTGTTTGTTTATTAGAGAGGGGGGGAGGGCAGAGGGAGAGGGAAAGGGAGAGGGAAGCAAACTTCCTGCTGAGTGCAGAACCCCACGGGGGTTGGGGGGCTAGATCTCACAACTTGAAGATCATGACCTGAGCCAAAGTCAAGAATCAGAGGCTTAACCAATGAAGCCACCCAGGCACCCCTTTACCATAGTTTTTAAAAATACGTGTATTTCCATGATGCCTCATTTTCCCTTGCCTGGGCTTGGGTCTACACTGGATCCAGCAGAGAAGGGAAACCTCAGTGTATTCAGTTGTCACTCAACCTTTGCTGGCGGTGAAGCAACTCCACCAATCACCTCTTCCACAGCCTGCCAGAACTCAGATAAAGTCACAGACTGGGGAACACGAGGATGACACAGACACCTGTCAGAGGATGTGATGAAGTTTAACAAGGATGAATGCAAGGCTCTGAATTTGTATTAAAAACCCAGCTCCCCAAGGACATGTGGCTTAGCAGAAACACACATTTATTAACTCGGCCTTTTCTTTTTTTTTTTTTTTTTGCATTAAACTTATAAATACTGTAAGAATAATGCGGCTGCCACAAAACCTCATGTAGTTGTAGACTCCATTAATAGAAGTAAAGCACCCAGAATGAGGAAGGCTATCCAATTCCTCCAACTGGGTCAGACCACATGCGGAAGATTTGTTTTTTCCCCAAGCACGAGAAAAGCGAAAAGAACAAACTGGAGTGAATTCAGGAGGGAGTGGCAAGACAGTTCGCAGTACTCAAGAATGTATTACGTATCACTTCCAATTTTAAAAAGTAGAGTGAGTTAATGAGCATACAGATGCCTAAGTAAATGGCTAAGGGAGTAAGTTTTTCAAATTTGAGAATAGCTATGCTATGCCTTGATCTCATTTGTGCATTGAACAAAATACTTACTAAAAGGATACGGAGTTCCCAGCCTTTTTCTAAGTATTAGAAAGACAGCGATGAGTTCCCTCCCATCATGTGGCTGGCATTTTAGATAAAACCAAGTAAACCAATGAGATTATTTGGGAGAGGTACACGTTATGAAGCAAGTAAATTGGGTCGATAGGGTAGAAAGCCTTGAGGAATCAAAACTCTTGATTTTGGTTATTCAAAGAAAGCCTCTCCTATGAAATGACATTGGAAATGGAATTTAATCAATAAGAAGGAAATTATGTGAAATAATTGAAAAGTATCTTTCCAGGCAGTAGGAGTTGACGGTGGAGATATCCCAGAGCAGGAAAAAGTTGGCTTTGTATAAAGACGAATAGAGAAAAAAACCAATGTGGCTGGAGCATTATGACCCAGAGAGGGATGTAAGTGGAGATTAATCAGATGGGCATGTCCATCTTGAATTTAAGATTTTATTTATTTGAGAGAGAGAGAGAGAGAGCAGGAGGAGGAACAGCAAGAGGAGAGACTCTCAATGAGACTCCGCCCTGAGCAGAGAGCCCAATGCGGGGCTCTATCCCAGGACCCTAAGATTATGACCTGAGCTGAAGGCAGAGGCTTAACCCACTGAGCCACCCAGGCGCCCACCCCCGCCCCATCCTGAATTTAAGTGTCATTCTGTTGTTGCCAAAGCATTGTTTCCCTGCCATAGTTTGGGTCTTGAAGTCAGGTTTGAGGCTTGACTCATATGGTTCTTGTACAGAGAAGATACAGAGAAAGAGGAGTCGAGCTCCCACAGCAGCTCTCTGCAGCTCTCTGGAAGGCTGGCATGTGGAAATCAGGTGGCACAGAGTCAGGGTTTCTGTGTCCCTGGGAAGTTGCATTATGGTCAGTGGTTGGTAGAAACTACAAGCACAAGGCAGCGTCTTCTAATTATATCCCCATCCAGTGACACAATCTGTCCTGGTAGGTAATAGCATTCTCATCCCAGGAAAAGTCCAAGTGAAGTCTGGGTACTGCCCAACGGATACAGTAGTTGGAAACCACACAATCGCCATTTGATTGGAATTAATGTTTCCCGAGGGACGGGGCTCGGGCCTCAGTTGGCAATGGTAGATGTTACACAAACGGGCCATTAAGTAACTTCAGATGAATCAGTATAGAGACTCTTGCTTTTCAATTTCTTGTCTATTCTTCCAGTTTCTTAATGGAAAATTCTTTTCTACTTTATTCAAGGGTAACTAACACACAATGTTATATTAGTTTCAGGGGTACAATATAGAGAATCAACAATTCTGTACAAGTCTCAGTGCTCATCACAATAAATGTATTCTTAATCCCCATCACCTGTTTCACCCATCCCCCCCCCACCCCACCCACCTCCACTCTGGGAACCACCAGTTAATTCTCTATAGTTAAGAGTCTGTTTTGGGGTTTGTCTCTTTTTTCTTTGTTCGGGTTTTTTTTTTTTTCATTTTATTTTTTTTTTTTTCATTTTTACATTTTTTTTTCCTTTTTTTAAAATTTAATTTTATTTTTTAAATCTTTCTTAAACGCTGCCAAGAAGAACATTTCATGTATCTTTCATAGCTAACCCTGGCTTTGTATCCCTTTCTTTTTTAAGATTTATTTATTTATTTGAGAGAGTACAAGCAGGAGCACAAGCAGGGGGACTGGGAGAAGGAGAAGCAGGCTTCCTGCCAAGCAGGGAGCCCGATGCGGGGCTTGATCCCAGGACCCTGGGATCATGACCTGAGCTGAAGGCAGGCGCTTAACCAACTGAGCCACCCAGGCATCCCCTGTGTCCTCATCTTAAAAAGAGAAACAAATGCTTAGATGACTCTTCCCCAGGTAATAGTATCTTGTGAGAATTTTAAACATTATTTTGTTCTCACTGTATTTCTGTATGTATGTATTTATATATTAAAGGTAATTGATGTGGGATTTATATTTGTGGCAATAACACAAAACTACATTTATCAATAAATTATATTATTGAAGAGTCACATTGACTTAAAGGAAAATATCATGCATATAAGCATGGATGTTGTACAGTGTGGATCATTATTATGGAGAAAAAAATCATTCTAGTGCTAAGCAAATACTTGACATTTAGAAAACTCTGGTTAGACCTTAAGGTCCTTCCAATCTTGAGCTCTTTCGAGTCCATGAAACAAAATGGGGTTTAAATTGCTTTGCTGATTCTCTCAAACAAAGCCAACTTGTTTAAAGAAAGCAGAAAGGCAGGATTCAGGTCTGTATTTCAGTTGAATGGAAGAGTCATCCCCAGGGATTTTCAGCCCTGCCATCCACTACCTCTTTCAGTTGGGAGGTTCAGAAAACAACTGTGATAGCTAATTTTGTGTGTCAACTTAGCCAACTTATGGTAACCAGGTGTCTTGTCAAACACTAGTCTATATGGGGCTGTAAAGGTATCCTTTTAAGATTTTACTTATTTATTTATTTTAGAAAGAGAGAGGGGGCATGAGTGGGGGGAGAAGCACAGGAGGAGGAGAAGGGGGAGGGGAAAGGATCTCAAGCAGACTCTACATTGAGTATGGAGTGCCCAACACAGGACTCCATCTCACAACCCTGAGATCATGATTCTGAGACCATGATCTGAGCCAAAACCAAGAGTCAGATGCTTAACTGAGCCACCCAATGCCCCATGTAAAGATATATTTTTAGATGCGATTAACATTCAGTTGACTTTAAAGATTAGCCTCCTTAATGTGGGTGGGCCTGATATAATCAGCTGAAGGCTATGAGCAAAGACCCGGTTTCCTGAAAGAGAAGGAATGTTCCCTCCAGGCTGCAATGGAGAAATTCTGCCTCAGCTTCCTGCCTTCAGACTCAAGACTGCAACATTAACATTTACCTGGATGTCCAGGCTGCCACCTTACACTATAGATTTCAGATTTGTCAGCCCCCACAATCATGTGAGCCAGTTCCTTCAAATAAATCTGTCTTTATATCTCTATATTAGCTATACACACCTATCTACACATGCCCACACACATATAACAGTAACAAAAAACAGAGGAATATGTTCTGCGCTACTAACACTATGGCAGTGGGCTTCAGGCAATACTTGATCCAGGGGCTCGGATGATAGCATGAAGATTGATTTTTACCCATGTTTTGGGTCTGATTTCGGCTTGCAGATTCATCATCAGCATTTGCAAGGTGCCCCCTCGCAGCTTTAGGCTTGCATCCTTCCAAGTCCAAGTACAAAAGTGAAATAATATCTTATCCTCCAACAGTTCAAAAAATTGTCATGGGCCTGAATGCATCTATTCCCAATTAATCTCATGTTCATTCCTGAGGTCAGAGAGCTGAACACACTGATCTTCTCACCCGTGGGCACGAGAGTGAAGAGGGTTGCATCAGCATATTGTTATCAAATCTAGGATTAGAAGATCTGGACAGAAATAATAGCACTCCATTGCACCATACCTCTCAGACATTTAATGGGCATAAGAGTCATCTGGGAGCTGGTTAAGATGAAGATTCTCCTTCACTAGTTCTATGATGGGGCTTGCAATTCAGCATCTCTGATAAACTCCAGATAATTCTGATACCGCTGGCCCACAGACCACATTTTGAGTACCAATCCATTGTGCTATATATTCCAGAGGCTGGCTAGTAATCATCCTTAATTACAGTGAGTGGTCAGACCAAGGGGGAAGGGAGGTTCCGCTTTGACACAGCGTTTTACTGGCCACTGTCCATCACTGCTGCAATGAGACCCTGGCTTTCCCATGCAGAGGGAACAGAGACAGAGACAGAGTCTCTTCCCTGTCTGCTGGAGGCATGGACAGAAAGGTGGTCAGACACGTACATCACACAGCATGAGCCCCTGGGGCTGCTCAGTCATGGTCAGGGTAAGTGAGGACAGATAAAGATGTCCCTGTTACCTGGATGCCTTTGTGTAGAAGTCTGCATTCCTCAAGATTTACACAATTCACCAGTCGGATCAGAGAAACAGCCCAGAGCTACTGTTTGTATGCTATGAGTGAGATCCACTAGAAAAACCAGAGGTCAAGGTAGAGTCATATAATTTCATGGTTGAAGATTTTAGCCCATACTGCATACTTCTCCGATAAGGTGTTTATTGCTGTAGGGGAAATTTGAACTTTGTTGGACAAAGGAGACCAAAGTCTTTTACTTTTTAAATACCATGTTAGTCTTTTAGCCAAAGGCTTACCGGCAGGTTTCTGTGTCTGGGTTTTAAAGAGTGCAGGATTTGGGAGGAATCTGACACGTGAGAATCATCGAGCCTTATAGAAAATGTCTACAATTGGATCAACTGTTCCAAGTTGTATGCCAGACAGTCAATAGCTGATTCAATCAGGATTGTAGCTATAACAAGGACTAGTTCTATTTCCGTCATTACAGGGAATCTGACTCATCTTTTCATGGTTGATCTGATTCTCCCATATTAACCACAATAACTGTCAAACAAATAAATAAAATAAATACAACCCTCCCCCCAGAGGAGTCTTAATGGAGTGGTGATTTATCTCACAGAATCCTGATAGGACTTTTAATAAAAATTTCTGGCCAGATTTCACAGAAAGACAAAATGTAGCACAGCCAGGCAAAGAAAGGGACCTTGAGTTCATAGGGTAGAGGCTGAGGTTCAAACCACATATCCCAGCTTTCTGGTACATCTTCACGAATCTGAAATCAATCTCCCTTGCTGAAATAAATTGTAAATTATAAGGATTTATTTCCAAAATATCTTACTTAATTGCACTTGGTCATTCGATTTTTAAATTCATTCATGCGTTCATGTATTGCTTTCCAAAATGAACTAAATCTGTTACGGAAAAGATAACCAGGGATATTTGAATATTTTCCTTGATTGAATATACTTTCCCTGAGAAAGTCAGGTTTGTCCAACCTGGGTTTCTACCACCTAGCACAGTGCCTGGCACAAAGGAGGCACTTACGTGTATTATTTAAATGAATGTTATTTAAATGAATGATATAATAAAAAACTAGATTCAAATATCCACAAAGACACATTTTTTTTCCTCGACCAGAAATAGATTTCTGATGGGAAAGATAAAATGCAAGGAAATAAAAATGTATGTACAAAAAAAAAGAGAGACCTTAAATTGCCTGGTGTGTTTCAAAACAGGTAAAGATTTTGATACAAATCAAATGATAAACTACATGGTGGGAACTGGTAAGAAGTAAGTATGCAAAGGAAGGAGGAGGCCAGATTAAGATGTGCATTTGTCAGGTACTTTCAGGTACAAGTGATGTCTGAAATACAATTAGAAGTTGTTTAAGCATTAAAAAAAATTATAACAGCCCATGTAACTGAAAAGGCCAGAATATCTGGATTCAGGCATGGCTAGATCTATGTGTTCAAATGATGTCATCAGGGACCTGTTTCCCCGAGCACCTGGGTGGCTCAGTTCATTCGGTGTTTGCCTTCAGCTCAGGTCATGATCTCAGGGTCATGACCTCCCTGTGCTGCTCCCCCTGCTAATGATCTCTTACTCTCTCTCTCAAATAAATAAAAATAAAATCTTAAAGAAAAAAAAAAAGGAATCTGCCTCCCTATATATCTTGGTTTAGTTTCTTCTAATTTGTTCTCATTTTTAGACCAGCTTTCCCCCAGAGGTGAAAGTATGTGCACCTGCAGCCTCAAGTTTATATCCTCCCAGTTGAAGAATTCCACTAGAAACCAACACTTGTCTAGTCTATCTCTGATGTGGATCCATGGCTTCTTAGCTTTAGTCTGTAGCCCGGATTAGATCACATGCCTGTTCTTTAGCTAGTCAGTGGAACCCAGAGACAATGGTATTCTCAGAGGCCATCCTAGATCACATTCTTATCCCTGCATCCTGGAAGTGTGAGCCGTCCCACCCAAATGGCATGGGCTGAGTTTGGGAGAAGTAGGAATTCCTAGAGGAAAACTAAATCAAGCAAGAAAATAGCCAGACCTCCCCTCCCCACTTCTCCCACAAAAAAAATTAAATTAAATTAAATTAAAAAATCATTCCATGCTATCTGATCACACCTACAAGACTTTCTAGAAGACGCGAACTCATCTCTAGTGATAGATCAGTGGTTGCTTGCTTATGGGAGGGGGAGTAGAGATGAGGAATTGCAAAAGGGCAAGAGGACAGGTATATCCATTGTCTTGACAATTTCTTGGGTATATCCATGTGTTGAAATTTGTCAAAGTTTATGCTTTAAATATGTGCAGTTAATGTATTTCATTTACACTTCCACAGAGCTATAAAATATGGTAAGAGGGAAAGGATGACAGTCAGGCACACAGTTGCCTAAGACGGTATACCACGAAGCAAGGAGCAGTTGGCACCACTTTTTAATCAGAAGAATAATGTGACTAGGAATGTTAAGATCATTAAGGAAACTGCACGAGAAACTATTAGAGTGGCAATAGTTAGGGTAGAAACAAGGAGGCATATCGATGTCTCTCGTGCCCACCTGACACGTCTCAGCCCATGTATACTTGAGACTTTGCTGTGTGCAGGTGCAGCCCAACTCTACCATGTCCCTCGCTTTCTGCTCTATGCCTTTTGTAGAATGCCAGCCTGGCATTCAAGCATGCCCGCCCTGGGAGTCTGTGGGAACTAATATTCCATGGAAGACGCAAGCCAGACCACAAATCCTCCCTCTTCTATCCCCTGGACGGATAATTCCTTGTCATGCGGATCCCCTGGACGGATAATTACCTCCTTGGACCATTCCAGCTGGATCTAGCCCCAGTTGCCTATAACAATGACCAGCTCAACTGTGCCCTCTCCTACTGGTTTCTCTGCTTCCCTCTTCCACTCTTCCCTGAATAGCTCCCCTCACTAAAGCCACCTGCAGGGAACGCTGCAGGATCTGCTTTCCAGGGCTTTGGGGAACCTACAAAGGATGAAAGGGAAGGTGCTAGTCTAAGGAAACAGCGCTGACAGCCTCAACTAAGACAATGCTGATCTGGAGGGAGAAGCAGAGAAAGAAATGACAGGCCATGGTGACCAGCCTTGTGGAGAGGGGGAGAGACCCCATGCATCTAATTTACCCAGGAAATCAGTAGACATCCCGAGGAAACCCAAAGACAGAAATGATTGTTTTACAAAAAAAACCCCACATAGTATCAGAATTATCTAGGACCCGTGGTTCTGAGAGGAAGTTAACATTTCAGTTTTCTGGACACTGAAATTGTGGACAGTTTACTTTAGATTACTTTTTTGATGCTACAATGATTGCTTACCAATGGTTTTAAGACATTATAAATAATTCACCGTTCGTGCACTGAAAAGAAACGTAAAAGGATGGAAGAATTCAGACGGGGCACATTGGGGATGGTTTGTCTTTATGCCATGTTATGTAGGGCTTCACCGAGAAGGCTCTCAGGCGAGGGCCTAGAGAGCTCATTTACTTACCCATCTGGTGGTGGATCCTGGCTATCATGGGACTTCTTCTCCCATGGCTGGGTCCCAGATTCTTGGAGGGAGGCAGCAAGACATGCAGTGTCATTCCGTTGGTCAAGGTGGTCTCAGAAATCTGCCTACAGTCAACCGAAGGAAGCTGGGATCCCACATGTGATGGAGGACTGCCAATGCCACCTTGTAAAAAGTGATCATGTGTTAATTTCCCACTGTTGCTATAACAGATTACCATACCTTTAGTGGCTTAAAGCAACACATCTTTAATCCCATAGACAGTGCTATCCAACAGAAATATAATGCAAGCCACATGGGTAATTTAAATTTTCTTGAAAGGCACATTTATGAAAGTAAAATTTAGATAGGAAAAGGATAAAGATGTGGTCCATATACACAATGGAATATGACTCAGCCATAAGAAAGGATAAATACCCAACTTTTGCATCAACATGGAAGGGGCTCGAGGAGACTATGCTGAGTGAAGTAAGTAGCAGAGAGAGTCGATTACCATATGGTTTCACTTACTTGTGGGACATAAGTAATAGCATGGAGGACATTAGGAGAAAGAAAGGAAAAGTTGGGGGAAATCAGAGGGGGAGATGAACCATGAGAGACTATGGACTCCAAGAACCAGGCTGAAGGTTTTAGAGGGGAGGGGTGGGGGGTTGGGTGAGCCTGGTGGTGGGTATTAAGGAGGTCACTGTTGCATGGAGCGCTGGGCATTATAGGTAAACAATGAGTCTTGGAGCACCATATGAAAAGCTAATGATGTATTGTATGGCAACATAACACAATAGAAAGAAAGCAGAGAAGGAAGGAAGGAAGGAAGGAAGGAAGGTAGACTACTTTTACTATTATTTTGCTTAACCCAGTTATCCAAAATTCTGCCATTTCAATGTGAAATCAATGTTACAACTACTGAGATGTTTTACTTTGTTTATATTAAATCTTCAAAACTCATGGTATATTATATACTTCCACCACATCTTCATTCCCACTGGTGGCCACTGGACTGCATGGCTACAGATGATATGGTTGGCGCTATTCTGATGGTAAACCTCTAAAAATCCAAATATGAGGGCATATACAATCAGATGCCCAAACCCTCCACTCCCAGAGAGATTTTTCGGTTTTAGACATTGCTTCTCTAGCTTCTGTCCACCAGATTAGGAATAGGGTTAAGGGTGCAAGTGAGGGGATACCATGCTGTCCTTGGCTGTCTCTTGACAAAGGGTCCTTGACCATTCACTTCCAATTCAACCATTCTCCCTGCTTCTATTCTCAATAGTAATAACTTGTACTGAGAATAGGTAATTGAGCTAGGGGGATGGTCGCTCAGTTTTGAAAAATAAAATTTCACTTCTGCTTTCTGCTCTCTGGTGCTGGAACTGTATCAGTCCCTGAAGTGTAGGTTCCCAGCAGGTTGGTAGATGGACAAGGCTTACATTTGGTATCTTTCGCCCCACTTATCAGCTTCCCTACCGCTCGGGGGTCAAGTCCTTGTCCACATTTACTGCAGAGAACATATTCCCTTTCCCTGCATGATCTTCGTATGCTAACGACACAGAGGACCCTCGCTCATGTGGACCCAGTGCGAATGTTAATTCTCCCTAAGAAACTTCTCCAACACTAATCTCCCTCTTTCTTCATTTCATTTCAAATCCCCTTTTATATCTTCTTTCTATCAGAGCCCTTAATGCTTTTTTCTATGATGGCTTATTCATTTCTCTGCCACTCCAAGGTATTGTCACACTTTCCAAGGAAAAGACGATGCCATTCATCTCTTCATTCTCCATGATTATCACAAGGCTTTTCCCCTAGTAGGTATTCAACCACGGGGACTCCTTTGGTCCAGTGAATAGAGGAAAGCTAATTGGCCTATATGGGGGAATGAATGTGCGACCTTGGCTTTATCTCCATGAGCTTGGAGACAAGATTTGCATGCTTTTGTTGTCCTGGGTCAAGGGAACCACATGCTGTTCAAAGTACTAAGGTTTGAATACAGGGATATTTGACAATACACCTGTTTAGTTAGATAAAGGGGACCTATTCATATACTGTGGGAAAAGAATCAATGAAGTTCCTGGCCCCTTTGCCTTTGACAATAGTCTTTCTGAGCGGCAGAAAGAGAGAGCCTCTAAGAAGGTGATTAATGTGAGCTCCTGCTGAGGACTTCAAATTGATCTTGGCAAAGAGAATGTCATTTCTCTGCCTGTCCCTTGGTCTCAGAGAGAAACTATGGAACGGAGAGTTTCAAACAGACGGAGGAGAATACACAAGATATTTTCAAGGAAGACGGAGGATATAGTAAGTCAGAGGATAATTACACTTTGGGTAAATACAAGGGGACTCATCAACTTAATAATAAAAGTTCATTTCCATATTACGTCACCTCCTTGCTTGTTAGCATCTTAAACAATGACACAGTTGATCCTTCGTGGGACACCCTGATCTCATGGGCCATTGATCCCACAACTACAATGGCTTTTACTCTTTATTTTTCAGGTATTCATAAATACATATTATTTGCCTGACACTGTCCTCAGTTCTGAAGAAATGGAAATAAATCAGATGTGGTCCCAGCCCTAAAGAAGCTAATACTCTAGTGGAGAGACAGCTTTAAAAACACAAAATTATAATCTGTCATAAATACAATAATAGATATGACTATGAAACATATTGTTGATACAGAAAAGAGGAGTATTTATTTCCCTTTGTCACTTTGCTCATTCATTATATATATACATATATAATATATAATTACATAACATTTATATGGTATATATACATATATATGTGTGTGTTTTAGCAGTAGAAAGAACAAAGTCATTATTTTGGAAGTTCCCAGAGCTGATAAACCCTTGGATTGCTCAGAAATCTAAAGAGGTAAAGTGTGGCTTTTTTCTCCGTGTATTGACTGCTAGAGCTTAGCAGTCAAGGACAGAGTGGCATAAAATGAGGTTGTAGAAAGGAGTAGGTCACATCATGAAGGGCTTTGTAGGGTATGCTAAGCAGTTAGCTTTGGGTGGTTTTTGTTGTTGTTTTTGTAGATGAAGGGATTTAGGCCACCAAGTAACAGAATATGATTTATACTCTTGTATGATCATTCTGGTTGCCAAGTGGAGAACAAATTTGGTAGATAAAGGTGGAAGAAAGGAAGTCAAGAGGCAGAGAGATCTGTTGGCAAGTTGTGGTAGTCATTTAAGTGAGAAATTATGGTGCGTTGAACCCAGAAATGACAGTGAAGGTGGGGAAAAGAAGATAGATGGAAAGCCATTCACCACACATACAATAAGGCAACAACGAGCAAGAAGAATCCAGGAAAAGGGGAAAACATTAAAAAATGGAGGCAAAAGGGCACCTGGGTGGCTCAGTGGGTTAAGCCGCTGCCTTCGGCTCAGGTCATGATCTCAGGGTCCTGGGATCGAGTCCCACATCGGGCTCTCTGCTCAGCAGGGAGCCTGCTTCCCTTCCCCTCTCTCTGCCTGCCTCTCTGTCTACTTGTGATCTCTCTCTCTGTCAAATAAATAAATAAAATCTTTAAAAAAAAAAAATGGAGGCAAAAAAGAGTTGATGGAACTTTTTCTTCTCTTAGTCACCAAGAAAAGCTTAATCATACCAGAAACATCACAGTTAACTGCCACCATGATCATCATCATCACTGCCACCATCACCATCACCACCACGACCATCATCATCACTATCCATCACCATCATCATCACTATCCATCACCATCATCATCACTATCATCTACAACATCTTCATTTCAAATACTATCATAATGAATAAGAATCAGTCATGCATATAGGTTGACACACAGTAAACTTGCATCAGTATTAACGAATTTGAGGTTTTTGAGGTGGCTCATCATTTTGAGTCCGACTTCTTATTTGAAACCTCTTTTCACACCACCCCATTCATTGTCACTCAATGTTCAATTTCTAGATAGCTCTCCATTATTTTAAAGCTTTGTCAAGGGGAGCCTGGGTGGCTCAGTGGGTTAAAGCCTCTGCCTTCGGCTCAGGTCATGGTCCCAGTGTCCTGGTATCGAGCCCCGCATCTGGCTCTCTGCTCCACAGGGAGCCTGCTTCCTCCTCTCTCTCTCTGCCTACCTGCGATCTCTCTCTGTCAAATAAATAAATAAAAATCTTTAAAAAAAAAAAAAAAGCTTTGTCAATCTCCTCTGTCCTCGTGTGCCTTCCTTCCTTGTTTTACACTTGGTCAGACTTTCCCAACCTGTCCTTTAATGCCCTGTAGATTTCACCATTTCTTTGATTCAAAGTATAGGGATAGAGGGAACATTCCTCAACTTCATAAAACCTATCTGTGAAAAACCCACAGCGAATATCATCCTCAATGGGGAAAAGCTGACAGCCTTCCCTTTGAGATCAGGAACAAGACAAGGATGCCCACTTTCGCCACACTTGTTCAACACAGTATTAGTATTAGAAGTCCTAGCAACAGCAGTCAGACAACAAAGAGAAATAAATGTATTCAGATTGGCAATGAAGAAGTAGAACTCTCTCTCTTTGCAGACGACATGATACTTTATATGGAAAATCCAAAATACTCCACCCCCAAACTACTAGAATTCATACAGCAATTCAGTAATGTGGCAGGATACAAAATCAACACACAGAAATCAGTTGCTTTCTTATACACTAACAGTGAAAATACAGAAAGGGAAATTAGAGAATTGATTCCATTTACTATAGCACCAAGAACCACAAGATACCTGTCAACCAAACCAACTGAAGAGGTAAAGGATCTGCATTTGAGGAACTACAAAAAACTCATGAAAGAAATTAAAGAAGACACAAAAAGATGGAAGACCATTCTATGCTCATGGATCAGAAGAATAAACATTTTTTAAAGATTTTATTCATTTATTTGACAGATAGAGATCATAAGCAGGCAGAGAGGCAGGACGGGGGTGGGGGGTGTGTGGGGTGGAAAGCAGTGTCCCCACTGAGCAGAGAGCCCAATGCGGGGCTTGATCCCAGGACCCTGGGATCATGACCCGAGCCGAAGGCAGAGGCTTTAACCCACTAAGCCACCCAGGTGCCCCAAGAATAAACATTGTTAAAATGTCTATACTGCCTGGAGCAATCTATACTTTCAATGCCATCCCAATCAAAATTCCACCAGCATTTTCCAAAGAGCTGGAGCAAACAATCCTAAAATTTGTATGGAACCAGAAGAGACCCTGAATTGCTAGGAAATGTTGAAGAAGAAAAACAAAACTGGGGGCATCACGTTGCCTGATTTCAAGCTTTACTACAAAGCTGTGATCACCAAGACAGCATGGTACTGGCACAAAAACAGAAACATAGACCAATGGAACAGAGTAGAGAGCCCAGATATGGACCCTCAACTCTATGGTCAAATAATCTTCAACAAAGCAGGAAAAATATACAGTGGAAAAAACAAAGTCTCTTCAATAAATGGTGCTGGGAAAATTGGGTAGCTATGTGTAGAAGAATGAAACTCCACCATTCTCTTAAACCATACACAAAGATAAACTCAAAATGGATAAAAGACCTCAATGTGAGGCAGGAATCTATCAGAATCCTAGAGGAGAACATAGGCAGTAACCTCTTCGACATCAGCCACAGCAACTTCTTTCAAGATATGTCTCCAAAGGCAAAGGAAACAAAAGCGAAAATGAACTTTTAGGACCTCATCAAGATCAAAAGCTTCTGCACAGCAAAGGAAACAGTCAACAAAACAAAGAGGCAACCCACGGAATGGGAGAAGATATTCGCAAATGACACTACAGACAAAGGGCTGGTATCCAAGATCTGAAAAAAAGTCCTCAAACTCAACTCACCATTTCTTTGAAATCCCTTTAGATCCTAACAAGTCCTTAAACTTGGATCAAAGTGGGCATTAAACTTTTCTGATTGTGAACATCACAACTTAGTGAAAAGGGTAATCACTATGACCCAACTTTCCTTATTTAATCTCATTAAGAAATATCTCTCACTTTTCACATCATCCCCACACCACCCGAGTCCTGATAACATCTTATCCTCTCTGTGTTCCGGGTTGGCTCTGTGGAGAACCTCACCTCCTACTTCAGAGAGAAGACAAAGACAACATTCACACATGTCCCTGTACCTTCTCATACCTGCAGCTTAAGATCTTTCCTCAGACCATTCTTTTTATGACTTCAACTTATCTTTGTATCCAGCCATGTCTTTTCTCAATGTCATCAATAAGAGATAACAAACTAGTGGGGCAGCTGGGTGGCTCAGGGGGCTGAGCCTCTGCCTTTGGCTCAGATCATGATCTCAGGGTCCTGGGATCGAGTCCCGCATCAGGCTCTCTGCTCAGCGGGGAGCCTGCGACCCCTCTCTCTCTCTGCCTGCCTCTCTGCCTACTTGTGATCGCTCTGTGTCTAATAAATAAATAAAATCTTTTTTAAAAAAGAGAGAGATAACAAACTAGCTACTGATTTACTTACTTCAGTTGAAACTTTTACCAGCAGCTCATCAGACACAGCTGTCTTTTGAAGGCTTGAAATTCTATTTTTACTGAGTCTCGTATCAAGATAACGTCTGCCTTAATGAGTTTTAAACTCATCCCTATTTTATTTTCTCGATGCAGAGTGGAATTGGGGACTTGATCACTGATTTCTCAGCTCTGAAGTTAATACGGGCCTGTTCCCTGGTTTACCATGGGAAGAAGTGGGCACTCTTAGTCAGAAATGTATCCTTATTAAGTCCCTCTGCAACTCTGCATCCAGAAAAGGACCTTATACCACTCCCCAATCCTGGAAATCAGTCTAAGTCACAGCAGTGTGATTTCAACTAGTTAAAAGGAGCTACACTATTTTTTTTCTAATGCCACGGGATACACTCTTGAATTCAACTCAGTATTCATGAGAACACCAATTAGGAAAAACTCTATACAAAAGGTTATTTAAAAGATACACTCCATGAATTTGGAAATTTCAAAATCTATCTCTGGACAAAGCTATAGCACTAGATTGCTGGGCAGCTTGATGGAAAAAAAAAATTTTTTTTTTTGTCCGAACTGTGGCTTGGTGGGATAACCTTAAACCCTAATGATATTCATTATTAAAAACAAATGAACAAAAAGGTGTTGTTCTTCACAAGTATCCACTTTATAAGGATCTCAGAAACACATTGCAATCTGATCTTTGTGCCAAGAACATTTTACCCCTCCTGAAAAGCGGCCTTGTTTTTTTTTTTCATGACTATTGTGAGTAATGGCAAAATAGTAAAAATTTCCTTAGGAAACTCAAAGTCAAATATTGGCTTCTTTTTCTTTTTTTTTTTTAAAGATTTTATTTATTTATTTGACAGACAGAGATCACAAGTAGGCAGAGAGGCAGGCAGAGAGAGAGAAAGGAGGAAGCAGGCTCCCTACTGAGCAGAGAGCCTGATGCAGGGCTCCATCCCAGGACTCTGGGATCATGACCTGAGCCGAAGGCAGAGGCTTTAACCACTGAGCCACCCAGGCGCCCCTTGGTTTCTTTTTCTTGAACACAGGTTATGACGCTGTGCATTCTAGCCTAATGCCAAGTTCTGCTGACTATCCTGTCTTGTTTTTCTAGTAACTTTCACTGCACTATTTTATGGTGTGGCATGTACAGTTAGAAGCCACTGGGAATCCTTTCTGGGAAAGATGGAAGCATAATCAAATAAACTAGGTTCTTAGTTTCTAGTGTCATTGAAATATTGTATCTCCCCTTATGCTTTTAAGGAACTTCAATAAAAAGGTGGGGAGAGGTTATGAGAATATTTTTTCCACTAGAACTCTGAACTCATTTCTAGCATTTTGTTGAACTAGAATTTCTAGAATTTTTTGTTGAGTAAATACATTGATGATATCTAACTTTGAGATGGGAAAGATGAAGCAAGTTCATAGGATTCTTCTTCTAGAGATTTTTTCTTTTTTCTTTTGGAAATGATTTAGGCAAGGTTCCTACTAACAGGCGGTATTTATTTTATTTATTTATTTTTTTTAAGATTTTATTTATTTATTTGACAGAGAGAGATCACAAGTAGACAGAGAGGAAGGCAGAGAGAGAGAGAGAGAGGGAAGCAGGCTTCTTGCTGAGCAGAGAGCCCGATGTGGGACTCGATCCCAGGACCCCGAGATCATGACCTGAGCCGAAGGCAGCGGCTCAACCCACTGAGCCACCCAGGCGCCCACAGGCGGTATTTAGATACCAAGTATGTTTTTTGTCTAAAGATTTATTTATTTATTTGACAGAGATCACAAGTAGGCAGAGAGACAGGCAGAGAGAGAGGAGGAAGCAGGCTCCCTGCTGAGCAGAGAGCCCGATGTGGGGCTCGATCCCAGGACCCTGGGATCATGACCCGAGCTGAAAGCAGGGGCTTTAACCCATTGAGCCACCAGGCGCTCCTAGATACCAAGTATGTTTTAACCAGAAAGAGATCATTAGTTTAAGAATGATTTTGTACTGATGAGCAAGACTCAGCCAGAAGGAAATAAAGTTCTGCATTATTAAACCAGTCTCCCAAAGCAAGACAGAGTAGCTGAAAGAGAAAAACAACTGGGCTGCTTCTTCTGTGTTTGGGTCTTAGTGGGTGATAAGCCTCCCCACGTCAGAAGTAACCATCTGAGAGACAGGCTTCCAAAAGGAAGCAGGTCTAACCCGCTGGTGTGGGAAGGTCAGGACAGAAGTTGTAAACCTGGTTTAGAATCTGTGAATGCCGGAACGGGCATTGTGACCATCCTGTTCAGATTACTGAGATGCAAAAAATAAAACAAAAGAAAACAAACCTCCTTATGTTCTTCCTATACAGCCTACTCATGACCTAGATGAATCTCTGACATTTTGTCTGGCTTCAACCACACCCATCTGCACAGAGACATACCAAGCTCTGTCAGACTACTGATGACATTTCTTGTCTTTCTTTTTTTTATACCCAACATTTAAGGGCTGCCAGTTGAATACAGCATAAGAAAGGGCAAGGAGCAAACATAAATAGGCTGTAATCATTGTAGCGGGTCCACAGAAGTCATTCTGCATGAGTAATTCAAATTGCCTTTGGAAATGGGAAAAAAAGTTCTCAAAAATATGAACCCCATACATGGCACCAAACGCCATTCTCATACATTATAGACAGAGGCTCCAGGGCAGGACCTTCTGGGTTTGAATTTTAGTTCCGCTACTTCCTAACTTCGTGATAGTGGCTAAGTTACTTTGACTCTCTTAATCTTCATCATAGGAGAAGTAAGAATACCAGACACGTTGGGTTTACATAAAGGTAAAAATGCATATAAAGCTCTAAGAGGTACATAAGAACACAGTGACAGCTCCTAAGTTTCTGTGTTCAGAATACTGGGATTCAATTTTTAATTCCTTTTTACAGATAAGTGATTCCAGCTCAGAAAGTGGGCACCATTTGTCCCCGTTTTCCTCACAGCTTGTGATATTACCATTACACATGCAAATGGGGTACACGCAAATACATCAACACTCATTCCTTACAGATGTCATTAAACCTTTGCTTAATTATCACCAACAGTGATACCAGTGTCCTAAGATCATGTCTATGTGAAATATTAAAAAGGTCTCCTTATATCTGAAGGGCTTTATAAATGAGCTAAATACGTCTTTCTTGAGTTCCAAAAGTATCAATAGGTGGGAAGGTGTGAGAAACCAGCCTCAGAACAGGAGCTGGGGGTCAGGGGAAAGGGTTATTATTTCTAAGACTAGCTCTTCCTGGTTATGGCCTGTGGTTTCTAGTGTCCAAATATGAAATCACCCGAAAGAAATGAGACAGAGGCTGGGAAGTTCAAACCCAACACTGCCATAAAATCCAGGCAGATCTAAGGGAGATGAAATAGAGAGCTGAACAGGGGCCAGGAGCCTACAGAGTTAAGGGCAAAGAGAAGAAAACTATATGGCTTCGAAAAAGTTATTTAGCTTCTCTTAAATCCAGCACAATGTGAATAAGTGATATAAAAGTATATACCAAATGGAGATAAGATGTCCAACCCATGCATTAAAAAAAAAACAAAAAAAACAAACAAACAGATTCCTGGAGAGGAGTCAAGATGGAGGAGGGGTAGCAGAGTGAGATGACATCAGGTCGCAGGAGTTCAGCTAGATAGTTATCAAACCATTCCAAACACCTACAAACCCAATAGGAGATCAAAGAGAAGAAGAGCAGCAATTCTAGAAACAGAAAATCAACCACTTTCTGAAAGGTAGGACCTGTGGAGAAGTGAATCCCAAGCAACAGGAAGATAGACCACGGGGGGAGGGGCCAGCTCCCAGCAAGTGGCAGAAAAATGGAGCACAAAATCAGAACTTTTATTTATTTTTATTTTTATTTTTTAAAGATTTTATTTATTTGTCAGAGAGAGAGGGAGAGAGAGCGAGTGCAGGCAGACAGAATGGCAGGCAGAGGCAGAGGGAGAAGCAGGCTCCCTGCTGAGCAAGGAGCCCGATGCGAGACTCGATCCCAGGACTTGGGATCATGACCTGAGCTGAAGGCAGCTGCTCAACCAACTGAGCCACCCAGGCGTCCCAAAATCAGAACTTTTAAAAGTCTGCGCCACTGTGAGTGCTGTGAAGTGTGTAAACCTGGTGATTCACAGACCTGTACCCCTGGGGATAAAAATACATTATATGTTTATAATAAATAAATAAATAAATAAAATGGTTAAAAAAAAAAGGCTCTGCCACTGAGGGGCACTGCTCTAGAGGCTAAGTGAGGGTGGAGTCCTCCAGGGACAGCGTGGTCTCAGATCCCACAGGGTCACAGTAGGATTGGGGGTGTCTGAGTGTAGCAGAGCTCACAGGTATCAGAGCACAGCTCGCAGGTATCAGAGACAGAGCTGAGGAGTGCGCTCTCAGCTCTGGGTTACCTTTAAGCTGGGATCCATGGCACAGTGGGACCACTGCTCTTTGAGCAGGGACCCCACAAGTGGCAGATCCAGGGAGACTCACCTTCCTTCTCTGGAGGCAGGAACCTGTGGGTTTGGAGACTCCAAATGGGGCTGTGTGCCAGAGACAGAAATGCTCAGTCAGAGGCTGGGTGAGCTCGGAGCACAGCCAGAGACCAGGGAGATGGGAGTGATTGACTGCTTCTCTGAGGGCACACTGAGGAGTGGGGCCCCGAACTCTCGGCTCCTCCAGGCTGGAGATTAGGAGGCCGCCATTTTCATTCCCATCCTCCAGAGCTCTACGGAAAGCGTTCAGGGAACAAAAGCTCCTGAGAGAGAACCTGAGCAGATTGCTCAGCCCAGCCCCTGGCAAGGGCAGTGCAATTCCACTCAGGCAAAGGCATTTGAGAATCACTGCTGCAGGCCCCTCCCCCAGAAGATCAGCAAGAACATCCAGCCAAGACCAAGCTCACTGATCAAGGAGAAGAGTGGAATTCCAGAGGAGGGGGAAGCAAAGAATGGAATTCGTGGCTTTCTCCCCATGATTCTTGAGTATTGCAAAGTTAATTAAATTTTTAAGTTTTATTTTTTTCTTATTCTAATTCTTTCAACTTTTCCTCTTTCTTCTTTTAACGTTTGTTAACTAGTTTATATTAACAATACCTTTCTTTAAAAAAATCTTTTTAAACCTTCATTATTATAGTCATATTTTATCCTTCACTGTATCTAACTTTATTTTTTGTACACATATAGGGTTTTCTCTTCAAAAAAGTTTTTGGGATACAATTTCTTCTAATAGATCAAAATATACCCTAACTCTAGAACAGGGCTTTGTTCTAGTCTCCAGCCTGAGAAAATTCTCTCTGCTTTCTTTTCTTTCTTTTTCCAACCAACTTATCTTATCAATTCCTTTTTATAGAATTTTTCTTTAAATTTTCATCCTTACAGTCATATTCCATCCCTTCATCGTGTTTACCCTTATTTTTGTATACATAGAATTTTTTCTTTCTTTAAGAAATTTTGGGAGGTAGTTTCTTCTAAGAGACCAAAATACATGCAAAATCAAGTGGGTGACTCTGTTCTATTCACCAGTCTAATATATATTATATATTTTTTCAATTTAAAAAAATTTTTAAAAACTTCTTTTTACCCCCTTTTCTTATCCCTCTGATTTGAGGTCTCTTCTGATTTGGTTAGTGTACATTTTTCTGGGGTCTTTGCCACCCTTCTACTATTTTATTCTCTCATTCATATATTCTTATCTGGAAAAAATGACAAGGTGGAAAAACTCACCACAAAAAAAAAAAAAAGAACAAGGGGCAGTACTGAAGGATAAGGACCTAATCAATATGTCAGATCTAGAGTTCACAATGACAATTCTCAAGGTGCTAGCTGGGCTCAAAAAAGACAAGGAAGATATAGAGAAACTCTGTCTGGAGAACTAAAAGCCTTTTCTGGAGAAATAAAAGAACTACAATCTAAGCAAGCTGAAATCAAAAAAGCTATTAATGAGGTGCAATCAAAGATGGAGGCCCTTACTGCTAGGATAAATAAGGCAGAAGAGAGAATTACGGATATAGAAGACCAAATGATGGAGAATAAAGAAGCTGAGCAAAAGAGAGAAAAACCACTACTGGACCACAAGAGGAGAATTCGAGAGATAAGTGATACTATAAGATGAAGCAATATTAGAATAATTGGGATTCCAGAAGAAGAAGAAAGAGAGAAGGGAGCAGAAGGTATATTGGAGTGAATTATTTTATTTTTTTTTTAAGATTTTATTTATTTATTTGTCATAGAGAGAGAAGTGAGAGCGAGCACAGGCAGACAGAGTGGCAGGCAGAGGCAGAGGGAGAAGCAGGCTCCTCGCCAAGCAAGGAGCCTGATGTGGGACTCGATCCCAGGACGCTGGAATCTTGACCTGAGCTGAGGGCAGCCGCCTAACCAACTGAGCCACCTAGGCGTCCCTAGAGTGAATTATTATAGAGAATTTCCCTAATATGGCAGAAGGAACAAGCATCAAAATCCAGGAGGCATAGAGAAACCCCCTCAAAGTCAATAAAAACAGGTCCACACCCTGTCATCTAATAGTGAAATTTACAAGTCTTAGTGACAAAGAGAAAATCCTGAAAGCAGCCCGGGACAAGAAGTCTGTAACATACAACGGTGAAAATATTAGACTGGCAGCAGACTTATCCACAGAGACCCAGCAGCCCAGAAAGGACTGGCATGATATACTCAGAGCACTAAATGAGAAAAACATGCAGCCAAGAAAACTATATCCAGCTAGGCTGTCATTGAAAACAGGAGAGAGAAAAAACTTCCAGGACAAATGAAAACAAAAAGAATTTGCAAACACCAAACCAGCCCTATAGGAAATACTGAAAGGGGTCCTCTAAGCAAAGAAAGAGCCTAAAAGTAAGAGACCAGAAAGGAACAGAGACAATATACAGTAACAGTCCCCTTACAGGAAATACAATGGCACTAAATTCATATCTTTCAGTAGTTACCGTGAATGTAAATAGGCTAAGCGCCCCAATCAAAAGACACAGCGTATCTGAATGGATAAAAGAACAAAACCAATCAATATGCTGTCTACAAGAAACTCATTTTAGACCCAAAGACACCTCCAGATTTAAAGTGAGGGAGTGGAAAACAATTCACCATGCTAATGAACATCAAAAGAAAGCTGGGGTGGCAATCCTTTTATCAGATAAATTAGATTTTAAGCCGAAGACTATAATGAGAGAAGAGGAAGGACGCTATATCATACTTAAAGGGTCTGTCCAACAAGAAGATCTAACAATTTTAAATATCTATGCTCCTAACATGGGAGCAGCCAACTATATAAGCCAATTAATAACAAAATCAAAGAAACATATCGACAATAGTACAATAATAGTAGGGGACTTTAACACCCCCTCACTGAAATGGACAGATCTTCTAAGTAAAAGATCAACAAGGAAATAAAGGCCTTAAATGACACACTGGACCAGATGGACATCACAGATATATTCAGAACATTCCATCCCAAAGCAACAGAATACACAGTCTTCTCTAGTGCACATATAATATTCTCCAGAATGGATCACATCCTGGGTCACAAATAAAGTCTCAACCAGTACCAAAAGATTGGGATCATTCCCTGCATATTTTCAGACCACAATGCTCTCAGGCTAGAACTCAGTCACGAGAGGAAAGTTGGAAAGAACCCAAATAAATGGAGGCTAAACAGCATCCTACTAAAGAATGAGTGGGTCAACCAGGAAATTAAAGAAGGATAGAAAAAGTTCATGAAAACAAATGATAATGAAAACAAAACTGTTCAAACTCTGTGGGACATAAAAGAAAATATATAGCGATACAAGCCTTTCTCAAGAAACAAGAAAGGTCTCAAATACACAACCGAACTCTACACCCAAAGGAGCTGGAGAAAGAACACCAAAGAAAACTTAAACCCAGCAGGAGAAGAGAAATAATAAAGATCAGAGCAGAAATTGATGAAATAGAAACCAAAAAACAGTAGAACAAATCAATGACACTAGGACCTGGTTCTTTGAAAGAATTAATAAGATTGATAAACCCATGGCCAGACTTATCAAAAAGAAAAGAGAGAGCCCCCAAATTAATAAAATCATGAATGAAAGAGGGGAGATCACAACCAACACCAAGGAAATACAAACAATTATAAGAACATATTATGAACAACTATATGCCACCAAACTTGACAATCTGGGAGAAATAGATGCATTTTGGAGACATATAAACTACCAAATGGAACCAGAAAGAAATAGAAATCCTGAAAAGACCCATAACCAGTAAGGAGATTGAAGCAGTCATCAAAAATCTCCCAACAAACAGGAGCCCAGGGCCAGACGGCTTCCCGTCTGGGAACATTTAAAGAAGAATTCATACCTTTTCTCCTGAAACTCTTCCAAAAATTAGAAATGGAAAGAAAACTTCCAAATCCATTTTATGAGGCCAGCATTACCTTAATCCCAAAACCAGACAAAGACACCATCAAAAAAGAGAATTACAGAGCAATATCCTTGATGAACACAGATGCAAAAATTCTCATCAAAATACTAGCCAGTAGGATCCAATAGTACATTAAAAGGATTATTCACCACGACCAAGTGGGATTTATTCCAGGGTTGCAAGTTTGGTTCAACATCCACAGATCAATCAATGTGATACAACACATTAATAAAAGAAAGAACAAGAACCATATGATACTCTCAATAGATCCTGGAAAAGCATTTGACAAAGTACAGCATCCTTTCTTGATAAAAACTCTTCACAGTGTAGGGATAGAGGGTACATACCTCAATATCATCAAAGCCATCTTTGCAAAACCCACAGCAAATATCACTCTTAATGGAGAAAAACTGAGAGCTTTTCCTCTAAGGTCAGGAACACGGCAGGGATGTCCATTATCACCACTGCTATTCAACATAGTACTAGAAGTCCTAGCCTCAGCAATCAGGCAACACAAAGAAATTAAAGGCATCCAAATTGGCAAAGAAGAAATCAAGCTATCACTCTTTGCAGATGATATGATACTTTATGCGGAAAACCCAAAAGACCCCACTCTAAATCTGATAGAACTTTTACAGGAATTCAGTAAAGTGTCAGGATAGAAAATCAATGCACAGAAATCAGTTGCATTTCTATACACCAACAACAAGACAGAAGAAAGAGAAATTAAGGTTTCAATCTCATTTACAATTGCACCCAAAAACATAAGATACCTAGGTAAACCTAACCAAAGAGGCAAAGAATCTGTATTCAGAAAATTATAAAGTATGCATGAAAGAAATTGAGGAAGACACAAAGGAATGGAAAAATGTTCATGCTCATGGATTGGAAGAACATATATTGTCAAAATATTTATGCTACCTAAAGCAATCTACACATTTAATGCAATCCCTATCAAAATACCATCAATCTTTTTCAAAGATATGGAACAAATGATCCTAAAATTTTATGGAATCAGAAAAGGCCTCGTATAGCCAGAGGAATGTTGAAAAAGAAAGCTAAATTTGGTGGCATCACAATTCCAAACTTCAAGCTCCGTTACAAAGCTCTAATCATCAAGACAGTATGTTAACTGCCACAAAAACAGACACATAGATCCATGGAACAGAATAGAGACCTCAGAAATAGACCCTCAACTCTATGGTCAACTAATCTTTGACAAAGCAGGAAAGAATGTCCAATGGAAAAAAGACAGTCTCTTCAACAAACGGTGTTGGGAAAATTGGACAGCCGCATCCAGAAAAATGAAACTGGACCATTTGCTTACACCATACACAGTAATAGACTCAAAATGGATGAAAGACCTCAACGTGAGAAAGGAATCCATCAAAATCCTTGAGGAGAACACAGGCAACAACCTCTTCAACCTTAGCCACAGCAACTTCTTCCTAGAAACATCACCAAAAGCAAAGGAAGCAAGGGCAAAAATGAACTATTGGGACTTCCTCAAGATCAAAAGCTTTTGCACAGCAAATGAAACAGTCGACAAAACCAAAAGACAACTGACTGAATGGGAGAAGATATTCACAAATGACATATCAGATAAAGGGCTAGTATCTAAAATCTATAAAGAACTTATCAAACTCAACACCCAAAGAATAAATAATCCAGTGAAGAAATGGACAGAGGACATGAACAGACATTTCTGTAAAGAAGACATCCAGATGGCCAACAGACACATTAAAAAGTGCTCCATATCACTCGGCATCAGGGAAATACAAATCCAAACCACAATGAGATACTACCTCACACCAGTCAGAATGGCTAAAATTAACAAGTCAGGAAATGACAGATGTTGGTGAAGATGCGGAGAAAGGGGAACCCTCCTATACTGTTGGTGGGAAGGCAAGCTGATGTAGCCACTTGGAAAACAGCATGGAGGTTCCTCAAAAAGTTAAAAATAGAGCTACCCTATGACCCAGCAATTGCACTACTGGGTATTTACCCTAAAGATACAAAGGTAGTGATCCGAAGGGGCATGTGCACCTGAATGTTTATAGCAGCAATGTCCACAATAGCCAAACTATGGAAAGAACCTAGAAGTCCATCAACAGAGGAATGAATAAAGAAGATGTGGTATATATATACCATGGAATACTATGCAGCCATCAAAAGAAATTAAATCTTGCAGTTTGCAACAATGTGGATGGAACTAGAGGTATTATGCTGAGCGAAATAAGTCAATCAGAGAAAGACAATTATCATATGATCTCCCTGATATAAGGGATTTGAGAGGCAAAGTTGGGGGGGATTCAGAGGGTAGGGAAGGAAAAAATGAAACAAAATGGGCTCGGGAGGGAGACAAACCATAAGAGACTCCTGATCTCACAAAACAAACTAAGGGAGAAGATGGTTGGGTTATGGAGATTGGGGAGGGTATGTGCTATGGTGAGTGCTGTGAAGTATTTAACCCTGACGATTCACAGACCTGTACCCCTGGGGCTAATAATACATTATATGTTAATTAAAAAACAGATTCCCATTTGACTTGGTTTTTATTCTTGGATTTTTGCCAGAGCCTCCACGAACAGTCCCCTGCCTATCTCTGTTTTTGCTATTTTCACCACTGCATTGAGGTGTGACATTGACATGTGAGACATCATATGTATATAATGAACACAAGGAGTTTGGGCATAACCGCATGCTTGTGACACCATCATCACTATCCATGCAATAATCATATCCACCTCCTCCCAGAGCTCCATCTCACCCCCTTTATTATTATTATTTTTGTTATTGTTGTTAGTGTGTGTGTGCATGTGGGTGAGAACACTTAACACACTGTCCTGTTAAATTTTAAGTATACAATGCACTATTGTTCACCCTAAGTAGATGTCATATGGTGGATCTCCAGAATTTATTTACCTGACATAACTGAAACTTAGACACATTTGACCATCACCTCCCCATTCTGCACCCACTCCAGCCTCTGAGAACTACCAGTCTGCTCTGTGCTTCTATGAGTTGACCCTCCTAGCTTTTTTACATAAGTGAGACCATGCTGGATTTGTCCTTTTGCATCTGGCTTATTTCCCTCAACATAGTGTCATCCAGGCCCATCCATGTTCTCACCAATTCTACTGTCTCCTTCTTGGCACCCCCTACTTGTCCACCCTTCTCTTACTAAACTTTCTGAAGGTTTTGGGTGGTTCCCATGGTTTTCCTTTGAGAATGCTGAGCCCCCTTTCTTCTTCAGGGTCTTTGCGTCTGTTCTTCCCTCTGTCTAAATCCCTCTTTCTCTGCATCTCCCAGGTTGCCTCCTTTGTAAGACTCTACTCTCAGCTAAAGACTGGCTCTGGTCATCCATGTTCCATGGACGATCTTCGATCCCATCTCTCTGTCCATTTCCTTCATTGCACACCTAGACATCTGCATAGTGCTCTATGCACCTCCTGCTCCATCACGGATACTTCTCCCCTGAAGACTGTGAACCTGATGTGGACAGGACTATCTTGCATTTCATGTCTCATCATCTCTCCACCCTCCTACCATGGAACCTGGCACACAGTGAGATCTTAGCATGTAATAAATAGAAGAAGAATTAACATTTCTTGAGCCCTGACACCCTTGCACGATGCTATGTGGTTTTCATGCTTTAGACAATTCAATCTTCACTATCACTCAAGGAGTCATGTGTTATCCTTTTTATTATTGTGGTGGCTGTTATTATCCCTATTTTAGATGAGGTAATAGTCTCAGAGCAGTTAAATAATTGGCCTAAAGGCACACTGCTACTGAGCGGGAAAGCTGGAGTTCTGCCACAAGTTTGGTTGAGGAGCCCAAGCTCTGATCCACTGTCCACATTCCTATCTCCAGTCATCTCGATGTTAGTAACGAGTGATGATCCCAGGGATGACTGGATGTGCTTGGACCCAGACTGTCTTTTCTAAATTCCTGGCTACATTTGTTTGAGCTAGAAAAACTCATTAAAAACAATCAACCTGGGGAGGTTTAGGCACCAAGCTCAAGGTCTCAAGTGGGTTCAAGACTCTGGATCCTTCTACTTTTCTAGGGAGGCACACCCACCACTCCAAGATGACTCATTAGTGGCAAGTCAATGCCTTGAGAAGGGATGGATTACAATTCCTGCATTATTACACTGTTCTTAACTGGGCACAGTCCTTTGGGAAGGGAAGGAGGTGCAGCTTCTTTTTTTTTTTTTAATCTGCCACAAGGTGTTACCAAAAAAAAACTTTTAATTTTTAAAGGACATAATCTTTACATTCAGGACATGTATATTCATTCCAAAGATGGGATACCTCTTAAAGGATAAACAAGTGAAAATGACTCACATATTAAGGTTGGATTTAATATATGTAAATTATACCTTAATAAAAAAAAATAAGCCTTAGAGACTGATCATTCTCCTCTAAAATATGTTACTATTGATTCTACTGGAGAACGACTTTTATGTATTTACCAACAGATCTAATTAACCCCAGGTATGATGTTTTAGTCATTGCAAAGCCCTCTCACACCACTTTTCTCCCTTAATCAAAGGATAATCTTGAAGTAGGGTAGAAGAGTTATTGCCAAGTTCTGCTACAGCAGAGAAAGCTGAGATTCTAAGAACAAGGGAAACCACTTAAACCCAGACTGCAACTTGCGTCTCTGGCTATGGTACCATTAGCTATAGAGTCAAACATGCCTCATGCTACACCCAACAGTCTCATGTTGCATGAAGGATTTCTGAATGCCCCCGGTGGGTGGGAAGGATGCAGATATCCATTTACACTGAACACGCTTACAAAATCCTAATAGCATCATCTCCGGTCAGTGGAGAGGAGGCCGAGGTGTGACCTCAACTCCTCATTTGATTAGTGACTTAAGCGTAGCTCAGACACTTTCAGTCCCTGTCCTTAGTAATCCCACGAGGTTTTTTGGCACTATTTCCAATAGTTTCCATTTATTAGGATTTGTAAAATGTTAGAGACTTGCAAATCAGTATGTACAGAGACGCTAGCCCACTTGATCTTAACAATTAGGGATTATTATCTACAACTCACAGATCAGTAAATCAGGATAATTCTGGTTGCTAGTGACAGAACTCTCATTCAAACTGGTTTAGGCAAAAGAAAACCAAACAAAAGGGTGTATTGGTTTATGCACTTGGAACACACACAGTCCTGAGGCTTCACTTGGACCAGGTGCTGTAGACAAAATCCCCACCCCCTCATTTCCTTGCACTGATTTTATTCACAGATGGGGTCTTCCCTCACAATGGTAAAGGCAGTGCCACAAACTCTCGGCGTATAATCTAGCAGTTTAAGGAAACCAGCAGAATAAACTCTCCCGCAGTAGAATTCCCAGAAGGATCCTCATTGGCCTGGCCTGAGTCAGGTGTCCAGGCCTGAACCAATCACTGTGGACTAAGGAATGCAGTGCTCTGATTGGCCAGGGCTGGGCTCTATGCCTGACCCTGCAGCAGGGGCGGGGCCATCCTTCAGAAACACGTGGGCAACTGTTGTACAGAGTGAAACCGGGCACCGGAAGAGGGCAAGGATGCTGGGCAGAAAGACAATAATGGAGATCCATAAGAGTAAACAAGAGAAGCAAGGGTCATGGGCAGGAGGTGGTTTTCCTAAAATGGCCCGAGTCCTGATACAAGGTTCTAGACCCCATCCTGTGGTCAGCACACTCTCCTGCTATAAAGGGAAAACTCTAGCGTTTGGGTTTACCCTACTACATAAATACTCTGGGCACTTCTGTACTCTGAATATGTGGTAGTTTGTCCACATCAGGCAGTTCTCCTGTTCTCAGGGGACACTGGCTCAGTGTCCTATAATTTAACTCCCTTCATACACTCCCTACCTGGAAACAGCACGAGATCCCATAGGTTAGGGGCTCAGCCCTACAAGAATGCCCCTCACCTCAGATGTTGATCTCGAGTCTAGCTTGTCACCTGTGCTTCTGACTGACCAGCTGCATATATCACACGTTCCCGCCGTCCCTCCCTGGCTTTGATTAATTTGCTAGAAGCTCTCCTAGAACTCAGGAAAACTGTTATTCACCAGATTACTAGTTTATTTTAAAAAGGAGATAACTCAGGAATAGCCAGGTGGAAGAGATGCATAGTATGAGGCATGGGGAAAGGGTTTAGAACTTCCATGCTTTTCCAGAACCTTGCTAGGTGTTCACCAACCCAGAAACTCCTCTAACCACAGTCTTTTGGGATTTGGGGGTTTGGAGGTTTTTTCTGGAGGTTTCACTGAACAAGCCTGATGAATTAAATCATTGGCCCTAGATAACTGATCTCAATTTGCAGCCCCCCTCCCTTCCTCAGAGGTCAGGCAGTGCTGAAACTTCCAACCCTCTATTCTTTGCTTGGTTTCCCTGGCAACCAGCCTCCAGCCCTAAGTGCTAGCCCAAAGTCACCTCATTAACATCGAGGCAGGTGTCACTGAAAGAGGTTTATTATGAATATCAAAAGACACCTTTATTGCTCTTACCACTTAAGAAATTCCAAGGATTTCAGAAGGTCTGAGGAAGAAATCAAAGACCAAACATGTATTTCTTACTATACATTACAATATCACACCCTCACTGCCATTTCCCACAGGGCTCGATGGTGCCCTAATTATTTATTCATCAAGAACGACAGCAGCAATGGTCGTCATGATACTAAGAGTAATAGTAATAAAGATTATAGTAATAGCAATATAATGGCTTTATGTCTGGCATCCTTATAAGTCCTTCACTCATATGAACTTATTAACTTATTATTAACAAAATACTTCTGAAGACAGGAAGGAGTGCTCAAATATTTCCCAGTCTCCAACAGATACCTCCAAAGGCTCCTGTTCATGTATTTCTTAAATCTATGGATGTATTTGAACACACCCAGCCTTAAATGATTCCGTTTATCTGATATTCCGGAAGTGGCAAAACCACGGATACAGGAGATAGATCAGTAGTCCCCAGGGGCTGGGGGGAGAAGGGCTGATTCTAAAGGGGCACAGAGGAATTTGGGGGAGGGATGGTGTCCTGGAAGGGTTGATGTCTACAAAAGTCCCAGAACCATGCGCTAAAAAGGTTGAATTTAATGTATGTAAATAATACCTTAATAAAAAAATGAAAAACCTTAGAGTTTCATTCTCCTCTATAAATGTAGTAATATTTATTTTATGGAAAATGAGTGTTTTATTGTGTTTACCAACATATATCATTAGCCCTGTTGGAAGAATGCCCGTACTTTCTCCTCTTGCTATAAGGGCTTAAAGCCATCAATTTCACAATCCAAATGACCTTAGGTGAAATACTGGCCTGGCTCCCCCAGAGGGTCACCTGTGGGCAAGTCACTTAGCCTCACTTAGCTTCAGTGTTGCTCCTAGAAAATGGGCTGCCCGTGGTTTCTGTAGAGAGCGAGGGTGAACTCTGTCTTTGGTCTTGGTACCAACTCGTCCTTTCTGCCTTGTTAACACACAGCTTATGATCAATAAAAGGTCATGTTGCTGGTTCTGGGCTGGTTTCTCCTTAGATCGGTTTCTCGCCCTTTCTCTGCTCTGCCTTGTAGTCATGGGGCTTCTCTAGTGTAGCTGCATCTAGTAAGCTTCTAAGATTTTCTCTTGTGTTGGTGGAATCAGGTCTGGCCATGTGCCATCACAGAGCAAGGGGAAGGGAGATGCAGAGTATCCTCCCCCTTCTACCCCACACAGAATACTTCTAGAACAGGGGCTGGGGACCCTCCATGGCTTCAGGTCTTCCCACATGGATCTGTCATTGTTCTAGCTTCTGCCGTATGCCCCTGAGCTTGGGTCAGGCCATCTCCTTCTGCCTCTCAGGGCTGGGAGGTGGGCAGCAACTTCATGCTGTGTCTTACTCTCTGGGTCAGCTCATCATCTCTCCACCTGGGTAGATAATCCCCTCCTTGACATTCCTTCGGTCTTAAACACTTGAAGTCATTTTGATTTTCCTGCTGAGACACCGACTGATACAACTGTCTTCCCTGAGATTTCTGTGGGCCTCGGTTTGAAAAACATGGACCTGATTGTGGACCTGTAGTTCATCACAGACTCTCTGTGTGGTCTTGGCCAAGGCAATACACAGGGCTGTTTTCCTAGCTGTAAAACCAAGGTGTTCCAAGTGGGGATCACCGAGGGCCAGGATTGTGCTAGAAATCTTTCCCCATGGCCTGGATTAATTTTTTCATCGTGAGTCTTAATTACATATGTCTGCATTCTCTTCACCACTCGGGGTGTCTCTCAGTTGCTGAGCCAATTATAAAATAAGCTGAGCTGATCCAGGTTGTGGAGAATGAGCCAAGTGGTTGAGCAAGGTGGTCATCCGATCCCAAGGCCTCATCATCCCATCCCTTGGGGAGGACCTGAGAGCCAGGATATCCTCAAGCTACACACAGGATGCCTGCCCTGTCCTGCAGCTGGAGCACCCCACACCTGCAAGAGGCTCTGGCCCCTCTACTCCGCCATCCTAAGGCATGTAGCCAGCAACCCTGCTGGCTCCAAGAACATCAATTTCAAGTTGAAAAGCCTAGAAATGAGGATACCCTTCTGTCTGAGTTAATTAAGATTTCAGCTTCCAGCAGATTTTCCCATGACTATAAAAGAAAATACACACACACATACACACACACACACACACACACACACACACAATTTTCTACCTTCCTGCAGAGACGTTCCCTTGGGACTCTCACGGAGGGAGTATGAATTCAGACTCCGTTTTCACAGATCATCATCACAATCACTGGCCACCTATAATCATAGCAGTAACAACCACCACTATAACCACCATGACAGCCTTTACTTCCTCAATGTTTTCTATGTTCCAGGCACCTGACCTTCAGATTTTGTACCTCCTTTAACCCTCACTACACCCCAAAGCTAAATCCCATGTCCTATCTTTTCAGCAGAAACAGATCTGAGGAGTATAATTATCAACCCACTGCTCTGATGCCCGTCACCTTATCAAAGAGAATTTCCCTGCCCACTCCTCCTACCCCACTGCCTAAAATAAAGCACACTCACACACAGCTGCACACACACACATCTTTTCACCTCATCTGCTTTATTTGTGATCATGATTCTTATCACCACCCAACATATACATTTATCTTTTCTGATCTGTCTTTTCCCATTAGAAATGTAGAGTCAGGCCACCTGGGTGGCTCAGTGGGTTAAAACCTCTGCCTTTGGCTTGGGTCATGGTCCTGCAGTCCTGGGATTGTGCCCCATGTTGGGCTCTCTGCTTGGCGGGGAGCCTGCTTCCTCCACTCTCTCTCTGTCTGCCTCTCTGCCAACTTGTGATCTCTATCTGTCAAATAAATAAATAAAATCTTTAAAAAAAATGCAGAGTCTATGAGAATGTGGTCTGTTTTCTTCACACTTTGTAGCTCCAGCACCTAGAAAAGCACCTGACACATAGTAGGTGCTCAATAAAAATCTGTTGTGTGAGCTGATTAAATGAACCACCCACTTCCTCCGTAGCATTTATTATTATCTGGAGCTGTTTTCATCATGTACATGTTGACTGCTGCTGTCTGTCTCCCTGTGTTAAAATGTTAGGTTCAGAAGGACAGAGGTCCTGCCTCCCTGGCTCACCACCATATTTCTTGTGGCTAAAACATGCCTTACACCCAGCAGGTAGTCAGTACGTGTCTTTTTGAATCCAGCACTGATCAGAACAGAACTGGAATTGAGCTCCGTTCTTGATTCCAGATGTGCTGTGGTTGTCCACCAGCTTTGGTCTGGTCCTTGGGTTAGCTGTGTCCTGAACATCCCTGGAACCTGAGCGACAAGGGGCCAGCTCAGCGTTCTTCCCCACAGGAAAGTGCAGAATGTGAGACCGATTCACTTAGTGTGTCTTGCCTTCCACCACCTGGGCATTGCCATGGCCACACGCCCAGCTGGGGACACTGGGGACGTGAATTACAACTAACATTGACGTCTCCCAGCTTTCTACTGCAGGGAAGGTTGGTGGAGGAACTGTCTGGAGCAGTAAGTGGAGAACAGGTGCAGGAATGTGCCTGATGGGCTAAACGGGGGATGGAGCTAACAAGCGCCTGGTCCAGGTTCCCAAATACCGGGTGGGTCATCCGCAGCTTGCACTGCAGACAGAGGGAAGTGCAAGGCAGGCTGGTCCCCCTTGGGGAAAACCAGTCATTTCCCCTTGCATCTCCTTTGTCCTCAATGAACCAAAGCCATCCGTTCAAGGAGTTCTGTCGTTCACCATGAGGGGCCACCCCTGCTGTCTTCTTCCCAACTGGAAATGGAAGAGGTCCATGAACTGGGTATCTGCATTCAAAACCTTTTTTTTTCCCCCCTTGAAAGTGACTGGATCTCCACACAGATTCTCCCAGCCCTGTCGATCCAGTCTGTGCTTCTCTGCCCCATAATTCAGAGGGTCCAGGATCACTTCTCGGAAGAAGGGCTCTCCCCTGGGAGCCTCTAAACTCCCTCTCTCTTAGGCTCAAGTCAGGCCCCTCCTATCTCAGGTTAGATCCACCCTGAGAGTCATTCAAGCCATGACCTATCCTACTTCCAGGTTCTAGGACCTACAAAGTCTCTACTCCTTCATCATATTCTAGAATCCTCTGACACAGGCTTAGAGCTCTCTCTCTCTCACTATATATATGTATGTATGTATATATATATAATAAAAATTATATAAAATATAAAAATTTGCAAACAAATATTCATAAATATTAAAAATAACTTTTTTAATATTTATTAATTTTAGAGAGAGAAAGCATGAACAGGAGGGGCAGAGGAATAGGGAGAGAGAGAGATTCATTAGCACACACCACACTGAGCATGGAGCCCAAGGCGGGGCCCAATCTCACAACCCTGTGATCTCACAACCCTAAACCAAAACCAAGAGTCAGATGCTTAGGTAACTGGGCCACCCAGGCACCTCTCTTTAATTAAACTGTTTTCCTGTGGAGTCTGGCTAAAGTAAAGCAGTTACTGTCTAAAAGTTGTCTGTTTTGCTAGATTAACCCTCCCATGGTCCTTTGACGAGAGAGAAGGCCTTTGGTGGGGCTTTTCTTTTCCTGGAGCCTTTGATGTCTCCAGGTTACTGGCTTCCTACGCTCCACACCTGAGATATATGAGTCATAAAGAAAGTGACCAAGAATCAGGACCTCATCTAGTCGGGCACCTAGCCAGTCTGCCTAGGGTTTTGGTTGCATAGAGTGAAGGAAACAGGAGAAATTAGAGCTATTCCAGCTTCTCAAAAATATAAGTCCTTATATCTTTTTATTTGTATTGTATTGTATTGTATTTGTATTGTATTGTATTTTTTTATTATGTTCAGTTAGCCATATATGCAGTTAGCCAGCATATGGCACATCAGAATTTTTTGGTGCAGCGTTCAACAATTCATTAGCTGCATATAACACACAGTGCTCATCACCACACAAGCCCTCCTTAATACCCATCACCAGGTTACCCCATCCCCCACCCTCCTCCTTTCTGGAACCCTCAGTCTGTTTCCCGGAGTCCAGAGTCTCTCGTGGGTTTTCTCCCTCTCTGGTTTCTTCTCATTCAGTCTTTCCTCCCTTGCCCTGTATAACCTTTTAAATGAAGAACTAACTCAAATTCTTAAATGATCTGGTCCCTACCTACCTTTTTCAGTCTTATCTCCACTCCCCTTTACGCATACGTTACACTCTCCATTCAAACAAAACTATTTTCTCATGGGTGGGGAGCTGGGTTTCCACTGACATTCTATCGCTTTCTTTGGGTAAGTTGGTCAGGCCATCCGTGCCTCAGTTTCCTCACACATAATGTGGGGGTAAATAATACTGTATATATCTTAAGCTTGTTGTTTTGAAGATAAGGGTAATTATCTCTGTATAGTAACTAACAGTGTCTGGCATCCAGTGACATTCAAGATGGATGAGTTATTGTTATTATCAGGCTTTCCTTCCCCCACTGCCTTGCTCCTCCCATTTCCAAATCTGACAAAATCTGTACATGCCAGCTCGAGTGCCACCTCCTCCATGAAGCCCTCCTGTACTCTCCCAGCTATAAGTGGTCATGCTCTACTGTGACATATATGGGAAGTTTTCCATCTTCCTTTCAGAGCTGGAGTTAATTTCTCATCTGGTATCCTTATGTGTTTTCTTTAAGGTAAAGACTATGCTATACTCGACCTTAAAGGTACATATTTCTACCTTATTATAAAGACTAAAGTTCACTGAAAGAATTATTGATTAATTATGTGGGAAAAGAGGGAGGCAAACTATCCAGCCCGAGGTGTCCAGTGTAAACAGAATAATGGTCCCCAGGCCTGTGAAATGTTACCAGTTGCAGCAAAAGGGACTTTGCAGGTGTGATTAAATTAAGGATTTCAGGGAGGGGAGATTGTCCTGAATTATCTGGGTGGGCCCAATGTAATCCCAAGGGTCACTATAAGCAAAAGAGAGAGACAATGAAAGCAGAGGTTGAAGTTGATAGAATGACCGGTGGATGGAATTGGAAGAGAGTCACCAGCCGAGGAACTCACGGCCTCCAGAAGCTGCAAAGTCAAAGATACAGATTCTCTCCTAAGGCTTCCAGACAAAATGCAGCTCTGCCAACCCCTTGGTTTCAGCCCAGTGAGACCCACTTTGGATTTTCGACTTCCAGATTTATAAGATAATACATTTATGTTATTTCAAGCCACCAAGTCTTGGGCATTTGTTATAACAGCAATGGGACCCTCATACAGTGCACATGGCTAACCCTAAACAGGCAAGCTCTTTCACACGATTGTGATAAAAAATGAATGCTGTTTTTTCATTTATTCAGCAGTTATTGCCTACCTGCTATATGTCTGGCACAGTCTTAAGTGTGGGAAGGTGACAGGGTGGAGGGATTTAAAGATGAACTGAAAGCTGGCTCTGCCCTCAGGACACACCAAGGAGGCACTGTGTCCATGGACATTGGCCACACGATACAGTGATGATCAGTGTTCCCTTAGTAGTGGAGGCTACCAAGAGTCTTTCTATGCAAAGAGAGGATTCATCATTCAGTCCTAACTCACTCCGTTGTGGAATATTCTACTTACAGACTGATTTAAACCAGAGTTGAAAGAACTTTCAGGACATGGTCTAGTACAGTGGCCACAAAACCTACAATAATGCATCAGAGTCAAGGTACATCTCCTGCCTGTCTCCAATCCTGATGCCACCATTTACAGTCCACGTGACCTTGAACATAGGATATGAAGGTAATATAGGAGTACGCGCTTTTTATGGTCGTTATGAAGATTAAATGCATGAATTTGTGTAAGCACTTAGAATAGCAGGTAACCTGTGGAATGTAAGAGATTGGTAAATTAAAAAAAAAAAATCTTGAGTCTAACTCCAAATCAGAATTTCTGGGAGCAGTGCTTGAAAATCTGCGATTTAATCTCATGCATACTCAAAATAAGGAGCCCTTGGCACTAGCTCACCCCACCCCTCAGAGTAAGCCGATCATTCAACCACCCACATGCTTTTTCTGTTTTTGTCTTCTACAGAAAGGTTTATAAAGATTACTCTGTCAACATTTTCCTTTCCAGACTCATATGTTTTCTTGTAAGTTACCTCAAACTTCATTGAATTTATGCTTCTTAAATGTTTCAAGTTGGTGCTTTCTAGGGAAAAATCAGTGAGTGTTATCCATATGGTTCCCTGTATATACAGTCATTCATTCATTCATTCATTCACATGTCCATCAGCTATTTAAGGAATCATACCCTGTGCCAAATAGGTGTGTGTTGGAATTACATTCCCTTCCAGAAGAGGTAAGGGCTTTAGTACAAATAGAAGTCACCCCAACCAAATGTACATGTGAAGGGTACAGAGCAAAAATGATATTCCAGGCAGTCATTCATAAAACTCTCCAGCCTCAACTCTCTCTGCTATGGGAGAAGAGAAAAATTGTAACCCCCGTACCTTGATTCAGCAGCAGAAGGGGAGAGCACAAGTCTCCTCTCATCGATGCAACAGTGGCCAGTACCTAAGGGAACAGAAATTCCACATCAAAGTCCATTCATGGGGCAAGGAGTTGCTGAGCAGAGAAGACAGAAATAACAGGAGGCAGCAGACAGAGTCTGCTGGAGTTGGAGTAGTGTGCCAAACTGGCTAGTGTCCCAGGACAGGGAGCCAGATCCTGACTCTGGTACCTAGTGGCTGTGTGAACTTGGGCGGTTCTCCAGCAAAACACAGACATAAAGTCGTTATAGTAAAATATAGTACAAGTAAAATCGTACTTCCCTGGAGGGCTCTGGGAGGCTGACTGACATAATGCTTGTCAATACGTAGCCCAGCACCCAACGCATGCTTCTTTAAAAGGGAGTTATTGATATTGGTGGGCTTGGGGTTGATAATGGTAGTACTTAGTATTTTGTTTCCGTTTTGTTTTAATTTATTATCGAAGTAATACACATAACACAGCTTCCTTTATAGGTCAGAAAATTCCAAGTGCTTATGTTCCACCGTCCTTCCTTCTCCTGACCAGCTGAGACCCCTCTGCACACACCCAGAACTCCACTGACAGCTAAAAAACAATCATCTGGACAAATGAGGCCTTCATGATGGGCTCATGGAGACTCTGAAGTCTCTTAAATGCATCCTTCCCTCTCTCCTGTCCTATGAGGATGGAGAGGCTTACCTACAAGCCTTGTGATGGGACTTACTTAGGAAGTAATTGCCCTTCCACTCTGGTCCCTGATCCTGGTTCACAGAAGAAGAGCTTCTAGGGATTGGGTAGAATGCGATGACGCTACTTGATCTGTTCCCCATCAAGCGCTGAGCAGAAGGCGAGCCTTTTACTGTCTGGTCCTAGAGGATGCATAAGCCCTTTTTCAGAGCTCTATAAAACACCAGCAGTTTATAAACTGGGGTCTCAGTGGCTGCAGAGTGTCCTCATTCCCCACTCCACATGGGCTCCATTTTTGTCAGCACCATCCAATATGCCAAATGCGAGATCACACTAGGGAAGCGAAGGTGTGAAACTCATGCATCAACTCATCATTGAGCACCTACCAAATTCTGGTTTCTGCATAGGTAAGAAGTGATGGATGGGAATCAAGTGAAGGCAGGAACTCTTTCTACAGGATAGCACCAACATGTGTAAAGATCAGAGCGGAAGCGCAGTCTGAAGGTGAACTTGAGCCAAAACATTTGGTTCAAGCTCTAGTCCAGCCGCTCAATATCAGGGTGATGACAACCTCCATGTGACCCATTTCCCTCATCTATAAACATGGGCCACATTATTATCATGAAATAAGTGTGTATGTTTCACAAGGGTGTTGTAAAATCCAAAGGAAGTTCCCTTTTGCATCTACATGTTTGACTTTTTAAAATGCATTATTGAAGGAGAGTTGTCATACAATGTTAGATTATTCAGGTGTATGGCATAGTGATTCAACGTTCTGTACATTACTCAGGGCTCACCACGGTAAGTGTCGTCATCATCTCTCACCACATAACCTTATTACAGCATTATTGATTATATTCCCTATGCTGTACATTTCATCTCTGTGACTTATTTATTTTGTAACTGGAAGTTGGTACCTCTTAATCCTCTTCAGCTCTCTCTCCCGTTCCCCCCACCCAACCCTGAAATCTTGCCATTTGCTACAACATGGATGGACCTAGCAGGTATTAATGCTAAGTGAAATAACTCAGACTGAGAAAGACAAATGCCATATGATTTCAACTATAGGTGAAAGCAAACAAGAGAAAAAAACAAACTAACAAAACAGACTCTTGAATACAGAGTACAGGTTTGATGTTTATAAACTCTGCTCTGAAATGAGCTCTCCAGCATCATTTTTCAATTTTTTTTAAAGATTTTATTTATTTATTTGACAGACAGAGATCACATGTAGGCAGAGAGTCAGGCAGAGAGCGAGGAGGAAGCAGGCTCCCCGCTGAGCAGAGAGCCCAATGCGGGGCTCAATCCCAGGACCTTGAGATCACGACCTGAAACGAAGGCAGGGGCTTTAATGCACTGAGCCACCCAGGCACCCCTCCAGCACCATTTTTCGGGTTTCCAAAAGTTTTATTAACATGGATGCCAACAGTTTCCCAAGCATCCAGCTTGAGGAGAAGGGAAAAAGAGGATGAAGGATTACGGAAAGTAAGAAGAAAGAGCTCTTGGAGTCTATTAAGGAGTCCCCACATATAGCAAAGAAATAGGTGTTTGGAAAAACAAGAAATCAATGTGCTAACTAAATCACTCAGTTGGTTCACTCACTTATTAGTGGATAGACTTGGCTCTTGGCATTGGAGAGGAGAATGGATTTTTATTGCTTAATTCCCTGTAAGTGAAGGACTAGTGAATTGTAAATCCTGTTGCTTAACATGTAACATTGAGTACTGAACTAGCAAAAAAAAAAAAAAAAGAAAAAAAGAAAAGAAAAGAAAAGAAAAGAAAAAAGAAAGAAAGAAAGAAAGAAAAAAAAGAAATATCAATTTCAGGTTTGTTACTGTTACAGGTTTTTCTCAGGGAACTGAGACTAAAATGCGTTTATTGCTTTTCTCTTTAATTCATAAGACACTGTGCATGCGACACTTTAGCAAACATGTTTGCCATCTCGGAGCACAGTTCCCACTCAGTGGCCAGGATTCTATCGGCCCTTCACAGGGTCATTCATGACACAGTCCCAGAGGCTGCTCTGGAGGAACAAGAGTGCTGGAAAAGATGGGCATATGCCACCACTCTGGAGCGACTCCAGCTTGTTGGGGGGGGGTGTTCCTGGAGCCACAGCCTCCTGCTGTCCCTGGTCCCAATAAAGTGCATGTCCAACCACCCTACCCAGGCATTCAAGGCAATGAGACCCACACCCACACATGCAGATGGTGTCTACTTGGCCCCATAAACCCTGGACTGCCATATTGAAATGTCAGATCCTTGCCTTCCCATGGACCACCTCTTCCAACGTCTATGGCAATCTAGCCTACTTGACTTGGTCAACTCTTGGCTTCTCATGCAGCCATTCCTATCAAGGGAAGGCAGAAATCAAAATTTTTATGATATTGCTTCTTTTTACTCATTACATTATTATAAAGTCTCCTTCACAATTAATATTTTTTCACAATGATTATTGACTTTTTTAGAAAATATAGCGAGAACGAGAGCAAGACGGTGGAGTAAGAAACTTAAATACCATCGGGTCCCAGGACTTCAGTTAAATAGTTATCAAACCATTCTTAACAGCTACAAAACTCAACAGGAAATTGAAGAGAAGAGGGCAATTCTAGGAACAGAAAAGTGACCACTTTCTGGAAGATAGGACATGTGGAGAAGTGAATCCTAGGTGACATATGGGAAGATAGACCATGGGAGGAGAGGCCGGCTCCTGGCAAGCAGTAGTGAGCCAGAGTACAAAATCAGAATTTTTAGAAGTCGGCTCTACTGAGGGACGTCACTCCAGAGGCTAAGCAGGGGGTGGAGCCCTCGTGCAGACAGTGTGGTCTCAGGACCTGCGGGGTCACAGAAAGACCGGGGGTGTCTGAATGGGGTAGAGCTCCCAGGTATCGGAGCAGGGTGGCCGGTGGCAGAGACAGAGCCAAGGAGTGAGCTCTCAGCTCGGGTTTACCTTAAACCATGATCCAGGCACAGTTGGGCCACTGCTTGCAGGCAGATCTGGGGAGACCCTTCCTTCCTCCTCCAGGAGGAGCAGTGCGGGAGCATGCTGCAGGGGCCATGTGCCAGATAGAAATGCTTGGTACACATGCTTGGTCACAGATCACACAGTGCAGCTGGAGACCAGGTAGACAGGAGGGATTGACTGCTTTTCTCTGAGGGCATACTGATGAGTGGGGCCCTGAGCTCTCGGCTCTTACAGGGCTGGAGACTGGGAGGCCGCCATCTTCATTCCTATCCTCCAAAGCTCTATGGAAAGCCTTCAGGGAACAAAAGCTCCCGACAGTGAACTCAAGCAGATTCGCTCTCCCAACGAGGCCACTTAACCTGGCCCCCGGCAAGGGCAGTGCAATTCTGCCTCCAGCAAAGATATTTGAGAATCAGTACAACAGGTTCCTCCCCAAGAAGATCAACAAGAACATCCAGCCAAGACCAAGTTCACTGATCAATAAGAACTGCAAAACATCAGAGCTACAGGATTTCATGGCTTTTTCCCCATGATTCTTTAGTCTTTCAAAGTTAAATTTTTTAAATTTTATTTTTTTCTTATTCTATTTTTTGAATTTTTCCTTTTTCCTATTTTAGTGTTTTTTAAACTATTTTATGTTATCAATACCTTTTTAAAAACTCTTTTTAAATTTTCATTGTTATAGTCATATTCTATCCCTTCATTGTATTTGACCTTATTTTTTGCACACATATAGGTTTTTCTTTCTTTAAAATTTGGGATATAGTTTCTTCTAATAGATCAAAATATACCCTAAATCTAGTGAATGGCTTTGTTTTAGTCTCCAGCCTGATCACTTCTTTTCTTTTTTCTTTTCTTTTTTCAACCAACTTCTTATATTATCAATTCCTTTTTTAGAATATTTTTTAATTTATATCTTTACAGTCATATTCCATCCCTTCATCATGTTTACCCTTATTTTTGTGTATATATACATACAAGTTTTCCTTTCTTTAAAATTTTGGGAGGCAGTTTCCTCTAACAGACCAAAATATACCCCAAATCAAGTCTGTGGCTCTGTTCTTTTCACCAGTCTAATATATGTGTGTGTATGTATGTATGTATGTGTGTATATATATATATATATATATATATATATATATATTCCCCCCCCCCACTTTTTTCTCCCCCTGGTTTTGGGTCTCTTCTGATTTGGTCAGTGTATAGTCTTCTGAGGTCGTTGCTACCCTCTTAGTATTTTGTTCTCTCATTCATCTATTCTCTTTTTTTAAGATTTTATTTATTTATTTGACAGAGAGAGATCACAAGTAGGCAGAGAGGCAGGCAGAGAGAGAGAGAGAGCGAGGAGGAAGCAGACTCCCCACCGAGCAAAGACCCTGATGCAGGACTCAATCCCAGGACCCTAAGATCATAACCTGAGCCGAAGGCAGAGGCTTAACGCACTGAGCCCCCAGGTACCCTCTCATTCATCTATTCTTATCTGGATAAAAGGACACAACAGAAAAACTCACCTCAAAAAAAAAAAAAGAACAAGATGCAGTACCAACACCTAGGGACTTAATCAATATGGACATTAGTAAAACGTCAGAACTAGAGTTCAAAATGATGATTATCAAGATGCTAGCTGGGCTCAAAAAAACAAGGAAGATACTAGAGATGCCTTTCTGGAGAAATAAAAGCTCTTCCTGGAGAAAAAAAAAAGAACTAAAATCTAAAGTTGAAATCAAAAAAGCTATTAATGAGGTGCAATCAAAAATGAGGCTCTTACTGCTAGGATAAATGAGGCAGAAGAGAGAATTAGTGATATAGAAGACCAAATGATGGAGAATAAAGAAGCTGAGCAAAAAAGAGACAAACAACTACTGGACCACAAGAGCAGAATTCAAGAGGTGAGTGATATCATAAGACAAAACAATATCAGAATAATTGGGATCCCAGAAAAAGATGAAAGAGAAAGAGGGGCAGAAGGTATATTGGAGCAAATTATAACAGAGAATTTCCCTAATTTGACCTAATTTGAAGGGAAAAAATATCAAAATCCAGGAGGCACAGAGAATCCCCCTCAAATGCAATAAAAATAGGTCCACACCCCGTCATCTAATAGTAAAACTTACAAGTCTCCGGAACTAAGAGAAAACCCTGAAAACAGCCTGGAACAAGAGGTCTATAACATATAATATAAATATTAGACTGGCAGCAGACGTATCCACAGAGACCTGGCAGGCCAGAAAGGACTGGCATGATATATTCAGAGAACTAAATGAGGAAAATATGAAGCCAAGAAAACTATATCCAGCTAGGCTGTCATTGAAAATAGAAGGAGAGATAAAAAGCTTCCAGGACAAACAAAAACTAAAAGAATTTTTAAACACAAAACCAGCCCTACAGGAAATATTGAAAGGGGTCCACTAAGCAAAGAGAGAGCCTAAAAGTAACAGACCAGAAAGGAACAGAGACCATATACATTAAGTCATCTTATAGGCAATAAAATGGCACTAAATTCACATCTTTCAGTAGTTACCCTGAATCTAAATGGGCTAAGTGCCCCAATCAGAAAACACAGGGTAACAGAATGGATTAAAAAAAAAAAAAAAAAAAAAAGACCTAACGATATGCTGTCTGCAAGAAACTAATTTTTTTAAAACATTTTATTTATTTATTTGACAGAGAGAAATCACAAGTAGGCAGAGAGGCAGGCAGAGAGAGAGGAGGAAGCAGGCTCCCTGCTGAGCAGAAAGCCCGATGTGGGGCTTGAACCCAGAACCTGGGATCATGACCTGAGCCGAAGGCAGCAGCTTAACCCACTGAGCCACCCAGGTGCCCCTGCAAGAAACTAATTTTAGACCCAAAGACACCCCCAGATTTTAAGTGGGGGTGTGGAAAACCATTTACCATGCTAATGGACACCTAAAAAAAGCTGGGGTGGCAATCCTTGTATCAGATAAATTAGATTTTAAACCAACGACCAAAATAAAAGATGAGGAAGGACACTATATCATACTCAAAGGGTCTGTCCAACAAGAAGATCTAACAGTTTTAAATATTTATGCCCCTAACATGGGAGCAGCCAATTATATAAACCAATTAGTAACAAAACCAAAGAAACACATCGACAATAATACAATAATAGAAGGGGAAATGGAGAGATCATCTAAGCAAAAGATCAACAAGGAAATGAAGGCCTTAAATGACACACTGGACCAGATAGACATCACAGATATATTCAGAACATTCCATCCCAAGGCAACAGAATACACAGTCTTCTCTAGTGCACATGGAACATTCTCCAGAACAGATCACAACCTGGGTCACAAATCAGGTCTCAACTGGTACCAAAAGATTGGCATCATTCCCTGCATATTTTCAGAACACAATGCTTTGAAAGTAGAACTCAACCACAAGGGGAAAGTTGGAAAGAACTCAAATAGATGGAGGCTAAAGAGCATCCTACTAAAGAATGAATGGGTCAATGAGGAAATTAAAGAATTAAAAAAATTCATGGAAACAAATGAAAATGAAAACATAACTGTTCAAAAACTTTGGGACACAGCAAAGGTGGTCCTGAAAGGAAAGTATATAGCAATACAAGACTTACTCAAGAAACAAGAAAGGTCTCAAGTTCATAACCCAATTCTAAAGGAGCTGGAACAAGTACAGCAAAGAAAACCTAAACCCAGCAGAAGAAGAGAAATAATAAAGAGCAGAGCAGAAATTGATGAAATAGAAATCAAAAGAACAGTAGAACAAATCAATGAACTAGGATGTGCTTCTTTGAAAGAATTAATAAGATTGATAAACCCCTGGCCAGACTTATCAAAAAGAAAAGAGAGAGGACCCTCATTAATAAAATCATGAATGAAAGAGATCACAACCAACACCAAGGAAATATAAACAATTATAAGAACATATTATGAACAACTATATGCCACCAAACTTGGCAATCGGGAAGTAATGGATGTGAGAGACATATGGAGAGACATATGAACTACCAAAACTAAACCAGGAAGAAATAGATAACCGGAACAGACCCATAACCAGTGAGGAGATTGAAGCAGTCATCAAAAATCTCACAACAAACAAGAGCCCAGGGCCAGACGGCTTCCCAGGGGTATTCTACCAAACATTTAAAGAAGAATTAATACCTAGACTAGGTATTTAGTAGAATATTGAAACTGTTCCAAAAAATAGAAATGGAAGGAAAATTTCCAAACTCGTTTATGAGGCCAGCATTACCTTGATCCCAAAACCAGACAAAGACACCATCAAAAAGAAGAACTACAGACCAATATCCTTGATGAACAGAGATGCAAAAATTCTCACCAAATTACTAGCCAATAGGATCCAACAGTACATTTAAAGGATTATTCACCATGACCAAGTGGGATATATTCCTGGGCTGCAAGGCTAGTTCAACATCCGCAAATCAATCACTGTGATACAACACATTAATAAAAGAAAGAACAAGAACCATGTGATACTCTCAATAAATGCTAAAAAAGCATTTGACAAAGTACAGCATCTTTCTTGATCAAAACTCTTCACAGTGTAGGGAGAGAGGGCACATACCTCAATATCATCAAAGCCATCTATGAAAGGGCACATACCTCAATATCATCAAAGCCATCTATGAAAAACCCACAGCGAATATCATTCTCAATGGGGAAAACCTAATGGGTTCCTAATGGGGAAAAGCTTTTCCCCTAAGGTTAGGAATATGGCAGGGCTGTCCAAAATCACCACTGCTATTCAACATAGTACTAAAAGTCCTAGCCTCAGCAATCAGACAACACAAAGAAGTAAAAGGCATCTGAATTGGCAAAGCAGAAGTCAAACTCTCATTCTTTGCAGATGATATGATACTTTATGTGGAAAACCTAAAAGACTCCCCTCCAAAACTGCTATTTTTCATACAGAAACCCAGTAAAGTGTCAGGATATAAAATCAATGCACAGTAATCAGTTGCATTTCTATACACCAGGAGCAAGACAGAAGAAAGAGTAATTAAGGAGTCAATCTCATTTATAATTGCACCCAAAACCATAAGATACCTAGGAATAAACCTAACCAAAGGGGCAAAGAATCTGTACTCAGAAAACTATCAAGTACTTACAAAAGAAATTGAGGAAGACACAAAGAAATGGAAAAATGTTCCATGCTCATGGATTAGAAGAACAAATATTGTGAAAATATTTATGCTACCTAAAGCAATCTACACATTTAATGCAATCCCTATCAAAATACCATCAATCTTTTTCAAAGAAATGGAACAAATAATCCTAAAAGTTATATGGAATGAGAAAAGACCTCGAATAGCCAGAGGAATGTTGAAAAAGAAAACTAAAGTTGGCGGCATCACAATTCCTAACTTTGAGCTCTATTACAAAGCTGTTATCATCAAGAGGGTATGGTACTGGCACAAAACAGACACATAGATCAATGGAACAGAATAGAGAGCCCAGAAATAGACCCTCAACTCTATGGCCAACTAATCTTCGACAAAGTAGGAAAGGATGTCCAATGGAAAAAAGACATTCTCTTCAACAAATGGTGTTGGGAAAATCGGACGGCCATGTGCAGAAGAATGAAACTGGACCATTTCCTTACACCACACACAAAAATAGAATCAAAATGAATTAAAGAACTCAGTGTGAGTCAGGAATCCATCAAAATCCTTGAGGTGAACACAGGCAACAACCTCTTCAACCTCAGCAGCAGCAACTTCTTCCTAGAAACATCACCAAAAGCAAGGGAGGCGAGGGAAAAAATGAACCACTGGGACTTCATCAAGATCAAAAGCTTTTGCACAGCAAAGGAAACAGTCAACAAAACCAAAGACAACTGACAGAACGGGAGAAGATATTCGCAAATGACATACCAGATAAAGGACTAGTATCTAAAATCTATAAAGAACTTATCAAACTCAACACCCAAAGAACAAATAATTGAATCAAGAAATTGGCAGAAGACATGAACAGACATTTCTGCAAAGAAGACACGCAAATGGCCAACAGACACATGAGAAAGTGCTCAACATCACTAGCTATTAGGGAAATACAAGTCAAAACCACAGTAAGAGAACACCTCACACCAGTCAGAATGGCTAAAATTAACAAGTCAGGACATGACAGTTGTTGACGAGGATGCAGAGAAAGGGGAACCATCCTACACTGTTTTTGGGAATGTAATTTGGTGCAGCCACTCTGGAAAACAATATGGAGGTTCTTCAAAAAGTTGAAAATAGAGCTACCCTATGACCCAGCAATTGCACTACTGGGTATTTACTCTAAGGGTACAAATGTAGTGATCCGAAAGGGCATGTGCATACCAGTGTTTATAACTGCAATGTCCACAATAGCCAAAATATGAAAAGAACCTAGATGTCCATTAACAGATGTATGGATAAAGAAGATGTGGTATATATATATACCACACACACACACACACACACACACACACACACACATACATACACACAATATATATTTATACACTATATATATATACAATGTATATATATACTATATACATATATAGTATATATATATACAATGGAATACTATGCAGCCATTAAAAGAAATGCATTCTTGCCATTTGCAATGACATGAATGGAACTAGAGGGTATTATGCTGAGCAAAATAAGTCAATCAGAGAAAGACAAGTATTATATGATCTCTCTGAGAGGAGAAATTTGAGAGGCAGGGCAGGGGGGTGTGGGGGGTAGGGAGGGGAAAAAATGAAATGAGATGGGATCTCAGGAAACAAACTGAAGGTTGTTGTGGGATAGAGGGATAAGGATGGGGTGGCTGGGTGATGGACATTGGGGAGGGTATGTGCTACGGTAAGTACTGTGAATTGTGTAAGACAGATGATTCACAGACCTGTACCCCTGAAGCAAATAATGCATTATGTGTCAATAAAAAAAAGAAAGAAAGAAAGAAAAAAGAAAAGAAAATACAATGATGACTTGGGGCCAAAGAAAATATACCCAAGGCCAAACTCAATCAGTTTCATGACCTCTGAGGTAAGACTTCCTACAACCCCTGTTTTTTTTTTTCTTCAGCCACAGACTGTTACCTATTCTTGAATGATCTCTTCTGTAAGTTTATAGATTCATTTCATTTTTGAGGTATTCTACCCTTCTAGGTCTCTTTAAAAATTGCATGGTTTTAAGTTAGTAGAGTCATAGTGCATCTCGTGCTAGTCTGTTCTAAAGAGTCCTCCTCTTTCTTCTTTCCTTTTTCAGAAAACATTTAAGTCCCAAGTATGCCCCAGGCACTGAGTTTGAAAGATGAACCAGAACACAGACTTTGACTCTGAAGGACTCACTGACAAGTGGAATAGACAGACAAATGTCTAAGAGTGTTATGATACAGCACGGTAAGTGCTATAGCTTTGGAACCCAGAAAAGAAATCTTCAACTCTACCCTCAGCCAAGCAGAGGAGGCTTCTCAGAGGAGGTGACCTTTAAGGAGAGTCTTGGTACATGGAAGGAAGAGGAAAAGAAAGGCTGAAAAGAAGTTGTTCAGGAAGAATAGACACATCAACAAGATGGTGAGAGGTTATGAGAAGATACAATATAGACATTGGCACCCAGGAAACAAGGAAAGTAGGCAGGGTCCAGCTTCATAAGAGACTCTCTCCCTCACAGAGATTGTTCTCGATTCCGTCAGCAACAGGACCCATTTGTAGGTTCCTTAAGCTGAAGATGAGCATGTTCTGTTTTGCTTTGAAGAAAGTTCCCTCTGGTCAACAGCCACACCACCTTGAACCTGCCTGATCTCACCAGAAAGTTCCCTCTGGCAGCCATGAGGAGGGTGACTGAAGGATGAGAGAGAAGGGATGAGACAGGTCAACAGGGTAAGAAGTAACAAGAGTGATGGGAACAGGGATCACAGCAGGGGGTGTGGAGAGCAGGCAGCAGATCTGAGATGAATTTAGGAGGGAGAGTCTCTTCCCAACTATCCTGTTTCCCACCTGGATCATGGTAGTGGCCTCCTAAATGGCCTCCCTGCCTCCAGCCTCCTCCCCTCCCATCTGTCTTCCACCACAAAGTCATTCTAACAGCCAGCCACTTAAAGACTGTTTACTCCCTATCACCCAGCAGTGGTTCTCAAGGAGGGAAGGGGGTATTTTGTCCCCAAGGCAACACGTAACAATGTCTGGAGTTAGCTTTGGTTTTCACAACTGGAGGGTCAGGGGTTACTACCGTCTCCTGATGAGCAGAGACCAGGGCTGCTAATAGACACCCTCCCATGCACGGCACAGCCCCTCTTCATAGACTTAGCTGGTCCCGCAGTCAAGAGTACTGAGATTAAGATACAAAATCCCCAGTTCCTCCAGATGCCAGGATACAGCCCCAGATCACTATTTCTCTTCCATCTCACCAAATTTTTAAGCAGTTTTAAAAATATACATATTTGTGCCTTTGCACACGTCGTATGCTCTAACTGTTGTGCCTTTTACGTCTCTACCTGTTTACTCTTACTTTACCCTTTTACTTCACCCGAGGAATTTCTTCTCTTCTTCCAAGGCCTGTTCCCAGTATCCTCCATGAGATTCTTCCAGGTCTCCTAAAACACTGGACGTATCTACCTTCCTGAACCCCTTGGGCATAGTTTGATTATAGTACTTCTCCCCCTGCTGTGTTTTCCTATTTTTCAAAAAATATTAATATAAAATTTAATATATTTTTCAAATGATAAAAATACTTCAATTGCAAATAATACAATATAAAATCGTACATATGCAAATCATCACTTCCTTGTTTCCCGCCTCCCTTCACCCCCTTCTGCCTTTCACTGCTCCCCTCCTATGTGCAATTTCGAATACAACCTACTTTTCTTCTGTTGTACAACTAAATGTCACCCTATGTATATGTATACACAAACGGGTTTCCTTTGTTGTTTGTTTACACATTTCAATGCAACTTGGCCTTCGAGCCTGACAATCTGTCACAGACAGCTTTACAAGTCAATCGTTACAGATATATTCTTTTTTTCTAATTTATTTATGCAAATCGATGCAGATATCTGTAACAAACCAAACAGGGATCCTATCGTAAGTGGAGAATTTTATTCTTCTATTACAATGTTTTCTCTTGCCCTTCTCCCAAATCACATAAGAACACAGTCTGTGCTAACAAAACAGCTCTAGGTTCTTCTCTGCCCTTCTTACTAATTATTTGCAAATTTACGGCTTACCTCACCCCACCGCCCCACACACACATCCTTTTTTGGTCACTGTTAGTTTAATAAAAATAATATCATATGAAAAACATTTCTTTACCTTTCTCTTCTTACTCACAATGCCTCATAGACATCCTTCTAACTGTTACAGCTATAATTCAGTCTTTCAAGTGGCTGCAAAATGTTCTGTTATATAGATTTTTCTACCTTTCTTTGTCATCCACATTTATTTTCGCTACTACAAGCAAGGCTGCTGTAAGCATCCTGGTGTATGTGTCTTAATTTATTGATGTTTTTATTACTATGGGTTGAATTCCCAGATGTGGTATCGCTGGGTTGAACAGCATGTGTACTTTTAATTTTAAAAGATACTGCCATTTTCCTTTCCAAAAGGACTGTAAAAATTTATACTTTCTCCAGTAACTTCTGGAAACAGCTTTCCCCTCATGGCCATCAGGAAGAAGTGTTAAAATTTTTAATTTTTGTGGGGCTTCCTTTGGCCAAACTCTTGAAAGTAAAGTGATATTTTGTCGTTACACTGAACACTAGGTAGGACTATAGTCTCTGACTATGAATGAGTCTGAACAACAACCTCACATCATATAAAAAATAAATTCCCTATCCACACAAAGATTTGCACATTCTTGGCAATATTATTCAAAAGAGCCAAAACTTCAGCATCGATTAGAGAGTTGGTAGATTTGCAAATAAAATTTGAATGAAAATATGAGAAAACAACTGAAGAGACTCTATTTACAAATTCTTAGGATAATCAAGCCTTATTAATTAGGACAGGATACACAGAGATGGCAAAAGGATATACAGGCAATTTGCCTCAATATGATTTTATAATTTGCTTATGTCAAAACATATTTTAAATGAAAAACAAAGACAGACCATAGATTCAGGGGACATTTCTAATAGAGGTAAGATGCACTGTATAAAAAGCTCTAACAGTCAATGAGCTCTTACCTATTGACAAGAAAGGGGCTGATAACTCGATAGAAAAATGGACAATGCCTTTCAAATTCCAGAAGAACAAATTCAAGTGGCCAGGGAGAGAAATGTATATGGATTATAGCTAATTACAAAATGAATATATGATTACTGAAAACAAAAACTGAAATCAACACCACTATGGAAATACTTAGAGTAAAAGTGAATCGCGTCCCTTATGACACAGGATCCTGGCAGGAACCAGATGATATGTGTGGGGTTCACGTGAGGAGGGTTCAGTGAAGGCGCCATATGCAGACATGTGGGCACAGGGAAGGGAATCCACAGGGGATGGGGGAGCACTAAGCACCACCAGCAGCAGAAAACTCTTGACACCCCAGTTTGAAAGTGGCTCAGGGGGAGGGTTGATGTTTCCACATCAACAGTTGGACCTATGGACATAGGGTCATCTGACAGAAGCCTGTGACCAGAGAGGGACACCCAGTTCTACCAGACCCACAGCCAGGCAGGCAGGGGGTCGGGGGAGGACACGAATCCCCACTTGCCTCCCTCCACCTGCCCTCTAATCCACAGTCACTGGTGCCCACTAGCCAAAACCCAGCTGGAAAGTAGAGAGCAAGGGAGCCCAAAGAATACAGTGCATAGAGAGAGGTCAACCTCCTGAGGCACACGGTAGGACAGAAAAGGATGAACAATGGGTACTGTTGAGAGGGAAGCTGAGAATATACCAGCATTTCCCTCTTTCCACATACCCTAATCCCCAGAGGGAGAGAGAGTAATGATTCGGGGTTCATTAATGGTTCAGGGTTTATCCTACCAGAATGTTTTCTAACACAATCTTACCACTTTTCCCTCCAAAAGCTAACATATCTGATATTTAAATAACTTCAGTGGATCAATAAAGAAAAGCAAAGAGGAACATCCAATTTAAAAAAAAAAAAAAAGGAACACCAACTGACAGCTCATAAATGAAGAATTACATATGGATAATATAAGGCTAAAGAATCAGTCTATTTTGGGGCGCCTGGGTGGCTCAGTGGGTTAAGCCGCTGCCTTTGGCTCAGGTCATGATCTCAGGGTCCTGGGATCGAGTCCTGCATCGGGCTCTCTGCTCAGCAGGAAGCCTGCTTCCCTCTCTCTCTCTGCCTGCCTCTCCGTCTACTTGTGATCTCTCTCTGTCAAATAAATAAATAAAATCTTAAAAAAAAAATTAAAAAAAAAAGAATCAGTCTATTTTGTATAATCAAATACATGCAAATTAAAACAACAACAAAATGCCATTATTCATCTATCAAATTGACAAAGAATAAAATTATATATGAAATGCTGTCTGTTGTCAAGAGTGCAGTGAGGTAATACATTCAATGATGGTAGGAAAATAAATTGTTTTATCCTTTCTTGAGGGTAATTTGGCAAAATATATCAAAAGGCTTATAAAAGGGTTTATATCCTCTCCTCCAGTAATTTTACTTCCAGGAATTTATCCAAAGGAAATGCACACATGATAGTATCACATTATTTATAATAGTGATAAATTTTAAAAACATAACTATTCACAATAGGAGATTTGTGAAACAAATTATGAGGTGGCCATACAATGAAATATTATGAAGGTATTAAAATCATGTTGCAAAGAATATTCAGCGTCACAAGAAAATGCGTATGTATTCTATTAAGCAAAAGCATCCAAATGTAAGGCAGGATATATTGTGTGTTCTGTGATCTTAATTTTGTTAAGAACAGAAAGTGTGTGGGACGCCTGGGTGGCTCAGTTGGTTGGACGACTGCCTTCGGCTCAGGTCATGATCCTGGAGTCCTGGGATCGAGTCCCACATCAGGCTCCCAGCTCCATGGGGAGTCTGCTTCTCCCTCTGACCTTCTCCTCGCTCATGCTCTCTCTCACTGTCTCTCTCTCAAATAAATAAATAAAAATCTTTATATAAAAAAAAAAAACAGAAAGTGTGTGTCTATATATGTAGTTTCAGTCTCTAAGTAATCAAGTTACCTCTACCTAACCAGATTAAAAACTAGAGATATAGATACAGATGGAGAGAGAGACATCTGTTTATGTATTTCTTTTATTATTTTTTTAATTTAAATTCAATTTAGTTGACATACAGTGTATTATTGGTTTCAGTGGTAGAGTTGAATGATTCATCAGTTACATAGAACACCCAGTGCTCACTACATCACGTGCCCTCCTTTAATGCCCATCCCCCATTCACCCCATTCCCCCACCCACCACCCCGCCAGCAACCCTGTTTGTTTCCTAGAGTTAAGAGTCTCTTACGGTTTGCCTCCCTTCTCTGTTATTGTCTTATTTTATTTTTCCTTCCCTTCCCTTATGTTCTAGGGAGAGAGAGAGAGAGAGAGAGGAAGGGTAGACATTACAAGGACATATACAAAATGTTGACGAGGGTTCTGTCTGTGGGGCAAGACTTTAGATAATGTTCACATTCTGTGGACTTCTCTTTCCACAATGAGCATATTTTATGATCTATATAGATTTTGTGGAGACAGCATAGTTATTCTGTCCATCACCTCACCTTCTATTTGGCCATAGGTGAGGGTCCATTTCTCCCTTACATGGCCACTGAATTGGTAGGTTTGCTAAATGCCCAAATAAAATTCCTAGAATTTGAAGAAATGTCAGTGCTCTTCCAAATGCACTAGCATGCCAAGCTCTATGGAGTAACTCCTGGGATAATCTTCCCATTGATGCAAAAGGAATTGTTGGGTTTTTAAAAATCTATATTCTGGGGGTGTCTGGATGGCTCAGATGGTTAAGTGACCGACTCTTGCCATGATCTCAAGATGGTGAGACTGAGCCCCATAGAGAGCTCTGCCCTGGGTATGGAGCCTGCTCAAAATTCTCTCTCTTCCTCTCCCTCTGCCCTTCATCATGCTCGAGTGTTCTCTAAACATATAAATGAACAAATGAATAAATAAAATCTTCTTAAAAATAAATCTTAAAATTTTTTACATTAAAAAAACTATGACTTGTCCTCGACACATCCATACATTTCCCTACATACACTGATTTTTTTTCAAAAACAGATTCCTTTTTTTTTTTTAAAGATTTTATTTATTTATTTGACAGAGAGAGATCACAAGCAGGCAGAGAGGCAGGCAGAGAGAGAGGAGGAAGCAGGCTCCCTGCTGAGCAGAGAGCCCGATGCGGGGCTCGATCCCAGGACCCTGAGATCATGACCCGAGCCGAAGGCAGCGGCTTAACCCACTAAGCCACCCAGGCGCCCCCAAAAACAGATTCCTAACAATGCCTGAAGTTACAGTATCATTTTAATAACATCTATTAAATGGATTTAATTAGTTTTGATTATTTCTTAATGCTGCAACTTTACATCTTTTTATCTGAAAACTATTGCTGTGATAACAAATCATAAGCAAACTCCCTTCACTCCTTTTTTTTTTTAAGATTTTATTTATTTATTTGACAGAGACACAACGAGAAAGATACACAAGCAGGGAGACTGGGAGAGGGAGAAGCAGGCTCCCCACTGAGTGGGAAGCCTGATGCAGGGCTTGATCCCAGGACCTGGGATCATGACCTGAACCTAAGGCAGATGCTTAAGGACTGAGCCAGCCAGATGCCCCTCCCTTCACTTCTTTAAGATTAAAAATAATCCATTCGCAATGGGACCCTGACATTGGATGTCCTTGGGTCTTAGAAGTGGGGTCTCCCATTAGAGATGCTATAGTTTATGGGGTATCATCTGCACCATGGCCTCTCTGTCCCTCAGACCCAGGGTCCCCCTCCTTTATGTGGCTTCCTTCTTTTCAAGCTTCTACTTTTCTGAGAATAACCTAAAATTTCCAAGCCCCATCATTATCCTACACCTTGGCTAGATGGCATCCACATGTCATTTTTCTCCTCTTACTGAGTTTCATTAACAAACACGAATGCTTACTCTGTGCCAGGGTTCTATGAATTCTACAAATCTACTAATGTACGTCCATAACAACTCTACAATGTCAATTTTATTAGGACCCCCCATTGTAAACAGGGGGAAAATCGAGCTTCTGAGAGTTTACTTTGCCCAAGGCTAGCTGGCTGGCAGAATCAAGATAAGAAAGCAGCATGATCCTCCTTCCCTTCCAAGTACCCACTGTTGATGGAAAAGAACGAAAGTTTTTGGCAAAAGGAACACAAGCCTTGGATTCCAGGGTTGTGCGTGTGCACATGCGTGTGCGCACACACCTATATTCTCCCCAAAGAGAGTCATTTCTTTAAGCATAGGCGAACCCCTTCATCCTTATTTTCTTGAATGAGATAATGACTGGCCACAGCAGCAATGGTATCAGAGGAGCCAGAGAGCTGTGACTTTTATGCCTTGTTTCATTTATAGGAACTACCTCCTTTCTGTTACAAACGCCCAAACTTATTAGGACATAACCTTTCAAACCGGAGAGAAAAGGTCAGCTTTAACTAGAGAACAAAAGAGGTTTCTGCAACTGGGGGGCTTTCAGGGTGTCAGATTCCCCATTTCTCCAAACACCACACCCCCCCCCCCCACCGTGATGCTGCAAAACTCAGCCACGATTGTAGGAATCCAATTATTCCTGCAGGTTACACAAAGATTATCCAAGTTGTAAACAGCGGAATATTTGCAGAGATCGATGGAACACAACAAAGCTCATATTTAACAAGAGAAATAAAAAGTGAGGGCGCATCTGCAGTCGGTGACAGAGGGGAATAATGTCCCATCATCATGCTGAAGGTTAGGACGTAATTGACATCAATGTTAGGGCGCTATGTATCCTCCAGCTTCCATGCACTTGGAGAGCGCGATTCTAATTTCATATCCGAGCAATTCATTTGCCTTTAAGCAGTGCACTATTAGGAGGGTGTTTTTATTATGTCGCCTCGCTCTGAAGTTGGAATTCAGTTAGATAGTAGCAAATCAGGTCGTCTTTCGGCAAACAAGATGATGATAGATGGCGCGCAAAACCACCGCATCCTCTCACGTTCCCAGAGATTTAGAAGCGGGGCCAGAGGCTGGATGTGCTGTGGTTACCCGCAGAGGCCTCCATGCTGGGGAGGCGGGGGCCCCAGGCTGGGTGCCATCACGGACTAGTTGGGTGTCCTTAAGCAAGTCACTCCACAATGGGGTCTGGGCTATGCAAATGAAGTTTTCTGGAAATTTAATGGGATGTCCTAGGAAGGCGTCATAGCAGGCATTCAGGGACATCTTTTAGTACTCGCGCCAAAAGAATGAATCAAGCCCATCATTCATGACTCCCCTTCCATGAAGCCTTCCTTACTGTGCACAGCAAGATATGAGATTCCCATTACGAGTTTTCTTTACACTTCATTTTTTTTTTACTAACAGTTTTATTGAGACAGTATTTATATACCATAAAAATGGTCAGGGTAAACTGTATGATTTAATGGTTTTAATAAATTTACTGAGTTGTGAAGCCATCATCCATAATCCAATTTTAAAATATTTCCATTAACCCAATCATATTCCTCGTGCCTGGTGACAGGGTTAGTCCCTACCCCCAGACCCATGTATATCTATCTATCCAGCAAAATACTATTCAGCAGCAAAAGGGAACACCACTATGCTATGTAAAACAACACAAGAAGCCTAAAAACATAATACTAAGTGCAAGAAGCCACACACACACACACACACACACACACACACACACACGCAGAGGATTCCATCTATGTAACATGTCCAGAAAGAAAACTGTCTACTTTGACCCTCTTTGATCTTTGACCCATCTGAGTCCCTTTTCCACTCCAATTGACCTAAAGGAGGGAAGTCAGATCCATCACTATCTTCCCTGTGACACCTAGCAGAATGCCTTATAAACCAGAAAGGTGCTCAACTAATTTAAAATCTACTGAAGAGTGAGATCGACGGGAAGCCGGCCAAGTGTTGTCATCTCCAGAAGCAAGCGTTAGTGCTGATGGCATGGGTACGTCCATCTAACAACAAGAAAGAGCACTGGTCCCTGTTGGTGGGAATGCAAACTGGTGCAGCCATGGTGGAAAACAGTACAGAATTCCTTAAAAAAGTAAAAATAGAAACTACATGTGATCTAGTAATTCCACTGCTGGGAATTTACCCAAAGAAGATGAAAACACAGATTTGAAAAGATATTTGCACCGCTATCTTCACTGAAGAATTACTGACAATAGCCAAGATATGGAAACAGCCCAAGGGTCCATCCACTGATGCATGGATAAAGATGATGTGGTACGCGCACACAAAGGAATATTACTCAGGCATGAAAAGGAGTGAGATCTTGCCATTTGTGACAGCATGGATAGGCCTAGAGAATATTATCCTAAGAGAAATAAGCCAGAGAGGGAAAGACAAAGACCTTATGCTTACACTTATATGTGGCATCTAAAAAACAAAACAAAACAAATGAATAAACAAATATAAAGAGACTCATAAATACAGAGAACAAACTGGTGGTTACCAGAGGGGAGGGGATGGGGGTGGACAAAATAGACGAAGGGGACCAAAAGGTACAAACTTCCAGTTCTAAAAGAAATAAGTCACAGAGATAAAAAGTACAGCATGGGGAATATAATCAGTAATATTGTAATGTTGTATGGTGACAGATGGTGACTATACATGGTGAGCATTGAATATTGTATAGGACTGTCAAATCCCTATGTTGTACACCTGCAACTAACATAACATTGTATGTCAACTATACTTAAATATTAAAATTTTTTAAATAAATAAAAAATAAGAGGAATGGCAGGAAGAGGAAATTATATATTAAAATACTACAAAATACTAAGAAAGAAAGAAGGGAAGGGTAAGGAAAGGGAGGGGAGAGGAGGGAAGGGAAGGGAAAGGAGAAGGCACAGGGGAAGGAAGGGGAGGGGTGAAGAGGGATGAGTTGGGGAGGGGAGAGGAAAGGAGGGGAGAGGAGAGGAGAGCAGAGGAGAGGATAAAAATTAAAGAATGAAAGCCTGGTTTTCCAGGGAAGACCACATCAAGGAGCAAAGACTGATGGTGGGCTAATTTTCCTGGAGTTGGGATTACCCCCATTTCCTAGGGCACCCCTTCTGCAGACACCTACCATTTTCTGAGCTTTTCCCATGTATCAGGAAGTGTTGGTGTTTTACATTAATTCTTACGATAAACAGTAGGGACTGAGAGAATGATGTTCGTCTTCTTTGTCAATCCAAGCATTTGGCATAGTCCAGTATAGACAAAAAATATTTGGGAAATTTTCCTAGAAAAGCATTGTGAAAGGGACAAATGCTCCCATGGGAAGGAATGAAGATGTTGTCCTCTGGACATCCCTAAGAAGAGCCTAGAGGGCTGAAGGAAGTCTAAGGCATGGGAACAAATGCGCTGGTTCTAGGAACCAGGACACTCTGTTTCTATACTGACTCGTTTTCCATTATTTATTTACTCATTTTTTCATTCAACACATGTCAATTCAGCACCTTCTGTGCTCCATGCTATGCTCCATCTAGGTCCTGGGGACACAGCAGTGTGCAAGATAGACCTGATCTCCGCTATGCACAAAGGAAAGATAACCATCATCAACAATCACAAAGCAGATGAGGTTTATGAAAGGCCAAATATTTAATGCCAAGAGAGCATAAAGCAAGTGAATCTCCCTCCTGAGACACCCAGTAAAAGGCCTCCATGAGGAAGTAGTCTTCAGATGAGGCAAAAAAAAAAAAAAAAAAAAGATAGAAGGGGGCTGGGGTGAGGGGGGTGCCTGGGTGGCTCAATCGGTTACGCGTCCGACTTTTGGTTTTGGCTCAGGTCATGATCTCAAGATCCTGAGATCGAGCCCGGCATCAGGATCATCTCTCCGTGGGGTCTGCTGGACATTGTCTTTCCCTCTCCCTGCCCCTCCTTCTTGTGCACTCTCTCTCGCTCTCTAAAATAAATAAATCTTTTTTTTTTTAAGATTTATTTATTTATTTGACAGATAGAGATCACAAGTAGGCAGAGAGGCAGGCAGAGAGAGAAGAAAGCAGGCTCCCTGCTGAGCAGAGAGCCCGATGCGGGGCTCGATCCCAGGACCCTGGGATCATGACCTGAGCCGAAGGCAGAGGCCAAACCACTGAGCCACCCAGGCGCCCCTAAATAAATCTTTTTAAAAAGAAAAAGAAGGGGGTCAGAGGGACATGAGGGGAATTTAGTCCAGGCTTAGATAATGGAAGGGGCCCTATGCCAGGTCAGTGTGTTTACGACTTACTAACTGTAGATCACTATGTGGAAGGCCAAAGAAAGAATGGCAGATGTGTTTATTCTGTGCAGAACTGAGTTTGACCGGCAGATACAGATGTTTGAACGTAGCTTTATAGTAAGTCATAAGCGGTCAAGCCCTTCATGATCAAATAGACTTGCATTTTAATTTCACCTCTTATGGCTGACAACTCCTCTTCTCTCCTCTCTCATCTTTCTGGTCACTGCAAACCAGAGACCACACTACAGCTGTGTGCTTGCTTCCAGCTTGATCATCTCTAAAAATCTGATGTCTCTTGTCAATTACCTACCTAAAAAGCTGGAGAGGCTCCTCTTGGGTCCATGGACCAGGATTTCACTCTTACCTGCTGTTCTAAGATCCCTCTTTGACTTGAGATATATTTTATCAAAACTGGCTACAATTCTAAGCAACACCTAAGCACCAAGAGTTGTATGGAGGTCAGCCCTCCATCCTGAAGAGACGTGGGATGTAATCGGTAAAGCCATCACATGTCATTCCCTAACAGCCTTATCTTCTGTAATTCCTACCACATCATGATGGGTTCTGGAACACGGACAGAGATTATGTGAATACATACATCTATCTATATCTATCTAGACACACGCATTTATAATTATATAAAATGACAAATACATACACATAAATGTATATACATACACGTATAGGGTTATTATAGAATTAATAGTTAAAATACCACTTGAATTTTTTAGTCACTTCGTATGTGAAGATCCAAACATACTTTGGAAAAAGATTGGATGAGGCTCAGACAAAGACAAACATGAAATCCTTCACTTATCTTCCAAACAAGTCAAAGAAGTCTAGAGAACCGTGGGTCTATGCTGTGGGTTTTTTGTCATCACCTTAAATGTTCCAGATTGCCTGCACAAATGAGTCTGAACCATGGGAATCTTCATCTCTATTTAAGCAAGCAAGACTCTTGGAGCTTGTGATAACTCAAAGCCATGTGAGCAATACAGCCTAGGCTCCAGGTTATTAATGCAATCACTAGGGGTTCAGAGCAATAACTGAGCTCAGGACCTGACCTTTAGATTAAAGACTCCAAGTGAGTTGGCTGAGATTTAGGACTCTAACCCATTCTTGGTTAAGAGAAAGAGAGAGAGAGTGAGCACTTATATAAGAACAGTGAAAGAAGGGGCACCTGGGTGGCTCAGTGGGTTAAAGCTCTGCCTTTGGCTCAGGTCATGATCCCAGAGTCCTGGGATCAAGCCCTCCATCAGTCTTTCTGCTCAGCAGGGAGCCTGTTCTCCCCCTCCCCCACCCTCTCTCGGCCTACTTGTGATCTCTGTCTGTCAAATAAATAAATAAAATATTTTTAAAAAAAGAATAGTGAGAGAAGAGCCCAGGTGATAAAGCAGATCACACAGGGACCTAGCAGAAAACATCTCAGAAACTATTTGGATACCCAGGATCCTCTCCATCTCTGCAAACACCAGTTTTATACCATAAAAAAGGTGAAAAGATAAACCACAAACAGAGAACATATCTGCCACATAAATAACCCAGGAAGACTCTGTACCCATAATATGTAAAGAGCTCCTAAAAATCAACAAAAAAGAGAAAAAATTCACACTAGAAAAATGAACATTCAAAGGAAAGGAAAGGAAACGTGGACAGCCCAGAAATACATTAAAACATTTTAACATCATTATTAATGAAGAAAATTTATTGAAATACCATTTACCTCCTCATACTAGCAATACTGGGGAATAAAAAGTCTAATATTCTTAGGTTTGGTGAGGATATGGAACAACAGGGACTCTCGTTGATAGCCAGTGAGCATGTAAATTGGTACACCCAGTTAGGAAATTATCCATCCTTATAGGATAGAGTCTAACATGCGTATTGTCAATACCCAGAAGTTCCATAGTTGTACATTCTACAGAAATTTTTGCCAATGTGTCCTGGGAGATGTGTTCATGTTTTTACAGCAACAGCATTTGTAATAATAAAAAAATAAATATTCCAAATGCCCATCTCCAAAGGAGGTATATATAAATTGTGGTGCAGTAGGATGTAGATAGTAATTCATTTGGATTTTTTTTAAAAGATTCTATTAATTTATTTGACAGAGAGAAAGATTACAAGTAGACAGAGAGGCAGGCAGAGAGAGAGGGAGAAGCAGGCTCTCCACCAAGCACAGAGCCCAACAAGGGTCTGGATGCCAGGACCCTGAGATCATGACCTAAGCCAAAGACAGAGGCCCCACCCACTGAGCCACCCAAGCACCCTTTTTCAACTTTTAAAAAAAAGTACTGAGAAAGAATGAACTGCAAAGCAGCATCCATGGATCTCAAATTGTAATTTGAGTCACAAAAAATAAGACCTAAAAGAATGCATTCATGTAATTCTGTGTATATTTACTAAAACAGGCAAAAAATAGTGTTTGGGAATGCATACCTCCCTGGAAAATCTATAAAATAAAGCAAGGAATGACTGACACAGAATCTGAAGAGCACTGACCTCTAAGAAGGAGAAAAATGGTCAGAAAGAAGTAGAAGGATGACCTCCCAAGTTCTGATAATGTTTAAAAGTTCTATGTCTGTCTACAGCAAAGTCATAGATACATAGGTATTATTTGAAGCTACACACACCCTTTTTATGTACTTTTATAAAAAGATATATTTAGTAAGTAAAAAGATAATTTTAAAACAAAGTACAGTTCTGAGGGAGTAAGGCTATTTCCAAGCCATCATAAAGATGGCTCTTGTATTGTCCCTGCCAAGGATGAAGGTCGGCTTAAAAATGCCCCTCATGGCATGGAATAGGAAAGATATCCCTAGATGGACATCCAGCAATTCCTTCAGAGCTATGAGTCCTCCAGGATGATGTTCCAAATCTGATGTTTGCAGAATGATGGGGAATCTTGCATTCTTTGGGGGGGGGGTACTTAAGCCCCTTCACTCCACTGGGAATAAATCAGAGAGCTAATACTCATTGAGGATCTACGATAATCCAGCCAATCCCCGATGTGTCCATATTAGAATTATTTCGATTCATCTCCACAATAACTCAATCAGGTAGGTACTCATGTTAGATACCTTTACCAATGAGGAAACAGAAGCTAAGATGTTAATTTAAAGTAAAGAAGCTAACGAGTAGTAGAACCTGAATTCAAATGAGATATGTTTGGACCCAAACCCTTTGTTTTAAACCATTCTGCCAGACTGTCTCTATAAGTTGTATATAATTGTACTTACACATAAGAACCTGAGTTCAAAAGATTCCATTTATTTCTGCTCTTTTTTTTTTTCAATGAAATAAATGCATTCACCCTCTTCTTTGGAACCTGTTACTTTAACCTACATATTTCATGGAGCACAGAGTGATGAGTTTCGGCACAAGACTCGACCCACATTCCCTCTGTCTCTGGTTGGAATTCTAAAATATAATATGAAAGGCAGATTGAGACAAACCTCCTGGGATTTCTTCTAACAACTTATTACTAATTCTATTATTATGAATAATAACTTTCTCTTTATTAGCTTTTTAGTTGCCAATAATTTTTTGCATTATTTAGAAGATTTTTAAAAATGAGTTTTTATCCTCCCAGCTAATCACTTCATTTCCAGGAATTTAATCTCTGAAATATTCAGACAAATGCATTGTGGTGTCATTTTCAGTTGCCCAACATCCATTTCCTTTTTTCTAATTAAAGCCCTTGGATTTTTCTTTGGGAAATTATTATTTCTCCTTGTGATTTTGGGTAGGATGGTCAGTAAAGATGCCATGGGTGGTCTTGGCCAAACGGTGCACAAGGACACAAGAAAAACCTCATGGAACCTCTTCCTTGGACTTCAGTGGTGGTGATCAAGGTCAGAACATGGTTGTGGTTGACTTATGTCCGTGGTAGGGACCTCCATCAACCTTCCATTAGCTTCTGTTACCTGAATCCCCAGAGCTTCCCAGATCCATCTCCCTTCTGATGTTCCCTTTTTCACTTTGTGATTCAAATTTGTGGGTCCCCTCAATCATTCCAATAAATTCTTTCTTCCTCCCTTCAAGCTAGCCATGATTAACTTCTGCTTCTTTTTTTTTAAGGTTTTTATTTACATTCCAGTTAGCTAACATACAGTGTAACAATAGTTTCAGGTCTAGAGTTTAGTGATTCAACACTTCCATACAATACCTCACTATGCTCATCACAAGTGCCCTCCCTAATCCCTATCACCTATTTCACCCATCGCCTCATCATCCTCCCATCTGGTAACCATCAGTTGGTTCTCTATAGTTATGAGTCTTTTTCTGGGTTTACCTCTCCCTTCCTCCTATGATTGTTTTGTTTCTTAAATTACACATATGAGTGAGATCATATGGTATTTGTCTTTCTCTGACTGACTTATTTCATTTAATATAATATACTCTAGCTCCATCCACACCATTGCAAATGAAAAGACTGCATTCTTTTTCATGGTTGAGCAATATTCCATTGTCTATAGATACCACATTTTCTTTATCCATTCATCTGCTGATGGACATTTGGGCTCGTCTCCCATTTTGGCTATTATAAATAATGCTGTTATAAACATTTGGATGCATGTATCCCTTTGAATTAGTGTTTTTGTGTTCTTTGGGTAAACACCTAATAGAACAATTGCTGGATCATTGGGTAATTCTATTTTTAACTCTCTGAGGCCCCTCCATACCATTCTCCAGAGTGGCTATACCAGTTGGCATTCCCAGAACCAGTGCAAATGGGTTCCCCTTTCTCTGCATCCTCACCAACATCTGTTTCCTATGTTGTTAATTTCAGCCATTTGGTTTCTTAAGACCAAGAGATCCCAACTGAAATATTATCCAAAAATATATTATAAGATACTCCTCATTATATTGCTCATAATAACAAAAAGGAAGTACCTCACAACGTGACAATAGTTTAATTGAGGCTTTTTTCAAATGAAGTATTCTAAAACCACTCAAATGGGTGATATAGATTTATAATTATTGACTTGCAAAATGTTTGTAACATATTGAGAAAAGCAAGTTACAGAGCAACATGTATAATATGATCCATTATATAATATCATTATACATCAACATATTAATAATGATCATTGCTGGGCATTGGAGTTATGAAGGTTATATTGCTTCCCTGTATTTGCTACTGTTTCATCAATAAATTTGCATTCTTTAGAGGAAAAATATGACTTTCATTTATGCTCTTTTGAACAAATAATAATTTTTTCCAGAAAGATTTTTAGGTCACAGATCATGAAATAAAAATGAGAACTCCAAGTCCATTGTTACGGAGTCTCAGTAAGGCAGCACAAGATTTCCATGGGACTAGGTTCCTGTTCATGTGTTCTGCAGCTTAAGGGATGGGCCAAGTCCAAAGCCATAAAAAGTATATAGGAGAAAAGTATCAGTGACTTAAAGAAGGGGGGATAAAAACTGGTCAGTTTTATCACAAATTGGACTATGATTGAAATTGGATTATCCTTTAAAAAGAGTCAGAGCTGGGGCATCCGGGTGGCTCAGTTGGTTAGGCAATCGACTCCTGATTTCAGCTCAGGTCATGAGATTTAGCCCTGTGTTAGGCTCTGTGCTAAACAAGGAGCCTGCTTGAGATTCTCTCTCTCTCTCTCTCCCCGTCTGACCCTCACTTGCACACACACACACAACTGAAATATTATCCAAAAATATATTATAAGATACTCCTCATTATATTGCTCATAATAACAAAAAGGAAGTACCTCACAACGTGAGTACTTTTGGGTAGGACGGTCAATAAAGATGACATGTGTGGTCTTGGCCAAATGGTGGGCAAGGGCACAAGGAAAACCTTATGGAGAGAGAGGGAGTTGAATAGGGAGGAAAATCATTGAACTAGAGTCAAAAGAAATGGGTTTGCACTCTGCATCTGTCACAAACCAGCTTTAGGCCATTGGACAAGTCGCTTACCCTTTCAGTCCTCATATATAAAATGAGAGGCAGAAATAGATTACTGGTGTATTTTCTCTTGAGTCCAAGAGGCTTCAACTTATAAAAGGGAGAAGGGTGAAGAAACTAATTTCTCTGTTCAACCCGATGCATTATCTGCCTAGCACCTCTTCTGGTTACAGCACGTGGTGCAGAAGTGGGGAGCGAATCTCAAGCCACAGGTGGCTGATAAATCAGTAAGCTTATTCCATCTAACGGGAAGTCAGTGTTTGGTTCAGACATCAGGGTGTGCCCCAGATAGAACCAATGAGGCTGACACCAGGGGTGTTTCCAGCATGAACTGGGAGAGAGGCACTTTCTACTTGAACTGATAAAATGGCAACTGTTGCCCTCAGAGCCACCTTCATTCAGCCCCAGAAGAGAACTGGGGCAAAAATTATACCAACGGAGATGGAAGGAAATCAAATATGAGCGGAAAGAGAAACTCTTAATAAATATGCCTTGAACAATGAAGTCTAGCTATTCCTGAAATCATGGTATAGCTAATCAATTAGTTTTCTTTTTAGAAATTTTAAGCCTGGGTGTACCTGGGTGGCTCAGTCACTTAAGTATCTGCCTTCAGGTCATGATCCCAGGATCCTCTGTGGAGAGCCTGAGTCTCCCTCTCCCTCTCCTCCCCACTCATGTGCTCACTCTCTCTCTCTCTCTCATAAATAAATAAATAAATAAATAAATAAATAAATAAATAAAATCTTTAAAAAAAAGAAAGAAAGAAAGAAAGAAAGAAAGAAAGAAAGAAAGAAATTTTAAGCCTGTTTAAGTTGCATTGCTGCGATGGAAAATTTTAGGTGCCAACTTGACTGGGCCCAGATGGTTGGTAAAACATTATTTCTGGGTGTGTCTGTGAGAGGTGTTTCTGGCAGAAATTAGCATCGGACTTTGCGGAAAAATTGGTGAAATGGGTAAAGCAGATGGCCTTCCTCCATGTGATTAGCAATATCCAATTCATGGAGAGCCCAGAAGCAATAGAAGGTGGAAGAAGTGAATTTGCCCTCACTCGCCTTCTCACACACTCTCCCTCCCTCTCTCTCCTTGAGCCAAGACATCTGGTTCTTGGGCTTTCAGACTCAGAAAGGGACTTAACATCTTCAGTCCATACCTCCTCCACAGGTCCCCCCTCCCATTCCTGGACTTCTATCACCAGTTTTCCTGGTTCTCTAGATTCCGAATGGCAGATCAAGGGACTTCTCAGCCTCCATAACTGCATGAGCCAATTTCTGTAATAAGTCTCCTCATACGTATGTATCTATACATTCCCTCTTAGTTCTACTTCTCTGGAGAACCTTGACCAATACAGTTGCCATGGTTAGAAGCCAGAAGGGCACTGGCTTCTACTGTCCATAGGTTTATAAACCTCCGTATGGGGGTGTCTGGGTGGCTCAGTCATTAAGTGTCTGCCTTCGGCTCAGGTCATGATCTCAGGGTCCTGGGATCGAGCCCCCCATTAGGCTCCCTGCCTGCTTCTCCCTCTCCCACTCCGTTTGCTTGTGTTCTCTCTCTCACTATGTCTCTCTCTGTCAGATAAATAAATAAAATCTTAAAAAAAAAAAAAAAACAAACTCTGTGTGGAGTATAACTGCATAATATTTATTCTAAAAACCAAATTTTTAACAACAAATCTTCCTGTGTAAACTGCTTCACTAATTTCATCCTCATTCTCACAAAACTCTTGGGAGGTAGGTATTATTATCATCATTTTAGGAACAAGGAATAAGAAGTTTAAGGAAAGAGGTTACCCAAGGTAAGTCCATCAATTTGTCTTATTTTTAAAAGAATAAAGAATAGTCAGTGATTGGAGGTTTGGGGGTTTCTCATGAGACTTGTTCACACAACTAATACTTAATTTTCGTGTCTCACTTTTCCCTTGGGTTATGATCTGACATTTATGTACCACTAAGCTTTTTTGCAAATACGTTGGTTATTTTCAATAATTTGTTCTTCACCAACAAGTATGTGTGGGAAAAACAAATAGTTGTTTCCATACATAGGAGGAGACTTATTAGATTCTCCCCCCTCACTGGTAATGCGAACTTGACAACATAGGGAACGGGGGCTGTATTTCCCAGGTTACTTTGCAGTTAGGTGTGGTTACGTGACTAAATCTTTTTTCCTTCCTTCCTTCCTTTTTAAAAATCTCTCTCTTTTTTTAATTAGGTACACTCCATGCCCACGGTGGGGCTTGAACTTATAATCCTGAGATCAATAGTCACATTTTCCAGGGCTGAGCCAGCCAGGTGCCCTGTCATGTGACCAAGTCTTAACCAATTAAATGTAGAGTGGAAATGTCATGTGACAGCTTTCTTAAAAGACAATGGTGGGCACCTGGGTGGCTCAGTGGGTTAAGCCTCTGCCTTCAGCTCAGGTCATGATCTCAGGGTCCTGGAATCAAGCCCCACATCGGGCTCTCTGCTCAGCAGGGAGCCTGCTTCCTCCTCTCTCTCTGCCTGCTTCTCTGCTTACTTGTGATCTCTGTCAAATAAATAAATAAATAAAATCTTAAAAAAAAAAAAAAACAGACAATGGTAATTTACCATTTGACAGAGCCTGCTTGTTCATTTACCAGCATATCATGTTCCCAGTGGCAGGTGGGTAAATGAACAAGGGGTCAAGGACAGGCTCTGTCCTGTGGGTAAATGAACAAGGACAGCCTGCTTCCCTCTCTCTCTCTCTCTGCCTTCCTCTCCGTCTACTTGTGATCTCTCTCTGTCAAATAAATAAATAAAATCTTTAAAAAAAATAATAAAACAAGAATTTGATTTCAGATATTCATGAGTTTGGATCCCAATATTAGCCAATTTTTTTTTTTTTACTCTGTAATTTCTTAGTTTTTACCTTGTTCCCTTACTTGTAAATGTGGATTGATAACACTTCATAGGATTTTAAGATGAAATAAGATGATCTATGAATTAATGTCTATGAAAACACCAGCATCTGACATGCAGGAGGAGCTCAACCAATATTATTTTATTCTTTCATATGGGGAACACAGCTCCAATCTGCAGTTTGGATAGTATGGTCTCATGTAAGACATATTTATTTGGAAAGCAGATACAACCTGGATTTGAACCTCAGTTATCTCATCCATAGAGTATGTGATTTCAATGATACTTAACTTCTGGGGCGCCTGGGTGACTCAGTCTGTTAAGCAGCTGACTCTTGGTTTCAGCTCAGGTCATGATCTCAGGGTCATGGGATCGAGCCCTGCATTGGGCTCCTTGCTCAGGGCAGAGCCTGCTTGAGATTCTCTCTCTCCCTCTCCCTCCGCCCTCCCCCCTACTCCCTCTATCTCTCTAAAATAATATATAAATAGATCTTTTAAAAAGCGGTACTTAACTTCTTAGACTCCCATTTTTGAGACATAAAATAGGGCTAATTGTGTATCACTTGGGTTGAGGTGAGGATTAGCTATAATGTGTCTGAACAGTCTGATACACAGTAGGCATTAACAGGTAGAAGTTATTATTAATGTTGTGGCTTCACAGAGACCCCTGCAACATACACATCTTAATAGAACAGAAGTTTCCCTAGATTTGCCAGTTAATGAGAGAAAGACTAAGAATAGTCTGACCTGCGGCTGTGAAAAAAATTTTATTGCCCTTTCTAAAAGGCATAGGATAACTCAAGTCTTTTTTTACGTGCATTTAGACAAAAAGATACATCATTCAAATTAGTTTGTTCTAGTTTTGGTTAGTTTAGTTTTGGTTGCAAAGGAAGGAAACCCCAAAGAACATTTCAGATGAGCACACACCCGCCCAAAGTCCCATTAGTTACATAATTGAGAAACTGAAGAAAGCCTGAGGCATGGCTGAAACTCTATCTTTAATCTGCACATCCTAATAATACCACCATTATGTGTTCTCTCTCTTTCTCTCTTACTCTCTCTGTGTCTGTTTGCTTTCTAAGTCATAGCCCTGCCTTCATCTCTTTTGGCTTTTTTTTTTTTAAGATTTTATTTATTTATTTGACAGAGAGATCACAAGTAGACAGAGAGGCAGGAAGAGAGAGGGGGAAGCAGACTCCCTGCTGAGCAGAGAGCCCCATGCGGGGCTCAATCCCAGGACCCTGAGATCATGACCTGAGCTGAAGGTGGAGGCCCAACTCCCTCAGCCACCCCTCAGCCACCCAGGCGCCCCTCTTTTGGCTTTTTGATTAGATGAGTTATCCCTACAAGATGGCAAAGATGTCTACCAGTAGCTCTAAGGTTACATTCTATACCAACTTAGCCACCAATCAAATAGAGCAGGTCTAGGCACCTAGGTGGCTCAGTTGGTTAACTGACTGTCTTCAGCTCAGGGCATGATCTCAAGGTCCTGGGATCAAGCCCCACATCGGGCTCCCTGCTCAGTGGAAGCCTGCTTCTCCCTCTCTCACTCCTCCTACTTGTGTTCCTTCTCTCGCTGTGCCTCTGTCAAATAAATAAAAATCTTAAAAAAAAAAAAAAAAGAGCATGTCACTTTCCCAACAGTGTTTGGAAATTAAAGTAGCGGAGAAGAAATAGGTTAAGAAGAGTCTTGTGTGCATCCAAGGAGTTTTGACTTCATCAAAAAAGCCACAGGGGACCACCGAATTTTTCAAGATGGAAATATCAGTCTCCTTCTGGAAAACAAAAGGTTAGACTGTAGCAGAAGTACAGAAATGGGTTAGAAGGTAGCTTTAGGACCTTAGGTGGGTCATGAGATTATAAACTGAAATGACAGCAACAGAGACAGAAAGGAAGATCCTGAATCAAGAAATAATTTTGAGGTGGGAGCACCTGGATGGCTCTATTAATTTAGTGTCTGCCTTTGGCTCAGGTCATGCTCTCGGGGTCCTGGGATCGAGTCCCCAGTCAGGCTCTCCGCTCAACAAGGAGTCCGCTTCTCCCTCTCCCTCTGCCCCCCTCTCTCTCTCTCTCAAATAAATGAATAAAATATAAAAAAAAAGAAAGAATTCTGTGGCTAAATTGATAGGTTATGGCTACCTCCATGGGAAGAAAAAAATCAGAGAGTGGTTCCAGGTGTCTCAAAGTTGAGCAACTGATTAGTTCTTTGTGGAGGAACATGGAGCTGGTCATTAAAGGGGAATATCTGTGGAAGGAAATAAAGAATTCAGTGGGCCTTCTGAGTGTGACCTGGGTCCCCAAGTAGAAGTATTCGTAACAGAATGATATCCAGAGCATTGCAGAAATATGGAGACTGGAGATATGGCGTGATTGAATACTGAAGACTCAGTCTCAGCAGAGATTCCCAGAGCCACCCTTCCCATGAACGACTAACAAATTAGAACAAATTCAGGGAAGAAAGTCATGACGATGAGGGACCTTGAGTTATATTAGGCGGCAAGGTACCTGCTTCTAGGTCTTACAGCGAATAATTAAAGTACTGAGAAGTGTGTAGGACTTCCCTTGGCAGTATTAAATACTCAGTGAAAGGAAATTATCATTACGCATCAAGGAAAGAAAACATTTGCTTGGCTCTAAAAAGCAAACAATATGGCAGCTACTAAAAGACTGAATGATCTACTATTGCGTGTATATGTATATCAAATCATCACATCGTACACTTCAAATACATTATAAGTTCATCAATGATACTTCCCCAAGGCGGAAAACACTGCCTTAGGGTAAAAAACAGAAATCCTCTGCCTTCCAGAAAACCGTGTCCTGAGAACACTCCCCATGACTCCAGTAACCCTGCTCATGCCCTTTGAGACTTTGCAGAAATACATTTCCAAAGGTAAAAGCAAAGCAAAGTCTAACGACGTGCATTAGACCCAGAGGAAATTGAAAAATATAATGTCAATTGTCCTCTATTTGCAATTGAATACCTTCTGCTTATGCCTAGTGAGGCTTGTCAGGCTAATGAAATTTGGCACTTGATAGCATTGCTATAGGAAATGAATCAGAGATCAGACTCACGGAAATTTTAGTTCAAGGAAGAGCCTCGGAGATGGTGGGTACAACCCACTTACTTCATAAATGTGAAAATGAAGCCCAGAGAAGTCAAATGACATCCTCAAAGTCTGAAGCTAGTTTAGTAGAATAGTGAGTGCAGGAACCAGGTCAGCTGGAAAATATCTTTTCTCTTTGACTGTAAAAAATACACCCCTGCTCTCGGTGCCAATCCACGGGACTGGGTTACACTTCATTGAGGGTTACACACAAAAGAAGAAAATAATGATCTGATTTAATTGTAAAGGGACAGATTTCCCTTTCTTGTTGTTGGTTTAAAGAGAAATTCGATGAAGCATTCATCTTATGTAGTCTAAAAATGAATATTAGGAGACACGCTCTTTTCACAAGCAAGCATTTTAAGAACTTGTTGGGGCTCCTGAGAGAAGCAGAGAGACCACAAAGAGAATACAGAAAATTCAAGGAAAAAAGCACATGTTAAGATGTAATAAAGAATAGAAAAGCCAGAAGACGAATCGGCAGTAAAGACAAGAAGCAGAGAAGAGAAGAGATCTAGGGAAAAAGAGAGGCTTTATACAAAGAAAAAGAGAGGAGCCGAAATGGAAACCATTAATCCAAATAGAAGATAGAAATGGAACAGAGAAAATGAAGAAGAAAAAAAAAACTCCAAAATCAGAGAAAGAGCACAGGTCATGTGAGATAAACTTAATAGATTGTGTAGTAATTATACTCAAAGTTATCACTTGGATGTTCCTGTGGGAAATGACATCAGAGAAAATCATGGCCAGCGAACGCTATCCTTTTGATAATCTTTTCTAATTTTTTAAAAAGATTTTATTTATTTACTTATTTATTTACCTATTTACCTTATTTACCTATTTATTTATTTACTTATTTATTTATTTATTAGACAGAGATCACAAGTAGGCAGAGAGGCAGATAGAGAGAAAGAGAGAGGAATCAGGTTCCCCACTGAGCAGAGAGCCTGATGTGGGGCTCGATCCCAGGACCCTGAGATCATGACCGGAGCTGAAGGCAGAGGCTTAACGCTCTGAGCCACCCAGGCGCCACATTCTTTTCTAATTATTATTAAAAGCAATAACATCTACCAGTTCTGAAGCCCCTACAGTGTGCCAGCTGTTCTATAGGGATCAGACTAACCTGCAGAATAGCATATCATGTTTTCTGAGCAGAAGACCAAGGTCTTAAGGTTAAGTAACTTGCCCAAGTTTGTCAGAATACAGCTTTCCCCTTCTACTGAAAAGTTTCATTATATGTGGAATAAGGTTAATTTCTCCCCCGAATAAATCAAGATTTTACAAACTATGAAGGAAGAATTTTGATTTTCAGAAATTCTTCCACTGTGTAATTCAACACCAAAAATGACACTCAGAACATTTCAAGTATTCAAACCATATTTGTTGAACAAGTAGGTGGATGGATGGTTGGATGGATAGATGGATGGATGGTTGGATGGATGGATGGATGGATGGATGGATGATTGGATGGGTGGATGGATGATTGGATGGGTGGATGGATGATTGGATGGGTGGATGGATGGATGGATGATTGGATGGATGGATGGATGGATGGACGGACGGATGGACAGATGGACGGATGAATGGATCTGCCAGTATTCACTGAGTATTATTCATGCCATTCTGAACACAGGAGATACAGAGATGATGACCAAAGCAAGCAATTTTTTAAAAATGGGATTTTCATTAGGAATCAGGAGTAAACCAAACCAAGACACAGATTCAGGGGTCCTGTACCCTGAAATTCAATTACACGCATGTGGCAGAAGCTAGAACTCTGTAGTGCAAAAATATCCCCCAGGTGACTCTCTTACACATTAAAATTGAGAACCATCCCAAGGTGAAGGGTTCCTAAATTTGCTCAGCCTTAAGAGTCCCCAAAGATTAAGCATACAGGTCCAGGGTCCCAGCCCAGACCAAAAGAATTAGAATATTTAGAGGACGAAGCCAAGTAACCCACGAGGAAGTGAGTTACTGTCTGTGTCTTTTCTTGCTAGCCTACTGGGGATTGTAGGCATTTGATAAAGTGTCCAGGCCTGACAAGGGGAAGGACTAAGCAGAAAACCAAATTGTGGACGTATTTCCCAACCGTACTGATACATCCCTGGTGGTGATTTTCTTCTCTGAGATGACCCATGAACAAGAATTCCTACCATAATTACAGTAATCATAGATTAGGAACTTGCCTCTCTGCAGGGCATAGGCCTAAGATCATTCACCCAAATAGCATCTCATTAAATTCTCAGCCAACCACGAAGTCAAGGTCATTGGCAAATCCCTTGTTAGAAATAGGGAAACTGAGGGTACAAGAGTTTAAGAAACTTGTCAAAGGTCACCTCCCAAGAAACTAGGAGCAAGAATTCAGATCCAGGTCTGGCTGAGCCGGGACTCTCCATCAATAATTACTGGGATCTTTTTTGGACCACATTCATGTTTAGTCTGCTCTCAGACTTCCACCTGCCTGGATTCCCAGCTTTTCCCTTGGTGGCCATAAAACCTCACCAGGAACTTTTCTTCCTCCAGGCTAATTGTTTCTACTTGCCCCTGATAAGGTCCATTAGTGTAAGTCTGCTTTGGGGCAAAGCTGACCTAACAGTGGAAATTGGAAGGCTGTTTAGAAGTCATAGAACCCTAGGTAAGACAAGCCCTCAGTAATTCAATCTGCCAAATATGGATCCTGAAGGACACCTTGCCAGGCTGGTATGATCATGAAACAAACCATATAAATTAAGAAACTGGCCTACATGCGGTGGGGCTCTAACAGTAATTCCCAATTGCTGGAGGTGGACTTCTCCCTAAATCTGAAGTAGCAGAAAGTTCTGCTGTCACTAGGCATTAGGTGCTCCTAGAGCATGTTCAGGTATATCTTGAGTGCACTAAAGACCATGAGCTTCAGGGGTGCCTGGGTGGCTCAGGTGGTTAAGCGACTGCCTTCGGCTCAGGTCATGATCCCAGGGTCCCAGGATTGAGCCAAGTGTTGGGCTCCCCGCTCTGTGGGGCGCTGGCTTCTCCCTCTGCCTTTCACCCCACTTGTGCTCTCTTTTGTTCTCCCTCTCAAATAAATAAATAAATAAATAAATAAATAAATAAATAAATAAAATCTTTAAAAAAAAATAGACCATGAACTTCTTCTCATCCGTCTGTATCTTGCCCCCACAGTGCCTGGGTCTCTGGCTGGTGTATAAGGTTTCAAATAAGTGTTTGTTGAATGAAAAACTTCCCAGTGAAGAAATGCCAAGCCTGGTCATATCCACCATCTCTCTGACCTTCCCTTGCAAGTGTGCAAGCCTCAGCCTCCAGGGTTAAAGCATGAAAGTTAGGCTCTAGCCCTTTGGGATTAAACCCTGCCTCCTCAGCTTAACCATCTCTGTGATCTGGAGCAAGTCTCCCAACGTCTCTGTGTCTCTGTTTCCTCATCTGTGACATGCAGCTGGAAATACAGCCACGTCATAGGGTCGTCACGAAGCATAATATGAATTCATATATGCAAAGCACTTAAAATGGTGCCTGGTGCACAGTCCATGTGATACAGAGTCAATTATTACCATTATTATAGTCTCCTCATCCTACAGATGAGAAAGCTGAGGCTCAGAGTGTCCAAAAGACTCATCTGCCATCATGAACTGGGTCTGTGGCATGGCCACTGCCTTGAACATGTAGCCATATCATCTGGCCATTTATCTGGGCTTCTCGAGAGTTCCCTTGAGCTGGGGGAAGTGCTGTGGAGGGTGGGGGGTGGGTGGGGAATAAAGGCAAAAGTCAAACATTTTCCAGAAAGGAGCCCCATACCCCTTATCCTTTATCCCTGGGAAAGCCCTATGCCTTCTTTCCTGCCCTCCTCTACCTCGTACCCCCATACACCCATTCCAACAGCTCTTCTAGGCAGTGAGCCACAGGGCACCAAACACCCATTGCAAGAAATGACCTGTGCTAAGCGTCCATGGTCTCAACACAGCTTTATTAAAAATTAAGTCGCAAATTATAACACTCGCTGGGGAAGATTTGCTTTCCTCCCAATTACAGTTAATAGAAGAAAATTAATGTAGCAATTAATGTGGCTACTCTCATAGCCCAACGTAATATGCAAAGGGCCACAGCTTCCATTCTGAAACTGCGCCTTGATACAGGGAGAAGCAGGGCCTGGAGCTTAATAAAGTTTTGCTTTTCCTGTGTTTAAACTCTCCGGCCATAACTTACTTAAGAAACACACAGAAAGAGATTATTTAACATTTTAGAGGTTCCCATGAGCCATAAATCATTTTCACACACGCCATATTTGTTGAAAAGGACAGAATACATTCAATTTTACAGTATATTAAACTTCATCTAATTTGAGCGTAAGAACAGACCAGCAAAATAAATGACCAATTTCTGAAGCAGAAATTACCATTTGGTTGGTGCCATTACAGGGTTGCTGGTATTTTATCATGTTCTTAACATAATATTGCTTGTCTAGCGATGCATAGTTATAATGCTATTCCAAATTAGAAGGCGGTGAAGGAGAAGTGCACACAGTTTTTTTTTAATAGGCGTCATTTGTCAGATGTTATTCTGAGGGCTTTGTGCTGATGATAATATGCAGATTAAAGGAGAAGTAAATAGGAAAAAAAGGGGGGGCCACCACCAGGAGGGAAGAGGTGCCCATTCCTGAGCTCTGAGACCTTCAGCTACTGGCGAAAGAGGGATGGCAGGTGACCACGGCCCCCGGACACAGATAACAGTAATTAATTTGTGCAGAAACCTTCCAGGGGGAGGGAGTTTGTGCTGTTGACATAGAGAAAAATACCGCCTGGCCTTCCAACATGGGGTCTCAGCCTGCACGGGAACCACTGTCATCACTGGCTCTGGCAGAGTGCCCTGTTGCTTCTGAAATGCTGTCCCATCCGTTCTCAGCCCAGATGTGCAGAAAAACCCCAATGGGAGGTCACCTGCTTCCTAATTAAGCCTGTGTCAGAAAGGAGAGGACCCAGGCTTAGCCAAGAAAATGCTGCCCAGGGCTCCCACTCATCAACTCAGCCGTTCGTTCTGCAAATAGGAATTAGGAATCTATCAGGTAGCAGGCTTCCATACCGGGCACTTTGAAAAACACAGAGCCTGGACCCTGACTTTCCAGAATGCTTGTGGTCTAAGAAACCAATGGAGCATATGGGTGACAAGTGCAGATTTGGCATGAAGCTACGTGGGTTGGAATCCCAGCCCTGTCCGTTACAAGCTGTGTGATGGTGAGTAAGCTGCAGAACCTCTCTGGGTCTCACTTTTCTCATCTTTAAAAAGCACACTGGTGGGGGGGGCTCAGTGGGTTAAAGCCTCTGCCTTCAGCTCAAGTCATGATCCCAGGGTCCTGGGATCAAGCCCCGCATTGGGCTCTCTGTTCAGCAGGGAGCCTGCTTCCTCCTCTCTCTCTGCCTGCCTCTCTGCCTACTTGTGATCTCTGTCTGTCAAATAAATAAATAAATAAATCTTTAAAAAATAAATAAAGAAAGAAAGAAAGGGGGCACTGGGTGTGGTGCATAAACAATGAATTTTGGAACACTGAAAAAAATTAAAATAAATTTTTTAAAAATTAAGAAGTAAAAAAAAATAAATAAATAATTAAAAGGGCACCCTAGTAGCACCTACTGCACAGAATTAAGACAATGAAACCAGTGACCTGGGGCGCCTGGATGGCTCAGTCCTTAAGCTTCTGCCTTTGGCTGGCTTCCTGACCTCAGGTCCGGAATCAAGGCCAGCGGAGGGCTCCCTGCTCTGCGGGAAGCCTACTTCTCCCTCTCCCACTCCACCTGCTGTGTTCCCTCTCTCACTGTCTCTCTCCTCTCTCTCTCTGTCAAACAGATCAATAAAATCTTTTTTTTTTTTTAATTTGACAGAGAGAGATCACAAGTAGGCAGAGAGGCAGGCAGAGAGAGACGGGGAAGCAGGCTCCCCGTGAGCAGAGAGCCCGATGCGGGACCCGATCCCAGAACCCCGAGATCATGACCTGAGCCGAAGGCAGAGGCCTAACCCACTGAGCCACCCAGGCACCCCCAGATCAATAAAATCTTTTAAAAAAACAGTGACCTGTACTTTGGACAGAGCCTGGCTTGCTATTAGCTAGCATTACCTGCTGTATGTCTAGCCCGTGAATGCTGTCACACCCTAATTCAGGTCATTGTCTTTTCAAACCTGGGGTTCTCTGCCTTCCACCTGGTATCCCAGCCTCCTCTGGTCAATTCTGCATAGAAAAGTCTGGAAGAACTTTGTGGAGGGAAAATGTGATTTCGCTGCACCCTGCCTCCCATTGGCCCTTAGGACAAAGTCCTGGCGTGAGAAGCTCTGTGCCATCAGGACTCCAGACACCCGTCCCACCACCTGCCCTCTGTAATTCTGCTCTCAGGCTACATCCAATGATGAATGGCCCCAGAATGTTCTGTCTTCTCTTTTATTCTCTCACACATCTCCTTGATTTTGTGGAAGCCATCCCCTCTTGTTAGAAGTTCTTCGTCGTGTCTCAGCTAACAGACCCCCTCCTCTGGAAAGCCAACATTCAGGAAGAAGAATAGGTCAGGAGTAGGGACACTGGGTGGTTCAGTCAGTTGGGTGACTGAGTCTTGATATCGGCTCAGGTCATGATACCGGGTCGCGAGATGGAGTCCTATGTCAGCTCTGCTCTGAGCGAGGAGACTGTTTGGGATTCTCTCCTTCTTCCCCCTCCCCCTGCTAATGTGCTCACTCTCTCTTTCTCTTTCTAACTAAAGAAAAAAAATAGCTCAGCTCTCTGCCTCCTAAATTAGGTTCCATCTGGACCCAAAGTGTATAGTCTTCTTTCTTCTTCACACCAACAAACAATTCCCAAACACCATCACGCTGCCTGACCCAAAACTCAATTCTGGCACCGTCAGTCCAGAGGGAGCACCAGATTCCAGGGGCAGGGCTCAGTCCCATAAGACACCCTCTACTTCAGATGCCAATGGCAAACCCCAGTTGTTACCTGTCTTTCTGACTGGCTGGTTATAATTCAGAAGTTCTTATGGTCCCCCTTCTTGGGTTCCATGAATTTGCTAGAATTGCTCACAGAAGCCAGGGAACTCATGAGGCAACCCGTTTATTACACAAGATATTAAAGGAAACGAATCAACAGCCAGATGAAGACATACAGAGGTTCCCCAACAAAGAAGCTTCTGTCCCAGTGGAGCTTGGGGCCCAGCAGGGTGGCACATGGAAACATTCAGGTTCTCCAACTTGGAAGCTCTCAGAGCCACCACCTCCTTTAGGGTTTTTATGGAGGCTTTATGATATAGGCATGATTGAGTAACTCATTGGCCATTGGTGACTGATTTAAACTCTAGCTTCTCTCTCCTCCCCTCAAATCAGGGGGTGGGACCAAAAGTTCTAAACTGTGTTCAAGATTGGTTCACTTGGCAACCAGACCCCATCATTAGGTGTTTTCCAAAAGTCACCTCATCAACATCAACCCAATTGTGGTGGAAAAGGGGCTGGTGAGGAAGAACAAAACATTCATTTCACCTTCATGGCTATGATAAGACTCCAGGGACGGGAGACAAGAGACCAAACATTATCACAAAAGATGCTCCCTTTGCTCTTATAGCTTCAGAAATTCTAAGGGTTTGGGGAGCAGGGAGCCAGGAATGATGGACAAAGACCAAACATATATGAGATATATATTTTGGTCATCTCTACACCACATAGGTATTTTTTCTGGGTCACAATATGGCACCCCAAACCCCTTGTGTTTCCCTCGCTATAGCTCATCATGCACCAGAATACAATCATTGGCCATCTTGTTTATTGCTGTCAATGGAGTATGAGTCCCAGTAGAGTCGGGACTGTGTCTTTCAAGTTCTCCACTTATATCCCAAGTACCATGCACGGGACCATAATTATCAGTTGAATAAATGAGCAAATCAATGAGACTCAGCTGCCTCTGAGCCCAGAGCCTCGCTCTCACCCTTTGTAGCATCAAGACCCACAACACGATGAGAAGAGGCTCAGGGCTGGTGCAGTGCCAAGGTATGCCAGGCACAATCAGGGCTCCCCACAAGCCTCAGATTTATGCCCTATGCTCATGGCTGTGGGGCCAACCTCCCAGATCACATAAATCACCATGCAGAAATCTGGTTCCCGAGCTGGGGAGCCTCCTAAACTCATAGCACTTTGCAGAGGAGCCACTGGAATTAGGCATAAATCCACTTCTTGATTGAATAAGCAAACACCCCACTGCTCGAAATGATTTACTAAATTATAATGCACAGTGACAGAACCTGGGAGGTTTGGAGCATGAACCTGCTTGACAATCGGACCTCCTCCAGCCCCATGGACTCCTCCCAGTCTGCCCCTCCCTGGTTCCCCCGTGACTTCTCTCCATCCCCTAGACCGATCAACCAACATTCACAGAGCATGCCCACCATGCCACATAATTTAACTGATGCGACAACCCTAGAAATTTGGGGTCATAGCATTTGAGGTCCAGAGAGTTTAGGAAACCCCCAATATCACACAGCTAGTAAGTAGGCAGCATTAAGATCCAACCTGCAAAACGTTCACCAAGCCCAACAATATTTCTCTTACGACTAGATCCTCTTTTGTCATATTTCCACTTTCTCCACAAATACCTCTTCTCGCTTCCTCTATTTTATGCTTTTTATTTCTTCCCCCAACTTCACTAATTTGTAATTGGTATACCAAAAAAAAAAAAAAAAGGCACATTATTAGTATATACATTTCCATGAGTTTGGACATAGGTCATACCACCATCACTACAATCAAGGTAATAAAAATAGCCATCACCCCATCTCCAAAAGTTGCCTGTGTCCCTTTATTGTGTTTTATTTGTCTTCTGCTTTTCGATTATTTGGGTTTTTTTGTTATGGGGAGTAGGGACACTTACAGGAGATCTGCCATCTTAACAAATGTTTAAGTGCACGATGCCTTCTTCTTAGATACGGGCGCCATGTTGTACATCTAGAATTTACTCATCTCATGTGTCTACAATTTCAACTCTCCCTGCCCCCACTCCCTTGTAACTTCCCTTCCACTGGCTACTTCTATATGCTAGACAATTTAAGACATCTTACATAACAGGAACCATGCAGCATTTGTCCTTCTGCGACTGATAGGGTAGGTTATGTGGAAGGGAAGGGACAGTACTCCCAGATTGCAGGGGCCTAATACAACAGAAGTTTTTCTATTTTTGTTGTTGTCATTCAGCCTACACATTTTCTGTCTTGTTTTGTTTTAAAGATTTATTTATTTATTTATTGAGACAGAGAGAGAAAGAGAGAGAGCAAGAGCAGAGAAGGGGGCAGAGAGAGAGGGAGAGAGAATCTCAAGCAGACTCCATGCCCAGCATAGAGCCTAATGCAGGGCTTGATCTCATGACCCTGAGATCATGACCTGAGCTGAAATCCAGAGTTGGACGCTTAATTGACAGAGCTGCCCAGGTGCCCCCAGCCTGCATGTTTAATACACTCAAGCTTGGGGTGACTCAGGCACTTAGGGCCAGCAGACAATCCCTCCTAGAGTACAGCATTTAGAACACAGGGCCATCTTGGTCACACAGTGGCAGGAAAAGAGAGATGGGAGCTTAGCGCTAGCAATTCAGTGGTTTCCACCAAAAGTACACCTGATCCCACGGCTTGTAAGCCACCGGACATGACTAGTAATGCGGTCCCATTGACCCACAACCAGATACCGAAGTACCGCAGACCCTAGAGAACACAACGTCTTTTTTTATGCAACACCTTCATGCTCCCTTCTTGTTCTCATTCACTCGTTGATTCATTCAACAGATATTCACTGAGCTTATGCAATATGCCAGGGCAGTGTGCTGATGTTGGGAATACAGAGGCGAAGCAAAACACACATGATCCCTGGATTTGAGAAGCTTGCTTTGTGATTAGGGGCACATATATTAATCCAATTAGCGTGCAAGTAAACAGGACTGTGTCAAGTTCCATAAGAGATAACCCAATGGCTTTATGAAAACCTATAACAAAAGCGGGCTCTAACCTGGGAAATCAGGAAAAGCTTTTGTTCAGATAGTTTTTGATCACAGGCAACAGAATCCACCTCTGCCCAAATTAAGAAGAGAAAGAATATGATCCAACGATATTCGGTAGCTCACAGACATGAATCTACATCATCCCTGATTCTTTCAATTTGAAATCTGGGCTACGTATATTTGTTTGGTGAAGTGGTGTCTCCTTCCTAGCTGCAAGGCATTCTAGAAACAAAATTAACTGGCGTTTTCAGATGCCCCCAAAGAATGACAAATGTAGGGGCACCTGGGGGGCTCAGTGGGTTAAAGCCTCTGCCTTCAGCTCAGGTCATGATCCCAGGGTCCTGGGATCAAGCCCCTCATCTACTCTCTGCTCAGTGGGGAGCCTGCTTCCTCCATTCTCTCTCTCTCTGCCTGCCTCTCTGCCTACTTGAGGTCTCTGTCAAATAAATAAATTTTAAAAGTTAAAAAAAAAAGAATAATAAATGTCTGTTACAGCTACTCCAGGAAAGTAACATTGGAGCTCATATTTAAAGGAGTAATGGGAGCTACCAAAAGGAATAAGAAAGGGAGTGATCATCTTATACTTTCCTTCCTCCATACCTAAAAAAATTGAAATTCATGTAAAAGTAGAGATAATATAACGAAAGTCAATGCATCCATCACTTTGCTTCAACAATAAAGAACTTAATCTGGTTTCACTTATACCCTGCCCACTTTTCTGTGCCCCTATATGCATATTTTAAAATCCCAAACATCAGGTAGATAGTTTATTTATATATATTTATGCAAAATAAGAACCCATGTATAAAAACAACATAACCTTGATGTAATTATCACACCTAAAAAATTATTTGATATCCCTAAATGCCTAATTAGCATTGACATCTCCTTGATTATCTGAAAAACTGTTATACAGCATGACTGATCTGAATCCAAATGAAATCCATATATTGTGATTAATTTACACGTCTCCTAACTCTCTTTTAACATATAGGTACATCCTGCATCTATTTTTCTCGTAATAGGTAAGAAGACACAGAGTCAGACATAGACACAGACACAAAAAATGATAGGGACATAGTCATAGACATAGTCATAGGCACAGACATAAATATAGACAGCTAAATAAAAAAAAAAAAACTGAGTCATTTGTTCCGAGGAGCTCCTCATAGTCTGAATTTTGCCAGTTGTTCCTCTGTCCCCTATATTTCCTCTAAACTGATGTTAGGCCCAGAGGCTTGATAAAATTCAAGTCCAGATTTTTGGCAAGACTATATCATGAGAGATGAATATTTCTGTATTCATCTCCCATGATGTATCATGTATCTAGTATCATGTATTCTGTATCATGTAATTTCTTTTTTTTTTAAGATTTTTATCTATTTATCTGACAGACAGAGATCACAAGTAGGCAGAGAGGCAGGCAGAGAGAGAGAGAGAGGAGGAAGCAGGCTCCCTGCAGGGCAGAAAGCCCAACGTGGGGCTCGATCCCAGGACCCTGGAATCATGATCCGAGCTGAAGGCAGAGGCTTAACCCACTGAGCCACCCAGGCGCCCCTGTATCATGTAATTTCTGATTGTATTTCTGTGATGCCATTGTTAATAGAGAGATGTATTCATTAGGAGTTACAAAATGATGATATATGTGTTCTATTATTACTTCTTTGTTCATTAGGTGGGGTATAAAATTAATATAGGAGTCAGGATAAATGTTAAAATGCTTTTTTTTTTTACCAGTTTCCTTCCTTTCCTTTCCTTCCCTTCCCTTCCTTCCTTTCTTCTTTTTGTGGGTACCAAAGCAAGGATTATTGAATGATAGCTAAATCATGGTACAAAGCTCCTGAGGAAGGAGGTAACCCAAGAGGGTTGCCCTATTTACCAGTTTTCAAAACAATGGGTTGGCTCTCCAGCATTTTCCAACAGTAAACCATGAACTATTTGTTTAGAATCATCATGAACTCATGAATTTAAATACATTTGATATACTTTAATCCACTGAAGTTAGTATTTTCACTAATATTCTAGTAGTCCTAGATTTGCCATTGGGATCTTATTCATGTTGGTTTCTGAGTCCCTGACTAAAGACCAGTCCTTTCTTATGGCTTTCTTGCTCTCTAGAATGATAACAAATTTCACGCTCATCTTGCACGTTCTCTATCCTAGTCCTAGATTCAGCCATTTGGCCAATTAGTCCTGATTCCATTGGGTGGAAAATGGTATGTAGAGATTATGATATGAGCACTAAGGGTGTCCACAGCAAGTGGGTTGATCATTGTTTCTGGGCTTTTTCAGTGGACTCCATACTTATTCATCTCTTCCTCTTCTTTTCCCTATACTTCCTCTACCTCCCCACTTCTTAACTTATTGAAAGAGAGAATGACCTGTTCCATACCTCACATATGACTACCCAATTCCCACTGTCTCCCATAACATGGGGAAGACTATCATAATTAAGAAAAAGAAGCATAGATTCAATGAAGGAATGTGGACTCAAACTCACTTTAAGGTTAGAACTAACACTCAGCTGTTAAGGCTGGTAATTACTTATACTGGTAATTACTTGCACTAGTAGCTACTTACACTGGTAGTTACACCCACTGATTAACTTTCCAAGAGATAGAACTTGCAAACATCCTATAAACCTCATTATTCAGGGGCGCCTGGGTGGCTCAGTGGGTTGGGCCGCTGCCTTCGGCTCGGGTCATGATCTCAGGGTCCTGGGATCGAGCCCCGCATCGGGCTCTCTGCTCAGCAAGGAGCCTGCTTCCTCCTCTCTCTCTGCCTGCCTCTCTGCCTGCTTGTGATCTCTGTCTGTCAAATAAATAAATAAAATCTTTAAAAAAAAAAAAAAACCTCATTATTCATATTATTCATCCAACCCTAGCTTACTGGAGGGAGTTGTATGTGAAAAAAAAAATCAGTATCATTCAGCACATTGGTGCCATAACAGAACTTTCTACAAGGGTGTGGATTTAGCACAATGTGGTGAGGATCTGATTGGTTGAGACAGGAGAAAGCCAGGGAATTCCTCAAGGGAGATTTGATCCCTATGCTACATTTAAAGAATTCATGAAAGTGTAGCTATCGCAGAAGGATAGAGCTTCTAGATATAGGTAATAGCATATCAAAGAAATAATGTGCATAACTTGGGTTGGACTAGAATGAGCAAGACGATACGGACATTACTACAATTGACCGAGTGTGAACTGACAAGGGCTTGACCTAGATCAATGAGAAGGAAGGAGCGAGAAACTTCAGAGGCATGGGCAGGGAAATAGGCATTACCGGAAGTACTAAATTCATGGGGTGAGACCACAAGGAATATTCGAGATAGATGGCCTGAGAGACTCAAGTCAGAGTAGGAGTTCAGATGAAAAGTAATATTTTGATGGTGAAAGTGAAGACTTTATTCCAGGATGTGATAAGTTGGACGTGCTCAGGTGGCTATGCACAGGAAAGCGTTGGGTACCCTGAGGCTAGACTTCGGGTACATAGGAGAAGAGTTTATGATGCTCAGGGTGCCTCTTATATCTGGCTCCCTCTGAACAGCCTGACCATAAACAGATTTTTAGGTGAAGCTGTCAATGCCTTAAACCACGGCTACAACTGATGGTGGAATCAGGGCTTGGCCAAGATCAGACCAACAGCTGTGAAGTGGCCTAATGTGGGCATGCTATATTGTGCCTAGCAACCACCTGAGTCTATCTACTGGGGACGGTCAAATGACTTAGATCATTTCTCTTGGGAAGTTCACCTAAGAGAGAGAGACACGGGAGACCACAGAGAAGTCTAGACATCCACAGAGGGAAGCAAGAAGAAAACATCAAGAGACAATGGGTGCTGGAAGGGAATCAGACAGATTCCCAGTAGACACAGCACAATTAGAAACACAGAAATCTTACCCAGAGGCCAAGACCCCAGAGATGCCGATGAATTCTGAACGACATTCTAGTTCATTCTCCAGGGACAAGTGCTAACATAATTTGCTAACGTGGCAGGAATGTGTGCCTGGGCTGGGAATGGAATTCAGATGCATCTGACAGGTCCACTTAAATGACACTCCTCCATGCTGGTATGCCCAGGGGAGGCTTCTTGTAAAGTTGGAGAGGATGGTTTCTGTGCATAGGGGACAACAATGGACAGAGTATGGCTTCTGTCACTGGTGAAAACAGGTGTGCCAAAGCTGAAGCATTCTGTGAAACATGGGACAAGGGGTGCACTGCCTCTTTGGCCAAGCAATGGGAGTGTCACACAGAACGAGGGACAGAATTCTTACCCAACCGCCATGGAACCCAACGCTGCTTTGATAACTTGAGGACGAATAGTGTCCCTGAAAACACTGGCATTTTTCATATGTACCATTAACCATAGAAGAGATGTCAATGAAATGGTGGTGAAGAGAACACAGGAAGCTTCAGTGTATTTATTTCCCTGTGTCCCTGAGACACCCGGTGAACCCGATTCCTGCGGTCAGAGAGATATGGGTCCTGGTGCCAACGTACCCTCATCGGTCATCACGGGATTTCCAAACCTCAGCGTCTGGTTACCTGTACTCCCCGCTGCATCCTTACAACAAACGCCCCTCTCTCTACACCGAGTCAACTTTCTTTGTAATTATAACAAGCCTAATAGACATCATCGGAGGACATAAAAATATAGATTGGACTCTCACCGACAGCAGAAAGCTTTTCCAATTAACACCTTCCTGTCTGACCTTGATATGCTTTGGGCTTCCGTGGAAGGCTCCAGAAAGTTAGCAGTTTCATGTATCAGCCCTAAACGTGGCAATAATTACCTTCGAGTGACTGACGTGGCAGCCTCTGCCCTGCCCTTGCTCTTGGAATCTCAGTGATGACACCAGTTCTTTGCATGGAGTAATTTTCCTACCAGAAAGTCCCACGTGTAGGCAGATAAGTAGGGTCTCGAGGAGTTCATTGTCAATGCAACGGCTCTCCCATCAGCGTGCAGATTTCCCTTACTCAGCATTTTGGTCTGGAACTCACGCACTGGCAGGGGCATTCTCGCGACTGCCTGTGGCACCCGCCAAGGCCGATGACAGTAGCAGCCTTGATGCTGTTACTTTACAGAGGTTTTCTTGGCCTCTCTCAACCTCTCGGAGACTTTCCCATGTACTAGCTCTGAGCTGAGTGGCAGCTCTGTGAAGCTACAGCTGGACATGTGTCCTGTGTCCTTGGGGAAGAAGCCGAGGGGGCGGGGCGGGGCCATCTCTGCCTGGAAAAGCTGCCACCATGTGTTTCAAAGCCCCCCAACCCCCACGGTCCCCATGGCTTCCTCATGCTAGCATGAGCTTCCATCATCACAAATGGAGGAAATGCCGACGATCAGAATAAGGAAGCATTGCTCCACAATCGGGCAAATCGGCCAGGCAGTGCATGGAAGGAGGGAGAAGAGAGAGGGGTAGTTCTGGGGGCCGGGGGTGGGGGTTGGAATTATTGGAATGGAATTATTTCATTTGGCTCACAAACAAACCCAAGGTTTTGACATTGTGCCCCCTCGTTTGGAAACAAGAAAATGAGGCTCATCCCAGGTGGTCACTGACCAGTCGATTCCACCCCAGATTTTCTTGACACCAAAAATGAGCGGCTTTCACCAGGACACTGAATTCAGCCTCCTCGCTGCCAGGGTCTGAGCAAGAGACATGAGAGAGTCCAAAGGTGTGCTGGCAAAGAAACGCAGGTGGCCAAACGCCCAAAGCAGGACCCCACCAGACAATTCCACACCCCATGAGCTAACCAGAAACTAAGCACGGTCTCCATCCTCCCCCAAGCAGGTGGGAGACCCAGGAAAAGCCTGAAGTCCCTGGTAAGGAAGTGAGTAACTCCTCACTTGTTCTCCTGTTTCCTACCACCTGTCACTTCAAACCTTCTTCATCTCTCATGAAGATCCAGCGGCCACAGCCCGTTTACTCTGACATCTGTCATCAGAACCAGCCATAGACGTGCTTTCGAACCATTCGTGAGATCCCGCCTTCCTTTTACTCAAAACTCTCGGATGGCTGCCCTTGCCTCTCTGAATTAAAGCTGGAGTATTTGCAGTGACCCACACAGCTCTTCCTTTTCAGCATCATCCTCTCTCTGAGACGCCACTTACCGTATCCCCAGCACATGCCATGCAGAAAGCACTCACTGACACATGTCTGCTCAGAAGAGCAAATGAGGCAGAAGTCCCCTGCAGGTCCACATGCCGAGGTTAATGTCCTAGGGAATGGCTCTCACTCATGATCTCTGCCTCCTGTTGTTCAAAACCTTTGCATAATCCCTTCCCCTTGTGTGGGGGGGCGGGATCTGTGACTTCCTCCACATCAATAGAATATGGCAAGAGTATTGGGGTACATACCCCGTGATGGCTATGTGATTACGTACTAAGCTGGTAGTGTTGGAGCATCTGGGTGCTCAGTCGGTTGAGTGTCTGCCTTTGGCTCAGCTCATGATCCCATGGAGGTTCTGAGATCAAGCCCCTCATTGGGCTCCCTGCTCAGCTGGGAGTCTGCTTCTCCGTCTCCCTCTGATTCTCCCACCACTTGTGCTCTCTCTCTTTCATTTTCTCTCAAATAAATAAATAAAACCTTTTTAAAAAAAAGATAGTAGTGGGGGGCGCCTGGGTGGCTCAGTGGGTTAAGCCTCTGCCTTTAGCTCAGGTCATAATCTCAGGGTCCTAGGATCTAGCCTCGCATTGGGCTCTCTGCTCAGTGGGGAGCCTCCTTCCTCCTCTCTCTCTGCCTGCCTCTCTGCCTACTTGTGATCTCTGTCTAATAAAAAAAAAGAAAAAAGATAGTAGTGTTCATCTTGCTAGATTCTCTCTGACCCCCTGTTGACTTTGGGTAGGCGAGTTGCCGTGTTGTAGGCTACCCACCAGAAGCCCTATACGTCCAGGAACTGAAGGTCACCTCTAGAAGCTGAGGGTAGCCTCCCATCAAGAGCCAGCCATAAAGTATCACCCTCAGTGTTATAATCACAAGGAATTGTGATATTCCGACAAACGAAGGTCTTTCGCTGCTTGCAGTCCTCGCCGACATCTTGACAGCAACCACAGAAGGCCCCGAGCCGGGGACCCAGCTAAGCCATGCCTGGTTCCCGGAACTATACGATAAAAAAAAAAAAACATGTGTCGCTTTCAGCTACTAAACGTTCGATCATTTGTTATGCAGCCGTAAAAAACGAATACAAACAGGCTAATACTCATGGTCTGTTAACCATCCTATGAAGGATCCTAGGTCAGAGATGATGTATCTGTTAGCTTGTGCTGTGTGACAAGCCACGGCAAGACCTTCGTGATCTGAGACAATAAGCACTTTTGCTTCTGTCTCTGTGGGTTAACAGAGTGTTTCTTACAGTGTGAGCCAACAGGACCCATCTCTACGAGACTCCCCCACGCATCTTTGAGCAGCTGGCAGGTCAGCCGGATTATCTCCGATGACCTCGCCCACGGATGGAATGTTCGGCAGGCCATTAGCTCTTGTGACAGAAGAAACTGGGCTACATGATTTCCATCACTGGGCCGGCTAGCCTGAGCTCCTTCCCATGGTCCTGGGATGTGAAGGGCACCAAGACAGAGTGATCCTCAATGCCCATGTGCTACTTAAGGCTCTGCCTTCATCACATTTACTAATATCCCTTTAGCCAAAGCAAGTCATGTGGCTCAGCTAGATTCAAGAGTCCAGAAACAGACCCCATCTCTTCACGGGAAGAGTGACAAAGTCACACTGTGAAGGAACCCAGGGATGGAAGGGTTCGGTGGCCACCTGTGCACTCTACTCCAAGAAAGAAGAGTCATTCTAGGTATCACTCACTGGTGGACCGAGGCTAATATTTGCCTTCAGGTGAGGATGAGTTGACATAGAGAAGCTTTAATGGAGAGAGAGAAGGGGCCAGAGCAGTGATCAACCCAGCAGGACTGCAGGGATCCAGTATTGGAATCTAGAACTCTCCTTCCCCTTCTTCCAACTCACTCTCCTGGTGAGACCTCCTGTAAGAACTTCTAGTTCACCTAGGACTCCTCCTCATCATTCCTCTTGCCTATTTAGTTCATTGTAAAGATCTGGGACTTCTTTCTTCATCTTGATTTCTCCATTCATCCCTCATTCATTCATTCACTTGTTGAATAATAATGTTTCAAGTTCCTATAGTAAACTAGGCCTTAATTAATTCTTCTGTTGACACAAGCTACCCTCTCTTTTTTTTTCTTTTTTTTTAAAGATTTATTTCTTTATTTGAGAGAGAGAGACAACACAAATGGGAGGGGTAGGGAGAGGGAGAGGGAATCCCAAGCAGACTCCCCATAGAGCCCAAGGTGGGGCTCAATCTCACAACCCCAGGATCATGACCTGAGCTGAAACCAGGAGTGAGATGCTTAACCAACTGTGCTACCCAGGTGCCCCCATCCCTTTCTTACACAAAATCTCTCATTTGTATGTCTGACACCAACATTCTTAAGTACGTGTGCATGCATACACTTGTCTTATTCTTTCAGAATTTTATATTTTTCTTCATGCTCATCGAGTGGATCTTAACTAAAAGATGTCTTTCAAACTTTTTCATCTCCAAAATTTTTCCGTGGGAGGGAAGGAAGTACTTGCAAAACGAAACATTTTAGAAACCAGGGAGCAGTCCAAGAGATGTTTCTTCCCATGTTTGCGGATCATACCAAGGACCCACCTGCGAAGCCCAGGCAAGGAGCAGTCACTTTTCTTGGACTTAGTCCATGGTAGGAAGAAGGGCAATGGTGGGACAGGTGCAGCTAAGACACACCACTGAACAATGCCCAAAGTCAAGGATTAAAATGGAGGGTGGGCTGGGGAACTAGAGCGATCCCAGCAGAGACTGTCATCCTGGCTGCCTACTGGGATCACCTGGGGAACTCTGCAACATAACAGTATTTGCATTCCAGGCCCCAGTGAGTCTGATCCCATCACACTAGAGCTGGGCCACGGTACTGGCCCATTATACAAGCTCTCCCAGGGGACTCTCATAGGCAGCTGTAGTGAGAACCACTGAGCCAAGGAACAGCCAGAAAATTTCATCTCTCTTGCTGCAATCCAAATGAAGTTCTTTTATTTTTTATTTGAGAGACAGACAGATAGACAAACAGAGAGTGGGAAGGGGCAGGAGGGGAGAGAGAGAGAATCTCAAGCAGACTCTGCATTGGGCAAGGAACCCGACACAGGGCTCAAGGCCAGGACCCTGAGATCATGACCTGAGCTCAACTGACTGAGTCACCCAGACACCTCCTAAATGAAATTCTTAATTCTCAGCTTGCTTCCCACTCCTTTTTCCTTCCTTTCCCTGCGGTTCATCTTGTTTCCCCCTTAGTCAGCTCTTCCCACATCCATAGCTGCACCAGTTCTAATCTCTTCTCCGACATTGAGTTTCTCCACTACTGAGCCCGGGGCACCTCACTTCCCTGCATGACACAACATAGTGTCACAGTGAAGGTTCATGGCACGATGGAAGGAAGGCGACTTTCAGCATCACTCGGGAGAACGCTCCGGGGGAATTCAAAAGACGGGGCTCCAGAGAAATGGGGTGTCGGCACCGTGATCCTACCCATTCCAAAATCTCTGAACTAAAGTAATATCATCCAAGACCATGGTTCTCAGAGCAGGGTCCCCAGATAGGCAGAATCAGCACCACCTGGGAACTAGTTAGAAATGCAGGGGCGCCTGGGTGGCTCAGTGGGTTAAAGCCTCTGCCTTCAGCTCAGGTCATGATCTTAGGGTCCTGGGATCGAGCCCCGCATCGGGCTCTCTGCTCAGCAGGGAGCCTGCTTCCCCCTCTCTCTCTGCCTGCCTCTCTGCCTACTGGTGATCTCTGTCGAATAAATAAATAAAATCTTTAAAAAAAAAGAAAGAAAGAAAGAAAGAAATGCAGAAGACTGCTCCTTCAGACCTGCTGAGTTAGAACTCTGAGTGGGAAAGGAAGGGACAGGAACGTCTGTTTTAACCAGCCTGCAGGTAATTCCAACACTAAGTCACGACTGAGAATTGTTCTAGCGGATGTTCAGAACGAGAGCTGTGCGAAACGTTAAATTATGCTTTGGGAAGACGGAGGATGTATAATGCATCTTAAATAGATTCCCACCAACACATCTAAAGTCTACAATTCAGTGGCGATGATAAGAAGTCTGATTGACTCCAATTGTTTTCCGTTCTTCTGATCCCTCATTCCGTAAGTGACAGCCCTGACTTCGTCCTGGGCATATGGATCCTGCCTTCTCTTAGCAGGAAAGACACGCGGACAAATAATTATGACAGGTATAGAAGTCACGAGACCTAGACCAGGCCTTTGAAGCCCTACAGAGAGGGTGGGGACGACTCTGCCTGTCGCACCAGGCGGGTTCCCAGAGAAGGTCGTCTGGTCCTGGGTCTCAAAAGAAGGAAGTCATTCCCGAGACGCAGAGGGAGGCAGGGAGCCCAGGCAGAAAAGCCAGCTAGCGAAGGGCACCAACACCGCAGAGGACATGGCGTGCTCAGGGCACAGCAGGCCCCTTGAACTTCAAGGGTTGCTGTGTCGGTAATAGTATGTGGAGGCTGGAATCCTGGGACACGGAGAACACAAAAGAATGTTTTCATCAAGGTGCACAGGGGAAGTGGAAGCCTTTCCGTCTGGACTTCCCCTTTGCTGCCATCGGATTCTTCCGCAAAGCCTGCCAGTTCCTGAAATCAATATTTCTGTTTCTTCTCCTCGGCCTGTCTCTCAGCATCTCTTATCACGACGCTTCAAATACGGCCTGTATATTCCTCAGCTCGCACCTGTCAGTGCTGGCGAGAGAGGGGAGACTGTAACAGAAAGTGGGCCAAGGCCTCAGAGGTACACGGCTTGGCTGTCTTCATTCGCAGTGGTGTGTGTGTGTGTGTGTGTGTGTGTGCGCGCGCGCGCGCGCGCAGGAAGACGGGTATGACAAAGGGATTGTCATCATGATAATCTTTTAGGGCAGGAAAGCCACTTAAATATCACCTGGATATCCCTCTTTCTATTGTAAGTTTTTTTTTTTTTTTAATGGCCCAGAGAGGTCACTGTGATTGTCCAAAATTATACAGCAATACTCATATGGGTAGGAAGCATGGAGGAATTCGTTGTCCCCACATCTAACTGCCTATGAGAAACTCCTGGGAAGCTTTTTAAACATAGATTCTTAAAAAAACAAATGAATAAAAATAGATGGTTAGCATCTCTTCAGACTGGCCGAACTAAAATTTTTTAGAGTATCTGTACCTTTTACAAAGCTGCCTAGATATTCTGTTGCATAGCCAAGTCTGAGAACCATGATGTGGGATAAAAATCCAGAGGCTTGGAATGTGATATATTAGAATTATTCTCAGTCCAAGTTCTTAATTCATACTGGCAAAAGCCATAACAGGGATTCATTGTTCATGAAACTAATTCCAGGATTAACGACTTCAGGCCTGGCTGGCTCCAGGGGCTGGGAATACTGTCATAATCTCTCTTCATCCCTCAGTTCTCCTTCATTCTCAATGGTTTCTCCTCTACAGTGGCAAAAACAACCACTAATGACTCAGAGTTTGCATCTTATCACCTTAGCAATTCTGGCAGAATGAGTGCCTCTCTCAAATAACTCCATCAAAATTATCTGGATGAGGTCTCATTGGCCTGCCTGTCCCATACCCTACACCCATCCCTGAATCAGCCAGTGTGCTGGAGGAATGCTCTAAGTAGCCAGCCTTAAACCACAGGCCCAACTCTGGATCCAAAGATTTGTGGAGTATACCCTGAAAATAAAGCAGGAATAGTTCCCAGAGGGAAAAAATAGGGCTACAGGAGAAAGGAGGGCGAGAGTCAGGCCCAGAGAATGAAAACAATGAGTCACCAGACTTGGGTCCCCATCATTGGGGGCCATCAATGCTAGAACTGGGACCAAAACTTAAGACTCCCATGAATCATACTGAGAGGAGGTGAGGTGCTTAGATAGTAACCAATACCATGGCCAAGCAAAGACCTGTATGAGCTCTTTGGGCTAGCTGAATGGCTGGGCTTTCTATAAACAGACTCTGATCACATGCCTCACAAAATCCCAGGTTCCAGAAGGGCCTTCTCTCGTTCTTCCCAAATACTTATTCTATCCCAGGAATACAGTTTTAGGGGACACACTTCTCAGACTCCCTTGCACCTATCAGTGAATGATACACTGAGGGGGCATGGACCCCTCTTCTCTCATTATCTCCTCCTCCCTTGATGGGAGAGGGAGAGAAATGGGGCAGGGGATTTGGACCACAAGAGGAAGCTTCATGCTGAGGGAAGGCAGAGCCCCTGCTTAGCCTGTCTACTGCCTAGCTACCCCCGGGACTCTTCCATGAGAGAGAAACAAAACTCCATTTTGTTTAAGACACTTGAATTTGGAGTCTCTCTCTTATAACAGCCTAGCCTTACCCTCACCCATCAACTATCCTTATCATTCAGCCAAATCCTTTCCTTTCAGCTCCTTTCAAGGTCTGGGTCTCTATTCTATCATTTCCCAACTTTTTAATCCACTGGCAGGTTCCTTACCTTTGCTCATGCCATGGGCCTCAGGACCCTGGTTCTGGACGTCTAGTTTCCAGCTGGGAGAAGTAAGGACCACAGTCCTAGGACCATCTAGTGCCTGGAGAAAGGAGTAGCACATAGATCCCCAGCCTCCAACCGGTCACTAGAATTCATTTCCAAATAACTTCTGGTCAGCTCAAGAGACAGCATTCCCAGACACTGAGGTGACTTTCTCACAGCCGTGAGGTGTCAGGGATCTTCCAAGCACAGATGAATTCTCCCTCTATTTAATGTGAAGGAAAATGAGGACCCCCCACAAGGCAAAACCAGCCAATTTATTTCATGTTCTCTTTGGAGGCTTTTCCCCATTGTGGTGTAGACTCAGGGGTTCACCGGCTGGACCTGAGCAGTTTCGTGAACCAGAAGACAAGAGGCGACTATGACAGATAACACTGTAGTGAAAATATTTGTACATAGATCTTTTTTTTCTTTTCTTGAATTACATTTACGGAATTTTTCGAGGACATATGTACATGCATATGTGTGTGTATGTGTGTATAGAGATTTGTATGTGTGTATATATATGTTTTTAACTTTACTTCCTAAAAGTGGAGTATTGATTTGCATTGCTATTCATATATTATGTAAAATGTATTTTAATACACATAAGCAGTGTGTCTATGGGATGTGTGTGTGTGTTTTACACACACACGGATATGCAAACACACATGTGGGTAAGTTATCATGTTAACTCACTGAATCTTTCTGGAATCTGTGGAGGAAGAACCTGTATGTCTATATTCATTACGGTTAATTTCCTCTGTCCAAATGATGACAAGGAGCATAAAGTCCACAGTAAACATGACAAACAGATTTACTGAGAACTGACTGACACATGCTATGCTCAAGACTAAGTTCTTTTTGTCTAAGACAAAACGAAAGTGGGGCCACTGTCCAGTTAGGAACCCCAGTTTAAAAATCCACAGACTGGAACGCCTGGGTGGCTCAGTGGGTAAAGCCTTTGCCTTCGGCTGAGGTCATGATCTCAGGGTCCTGGGATCGAGCCCCGCATCAGGCTCTCTGCTCAGCGGGGAACCTGCTTCCTTCTCTCTCTCTCTGCCTGCCTCTCTGCCTATTTGTGATCTCTCTCTGTCAAATAAATAAATAAATAAAATCTTTAAAAGAATAAAATAAAATAAAAATCCACAGACTGAAGTAAATACAAGTTGAGTGACTCCCCAAGTTAGCAAGAACAGACCAGAAGCAGGACCCAGTGTCTGAGGCAAAAGCTCTACGCGATCGGAAATAAAATCGGATCAGAATCCATGAAAGGTCTTGACCAGGCTCTCTCCGTGCAGCCCACTGTGCAAGCCCCTAGGGCCCCATGGAGATGCATCCTCTACATACTTTTATGGGCCAACACCTCTTTCCACCAAAGGGCACTTCCTAAGCACTCAAGGAGGGAACACGTACCTTCCCTAATATTGGGGGACCCACGGTCTGTAGGCTCTAGACATAAGTTAATCTCATGGTTTTTCATGCTTTTAATATTTCCCACTACCACCCCACGTATTGGAAGGATGGAGCATCGTGTTCCTCAAACTTCAGCTATTTCGTGCCTAACACCCGTATGATTTGGTCTACCTATGTGCTAGCTGTGCTCCAATATAAATATTAATATGATCATAATATTTATAGAATAGTAATAATGCCACTCGCTGAATAGATACTAAGTGGCAGTTGCCATGTGCTAACTCATTGTAATTCACTACAGTTCCCCATGCTAAGTGCTACATTTCCCATTTCTCAAATAAGGCAAGGAGAGGCACAGAGAGTTTGAGTAACTTGTCTAAGGTCACAGGGTTGAGAAGTGGTAGTGTCTGGTTCCTAATCATTCAACCCAACTACCACAGCCTGCTGGTATTTTTCCTGATTTGAATAACCTTATTTTTTTTTTCCTTTTTACCCATCTATCTATCTCAATCTCCTACTCAGCTCAAGATCCATGAACCCCATGTTTCCTGGGCCCTTAAAATCTTCTTGAAAACACATTAAAATAAATACACAATTATTACAATAAAAAGGGTCACCATAAAATCAGCCCACCCACCGATAGAAGCATGAATGTCCACTTCTGGAAATTAAGACGAGCAGAGCCCTCGATTTTGCTATAACATCTTACATCTGGGCTCTGACTCTTCCCCCTACTGGGTGAGGGACTCTGGGCTGTCTCTTTACCCTCGTGTGCTTTCCTTCTGTCAAATGGGAACTAGAGCATGGGTATCTGTGAGTGGGGTAAAGAGAGAACAATATGTATATGAGAAAAATTATGAAAATAGCTAATACCATGCTTAACACAGAGTGATTTTTTTTAAAAAGACAAAACTAGAATACATAGTGTCTGTTCTGCACCCAAAGCTGAAGAAGGGAAATGCAGTCAGCAAGTGTACGAAGCTGGTCACCTGTCTGGGGAGAAGCAGCATCCTCCCAGCCCCCCAACTCGGCAGGAATGCTACAATTTTTCTGATCTGTTTAGTCATTCAACAAACATTCCCCGCTGACCTACACTGTGTCTGGCCCTGGGCTGGACCCTGGGGGGCGGGGGTGTCTCAGAGATGCCAGAAGGGGGCTCATGGGAAAGGCTTGCAAAGTCAACACTAAGCCTGCGGTGTCCTCTGGGGCCAGGCCAGAGAGGTCTTAAGTGCAGGGCCGTGGTATGGCGACATATCTTACAGATAATGGGAGCTATCAAATACTATGAAACAGAAAAGATGCAAGATGGCTCTGGCCTTTACAAAGATCATTCTGGGAGAATTATGGAAAACAGAGACACATGGTCAGAAGACCAGGGGTCAGGGGGCTCAGACCTTGTCAAATTCACCTATTTCAATGCTTTCAAAAATCAGCAATGTTGGGTTGTCAAAAAGAGAGCAGAGTCACATTTACTCTAAGGAAAAACTCAGAAGAAATCAAAAACTGTAAGGGAAAAATTCAAGTCTTTTTCCAGTGGCATCTGATGGGAGATCCAACTCTGACTGTAGCCAAAAGGGGCTTCCTGTGTTTTTGTAACTGAACAGTACAGGGTTCATTCAGCTTTGGACCAGGCTGAATACAAACATTCAGACAATGTCTTCGGGAAGATGACCATGTCAGAGCTGCTTTCCTCTACATCAGACCTACTTTAGGTGAACTTTTTCCTCGTGTTGACAAGATGGCTGCCAATAGTGCCAGACCCGACATTTTCTCTGAACCTCTGACAGAAAGTGGGCTTCTGGTCCCTAGTGTTTCAAAGATAGTTCTCAGAACCAAGTCTCACTGATGTGTAGTCAATCCCATTGAAGCCAAATATTCTGGGGAAATGGGTCAGAAATAGTGACAAGAGGAAAATTAGAGCAGTGGGTTTTTTTGCTCATTCTTTTGTTGTTCATTTGTTTCTGTTTTACTTCAAGAAAAGAAAATGGGTCCCAGGTGAGCAAAATCGATAGAGGTACGTCACACGAATGCCCACATTCTATTGGTAGGATGGTTCTAAGTCAGTGGTTCTCGACCACGGGCAATGCTGAACCTCCGCAGGGGGTTCGGCCGTGTCTGAAGACCATTTTGGTCTTCGCAGTGTTGAGGGCGAGGACCACCAGCCGTTGGGGGTCAGGGATGTTGCCAAAACTCCAAACACACACGGTACCATTCCCTGTAACCAAGTTATCCAGCTTGGTGAAAGTCTGGAGAGGAATAGGACATGACCTAAAACTCTTACTCCAAGAGACTGTTATTATTTGGAAAGAGTTCAATAGTCACTTTGCACTGGATAAACCTGAGAGACTTGGCCATAACCAAATGAACCGAGTGAACCTCACCAGCAGAAAGGGGAATGGATATCATGGGCCTCCCAGTTCGATGCACCAAGAAAACAATGTCCCCTGTGTATAGTGTTTCTGCCCAAAGGACCAAACCTGAATCTAGCCACGAGGTTAGGTTTGTGAAACAAACCAAAATTGAAGGGCATTCTGCATAATAACCAACTGGTACTCTTCAAAAAGGTCAACGCATAGAACAGAAAGGCTAAGAAACTGTTCTAGGTAAAAGGAGACCAGATGCAACATATGCTCTGGGATATTTTTACTGCAAAAACATTTGGAGATAATCGACAGAATCTGACTAAGGTTTATACTTGGATAGCATTATTGTATCAATGTTAGTTTCCTGATTTTGAGAAAGAATAAATTCAATAAATAAAGAAGGGGAAGTTGTAGGATATATATATTGTATATTATATATTAATTATAACATTATACATTATATGCTACTATTACATTATAATATATATACTAAATATTTTATATATTATATAAACTATATATTCTACTCTTTAAAAAATAAAAATGTATAGAAATGATTTTTTCTAAGCACAAAATAACAGTGAGGAGAATGAAAGAAAAGAGTTACCCAGGCCAAAATGTCAAGACTGCTGAGAATGAAACACCCTAGTCTAAATGATGAGCTGCCTCGTAAAGTAGGGAGCTCCCCAGCAGGAAAGGTAATCAAGCAGAAACTTCTGGACAGGTCGTTTGGCAATGTATTAAGGACTTAAGATATGATGGAAGGTCAGATTCTACCAGAATTTCTCATCTCTTAGATCCAAGTTGGCACGGCATACAGACTACAGAGATACTACAGGGAAAGGCCATGTTTAATTTCTTAATGTCAGAGCCATGACTGATTTCTCTCTCTCTCTCTCTCCCACTCAAGAAAGCATAGACCAGCCTTATTTATACTACACACTATCCCTCAGCCCTCACTTACTCAGAGGTACAGATAAGTTCTTCCTCATGAGGGAAGTACTCCAGCATCCAAATTTTTTTGTTGTTCAATTGTTTCTGTTTTATTTCAAGAAAAGAAAATAGATCCTAGGTGAGCAAGATCGATAGAGGTACGTCCCACGAATGTCAACATTCTATTGGTAGGATGATTCTAAGTCAGTCATTCTCGACCATGGGCAATGCTGAACCTCCGCAGGGGGTTCAGCCATGTCTGGAGACCATTTTGGTCTTTGCAGTGTAGGGGGCGAGGACCACCAGCCGTTGGGGGTCAGGGATGTTGCCACACCTCCAACCACACACAGTACCATTCCCTGTAACCAAGTTATCCAGCAACCAAATTTGGGGATCACTGACTTACTATTATAAGGTCTTTTCTAGTCCCAGCATTTGATTATTCTAGGCATTGGGTCTTAAAACATGAGGATAATTTAGAGGAAAAGGCTTAACCAAAGGGAGAATGCGGGCTCTTATCATTCATTCATTCATTCGTGTACCCATTCATCAATGGAAAATTACCAAGCACTATGTCTGTATCAGATACTAGTCTAAGCCTGGGGAGAAAATAGGACATAAGACAGACATTTACCTTATCCTCGTGAATATCCAGGCTTTATAAGTGTACATAAAACAACAAGAATTGTAATTATAAAGCAGTGAGATGGGTATTTTGAGAAAACTATATTAAAACATGTTCTGGAGGGTGCCTGGGTGGCTCAGTGGGTTAAAGCCTCTGCTTTCAGCTCAGGTCATGATCCTGGGATCATGATCCTGGGATCGAGCCCCGCATGGGGCTCTCTGCTCAGCGGGGAGCCTGCTTCCCCCTCTCTCTCTGCCTGCCTCTCTGCCTACTTGTGATCTCTGCCAAATAAATAAACAAAATCTTTAAAAAAAAAAAAAAAAAAAAAGCACATTCTGGAAGAACAGAGTAGGGTTACCTGAGCCGCCCTTGGGTTCAGGGAAGGTTCCAGAGAGGAGACATTTAAGCCGAAGGTTATGTAGGAGTTATCCCAGGAGAGTGGGGGAGAAGGGCAGGCAGAGGAAGCAGCAGGAGAAATGGCTCAGAGGTGAAAAAGATCCCAGCGGTGAGTATCTGCCAGCTTTCCACTCCGCACTAGCGTGAGACAGGCCGGGGACTAGAAGGTGCTGGATTGCCCGGCTCTCTGGGTGGACTGCCCAGGAGCCCACTCTGCAGCCCGACCCATCCGTCTGGACATTTCCATCTCCTCAGCAGTGAACGATTTCCCACTCGCTTCTGGGGTGACTTTTTTATTTTCCTCCAAAACCATGATCTGTAAAATTAGATGTCTCAAGCAACCATTCACTCTGACGGGAAGAAAGCATGTTCTGGGCCCAGACTGGGAGAGTGTGCGTTTCTGTCTTCTGCCAGGAGAGCTGGAGGGAGCCCAGACACAGCAAATGCCAGAGACATTTGGGAGAAATAGGGGGTGTGAAAGACACTGGATTTTAGTACCGGAGAGGCTGACATCTCCAATGGCTCGGGTGGAAGAACACTCAGGAGGCTAGTAAGACGGTTTGGGTTAATAATAAAAGAGGGCCTACGCGTTGCAGAATTTTTCACGGCTCCGGAAGACCTTGAATGAGCCGAAGTCTCAGGTTTTTTGTCACTTTTGCTGCTCCCAGCCACAGTGAAATCCTTCCGCTTCCTTCAAGCCACCCAACTGCCCTCCAGTTACAAGGCTTGGTCTGCCTATGCAAGGAATTCTAGAATATTCTTCCTCTGTGACTTTACCAAAGGAAATGCACTCGGCTCAAAGGGCCTTTCCCCTCCCAGCCCAACTTCTGAAAAGAGTTTGTGTTTTTTGTTGTTGTTTTTAAATTTTATTTATTTATTTGACACAGAGAGAGAGATCATAAGTAGGCAGAGCAGCAGGCAGAGAGAGCGGGGAAGCAGGCTCCTCACTGAGCAGAGAGCCCGATGTGGGGCTCGATCCCAGGACCCTGGGATCATGACCTGAGCTGAAGGCAGAGGCTTTAACCCACTGAGCCACCCAGGCGCCCCGAGCTTGTGTTTTATATGTTCGTCTGTAGGACGTGCTGCTGCTTCTGGCCAGTGTCTACTGCATTCACCACAATTGGTCTGAAGATGGACTGGACGTAGTGGGGACATTTAAAGATGCACCACTACGGGCCATAAAACAAGACCAAGGAGTGTCTATTTGCTCTAATTCATACCAAAAAAGCCACTCGGTACAGGTTCTCTGACATTCAGAGGCTAGTGGGTTGTGAACAGAAGCCATGCGCCTTGATTTTGGGCAAGACAGCTAACAGGTGGTTATACCCTTAATACCTCCCCTCCCCTCAGCCACATAAGCATCTGCTTTCAGCTCAGGTCATGATCCTGGGTCCTGGGATTGAGCCCTGAATCAGGCTCCCTACTCAGTGGGGAGCCTGCTTCTCCCTCTCCCTCTGCTGCTCCCCCTGCCTCTCTCTGTCAAATAAATAAATGATGTCTTAAAAAAAATAAATCCTCCCTCCCCTTCCCTACTGTGATGTATTTGGGGTCTACATCTTATACATAGTGTAGTGACATACATGACCCCCTTGGCATTTTCCCCAACATCTATTATGAAATTTCCCCCCAAATACACAAAGTTGGAAGAATTCTGCAGAGACACTCATGCACCCATCACCTTGATTCTACTATTAACATCTTCTCATACCTGCCTAATCCACATGTCAATCCTCCATCCATCATTCAATCTGTCCATCATCCTTTCTTTCTTTTTTTTTTTTTTTTAAACTGCATCAGATTTAAAGAGAGCAACTAACAGATCTTGGGTGGGCTGAAACACTGAGATTTCAAGTTTTTCTGTTGCATTAGTCACCATCAATTTTTCTGACCATGAAACATGATTCGTACCTGAAATCAACTTATTTAATTCTAAAGAGTTTAGGCACACACCCAGCGATAGATGCTGCTTGGAGACAGCTTTTCAGCCTAATTTGAGCTGCGTCTGATAGAATGAGCAGAGGGACGCCTGGATTACTCCAATCCCAGCGGGTTCCTGGATCAAGTCCTTTGCATCAGCTAGCAATATCCTTCCTCCTGCTCGTCCCATGGTCTCCTCTCTTTATTCAGGTGTCAGCTCATTTACAAAAACAAGGGATTCTTCCCCAACTACCTTCTCTGCTGTGGCCTCCAGACCAGGTCACTGTCCTTCCCACCCATCTGCTTAATTCCCTATACAAAACTTAGTCCTCTCTCCAATTACCCCATATATTCATTTGTTTTCCTCCCTCCTTTTCTGCCTCTTGCACACCAGACTGCACACTCCAGGGGGACAACGAGCTCCTTTCCCTGATCTAGCTCCAGGTTCATAGCAACCGTTAGCACACAGCATGGTCCCTAAAACTATTTGTGGAGCTGCTGAGATAATGATGCCACCAGTCTTCTGTGGACATGTACCCAGAGCCTAGGGATTCTAGAAGGCTTTCCAAAAGAGATGGCATTTGATCTGAGCCTTTTCAGGTGAGTAGAATCTGCTGGATAGGAAGGATTGCGAAGACCCAGAGGAGGAAATGAGTCCTGATGAGTATCTGGAGAGGATGGAGAAGCGCCAGGCGTTTGGAGCAATGGGCCATTGCCATGAGCCCAACAATATGCGAAGCACTTTACCAATATCATCTCAATTAATCCTTATAACAACATGACCAATAGGGTAAGATTATCATTACCACTTTCTAAAGGAGGAAACAGACTCTCAGACTGAACACACAAGCCTTCTAGGAAGGGGCGCCGTGGTTATGTGTCGGGGATGGGATTCACCCTGGAGCCTTGTGCTCTGTTCGCATAGTGTAGAGAACAAACAAGCGGTAACAGTGGAAAGGTCAGGTGGGGCGGGCAGCTGCATGGCTGAAGTGTTTCTCTGCTAAATTCAGAAGTCTGAATTCCATTCCATCAGGATTGGGGGTCCTTCTAAGTAAGGTAAGGGAAACATAACCAGATTTGCATGTTAGTCATATTATTGTCCAGGGAAGTTTGAGGTGAGGGGGAAGAAGTAAAGTTAAGATATAAAGAAATTAGAGGGTGCCTGGGTGGCTTGGTGGGTTAAGCCTCTGTCTTTGGCTCAGATCATGATCTCAGGGTGCTGGTATAGAGGCCCCCATCGGGCTGCCTGCTCAGCACGAAGCCTGCTTTCCCCTCTCTCTCTGCCTGCCTCTCTGCCTACTTGTGATCTCTGTCAAATGAATAAATAAAATCTTAAAAAAAAAAAAAAGATATAGGGCACCTGAGTGGCTCAGTGGGTTAACCCTCTGCCTTCGGCTCAAGTCATGTTCTCATGGTCTTAGGATTGAGTCCCGCATTGGGCTCTCTGCTCAGCAGGGAGCCTGCTTCCTCCATTCTCTCTGCCTGCCTCTCTGCCTACTTGTGATTTCTCTCTCTTTCTGTCAAATAAATTTAAAAATCTTTAAAAAAAAAATAAAGAAAGAAATTAGAAAGTCTGGAATGGGCACGTCTGAGTGGCTTAGCCGGTTAAGCATCCGCCTTCAGCTCGGGTCATGGCCCCAGGGTCCTGGGATCGAGTCCCGCATCGGGCTCTCTGCCCAGTGGGGAGTCTGCTTCTCCCTCTGCCTGCTACTCCCCTTGTTTGTGCACATGCGCTCTCTCTGTACCAAATAAATGAATAAAATCTTCACACACACACACACACACGCACACACACACAGTCTGGAACAAAATAGTGATAGAGGAGGGAATGGATCTCTGTGATTTGGGGAAGGAGGGTTGCAAACATCAAGAGGACTCAACAGCTAGCTGGATAAACCCAGAAATGGGCTCCTTAAGAGGGATACATAACGACGCTCCGCCTCTGAGAATCAGACTTGAACACACAGCATGAAGTAGAACATTCAGGTCTGGTTAGCCTTCTTTGCAAAAGGCAGAGCCAACTGTCACGGGCCAGGAAGGAATCTGCCAGGCTTGTTACTCCCACTCAGAGATAGGGGGCCATCCACCCGCTTGCTCAAGGCACACTCCTTCCTCCTCACTTCCCACACGAGATTAGTCATAACATCCCAGCCTATGCCATCCACCTCCACGATGGAAACTTCCACGAGTTTGCAAATCAATAAGATGATGCACAAGGACCGGCATGATCTCTGCCTGGACCCTGGTGAGCTCTCCAGCTAATCTTTGTATCTTTTGGCATAATTGAAAATGTATAGAGAAGTTTCAAGAAAAGTACATGGAAAGCCCATAATTTCCTCTCTCAGATTGATCAAATCTTTCCATTTTTCCCATTTGATTTATCATTTTCAATAGATAGATGGATGATTAGATAGATAGATAGATAGATAGACAGATGGAGGATAGCTAGACAGATAAGTATTTTTTTTCTGAGACATGATGTGCATTTTCAGTGCATTTCTCCAGAAAACAAGAACATTCTCTTACATAGCCAATAATCCAAATCCAAAATGTTCACACTGATTCAATATTATCTAATCCACAAGCTATATTCAAAATTTGTCAGCGGCCCTGTTGATAACCTTTGAAACTATTTTTGGTTTCCAGTCCAGGATCCAGTCCAGAACCATGGAAGGCATTCAGGTGTCCTGTCCCTTTCAGTGTCCTTTCAGCAAGAGCAGCTCCGTGACCTTCTCTTTTTCTTTTCTTTTTTTTCTTTCTTTTTTTGACCTTGGCATCTTTAAAGAGTGCAGGCCAGTCATTTTGCAGAATGTGCCTCAGTGTGAGTGTTCCTGATCTTTTCTTATGGCTGGGCTGAGTTAGAAGTGCTGGCAGGAACTCCACCATGATAACCCTGTGTTCTCAGCACATCACACCATCAAGATGCCTGATGTCAGGTTGCCCCAAGATCTGCGATGCTGGCTTTGATCAACTAGTTCATGTGTTACCACTAAGCTTCTCTGCTCTACAGTTTCTTTTCCCCCTTTTGTTATTAATAAATATCTTGCTCCCCATTAAACCCTCCTCCACTAATTTTATAGTCCATTGAAAACTTTCTCTTTTTTTCAAACTTATGTGTTTGAGAGAGAACGAGAGAGCAGGGGAGGAGCAGAGGGAGAGGAAGCAGACCCCCCAATGAGTGTGGAGCCCCACTCGGGAGCTCAATCTCACGATCTAAGACACTGAGCCACCCAGGCGCCCCCTCCCCTTGAAAGCTTTCTGATGACATAATTCCTCCTATATTTTCTAGCAGCATTCTTCTATAAGGAGGAGCTATCCCTTCCTCCAGTGTTTATTCTTCAGTCTATGACATAATTGATACACTGTTATTTTTAAAATCATTAAACCCACATTTGTTTTGTTTATTAGAGATTTTTTTATTTTTTATTTTTTATTATTTTTTAAAGATTTTATTTATTCATTTGACAGAGATCACAAGTAGGCAGAGAGGCAGGCAGAGAGAGAGGAAAGTAGGCTCCCTGCTGAGCAGAGCGCCCTGATGTGGGGCTCAATGCTAGGACCCTGAGATCATGACCTGAGCCGAAGGCAGAGGCTTAACCCACTGAGCCACCCAGGTGCCCCAGAGATTTTTTATTTTTAAGTAATCTCCACACCCAACAAGGGGCTCGAACCCACAACCCCGAGATCAAGAGTCGCACGCTCCACCGACGAAGCCAGGTGGGCACCCGCTCCCAATTCACTGATTTTTATTTCATTTGATGGATTAGAATCTATTTTCATCATTATTTATTTTGATGATCATATGGTCCCTGATTTGGCCAGGGACTGACCCTTCAAGCCAGTCCCTCTTCCTTTCAATATGTCCCTGTTGTTCTAAACAAGTTATTTCTATAAGGCATAGAATGTTCCAGCCTGGCCAGTCTTACACTTGTCTATAAGTCTGCTCATACTGGAATATTCTTCCACTCCGTAAGTAGTATAAAATCCTCCTCTGCTTTCAGGTTCTTGGGTCTGTCTGTGTGGCTATCAACTTGATTTTCCTCCCATGATGCCAGTGGATACCTAACAGGCAGACAACAGACCCAGTTGACTCAATGAATTAAAATGGTGAAAAAGGAAGCAGATTTCTATGTAGGACCAAATGTCAGAAATATAGACCCCTGAGTAGCAATTAGAGTTAAGTGGCAGGATTCTGCTTCGTGCAACAGAGAATTTGGGGAGTTATCGAAGCAGGTGCTTATGACCTCCTGACCGTGATGTCAGAGAGAGGAACGTTCCTCCATGGAGAAGGAAAGGAATGGACAAGATGACCTCTGAGGTGTCTTCCTACTCTAAGAACATACAGTTTTGGGATTCTATATAACATGCTTGGGCAGAGACGTCTCCAGCATACCCTGAACTGTGTGAGGTTCAGGGTACTGGCATCCCCTCCAACACAAGACAAAAATCCGCCTATAACTTTCGACTCCTCCAAAACTCAACCACCAGTAGCCTACTGTCAACAGAAAGCCTTGCCAACAAAATAGTCAGTTAACATATGCTTTGCATGTTATATGTACTCTCGGATAACTCCGTTATCCTGCACTCTCACAACAAACTAAGCTAGAGCAAGGAAAATGGTATTAAGAAAAATCATAAAAGGAAATACATTTACACTACTGGGCTGTGTTTATTGGGAAAAAAATCCCCATCGAGGTGGACCCAGGCAGTTCAAACCCATGTTGTTCAAGAACCAGCCATATCCTGACTCCCAGCAGGCAGGTGGATTTCTAACTTTCCTTTTCTCCCAGAATTTTCCCTACAATGTTAGGGCAGTGGATGACGTTAGAGGCCAATGTTCCCATCAAGATTGCCATCAGTAGGGGCAGATACAAGGACACCCAGGAAGAATTCACTTGTAGCCCCTTCTGTCCATCGTTAGAAGGCATTGTTACTCATTACGTGACTTTCAACACCGAGGAGGGATCCAATCACCAACAATCTTTTGCTCTAGGAGTCAGGGTAGTCCAGAGGGTAGCTGGACCAGTGGCTGGGTAAGCGGGGATGTCCTACAGATGTCGCCTGTGCTGATTAAGCAATAGGGCAGGGCTAAGATGAGAATCCTAGCTTAACTATCTAAAAGGTGGAGTATATTCATAATACTCCAACCCAGAGAGCCTCAGTGTGCTTATCCACAAAATGGGGAGATAAAGCCATCTATAGGGACCTAAGGATTAAATGAGATACTATTAGTGAAACAGCTGATAAAAAACAAGGCACGGAGTTAAGTGCTAAATACACAAGTGGTGGCTCTTGCTATATAAATGACATTAAGCAGGTGACTTAAGCCCTTTGAGCCTTAACTCTCTCTACGTGTATTACCCTGAATGATAATTACACTTGGAGGATTGTGTTGAGGTCTCACGGCACGAGAGCACACACAAGTTCCTAGTGTAGCGACACGTCCTAAGTAAATGCTCGGATATGTTAGTTCAAATTTAATTCGATATGTAGCACTTTATACAAGAGGAAAGTTAAAACTCTAGCAATACGATGTTCTTTTAATTAAATTCTCAGCCCAAAGAATGGCAAAGTATAATTTTTTTTTTCCGTGCAGCCTTTCCATGTACAAATTTACACCAGACAGGACTTAATTGAAAAATACCTCTTCCTATTTGGTTTCCAAAATATGAAAGTAGCTAAAAAGGTTGTGACATTTTGAAATATTTCATGTCTGACTGGGAAAATAGTTTTCAGCACAAAAGGCTTTGGGTTTCTTGTTTTTCCTGAGAAGACTATGTGGGTGACAGAAATTGTTTTTGTGACAAGTCCAGGGTTGGCTTATCCCAACCTATTGCTTTCTGATTTCTTGGGCCTGTTCTGTTCACCAGGCAACTCGTAATTATGCACCGGGTCCTAGAAGTCTAGGAGCCATATTCACTGTGGATGTGCAATACTCCCTTCCTCCTTCCTCTGTATCATTTTTTTTAGGTTTTATTTATTTGTGAGAGAGAGAGTGTGCATGCGCCCACGAGTGAGGGGAGGAGCAGAGGGAGAGGGAGAAGCAAACTTCCTGCTGAGCAGAGAGCCAGATGCAGGGCTCAATCCCGGGACCCTGGGATCATGACCTGAGCTGAAGGCAGACGCTTAACCAATTGACCCCATTTCCGTCATTTTAAATGACTTATCATCTATCGGACTGTCCATCCTTCTTGGCACTTTGCTTAGCCCTGTCCTCCCCGACAACCCCTACTCTGGTTTCAAATCCAAGCTCAGACAACTAACAATCTCTCCACGGCTTATCAAACTGAGAAGGGTCTTTCAAGTACCCTGTTTGAAAGAGCAGGAGAGGCTAGTAGAAGCGCTTGGAACAGTGAAAGCTAACTCACCCTGGACACACGAGGAAGCCAATAACAATGTGTATAGTTAATATATCCAAAAAAGAGTAGAATGAGATTATAATTTTAAGATACATAGGTAAACCACCAAGACAGCCAAGAACGATATGGTTAAAAATGGAGGCAAAAGTGGGGGAAAAGAGGGGCTCCTGGCTGGTTTAGTCATTAGAGCGTGGGACTGTTGATCTCAGGGTTGTGAGTTCAAGCCCTATGTTGCGTGTAGAGATTACTCAAAAAAATCTTTTTTTTTTTTAAAGATTTTATTTATTTATTTGACAGACAGAGATCACAACTAGGCAGAGAGATAGACAGAGAGAGGGGGAGGGAAACAGGCTCCCTGCTGAGCAGACAGCCCGATGTGGGGCTTGATCCCAGGACCCTGAGATCATGACCTGAGCCAAAGGCAAAGGCTTAACCCACTAAGCTACCCAGGCGCCCCTTAAAAAAATCTTTTAAAAATTTGTAAATAGGAGAAAAGATTCACCATATGACTTTTGTGTTTTCTTATGGAGTATCTCATTATTTTATACTTTTTAAGTCCACATTTATATATTGTTCCCATAAGATGAATGAATTTTTTTTTAGTTTTTATTTAAATTTCAGTTAGTTAACACACAGCATAGTCTTAGTTTCAGGTGTAGAATTTAATAATCTAACACTTTCATACTATACCTGGTGCTTATCCCCACTAATGCCCTCCTTAATCCCCATCACCTACTTTACCCATGCACCCCACTCCCCTCTGGTAACCATCTGTTTGTTCTCTATACTTAACAGACCATTTCCTGGCTTCCCTCTTTTTTTCCCCTTGACCCTTTGTTTTGTTCTGTTTTTTAAATTCCACATATAAATGAAATCAGATGGCATTTGTCTTCCTTTGACTGACTTATTTCACTTAGCGTAACTCTAGTTCTATCCAGGTAGTTGCGAATGATAAGATTTCATTCTTTTTTTTATGGCTGAGTAATATTCCATAGTATATACATACCACTACTTCTTTATCCATTAGGTAAATTAATTCACTTCTCTCGTGCCCTTGAGTCATCATTCTTGGGTGTCTCGGGGATCCCCAGATACTATAACACATTGTTTATAATTTTGGTTTCCTAACTATTGTACATTTCTCATCATCAGACTGCAACTGGCCCTCATGGGCAGGTACTGTTGGTAATTTAGTGACCTCAGGAGCTGTGATTTGTCTAGCATGCAGTAAATATACAGAAAAACGTTGTTGAATGAGTTGCCTAGGGTTGTGGAAAGGAAGTAAAACGAACATGAGACTTACATTTAGAAGTTCACTAAATAATAAGGTGACTCTGTAACAATGAAGCACCAAGAATATTCTAAGGGCTAGGTGCATGGTGCTAGGAAATGGTTAAGGAGCTGGGTTAAGCTGGGGGGAATAAGGATGATCAAGGAGGTGGGAGAGGACTTCCCAGAGGAAATGACAGCTGTGTTGAAAGCAGGTACGAGTGAGTCACGATGAATAGAATGTTCTCACTTGGCAGAAGAAAACCAAGGAATGGACCCTCATTCAGGGTGGACATTCTGCTCTTACTGTAAAGCAAAATGCGTTGATGCCCACTTCCTGCCGCCTCTTGTCCAAATTCTTTGGTCTCTTTGGCTATAACATACGGAATTTTCGACATTTTCTCTTCTCTTCTTTTTCTCTTAAACTTGGCCTTTGTCAAATCGCTGGTGACCTGCAAGTTGCTAATGCACCTGGGATGGATGTCTGGTCTCAGGACACCTGATTCCTCAGTGGCGCTGGGCACTGTCACTCAGTCCATCTCCCCAGGTACCCTTTCTTCTCTCAAATGTCCTGGTGTTTCTCCTGCCTCCACAGCTACTCATTCTTAGCTCATTTTGTAGATATTCATCTTTCCTTCATAACTTAGTGGGAGAGCATCAAGGACCGTCCTTGGACCTCCTCCTTCTCTATTTACAAACACTCCCTTGGCCTTCCTATATTATAACGCTCCTATTTTATTCTTAACGATTCCCGCTTTTGTGTCTCCAGCCCAGAATTTACTCCAAAGCGTCAAGGCTGCTCCATCAGCATTTCTGCTGGGATGCCTAAAAGCCATCTCACACTCACCACATCCAAAGCTGAACACATCTTGAGTTGCCCACATCCTGCCCCACCCACAACCTCCCCCACCTCACGCCAAGGCAGCGGCAACCTGCCCAGGCCAAAGGCTGAAGGTCTCAGAAGTCATCCTTTTCAATGCACACCCCCATCATGTCTGCCAACAAATCCTATTTGCTTTACCTCCTGCATGTCCGGAATCTCACTACCATTCTAGAGTAAGCATGGGGCGCCTGGGTGGCTCAGTCAGTTAAGTGTCTGCCTTCAGCTCAGGTCGTGATCCCAGGGTCCTGGGATTGAGTCCAGCATTGGGCTCCTACCTCCACAGGGAGCCTGCTTGTCCCTCCTCTCCCTCTGCCTGCTGCTTCCCCTGCTTGTGTACTCTCTTCTCCCTCTCTCTCTGTCAAGTAAATAAATAAATAAAATCTTTTAAAAAATATAGAATAAGCAACCATCATCTCTTTTCTAGATTACCAGTTTCCTAAGAGCTCTAACGGCTTATATTATCTTTTAAGATTTTAATTTTTTTAAAGGTCGTATTTATTTATTTTTGAGAGAAAGAGAGAGAGAGCAGGGGGAAGATGAGAGAGAGGACAAGCAAACTCCACGTTGAACATGGGGCCTGACATGGGGCTCGATCTCACAACTCAGAGATCATGACCTGAGCTGAAATCAAAAGTGAGACACGTAACTCACTGAGCCACCCAGGTGTCCCTCCTGGCTTATATTATTATCACTAGAACCTATTCTGACCAAAGAGGATAGCATTATCATCTCCAAATAAAAGTTAAAATAAGAAATACCTACTATCTCACTCAAACTCTTTCAGAAACCAGACGGGGTGAACACCAATACGAAGCCAGAATTACTCTGATACCAAAACCTAACAAAGAGATTTGAATAAATGAAATTAAGGACCAATATTCCTCATGAGCGGAGACACAAAACTCTGTAGCAAGTATTAACAAATTAAATTTAAAAATACATTAAAAGGATAATGCATCATCACTAAGTAGGGGTTTCTTCAAGGAACACAGGGTTGGTTTAACATTCTAAAATCAATTACTATAACCTACCCAATTACCGGAGTAAAGGAGGAAAAGCATAGGATAATTAGAATAGATGAAGAAAAGTAATTTGGTAAAACCCAACACCCCTTCGTAACATTGAACAACAGGCTACTGAATGGGACACAAATCTGGGTTCCAATTCCAGTCTTCCTGTCTCTGTGGATGTGTGAACCCCTGCCCAAGGCCCCTGAGTTCACGGAGTCTCAGTTCCCCATCTGCAAAGAGGGACACCTCCCCTTCCAGGATGGCTGCGAAGATGGACCGATGAGGGAGGAAAGCAGCTCGGGTGTTGTAGCCATTCACGTTCCCAGACTGAGCTATGACGCGGATTCTCGCGGAAGCAGGTGCAAATGCAAGGCCGCGGCAGGATCCTTCCATGCGCTCACGGAAGGATGTCCAGAGTGTGATCAGAGCACCAAGGAAGGTCAGGGAAACCCTCTTTCCCATTTCTTTAGACCCCAGCAGGTGGATGTAAGGGAAGAAAGCAGGCAGAAGGGAGGGACCAGGAAGCTGGGTGTCTACACTGTGCCAGTGCACTATCGAACACACGGGCAGCAACAGGTCAGGCAGATACGGTCCTTATGCTCGTGGAATGTGGAGATTTAACCTACTACCCATCCGTGTCCTCGTTTAAGTGGAATGTGAGCTCACAGGAAACTCTTATAATCAGAGAAGGTGACTTTTACTCTGGTCACTAAAGGTTGTCGGGGAATTAGCCTGTGATGTTGGGTGCGAGGTCCAGAAGAAGAGTCAACGCTCAGAGAGAACCCCGGACTGAGGCAGCAGCAGAGGCGGGCACCATCAGTGAGGTGGAAAAAGCGGAAGCCAAGGAAAGCCAGCATGACATTCCACTGAGAGAAAAGCCACGATGTGTTTACACAGGGCCTGACAAGCCACGTTAAGGATTTGGGTCTTTATCCTAAGAAAATTAAGGAGTCAGAAGCAGTGCAGTGACAGGATCCCATCTGCGTTTTTAAAAGCTCTCTGGGTGGCTCTGGGTTATGCCTCTGCCTTCAGCTCAGGCCATGATCTCTGAGTCCTGGGATCAAGCACCATATCAGGTTTTCTGCTTGTCCGTCTCCTTCTGGCCCTTCCCTCTGCTCATGAATATTCTCTCCCATATAAATAAATAACAATCTTAAAAAAAATAAAAATAAAGAAAAGCACTCTGTAGAAAAGGGACAAAGTTTGGGAGGAGAATCCAAGAGGCGTGTTGATGCCGTGGATGGAGGCGGTGAGCGGGAGACAGGGTCAAGGAGGAGTCCTGGGTCTCAGCCCTGAACCCTGGCTGTACAGTGAGGTTCAGAACACTGGAGGTGTGGGGGAGATGGAAACACGGGCAGTCTTGGCTGTGGTGGAGGGACTTGGCTGCACAGGGGGTCCTGCGATATGTCGAAGCGGTGACCTGTGGGAATGGACCTTGGAAGAAAGATCTGTTCCAGGCCAAGAAAGAGCCTTTGGGGTCATGGGCGCAGAGACAGCAGGTAAAGCCATGGAAGTGAATGATACCAAATGGGGGAGGCACTTAGAAGAAAGTGGGATCCTGCCTGTTAAGTAACGAGAGTCAGAGAAGTAAGAGAGATGGGTTAAGGAATGCGGTGAGTCATGAGCCAAAGAAAAAAAAAAACCTTCCAGAAAGGGAAAGTGGTCAGCATTCCCAGTCAGTAAAGCCATGAGCAGTCAGGCAAGTCAGGAATGGGAAGGGCTCTTGGTCAGAGGAGCAAAGTGGAGAGCATTCTGGGGGGTAATGGAAGGCAGGAGCCAGGACGGAGGAAGGGAGTCAGGAACAGAGGTGAAGAAGTAGAGGCAGTGAGTCTCCTGAAATTTTTCCTAGGAGTTTGCTGTGAAGAGAAAGCAAGAGGGGCACCTGGGTGGCTCAGTGGGTTAAAGCCTCTGCCTTTGACTCAGGTCATGATCCTAGGATCCTGGGATGGAGCCCCGCATTCCATTCAGCTCTCTGCTCAGCAGGGAGCCTGCTTCCTCCTCTCTCTCTGCCTACTTATGATCTCTGTCTGTCAAATAAATAAATAAAATCTTAAAAAAAAAAAAAAAAAGAGGAAGCAAGAGAAAGCCAGTTGCTAGAGAGTGGTGCAGGTGACATTTTTGTCTCATGTTCCCATTTGGGGCCAATTAGGGTGACTTTCTGCATCAAATAACAGTGCTAAATTGGTCATTCACTAAATTGATTTTTTTTTTAACAGCTTGATTTTAGGTGAATTGGCTTTAGGGAGATTGATTTTTAGTGAATTGACCTGGAGTCAAATTGAGAAGTCCATGTCAATAAAAACCATCAACTATTGAGCAAGTGTATGTCAGGCCCTCTACATGTCTCATTAACCACTCACGAATCTCTAGGAAGAAGGGCGGTTTTAGTCGAAATTTACCAGCAAGGACACCCAGGCCCAGAGAGGGTGTGTACTCGCCTAAGGTCACCCAGCTGATGAGGGATGGAGTCTGGGTTTTCCTTGAGATCCACCTGGCATCAGCCCAGGACCCTGGCATGGGAGAGGCCTAGAATGCCACACCAAAAAATGTCCACCTGAACTGTGAAGCAGCAAGAATGACGTTACAGCCTCGAGGGAGAGTTTGACATTAGAAAAGCAGTATTTGGGGGCGCCTGGGTGGCTCAGTGGGTTAAAGCCTCTGCCTTCGGCTCAGGTCATGATCCCAGGGTCCTGGGATCGAGCCCCGCATCAGGCTCTCTTTCAGCAGGGAGCCTGCTTCCCTTCCTCTCTCTCTGCCTGCCTCTCTGCCTACCTGTGATCTCTGTCAATTAAATAAATATTAAAAAAAAAAGAAAAGCAGTATTTGGGGGTGCCTGGGGGTCTCAGTTGGTTAAACATCTGCCTTCAGCTCAGGTTATGATCCCAGGGTCCTGGGATCGAGTCCCACATCGGACTCCCTGCGCTCGTTCACTCTCTGGCTCTCTATCAAATAAATAAAATCCATAAAAAAGAGAGAGAGAAGAAAGAAAAGCAGTATTTTACGGTTTCTCAGATAGCTGGGAAGGGTGGGTGTAAACTGGGGAGTTCTTCCTTCTTTTCATCCTTGTTGAAACATAAGACTTCATCTCCAATTTCAGTGTGATTGGCATGTTCTCAGCAGAGCCCCATCCTGACCTCACTAAGTCAGGGGTTTTCCTTTATTAGCCTGGAGTCTTGTGACTCTGTTCTTTACTCCCCAGCACTTACGGGTTATATTTTCTATTGCTCTGAGTAACATCTATCCTCCCAACCACTTTAGAAGATTTGAGTCACAGAGTCAGGAACTGGGGGTCTTCGCTTTGCTCCCTGCTGTACCCCCAGCACAGAGCACAGTCCTTGGCACACATCAGGGCTCACTAAACATTAGCTGAATGCACAGGTGTAGAAGCATCTCGCCAAGGTCACGGGGATGGCGTGGTCACTTCATCACAACACCTGCCCTCATCCTGGGTACCCTAAAATGCTGGGGTCTGCAGGATGTGAATGGGCTGGGGAGCAGACAGTGACAGACGCAGGGAGGAGGAGGGTGACGTGGGCACTTAGGTCGAGAGATGTGTCTTGGAGAACCAACGAGACGAAATGGCTAGGTCATGCCTTCAGCCTCCTGCTGTGCACTCCAGGCTGATGAAATCTGCCTTCGGATCAAAAGGACATTGGACTAGAATAATCAGAGGTTTTCGGCTGTGCTTTTTCAATGGAAGGACTTTGGGTATATCTGGCAGGCTACCCACCGATGTCGAATCAGGCTTGCTTGTCTCTAGTTGGGTGCTGGGGGTGGGGCGGGGGGCTGCCATGACCAAGGTGTCCAGGTTATTTCTTTAGCCATCCTGGTATTCCGCCTGACCCTTCTTCCATTCCCTCTACATAGATCCTCAAGCCCCTTCCCAGGCCCATTGTCTGCTTAGGATCTCGCAATGTCTTACCTACGCTTTCGGCTCAGCCCGCCATTGGCGGAACGGCCACATGGAACTCGAACTATCCATCCCTTCACTCAGCACGCAGGTGTGATCTTCCGAAAACACCAACCCGATCTGTCAGTCCTCTTACAAAACACTCCAGTGGCTCTCCATTGCTTTTAGGATTGGCTGCAAACCCTAGACAAGCAATAAATCCCCCAACACTCCACTGCCATTGGGTCTCCCTCTCCTGCATTTCTCTGAAGGAGTACTTCTGCCTTAGCCACGAAGGACCTGTTATCTCCTGATTGCATGCCCTGCGAATATTCAAGCCACCGTGCCTCTGGAGAGGCCCTTCCATCCACCTAGAAAGCCAGATCTGTGTGGCAAAGCCCTGCTAATCTTTCAGGATCTAAATCAGACATTTATCCTCTTGGTCAAGCCGTCCCCAAGCTCTGTAGCTAATTCAGTTGTATTCAACTAATATTCAAACAATGATCCATTGATAGTCTGGGATCCCACTGAACCTTATAACTTGATCTCCGAGCTCATCATGCATTCTGAGGTATTTTCTGCCTATCCGCCCTCCCAACCCTGCCACCCACACCCACCCACTCCCCCCGCCCCCACACTGGACCACAGGATAATTAGGTTGGTTCAAGGTCAGATAGCCCCAAGGTAGAGAATTCAGGCTATCTGATCACAAAATTCTAAGCTTAAATGCTGATTTATCACAGGATGGCCCTGGGGGACTTATTGAAGTCTTCGCGCTGGAAATATTTTTAATCTCTCACATAGGCACATGGGCAACCATCTTGTATTCTCCTGACCATCCAGATGGGAGTGAAACCTTCTTAGCAATGCCTTTGCCTGGTTTCATGTAGAGCACATAATAAAGGGCACCGAGAGCTGATGAGATGAAAATGACCATCAAAGACACGTTTGATGCCATTCCATCTTCTCATCCCTACAACAGAGTACTTGGAACAAAGGAGGTATTAAATCTTGTTGGCTGAGTGAAATAAACGTTCATGAGGAAGCGTGGGGGGAGGGAGATATACTCACATCTCCCGTCTGTGTTCATATGGGAACTTTGCCACCCAGCTCCGTGTCCTTCCAAGCCCAAGGGCTGGAAGGAGATCTGACGTGCTCCCAGTCAACCACTACTGAGCACTGTCTATGTACCAGATTCTGTGCCTTATGCTTTCATGGGTGAGCCAGGCGTGAGCATCCCCATTTTCAAACAGGAAAACAGGTGCCCTGAAGCGAAGTCAGGAAACAGCCCCGAGAGGGCCTGAGCCAAGATCTGCTTGGCCCCAAATTCCAAACTCCAGCCCCTATAGCCAACAGCAGGATTATTATTCCCAACTGGAAGGTTTTCTTGGGTTTCCCAGGGAGCCCACGCATGCCTTCGCAGAGAAAGATTCAGAGATTGGCCCATTATGCTGATGCCGTTGCCTTGAAATGTAAAAAGTCCCTCACTGTGGAACTGTTTGTTATGAGAAATGTACGAACTAGGGAGAAGCAAGACGTAAAATCATTATTTCATGCAGAAAGACATTGCCAAAGGGACAGAATTACTTATTATCTTAATTCCGTCCTTCAGTCCCCCGCTCATCTCTCTGCATAACGACTCAGTCACAGAAAGGATTGTTGGCAACATTTGGGGACATTTCCACTATGATTTTTGCAAGAAACTGAATAATCTAAGACTTCCCATTCTATTCCCTCTCGCCCTCTCCCAAGAAGAAGCGTCGCATAGAATCTCTGAGTCAGAAGGTCTCGGATTAAAAGGCGGGGAGGTAAATACCTGTTTGCTCCTGTATTTATGTATCCACGAGTCACTCTCAGCAGCCAAGTCACACTTAGTGGCAGAACATGAGAGGCGTTTCTGCTTCAATCAGAAATCAAGTAGCTCTTCTCTTCTAAGTAAGTGGATGGGGTCCGGTAGAGAGTGGGATGGAGGGACGGAGCCAGAAAGAGTTAAAACCACAATAGGCCAACGCGGATTCTTGTTGGCTGTCCCGTTGTCTCCCTGCCTCACTTTAGAAGGATTTACAGGCTAATTGGACCAGGTGCACAGAAAATTGTCACGTGGAAGAGGGATTTTCTTCACGGTCGAGCACGATCACGATTATCTAAGGCTGTTCATTTTACATGAACAACAAGCCTTCCCACCGCACGTTGAACACCTGGTGTGCTGTGCGCTGCTCTCTGAGCTCTAAATTTCCCACCTCATTTAACCCCTCACAGCAGCCCGGAGAGGCAGGAGCAAACCTGTCTGGTTTAAAGATGCAGAGAAGAAGTTCTGAGAGGTGACTTTCCCCTATAGGACAATGCCACGGAATAGAAACAGTCATTGTAACGGTCACAGTGGAAGACACAAAGTGTTCAAGATCCCTACAAAGTTGCTAGACAGATTTACTGGGTGTTTCAAAGCTTACCTGAGGGGCACCTGGGTGGCTCAGGTGGTTAAGCAGCTGACTCCTGATCTCAGCTCAGGTCTCCATCTCAGGGTCATGAGTTCGAGACCCATGTGGGGTCCCAAGCTGGGCGTCAAGCCTACATTTAAAAAAAAAAAAAAAAAAAGTCGATTTGAAAATACAGAGACTTACTATGTTTTTTGTTCAGAAAGATGATTTTTTTTTAGATTTATTTATTTATTTGAGAGAGAGTGTGTGCAAGTGGGGGGAGGAGCAGAGGGAGAGAATCTCAAACAGACTCCCCACTGAGAAGGGAGCCCCCAAGGTGGGGCTCTATCTCACCACCCTGAGTTCATGCCCTGAGCCGTAATCAAGAGTTGGACACTTAATTGACTGAGCCACCCAGGCTCCCCTGAAGAATAATATTTTTAAAAACCTGAACTCTTCCAAACTTGTAGGTATAAACAATGTCAATCAGAATCCCAATCCCTTTTACATCTTTAACAAAGTGACTAAGTTTTACAAGTAAACATCCCAGAATAACTAGAAAAATATTAGTAAGCAGTCAGGAGATATGTTAATGTTCTAATAGCAAATCCATTTAAATATTAATAAAATAAATGAACTTGAATATATATAGCAAAACACTGTGGAAACGGGTTCAAGAAAGAAGAGTTGGTTCAAAGCAAGAGTAGAGACGGCCCAGGAAGAGTTCAACATGTGTAAACTGTACAATATGAAAAATACGGCACTTCCATTAGAAGGAAGAATCATTCAATATATGGTCAAGCCACTATTCATTTATTTAAAAAAATTTATAAAAAAGCGGGGCTCCTGGATAGCTTAGTTGGCTGAGCATCTGATTCTTGACTATGGCTCAGGTCATGATCTCAGGGTCCTGGCATTGAACCCCCCATCGGGATCTGCACTTGGCAGGGAGCCTGCTTGAGGATTCTCTCTCTCCCTCTGCCCCTCCTCCCACTCAGGCTCTCTCTCTCTCTCTCTCTCCCAAATAAATACATAAACCTTTTTAAAAATTATAATAATAGGGGCGCCAGGGTGGCTCAGTGGGTTAAGCCGCTGCCTTCGGCTCAGGTCATGATCTCAGAGTCCTGGGATCGAGCCCCGCATCGGGCTCTCTGCTCAGCAGGGAGCCTGCTTCCTCCGCTCTCTCTGCCTGCCTCTCTGCCTGCTTGTGATCTCTCTGTCAAATAAATAAATAAAATCTAAAAAAAAAAAATTATAATAGTAAGAAGAAGAAAAAAAATAAAAAAGAGAAGCAGAAAGGAGGAGACAAAATTACTTGAATATATAAGCAAAATAAATTAGAGACGGTAGCTTAAAAAAATGTAATTTCATAAGCAAAGGAGGGAGGGCAGGAGGGAGGGAAAAAGGAAGGTATCCAGGCCAGGAAGGAAGGAAGGTAGGAAGGAGAGAGGGAGGGAAAGAAAGAGGGAAGGAAGGAGGAAGGAAGGGAGGGAGGGAAGGAACACAGGAAAACTAAAAATAGTGACAGATAACTCTAGGTAACCAAACTCGGTGTAAATGAGAAGTGTTTTTGCATAACTCAAAAGAAAAAAGTAAAAGAATATATTAACAGATTCAAGTACCTTAAATATTTCAAAATAAAGTACTTATATCAAAAACATCACAAACAAAACTGAAAAGCCAACTATAAACTATGAAAAGGTTTTTGTAAACTCTGAAACACATATACAATATTTGAATTTTTGGACATTTATGCTTATTCTATTACTATTTATGTAAAAGAAACAGATCACTTAAAATATTCAGAGTTCTAACAATTCCATAAAAAATTACATATGTCCCAATAGGAAAATGTGCAAAGGATATGAACTAACTGTGCGCAGAAAAAAGAAATCCAAATACTCAACACATATATGAAATGTGTTAGATCTCCAGCAATTAAGACAAAAAGAAAGAAAGAAAAAAAAACTCTCCTGAAATATGTTTCTCCCATTAACTTGGGAGTGACTCAAAGAACCACTGGTGAGGGGTGCCTGGGTGGCTCAGTGGGTTAAAGCCTCTGCCTTCGGCTCAGGTCATGATCCCAGGGTCCTGGGATCGAGCCCCGCATCAGGCTCTCTGCTCAGCAGAGAGCCTGCTTCCTCCTCTCTCTCTCTGCCTGCCTCTCTGCCTACTTGTGATCTCTGTCTGTCAAATAAATAAATAAAATCTTTTAAAAAAGAAAAGAACCACTGGTGATAAGTGTGTGTGTGTAAAAGACACACACAATACTGAAAGGGGGCAAGGGGATAAACTACTATAGTATATATTTTTTTATTTTTGAAGGTGTTATGTATTCCTTTGTGTAGCAAAAGCCTTATGAAACATGTGTCACTTGACCCAGTGATAAACACCTACACCATCTGCCTCAATGATTCTCCTTCCAGAAAAGGTATTCCAAATAAGCGATCGGAGATACACTCAAATACATATGCGGATGGGGAGATCACCAGCTAAAGATACAGATATTCACATTAGCCTGTGGTAGGCGTCTTCTGACACAACTTCCGTTACTCTGTCTTCTGGCGCTTACACCACACTCTCGCATTACCCCACCGGATGTGGGCTGCACTTAGTGACTTGCTTCTAGCACAAATAGAAAATGGCAAAATCATGGGATACCTCTTTGTGATTAGGTTACAAAGACTAACTTCTGTCCTGATGGCTCTCTCTCTCTCTCTATCTCTCACTTGCTCTGATGAAGTCAGCTGTCAAGCTGTGAGCTGCCGCAGAGGTCCAGGCAGAAAGGCGCCAAGGGAGGACTCTATCCAACAGCCAGTAAAGAACTGAGGTGCTCAGACCACCAACCCACGAAGAGCTGAATCCTGCCAGCAACCACATGACTGATCTAAGAAGTGTGTCCTTCCCGGTCAAGCCTTCGGATAAGACCAGATCCCAGCCAACACATGGATGAGAGCCTGTGAGCCACCCAGAGCCAGAAGTCCCAGCTAAACCATACTCAGACTCCCACTCACACAGACCGTGTTAATAATAATTGTAGTTTTAGGCCACTGAGTTTTGGGGTAATTTGTTACACAGCATTAGATAACTAACACACAAGTTTGTTGATAAAACTGTCAAGTTGGAAACAACAAAAGTGTTCATTAAGAAAAAATTAAGTAGGCGCCTGAGTGGCTCAGTAGCTTAAGAAAAAATTAACTAAACTGCAAAGGATCCAAATAATGCTTTACAATGGATTGTGTTAAAAAATATTAGTTCTTGCTACGGGGAAAAGTTTATGTTGTCATAGGGTAAACAAAAAAGCAAGCCACCAAATAGTATATGTAAAAGGACACTATTCTATAAATTAAATAAATCTACATGAATGGAAACATGCTGAGAGAACACACAAAACTTTCTTCATTGCCTTACTTGGAAAGACTTTCTACAAATCTGTGGGTGGCAAGACTTGAACAGTAGAACTCCGAGCGTGTATTCCCCTTTCTGCATTCAACAAGCCACCGTGGGTAAAGTGGTGAACAGCACTCTGTCACTGCCCTCGTGAGTCTTAGGTTTTAGTGGGAGAGATAATTAATCCATCAGTCTGTTACTTAAAGCCATGTGGTCAGGAAAGTGTAAGTCTCTGAAGTGGAGTAAGGGACCATAAGACAAAGGAGAGAGTGCTCTTTTATTTGGAGGTTGGGAGATCTTGAGATGACATTTGTGCTGAGTCCTGAGTGAAAGGAGAGTAAGTCTCCCATGCATCTGGGTGAAGTGATTTCCAAGCAGCAAGATCTGCAAAGGCCCTGCGGCAGATTCACACCCCAAAAATCCAAACCTGTCTCAGCTACGGGTAGTAGAGGGATTTCCCAAGCCCAGGCCATGAAGACAAGTTCAAGGGCTCAACTCCACCTCTTTCCTAGAGCCCTGGGAAAAGCTGATCAGACCACTTCTGAGACCCAGATCTCCAAACAGATCTCCAAACTACCTCCCTCCACCCCAGTTAACTGGGTTGTCTTTCTTTTTTCTTTTTTAATTTTTGTTTATTTATTTAACAGAGAGAGAGAGAGAAAGAGAGAGATATCACAAGTAGGCAGAGAGGGAGGCAGAGGAGGAGGGGGAAACAGGCTCCCCACTGAGCAGAGAGTCCAATGTGGGGCTCGATCCCAGGACCCTGAGATCATGACCTGAGTCATAGGCAGAGGCTTAACCCACTGAGCCACCCAGGCGCCCAACTGGTTGTCTTTCTAAGAACGATTATCAAGGCTGCACGCAGAGGAACATCCACAGGCAGAAGCAGCAAGATGGCGGCCAGCTGGAAGCCAGGGAGAGAAACCCCAGGGGAAACCAACCCTGATTGTTGAAGCTCCCCAGACCCTGATGCTTTATCATGGCAGCCCATCTGACTCTCCCTGGGCCACTATGTCAAAGAGCCACAGACTGTCATTTCCTGTGTGTCTGGGCCCTAATCTCATCTGCTTATAAGATCACCAGCCAGACTGGATTGGGGTCCACCCAGATGACTGCATCACCCTAATTAAAGACTTTCTTTTAGGGGCACCTGGGTGGCTCGATTGGTTGATGAGCTGGCTCTTGATTTCAGCTCAGGTCATGATCTCAGGGTCCTGAGATCGAGCTCTGTGTGTCACCCACCCTGCTCAGTAGGGAATCTACTTGATGATTCTATCTCTCCCTCTCTATCTCTCCCTGCTCCCCTGACCCACTCATTCTGTTTCTCTCTTGTAAATAAATAAATCTTAAAATAAATAAGTAAATAAATAAAGACTCCATCTCCAAATACAATCATATTCTGAGATCCTGGGGGTTAGGACTTCAACATAAGAATTGGGTGGAGGACATAATTCAGCCCATCACAGAGACCTTCAGAAAGTTAGGGCGATGGGGCGCCTGGGTGGCTCAGTAAGCCTCTGCCTTCAGCTCAGGTCATGATCTCAAGGTCCTGAATCAAGGCCCACATCAGGCTCTCTGCTCAGCAGGGAGCCTGCTTCTCCCTCTCTCTCTGCCTGCCTGCCTCTCTGCCTACTTGTGATCTCTGTCAAATAAATAAATAAAATCTTAAAAAGGGGGGGGGGGCGCAAGAAAGAGACCAGTACTACCTTCTCTGGATCACGTACTTGGGGCTACACTGTCCTGGGTCCCGTGCATCCTTCTGAAAGTGCTGGGAGGTGAACTATATGGTCTCCCTGCTGAAGGTCAGGTAGCTGAGGCCTGATGAGGGGACATCCCATTACCCTCCCTGCCAGGTGGGGAGGAAAGGACACGTGGAAGGAGGATTTCTCCAAGAGGCAGCCCTGGGCCACCTCACCAGCCTCTTTTCTAGCCATTTGCAGCTCCCAGCAAAACCAATTTTGCAAAATTGGCTGGGCACGACTGCGCCGCTAAGGGCAGCCGGCTCTTAGCAAGGCTCGTTGCAGCAAGGGAGAACAGAGCAGAGCACTCAGCAGAGTACTCAGGCCCGGCGGATGCTCTAAGCAGCGAGGGCTTTTCTCATCAAGATGATTATTTTTAAGCCTTGAAAACTCTAAGTGCAAGAAAAACAGGCTATCAAATGGGTGATTTCATCATCTACTTCGAGGCACCTCGGCCAATGGCAGGAAACGGCAGGGATGTTTTCACACACATTGGCAGCCCTTCCTATCTAATCAACTGATCGATCGATCGATCTTCAGTGTAGAGATAGGTGGTCTTGTTATCCCCAAAGGTGTGGGTGGTCCAGATGAAATTGTAAAAGCCTAGGCTTTGTTGAATCTCTTGAATGGGCTCACCTGAATGGGACTAACCATCAACTTCCGCGGAGCCCTGGCCTTGCCCCCGCCTCCCTCCCCCCACCAACACCACTCCGTGAAAATTCCAGGCTGTCCCTCCCGCTGCTGCTCTGTGCATCACCATCCCTGCGCATCCCATCGCATTCAGCCTCATCCAAAGAGCACAAGCCCTCCCCCTTCCCCCACCTAGAATCCTCCTTCAGATGTTCACTGGTCAAAGAGTCTTGGGTCTTGAAAGGTCAGATCCCCAGTTCCACACCAGGGATCTGCTTCCTGAGAATCATCAATATTGTCTCGAAAAGGAGAAACATATAACATCTTTGAGGGACCCTTCCTTCACGCACCATATTCCTTATTGTTCCTGAGGGGTCCAGGAGAGGCAGTGTGGCAGGCCCATTACTGAGGAGGAAATCGAGCCTTAGAAAGTTCAGTGACTTGTCAAGGTCACCCAGTTGCTAAGGGAAAACTCAGACCAGACTGACTTAGTCTGATTTCACCCACCTACCTGCCTTCCTTCCTCCTTCCCTCCCTTCCTTCTTTCCTTATCTCTTTCTCCTCCTTTCTTTCCTTCCTTCCTCTCTCTCTCCCTCCCTCCTTTCTTTCTTTCCTTTTTAATTATATACAATTCTTAAACCTCCAACTAATGTTACCCATAAGAAAATGAAGACTTAGAAGGATCTGGCGACTTGCTAAGGTCAATTAGCTCCCATGACAGAGATGGGATCAGAACCCAGTTCTTTAGAGTCCAATGGTCCGATCATGGATCATTTACTCAGTCAGTGTAAATGAACTGAGCTGATATATGGAACAACTCAAGTATCCATGGAGGCTTGAATGGAGAAGCAGAATGGGGCGGGGTGTATCCATAAAAAAGGAAGGACATCCTGACAGATGCTACAACACAGATGCACCCTGAGGATATTAGGCTAAGCTGAGTAAGCCAGTCACAAAAGGACAAACACTGGATGAATCAAACTCTTAGAGACAGAAAAAATGGTGATTGCTGGGGGCTGGGGGAGGGGAGAATGGGGAGTTAGTGTTTAGGGAGTACAAGGTTTCAATTTTACAAAAGGGAAAGGACTATAGGGTTGGATGGTGATGATACGTGATAATATAAATGTATTAATACCACTAAACTGTGCATTTAAAAATAGTTAAAATGGGGGGCGCCTGGGTGGCTCAGTGGGTTAAGCCGCTGCCTTCGGCTCAGGTCATGATCTCAGAGTCTTGGAATCGAGCCCCGCATCGGGCTCTCTGCTCAGCAGGGAGCCTGCTTCCTCCTCTCTCTCTGCCTGCCTCTCTGCCTACTTGTGATCTCTCTGTCAAATAAATAAATAAAAATCTTAAAAAAAAATAGTTAAAATGGTAAATGTAAATGTAAAATGGTAAATTTTATGTGTACTTTACTACAGTTAAGGTAGAGCATACTAGCTTGCCTGGGGCTCACCAGGGAGGTCAGTAGGAAGCCAGCAAATAGAGCAGAGAGTTTGGTGGGCGATGAAGATAGAGAGGAAACTCTACAGGGTCATGGAAGGCATTGGAAGGACTTGGCTTTCTAATATGAGAAATGCAATAAAGCCATATTCATGACTCAGTTGCCCCTGTGAGCGAGGCAGGGAATGTCATGAACAGTGTGGCTTGGGTGGCTCTCTAAGCAACAGGTGTACCCGCCTCATCTGAATGAGGCAGCCCCTACCCACTTTCATTCCAGATGTCCCCGTAGGAGAAGGCAAGCCTGGTGTTGTCTGATCTTCTATTTTCCAACAGAAGCCAGAAATCTGGATTTTTATGTCAAGATCCCTGATTTATTTTTTTAAATATCAATAAAGAGTTCCATTTTGGCAAAGCACGTCTTTCCTGCCCAGCAAGCATCCCATAATAGCACTGTGACAAACTGTCCCAGTTTAGGGTCTTTCCATTATTATACTATGTGGCCATGTGATCCTAACATCATCAGGCCTGTCTGATAGATTTGGGGACATTGAGAAGGAACAGGTCATTATTTTCATTACCTGTATTCAGACATGAGATCTACTTTCTGTTTATATTGTTACCTCCTTGTGTTGCAATGACCTGTGTATATGTAGGCATCTGTATCTATTACTAAATTAAGCTAGTCAAGTCCAGGGACTAAGTCTTTCTTGGCTTTGAGCCTTCGGAAGAAAGATACACACCTAACAGGGGGCCAGTAATTATTTATGGAAAAAAGCAGTAACAGTGAATGTATAAAAATAGTCTGCATACATATTGAGGACAGGAGGGCGAAAAAACAGACACAAAAATAGAATTTGGGGGCACCTGGGTGGCTCAGTGGGTTAAAGCCTCTGCCTTCAACTCAGGTCATGATCCTAGGGTCCTGGGATTGAGTCCCACATCGAACTCTCTGCTCAACAGGGAGCCTGCTTCCCTCTCTCTGCTTGTGATCTCGGTCTGTCAAATAAATAAATAAAAATCTTTTAAAAAAATAGAATTTGAATTGTGTTAGAGGTTAGCTTCGAAGGCAGTTACCTTTTTTCTGTTTTCCAAACTCCCCCATGCTGTTACTATATTGATTTTATAATTATCAATGGGAGAAAAATGTTACAATTTTTAAAAATCAATTCATCTTCTAGACCTTTCCTTCTATGGCTGCTTTCCCAGGGGAGAACTCACTACAACACCCCACTCACTGGCCCCAAGGACTCGCTCACACCAGTGAGCTCACCACCAAAGCATTTGCAATTAAATATCATAGTTACAGGTGGGAATTTACATGATCTTATTGTATCGTGACAACCTAATATCTTCTCCACACCAAGGAGCCAATCCAGCCCAGTCCCAACAATTCCTGCCAACATCTCTGGGCTCTTTCTGCAAAAGGTTGTATTTAAGAAATGGTGAGTTGGGATGCCTGGGTGGCTCCGTGGGTTAAGCCTCTGCCTTCCGCTCAGGTCATGATCTCAGGGTCCTGCTCAGCAGGGAGCCGCTTCCCTTTCTCTCTCTCTGCCTGCCTCTCTGCCTACTGGTGATCTCTCTGTCAAATAAATAAATAAAATCTTAAAAAAAAAAAAAAAAAAAAAAAAAAAAGAAATGGTGAGTCTTCCACGGTGAGGATAAACACAGCCAGAAACAGGGTCTGGGTGAAGGGACAAACAACTGACATGTCCTCCCAGAGCACAGTGGGTGGTCCAGGCACCATGTCTCAGAGGGGAGGGAACATTCTAGGTCCTCATTCCTGGGTGGCGTAGGAAGTCAATTCTGCACCCAAGGCATGGCACAACGAAGCCAAGCGACAATCAAACAAGGGGAGCCAGATGCATAGTAGATGTCCCTCCACCTCCTCCCGAGTCTACCTGCCTGCACTCTGACCCACCGGGAAAGTGCTGTGATATGGAGATTTTGTAAATGGTGCTGGAGTCAGCCAATGCCCTAGGCATGGGCTCTGTATACCCTACCCGCCCCCACGCCTTGGGGTGATGTTCTGTGGAGCAGACCCTGAGTTAGCCCACAGTGGAGTGCAAAGAGGGAGAACAGAGCCATCTCCTCCTCTGGTTCCCCCTCCCCGAGCATGGGCAGGACACATGCACCAAGAGACCACGGCCCCTGTGAGCAAGGACCAAACCTGGTAGCCAATGAGGCCCAGGACTGTCATGTCGGCGCCCATCAGACCCTCTGCTCTACCGCCCTGAAGGAAGAACGGGGGACACGGGCGAAAGCTCTCTTTCCACCCTTTCTTGAAAGGCGAGAAGCACTGACAAAAGTTTCCTTTTCTGGGGAAATACAAACATGAAGGCCATACCTCCTGTAGGTTAGACGCGGATCTGTGCTTTTCACAGGAACGTCTGTGGACCCAGCCCTTTCCAGGCGGCTTTTCATAGATTCACTCACTTAACCTTAACGCCAACCTAACTGGATGAGACGAGGTCCGAGAGATCCAGTGATTGAGCTGGTAACTGGCAGCAACAGACAAACAGCCCAAAGGCATCTCACCTGAGTGTGGGCTCTGACCTGCCCCCCCCTCCCCCCGCCCTAGAGCTCATGCGCACTGCAACCCTACTACGCTAGCCCTTTCTTCCACATTGGCAGGCGGGGATCACGACTCCAGAGCAAGCTGGGTGGAGCTCACAGGCCTGTCTGAACCCACAGCATGTTTAATTACACCATGAGAGGGGTGCTGCGGGTCAGCAGATATAAAACCCCCCAAGTTTTTTCTGGGAGGGACAGGTAGACACTCACCGAAGAAGATCCCGCGGTCAGAGCCAAGCCAAGGCATCATGGCCCCGGTTTGCTACTTCATCCTGAACTCCAGCCAACCAGAGGCACTGGAGACGCCAGGAAGACAGAGGTCAGTGTGCTGTCCTTCCCCTCTGGTCTGGAAAGCCCTGACCCTACAGCTGTGGGTGGCTGAAGCTGTGGTTCTCATCCTTGACTACACGTTAGAACGACTTGGGATAAATTTTTTTAAAAATTCTTAAAGGCTCCAATATAATTGGTCTGAAGTCGAGCCTTGGCAGAAAGGCTTCCCCCCCTCCCCCTTTTAAGTTCCCCAGGTGAATCTACCATGTAGCAATGATGGGGGAACTCGGGCTGGGAAATGCACCTGAAACTGACAATTACAATTTAAATCTCTGCCCAAAAGTGACTTCAATCTGAGACACCTGGGGCTTGACTGGCCAATGACACTGGAAATGGAAACAATCTGCCATCACTTATGGAATGTAATTGCAACATTTGATACGTAAGCCTAGTCTGGAAGGGAGGAGATGGGGGAGGGGAGCCCCTGGGGAGGGTGAAACCTTGGGAGGCCATGCAGATGGGACAGAACCAGCAATGCAGGGCCCTTGTTTGGTAAACACACCCAGTGCTTAATGGTGCCTAATGGTGCCTGTAATTGATGTCTAAAGTTATTTAAAAGTAAATTTACTAGAAAATAATTAGCAATTTTATAGTTCACTACTTCCTCATTTTGTGGATAAAAAATTTTTTCCATGGTTTTATCAGGCACTACAATACAATGTGCTGTGAAATCACTTGCCCATCATGGAGGTAGATGTGGGACCCCCTAAAGAGATACATAAATTTTTAAAAATTGTTTGATTGGCTCTTTGCCTGCCTTGGAATGTAGGCCTGTCTTTCCCTCCACCACCTCCCCTCCCATTTGACTCTGCAATAAATTATCTTTAATCAGCATCAAGGGGGAGTCGTGGGAGGGAAGCTTGGGGATGGTTTAGCTTTGACCTTGGGAGTTCTTAGCCTTAGCAGTGGGAGTAGAGAAGAAAATTGTTTTCTCATTAGACCAGATACATCTTGCCCTAATGAGCTCTTAGAAATATTCATTGCAACACATTAGCTCACCTCTCCTTCACTCTTTGCAGCCACCCTGGGGCTACAGAAGAAATGGAGTGAGAGACACGAATGGACTAGGGATGTCTGGGTGGTGCTGTCAGTTAGGCTTCTGATTCTGGGTTCCCGCTCAGGTCATGACCTCAGGGTCAAGAGTTCAAACCTTGCACCAGTCTCTGTGCTCCGCCCAGAGTCGCCTTGGGTTTCTTCTCTCCCTCTCCCCCTCCATCCTGCCCTCTCTCTCAAATAAATAAGTAAATCTTAAAAAAGAATGAAAGATAGAAATGCATGTGCTAAAGATTTACTAAAGAGTACAGATAGACGCTCTCGGGGTTTTTTTACAAACCTGTGGATGATAACCAGTTTCAGCATGGGGGAAACTGGTGAGAGAACCTTGCCCCGCTTGCGACTAAATGAAACACATCCATGGGCCAGTGGCATCGGCATCCTCAGAAGCTCCTCAAAATGCAGAATCTCAGGCCCCTTCCCAAAGCTATAGAAAGAGAATCCCTAGGGAGTGTGGACCAGATACTTGTGTTTTAATAAGTTTTCAGGTACCTTCTACGCATGGTTAAATTCACCAACCCATGCCTTCTAAGGATACTGAGAGCAGCCAGTGAGATAACAAATGAGAATATAGTCTGGAAGAAAACAACTGGAAAGTGCTAGGGAGCTTTGGGGCACTACTGTCTCCCTGCCTATTATTAAGTGCAACTGTCGCAAAAAATATTATACATGGAGGCCTAGAAACTTCATCTTGTAACTTCTTCAAAACTCTGGGGGGGAAAAAAAACAAAAAACAAAAACAAAAACAAGGACCTCTCGGAGACCTTGGAGGACCAGAGGTTTATTTTACATTAGCGGGTCCAGAAGAGCCTAATCTCTCGGTCTGAACCCCGAGCACAGGCAAGGGGGGTATTTGATACATGTTTCCTTCCCTATCTGTGTCACTCTGACGGCTGGGCCGCTGAGGCCAGGGGAAGTCTGCAACGGCCCTGGGGCCGGGACTGGGATTCCCCTGCTGGGTGGGCCAGCCGCCTCAGAACACACATTTCCCTTTTCACTCCCCCCAAACACCTGGGTGAGAGGGCGTCATCTTTATTATTTACGGGGCAACGGGAGTCTGACCTTGGCCGTTTGCGCAGCGATGGACCTGGTGAGGGCGTTGGGAACACCAGGACCAAATGCGGCTGTGAGGAGGAGCGGGAGGAGGGGGCCGCGGAGGGGGCCGGACCCCGGGGACCCCCGTGAGAGGGAATCCCGCAGAGTCGCCTGCTGGAGTGCCTCCCTCCCCGGGATCTACTCCTTCCTGCACCTGGGTCGGAGTTTCGGGGACCACCCCCGCCTCATGCGCACAGAAACCACATTTCTCCTGCAGGAGGGGGCCGGCGCCCCTGCGCGGCTGAAGGACCCCTGAGGCCGGCGGAGCGAGCTCCGCTGCGGCCCGCGCTGAGCGAGGCCGGGGAATCGCCCTGAGCTGTCGAGCCGCCCCTGGTACGGAACCCCGTTTCCCGGCCGGTGCGCCCAGGCCGGCTCCCGACACGGCCAGCAGGCGCACGGGAAGGGGAATGGCCGTGGGGGAGCGTCGGGGCGGCCAGAGGTTCCCAGAGACGTGGAGTGTGGCTCCGGGGAGGACTGAGCGATCCGGCAGGAGACGGACAGGCCAGCGCGATGGAGTGTGTGGGGTGTCCGCCCCCCGCCGCCGGGGCACGCTGAAGGCTGAAGGCGGCGAGGAGCAGGAGCGACACACCCGGGAGCAGAAGACCGGGCCTGGCCGGGTCGGCAAAACCGTAGTGAAATGCGCTTAGGGGTAGACCGCGGACGGCCAGCAAAAGTGGGGGCCACGACCGTAGTTGGAGGGCGCCATGGTGGCTCGTCCGACACCTGGGGACAAGTAAGGGCAGGAAACACCCTAGGGTCACCCGATCAACAACAACATGGCAAGTCTCTGGGGGAAAGCCCCGCCTGAAGGGGCGGCAGTGTACAGTCCGACCCCAGGAGGTGGGAACCCGGGACCAGGCGCGCAGGTGTCCGTCCGCCGGTGGGGTCTCGCCGGGGGCGAAGCCGCAGCGGGTCTGGGGGCTCTGGCCGGACTTTCCACTGGTGCGGCTTCTCGTCCGCGTGATGGGCTTTTCCACTCTGGAGTGGTGGACCCCAGGGGTGACACCAGAGACCTTAAAGGCAGAAGGTGTGGTTAGAACCACAGAGTGAGGCGCTGTCCACTGTGGTCGGAGGGGGTCCCTTTTCGCGTCTCTGACCCGGACTGAGTCTCCGGCCTGGAAGGGGGTGCACTGGGACACTAAGGAGATTGGGGCCTCTCAGTGGTGCACCGTTGTCATTTATTTGGGGTGGCCCCAGGACCTGAAGTTGTCTTTTTCTCTCTTTATCCCCAATCTGATGTGACTTTTCTGGAAGGCGCCCCAGGCACGGGGGAAGCCGTCCATATGAGAGTTTGGAAGTGGAATAACCAGCATCCGGGGGGTGCGGGGGCCCGCAGGAGGCTGGGGCAGAGACCCGCCACGGGAGGCGAGTCTCCCTGACACAGCGCTGCTGAGGCTCCCTGGAGGGTGCAAGTCCTCAGTTACCTTCCCTGAGCGTTGGGGCTGTAGGCGGTGTGGAGCCTCCAGGCGATGTGGGACTGGGTCAGGACGGTACAGGGTCTGCGACAGATGCGGGCCCGTCATCGCTGTGGAGCGTTAATTAAAGGCCGAACCGGGGCACAGTCACCCGCGGGAGGACTTGGGCTCCTTCCCGGCTTCGTGCCTTCCTGGTGGGGGAAGGCCTGGACCCTCCAGAGAACAGGCAGGTTGTCACCAGGAGCCATCAGAAGCCCACTCGGCTGCGCATCTGTGAAGTCATCTCCAGATCGTCCAGCGGGGCTACCCCCTCCTCTGAGCAGCCCGGGGACTGCGGGGCAGCCGGGCATCATGTTCCGCTCACCGGTCATCAGTATGGGGCTGGTGGCTGGCTTGGCTGTGCTCTTGGACAAGGCCTCTGAGGCCGTCTCCAGGCGGGTGAGGCGGTGGTACTGCTGCCTAGACGCCCTCCCGTTGCCAGTGGGGTGAAGACCTGTCCGTCTGGCCTCTCCCACCGTCTCTATTCGGGCAGGGTGGCCCCCTCAGCCATGGCCCATGTTTTCCTTTTTAGTGTCACTGGGCGGAGGGACTTCTTCCGGCGGTGTCAGGGCCATGGTGAGGGAAGGGGCTCTGTCCGTGTCCTCACTGGCTGTGGTCTTGGCAGCCTCATCTGCCAGACGATTTCCCCGTGCTATGGGGTCGTCTCCTTTCTGGGGTCCCTTACCCTGCAGGATTGCTACGTCCTCTGGAAGTCAGACAGCCCCGAGGAGCTTCTGTTCTCTGCTTTGGATAGCTTTTCCTGCAGCAGTGAGGAGGCCCCTCTCCCTGTACACGGCCCCCTGGACAGGCCCAGGAGCAAAGGCGTGGCGGGCGTCAGTGTGGACGCTGACCCGCTGGCCTTCACTGCGGGTGCGGGCTCAGAGGAAGGCGCGGAGTGCAGCCCCCACTGTGCTGACCGTCCCGCTGCGAATGCCTTCGCCTCTAGGACATCCGTGGTCGTGGTCACGGCACAGCCCGCTTCTCCGGCACCTTGCTGTGAGCAACTGCCGCCGTCGCTGAACTGCGTGAGCTCTGGATTCTTCACGGCTCGATCCCATGATCTGGACGCTCGCGTAGACTTCATCAGTTACTCGGAGCAGTTGTGCTCTGGTCCCCCCCTTGCTTCCGTGGGGAGAAAGGTTGCTGGGTTTAATGTCCTCACTGACTCAAGGGTGACCCGTGGGTTCTCGCAGAGGAGCCCTTGGTACTGTGCAGGCCGAGAGCTGGGCAGGAAGCGGTGCCCCTGTGTTCGTGAGGGTCCAACTGCAGGAGGGAGGTTGAGGTTAAGTTCTTGTCCCAGGCGAGCTTGTCTGCCTCCCGAGTAGGCCTGTGGCTGCTAGCGCCCTGCGGCACGGGGGCCATCGTGCCGCTGCGGGGTCCAGTCGGTTTCACAGATACGTAACTGGCAGGTGTCAGGGCCCAGCAGTCCAGTTGAGTAACCACGTGCTGCTTTATCATGTGCAAAGAGATTGGAGGATTTTTGGATGTTTGGGAGGCCCAGGGCTGGAGCCCGCCCCAGGACAGCCTTCATCTCCATGAGGGCAGCTTCTGCTTTCTCAGTTCAGGTAGGGGGTTCTCAGTTTAGTCCCCCTAAGAGATTATAGAAGGCTCCTGCTATTTTTTATAGTTTTTCTTTTATTATTTACATATAATGTATTGTTTGTCCCTGGGGTACAGGTCTGTGAATCATCAGGCTTACACGTTTCACAGCACTCACCACAGCACATACCATCTCCAGTGTCCATAACCCAACCACCCTATCCCTACCCCTCCACCCCCCAGCAACCCTCAGTTTGTTTCCTGATTAAGAGTCTCCTATAGTTTATCTCCCTTCCAGGTTCCATCTTGTTTCTTTTCTTTCCCATCCATGACCCCCCCTGCCCTACCTCTCAAATTCCTCACCTTAGAAAGATCATATGATAATTCTCTTTCTCTGATTAACTTATTTTGCTTACATAATACCCTCTAGTTCTACCCATGTTATTGCAAATGGCAAGAAATCATTTTTTGATGGATGCATAGTATTCCATTGTACATATATATACCATATCTTTTTTATCCATTCATTTGTTGAGGGACATCTAGGTTCTTTCCATAGTTTGGCTATTGGGGTGCTATTACTGCTATAAACATTCAGGTTCACGTGCCGCTTCGGATCATTACATTTGTATCTTTAGGGTAAATACCCAGTAGTGTGATTGCTGGGTCATAGGGCAGCTCTATTTTCAACTTTTTGAGGAACCTCCATGCTGTTTTCCAAGTGGCTACATCAGCTTGCATTCCTACCAACAATGTAGGAGAGTTTGCCTTTCTCTGCATCCTCGCCAACATCTGTCATTTCCTGACTTATTAATTTTAGCCATTCTGACTGGCATGAGGTGGTATCTCATTGTGGTTTTGATTTGTATTTCCCTGATGCCGAGTGATATGGAGCACTTTTTCATGTGTCTATTGGCCATCTGGATGTCTTCTCTACAGAAATGTCTGTTCATGTCCTCTGTCCATTTCTTCATTGGATTATTTATTCTTTGGGTGTTGAGTTTGATAAGTTCTTTATAGATTTTAGATACTAGCCCTTTATCTGATATGTCATTTGTGAATATCTTCTCCCATTCAGTCAGTTGTCTTTTGGTTTTGTTGACTGTTTCCTTTGCTGTGTAAAAGCTTTTGATCTTGAGGAAGTCCCAATAGTTCATTTTTGCCCTTGCTTCCTTTTCTTTTGGTGATGTTTCTAGGAAGAAGTTGCTGTGGCTGAGGTCGAAGAGGTTGTTGCCTGTGTTCTCCTCAAGGATTTTGAGGGATTCCTTTTTCACATTGAGGTCTTTCATCCATTTTGAGTCTATTTTTGTGTGTGGTGTGAGGAAATGGTCCAGTTTCATTTTTCTGCATGTGGCTGTCCAATTTTCCCAACACCATTTGTTGAAGAGGCTGTCTTTTTTCCATTGGACATTCTTTCCTGCTTCGTCAAAGATTAGTTGACCATAGAGTTGAGGGTCTATTTCTGGGCTCTCTATTCTGTTCCATGGATCTATGTGTCTGTTTTTGTGGCAGTTACATACTGTCTTGATGATAACAGCTTTGTAATAGAGCTTGAAGTCTGGAATTGTGATGCCACCAACTTTGGTTTTCTTTTTCAACATTCCTCTGGCTATTCAAGGTCTTTTCTGATTCCATATAAATTTTAGGATCATTTGTTCCATTTCCTTGAAAAAAATTGATGGTATTTTGATAGGGATTGCATTAAACGTGTAGATTCCTTTAGGTAGCATAGACATTTTCATATTAGTTCTTCCAATTCATGAGCATGAACATTTTTCCATTCCTTTGTGTCTTCCTCAATTTCTTTCATGCGTACTTTATAATTTTCTGAATACAGATTCTTTGCCTCTTTGGTTAGGTTTATTCCTAGGTATCTTATGGTTTTGGGTGCAATTGTAAATGAGATTGAAACCTTAATTTCTCTTTCTTCTGTCTTGTTGTTGGTGTATAGAAATGCAACTGATTTCTGTGCATTGATTTTCTATCCTGACACTTTATTGAATTCCTGTATAAGTTCTATCAGATTTGGAGTGGGGTCTTTTGGGTTTTCCGCATAAAGTATCATATCATCTGCAAAGAGTGATAGCTTGAAATTTCTTCTTTGCCAATTTGGATGCCTTTAATTTCTTTGTGTTGCCTGATTGCTGAGGCTAGGACTTCTAGTACTATGTTGAATAGCAGTGGTGATAATGGACATCCCTGCCGTGTTCCTGACCTTAGAGGAAAAGCTCTCAGTTTTTCTCCATTAAGAATGATATTTGCTGTGGGTTTTGCAAAGATGGCTTTGATGATATTAGGTATGTACCCTCTATCCCTACACTGTGAAGAGTTTTTATCAAGAAAGGATGCTGTACTTTGTCAAATGCTTTTCCAGGATCTATTGAGAGTATCATATGGTTCTTGTTCTTTCTTTTATTAATGTGTTGTATCACATTGATTGATCTGTGGATGTTGAACCAAACTTGCAACCCTGGAATAAATCCCACTTGGTCGTGGTGAATAATCCTTTTAATGTACTATTGGATCCTACTGGCTAGTATTTTGATGAGAATTTTTGCATCTGTGTTCATCAAGGATATTGCTCTGTAATTCTCTTTTTTGATGGTGTCTTTGTCTGGTTTTGGGATTAAGGTAATGCTGGCCTCATAAAATGGATTTGGAAGTTTTCTTTCCATTTCTAATTTTTGGAAGAGTTTCAGGAGAAAAGGTATGAATTCTTCTTTAAATGTTCCCAGACGGGAAGCCGTCTGGCCCTGGGCTCCTGTTTGTTGGGAGATTTTTGATGACTGCTTCAATCTCCTTACTGGTTATGGGTCTTTTCAGGATTTCTATTTCTTTCTGGTTCAGTTTGGTAGTTTATATGTCTCCAGAAATGCATCCATTTCTTCCAGATTGTCAAGTTTGGTGGCATATAGTTGTTCATAATATGTTCTTATAATTGTTTGTATTTCCTTGGTGTTGGTTGTGATCTCTCCTCTTTCATCCATGATTTTATTAATTTGGGGGCTCTCTCTTTTCTTTTTGATAAGTCTGGCCATGGGTTTATCAATCTTATTAATTCTTTCAAAGAACCAGGTCCTAGTGTCATTGATTTGTTCTACTGTTTTTTGGTTTCTATTTCATCAATTTCTGCTCTGATCTTTATTATTTCTCTTCTCCTGCTGGGTTTAAGTTTTCTTTGCTGTTCTTTCTCCAGCTCCTTTGGGTGCAGAGTTCAGTTGTGTATTTGAGACCTTTCTTGTTTCTTGAGAAAGGCTTGTACCTCTATATATTTTCCTCTCAGGACAGCCTTTGCTATGTCCCACAGCATTTGAACAGTTTTGTTTTCATTATCATTTATTTTCACGAATTTTTTCTATTCTTCTTTAATTTCTTAGTTGACCCATTCATTCTTTAGTAGGATGCTCTTTAGCCTCCATATATTTGAGTTCTTTCCAACTTTCCTCTCGTGATTGAGTTCTAGCTTCAGAGCATTGTGGTCTGAAAACATGCAGGGAATGATCCCAATCTTTTGGTACTGGTTGAGACCTGATTTGTGACCCAGGATGTGATCTATTCTGGAGAATATTATGTGTGCACTAGAGAAGACTGTGTATTCTGTTGCTTTGGGATGGAATGTTCTGAATATATCTGTGATGTCCATCTGGTCCAGTGTGTCATTTAAGGCCTTTATTTCCTTGTTGATCTTTTGCTTAGATGATCTGTCCATTTCAGTGAGGGGGGTGTTAACGTCCCCTACTATTATTGTACTATTGTCAATGTGCTTCTTTGATTTTGTTATTAATTGGTTTATATAGTTGGCTGCTCCCGTGTTAGGAGCATAGATATTTAAAGTTGTTAGATTTTCTTCTTGGATAGACCCTTTGAGTATGATACAGTGTCCTTCCTCATCACTTATTATAGTCTTTGGCTTAAAATCTAATTTATCTGATATAAGGATTGCCACCCCAGCTTTCTTTTCATGTTCATTAGCATGGTAAGTTGTTTTCTACCCCCTCACTTTAAATCTGGAGGTGTCTTTGGGACTAAAATGAGTATCTTATAGACAGCATATTGATGGGTTTTGTTCTTTTATCCATTCAGATACGCTGTGTCTCTTGATTGGGGTGCTTAGCCCATTTACATTCAGGGTAACAACAGAAAGATATGAATTTAGTGCCATTGTATTTCCTGTAAGGGGATTGTTACTGTATATTATCTCTGTTCCTTTCTGGTCTCTTACTTTCAGGCTCTCTCTTTGCTTAGAGGACCCCTTTCAGTATTTCCTGTAGGGCTGGTTTGGTGTTTTCAAATTCTTTTTGTTTTCATTTGTCCTGGAAGCTTTTTCTCTCTCCTGTTTTCAATGACAGCCTAGCTGGATATAGTTTTCTTGGCTGCATGTTTTTCTTGTTTAGTGCTCTGTATATATCATGCCAGCTCTTTCTGGGCTGCCGGGTCTCTGTGGATAAGTCTGCTGCCAGTCTAATATTTTCACCATTGTATGTTACAGACTTCTTGTCCCGGGCTGCTTTCAGGATTTTCTCTTTGTCACTAAGACTTGTAAGTTTCACTATTAGATGACGGGGTGTGGACCTGTTTTTATTGACTTTGAGGGGGTTTCTCTATGCCTCCTGGATTTTGATGCTTGTTCCTTCTGCCATATTAGGGAAATTCTCTACAATAATTCGCTCCAATATACCTTCTGCCCCCCTCTCTCTTTCTTCTTCTTCTGGAATCCCAATTATTCTAATGTTGTTTCATCTCATGGTATCCCTTATCTCTCGAATTCTCCTCTCGTGGTCCAGTAGTTGTTTGTCTCTCTTTTGCTCAGCTTCTTTATTCTCCATCATTTGGTCTTCTATATCACTAATTCTCTCTTCTGCCTCATTTATCCTAGCAGTAAGAGCCTCATTTTTGATCGGACCTCATTAATAGCTTTTTAAATTTCAACGTGGTTAGATTTCAGTTCTTTTATTTCTTCAGGAAGGGATTATATTTCTCCAGAAAGAGATTCTCTAGTATCTTCCATGCTTTTTTGAGCCCAGCTAGCACCTTGATAATTGTCATTCTGAACTATAGTTCAGACATCTTACTAATGTCCATATTGATTAAGTCCCTAGCCTTCAGTACTGCCTCTTCTTCTTTTTTTTTGAGGTGAGTTTTTCTGCCTTGTCATTTTATCCAGATAAGAATAAATGAATGAGAAAACAAAATACTAAAAGGGTAGCAACAACCCAAGAAAAACATACATTAACCAAATCGGAAGAGACCCAAAACTGGGGTGGGTGTCAGAAAAAAGAAAAATATATGTATGTTTCTATATATATATATAGATACGTATATATCTGTGTACGTATATATATGTGTACGTCTATATCTATATATAGATACGTATCTATATCTATAGATACATACATACACATACATACATTAGATGGCGAATAGAACAAAGCCACACATTTTATTTTGGGCATAATTTGGTCTGTTAGAAGAAACTGCCTCCCAACATTTTAAAGAAAGAAGAACTTATATATACAAGAATAAGGGTAAACACAATGAAGGGAAGGAATATGACTGTCAAGATGAAAATTTTAAAAGTTTCTGAAAAATGCATTGATAAGATAGGAAGTTGGTTGAGAAAAGAGGAAAGAATATGGTCAGGCTGGAGACTAGAACAAAGCCATGCATTAGAATTAGTGTATATTTTGATCTGTTAGAAGAACCAGTGTCCTAGAAAGAAATTTTTTTTTTTAAAGATTTTATTTATTTATTTGACAGAGAGATCACAAGCAGGCAGAGAGGCAGGCAGAGAGAGGAGGAAGCAGGCTCCCCGCTGAGCAGAGAGCCCGATGCGGGGCTCGATCCCAGGACTCGGAGATCATGACCTGAGCCGAAGGCAGCGGCTTAACCCACTGAGCCACCCAGGTGCCCCATAGAAAGAAATTTTAAAGAAAGAAAAACCTATATGTATACAAAAAATAAGTTTAAGTACATTGAAGGCATAGAATATGACTATAATAGTGAAAATTTAAAAAGTTTTTAAAAAAGGTATTGATAAGATAAAATAGTTTAAAAAGGTTAAAATAGTAAAGAGGAAAAATTTTAAAAGATAGGATAAGAGAAAAATAAAATTAAAAAAATTTAACCCTGAAAGACTAAGGAATCATGGGAAAGAAGCCATGAATTCTGTGTTTCATTCCTCTAGCTCTGAAGTTCCTCAGTTCTCATGGATTGCTAAAATTGGTCTTGGCTGGATGTTCTTGCTGATCTTCTCTTGGAGGGGCCTGTTGCCTTGATTCTCAAATGTCTTTGCCCGAGGCGGAATTGCACCGCCCTTGCCAGGGGCCAGTCCAGGCAATCTACTTGGGTTCGCTCTCCAAGCTTCTGTTCCCTGAGCGTGTTCTGTACCACTTTGGAGGATGGGAATGAAAATGGCGGCCTCCCAATCTCCAGCCCCGGAGACCCGAGAGCTCAGGGCCCCACTCCTCAGTGTGCCCTCAGGGAAAAGCAGTCAATCTCTCCCATCTCCATGGTCTCCAGCCGCGGTCTGTGCTTACCCAGCCAGTGACCAAGTGTTTCTTTCTCTGGTGCATGGTCCCATTTGGAGTCTCCAAACCCAGCAGGTTCCTGCCACGTGCTCCCACAGAGTTTCTCCCAGAGGAGGAAGGAAGGGGACTTGAGGGGTCTGGCAATTGCCGAGAACCCAGGAATCCAGATACAGCAAAATCCTGTAGCCCCTAGGAATTCTCATAGGCCCCTTTTCATCTGGCTCTATGGCAAGGAGATGATGACTTTTTTCTCTTTGGGCCTAGTTTTTTTTTTCCCCCTCGTGGGTAAGGAGGAAACTGAGATAATGGACCCGTTGTTGGCAGATTTGTGCCTTCTTCCATGAGACTCAGGAACCCGAGTCTCACAGGAACTGTCAGAGGGCCTTTGAGACTTTTATGCTGTCTTCTTGTGCACCACTGGCGAGGAGGAGGTTGTCCACATCCCGGAGGAGATGCATGGATTTGGGGCCACTGGATACAAGGAGACGGCTACCTTGTTGATGGCCTGCAGGTCTTGGGCTGGTCGATGTCCCCTCCTGGCTTCATAACTGGCATAACGGGGGTATTCCTGGCCGACTGGCACTCGATCAGGGTACCTGCACATTTAAGTCTGGCCAGAGGTCCTTGAATGCCAGACTTAGCTTTTTGTCAGAAGGGGTATTGCCTTTGCCTCTGGGGTAGGGCTCCCGGGATCAGTTAGCAATGACAGGGGCCGATTCTGGGCGAGTCCAGGTGTGTTGTCACTGTGGGTGAACCTGAACTCCGGCAGGCCATTTGGCTGGACCTGGGCGTGGAATAGCCTCCATTTTTCTTGGTGCCGCGATTGCTAGTACCAGAGACCCCGTCTCCTTGTGCCCTGGGTTTAATTGGAGGCTGGTGTGCCTGGTGACTCAAACTTTATCTGAGCTCCAAGCCTAGCAAGTATATCTTGGCCCAGGAGGAGGGTGGGCAGTCAGGTAGATGAAGGAATTCAGGTCTGACCTTGTGGCCCCCGAATTTACACTGACGAGCCTGCCCAAGGGCTGTTGTACCACCCACGTCCCAGTGGCCCCAGGGATGGTTGTAGTCCTTTTGCTGAAAGGGGCCACTGGGGAGGTGACAACAGAGTGCTTGGCCCCTGTATGAACCATGAAAGTCACTGGTTGGCCCCCTATTTTTATTCTGACTGTGGGCTCATGGGGGCCAAGAAGAAGAGCGCTCAGTCCCCCTCAGTCTGAGTCTATCTCCACAAGGGTGATAAGGTCCTCTTTTTGGAGTTTTTCCTTGTAGCAGCTGGGATTTTGAGCCCTTCCCTGGTTGGGACATACTTTTCAATGCCCCTTTTCTTTACAGTAGGCACATTGACCCCTGGCCAAGGGGGTTCCCCCCTTTTGGTGGTTGGGGACTCTCTGCCTTATAGACCTGCCAACGGGGCCATTCTGAAAACTCTACCAGAATGAACAAGTGGGCTCATGTGTCCAGCTGAGGGGGTCAGTGGTGGAGAAACTTTGATATTACATCATGGAACAGCTGGATTGGACTGTCCTGTTTTTATTTTGCCCCTTGAGTTCTCACTTTTCTCGTCCAGCATTTGGAGGTCATTTGACCTGGCCTGGGACACAGCCTGGCTGCTGGTCCCGGAAAAAGTGGATCCTCTGGGCCTGGGGTATGGGGAGACTGATGGCAGTGGAGTGTCTGGAACTGGAGGGGGCCACGTGTAGATGGCTTTGTGGGCACGTACAGTTTAGCCTTGGGATCTCCGGCTAGGATCTATGGAGGCGGGGACCTCTGTCAGTCTCTCTGGGCCACTTGGATGAGGCCATTAAGACCCTGGCCTGTCCCTGCCCTATTGCAAGCAAATCGCACCCAGTGGGGAGGGTCTGGGCAATTCCTAGCCAGGAGTCAATATATGGAAACTGGTCATGGTGTCCTGGTTCTCCTGTTACAACTTGTCACACCCGACAAACTGCTGGGACATCCAGTGTCCCTTCTGAAGGCCAGCTGACATTAAAGTTGGGCCCTTCTAACTCACATAGGGTTCTCAATTTGCTGGATGCATCTTAACTCCATAGTCTTCTGAAAACCCCTTCCTGAAATGTTGACCATACAGTCTAGGACCCTAGATTTACTCTGCCCTGATCCCATCGTGATGTCCTGGTGTGCGGTGACGCAGAGACAGACAAAGGATGGGGGCCCCTCCAGAGGACAGACCGGTCAGATGCCCACCTGTCCGCCCTCCCAGAGGAGACTTGGGGGACTCTTGGCGGAGCGAGTCCATTTAAACCTTGGATTTGCGTCCCGAAGGGCTCGCCATAAACCCTATGAGGTCACCATGGAAACAGGCCAGGGTCCACTCAGACTCCGTAGTCTCAAGACCGTGGAGCCACAGAATCAGCCCCTCTGACAAGCCGGGTCATACTGCACGTTCCCTCACGTAGTCACACCGAAGTTATTACAGTCCCCACTTTGCCGCACCGCCCCCGGGAGGCCCTGACCTGTGGAATTCCTTTCAGAAGTTCCTTTCTGTCCTCCTTTTCAGGGGTTTCTGACCTGAGGGACCTCCCTCCCTGGGAAGTCCTGCCTGTGAGACCTTGGAGGTCTCCTGGAGGTGATCAGTCTCCCCTCCCACCTGGACGGGTGAGTCTCACCGGTCCTGGGGCCCCAGGCCTTACTGGAATCCGACTTTAGGGGACCAGGTCCTCCCCTGCCAAGTCTCCTTGAGTCCAGTGGAACAGCAGGATGGGGCCCGTCCGAGGCGGCCAGGTATGAGATGGCCGAAGATAAGGCAGGGCACATCTTCTCCGTTACAACCCCTCGTTCCATCACTACCACATCATCACCCCCAAACCGGTGGCAACAATGGGCCAGTGCGGTGGGGTTTCCCAGTCAGGGAACCAAAAGTTACAGAATGTGGACCGGATCCGGGCCAAAAAATCCGTGGCCTCAGAGACCTTGATGGACTGGAGGTCTAGTTCATGCTAGCGGGCCCAGAAGAGAGTAATCTCTCATGGTCTGAGCCCCCAAGCACTGGCAAGGGGGGGTAGTTGATACATGTTTACTTCATCTCTGTGCCACTCCTGTGGCTGCAGCCAGTGGGAATGGGGGGAAATCTGGAAATCCCCTGGGGCCGGGACTGGGATTCCCCTGCGGGATCGGTCGGCCACTCAGAACACAGATTTTTCCTTATCACGTGTTGGTACATCTTGGACCTTTCAGCAGCAGACACACGTGACGAAGCAGGCTGATGTGAGAGTTTAAGGTCTCGTGGGGACTGGAGTGAAGACGTGACCCACACCCCACCTACAGGCTCTCCGATGCCCTCTGCAAGCACTAGGCTCGTGTACCCGGATAAAATCGTTCTGCAAGACATATCCAGTCTGAAGACTCACAATAGGCACCACACAAATGTTTGGACTGCTCCACAAATGTGTGTCCCCAGTGTGGCTTTTATTACTTCAATTTTTGACATCAGAGGAATTAATATCTTTAAAGAGTCTGGTGCCGTCCAGCTACTTTTCAGGAGAACAGGTCATGGGAGCCATTTCCTCCATGGTCTGATAAGGTCAGCTCTGAGAAGATGCTGTCCTTTCTCTCTAGATAAGAGGTCTCCGCTCGCTCTCTGATGACGGAGCTCTTTGTAAGAAGCCAGAGTGCGGAGAGCTGGAATAATGGCATCTGGAGGGTCTTTCGTCAAGGTCATGGTTAGCACTGGCTACCGAGGAGAGTTAGGCTGTCTGTCAGGACAGCCTCTGATGAGATGATGACCATTTTAAAGGAGGGGAAACACCCCACGTGGACTGAGCCTTGCCTTGCCCAGCAAATTGAGTGAACTGTCCTGTTAAGAAGTTTCCTTCTGGGGGCGTCTGAGTGGCTCAGTGGGTTAAAGCCTCTGCCTTCGGCTCAGGTCATGATCTCAGGGTCCTGGGATCGAGCCCCGCATCAGGCTCTCTGCTCAGCAGGGAGCCTGCTTCCTCCTCTCTCTCTCTCTCTGCCTGCCTCTCTGCCTACTTGTGATCTTTGTCAAATAAATAAAATCTTTAAAAAAAAAAAAAGTTTCCTTCTGGTAAAAATGACCAATAGCCTTGGGTTTTCTGGGTGCGGGCTGTGCTTGGGGCAAGTCCCCCCGCTGTGTGTCCCGCACGCTCTCTTCTGGCTGGAAACTGTTCACTGCCTGGACAGACAAGTAGGGGAGACCCCCTCTGGAAGTGAGTAGTTAACCTCTCTCTCCCTTTGGTTCCTTCTTCTGCAGAATGTTCAAGGAGAGCCTGAGTTGGAGTCCCAGCTCTGTCTCTTCTTACTGATATGACCTTAACTCCCCTGGGCTTCATTTTCCTCATCTCTAAAATGGGACAATAGTAGAGCCTATGAGTTCATGAGTGCTTATGAGGGCAGTTGGGTACAATTGAGTACAGTAGTTTAGGTCAGGTGCTGGATATCTCTTTACTCACTTGGTGAGTATTTATTTATTTTTAAAAAATATTTATTTATTTTACAGAGAGAAAGAGACAGCGAGGGAGACAGTTGGGTACAATTGAGTACAGTAGTTTAGGTCAGGTGCTGGATATCTCTTTACTCACTTGGTGAGTATTTATTTTTAAAAAACATTTTATTTATTTATTTTACAGAGAGAAAGACAGCGAGGGAGACAGTTGGGTACAATTGAGTACAGTAGTTTAGGTCAGGTGCTGGATATCTCTTTACTCACTTGGTGAGTATTTATTTTTTAAAAATATTTTATTTATTTATTTTACAGAGAGAAAGAGACAGCGAGGGAGACAGTTGGGTACAATTGAGTACAGTAGTTTAGGTCAGGTGCTGGATATCTCTTTACTCACTTGGTGAGTATTTATTTATTTTTTAAAAATATTTTTTTAATTTATTTTACAGAGAGAAAGAGACAGCGAGGGAGGGAGCACAAGCACAATGCTGGGCTCCACCCCAGGACCCTGGGATCATGACCTGAGCTGAAGGCAGACGCTTAACGACTGAACCACCCAGGTGCACCACTCGGTGAGTATTTGTTGAGTGATTACGTGAGGTCAGGGCCGAGTGGTACAGAGGGTCGCGCCACAGCCAGAGGCCCATGCCCTCCCAGAGGCTGTGTTCCAGTAAAGGAGAAACGAGCAGCTGAACACATAGAACAACATGCACTGAGAAAGTGCAAGGAGCAAAAACATTGCAGGCTAAAGGGATAGCATTCTAGGGAGGCGGGGGTTCTGCTTTTAAATTGAGGGGCTCGGGAAAGGCCTTGTTGAGATGGGGACATCTGAGCAGAGACCTGAGGGACAGAGGCAACAGGTCATAGAGCTGTCCGGCAGACGAGCTGTCCAGCTAGAGGGAACAGTATTTGGCACTTAGTAAGTGCTCAATTAAATCCTGGCTTAAAATAAAGGAGAAGCTCTGTGAATTGATGGCATTTAGTCAGTCCTAAAGGTGGAATTCTTGTCATGATGATAAAATCATGAGAGGAGCATTGATGTCTGGAGTCTCCCTTCAGGAAGGGATGAAAGCTTTCTTTCCTGGACCGTTTACCCTACCTCTTTGAAGTCCTTAAGGGTGTTTTCATAGGAAAAGTCACATGCCCATCAAGCCCTGGCAAAATGTACAGTGGGAACGGGAATCGCTCTTCTCTTTCATGTGTCCATCGTGCAAGCCCTTCGTGAGACATCAGTAAGCTCAGTGGGGAAAGAGGCAGTAAGAGAGATGACCAGAAGGGAGGCTTGTTGAGGTCTCAAGGGTAGATACCCAAGTAGCGGGAAAGAGGCTCACAGGAAGACGGTAGACTCTTTGCCTGGCGCTCTCCTTACAAAATCATACCTTTACTCATTAAACTCCTCATTCTTGCCTTTGCTCAACAGTTACTGTCTCAATCCTAAGACCAGGCCTCAGTGGAACAGAGATGAGGGAGACATTCTGACCCCCAAGGAGCTCACAGTCTAGTGGAAAACAAAGGCTCGGGGACAAGATTTGCAGAGTTTTAAGTGGCCTGGCAGAGGATTTCAAGGGCAGAGGGCGGCACAGCCAGTTCAGCCGGGGAATCGTGGAGGGAACATTTCCATCGGGGCCTTAAGGATGAGTCTCATTTCGCAGGAAAAGAAAGGATTGGGGCGGGGAAGCCTTCTCAGGTACAGGGCACTGCAGAAGCCGTGTTTAGGGGATGATGACAGGCAGGGTAACAGGAGCGCTGAGTGTGGTAGTTGCCATGAAGGAGGTGGGAGGGCTAGTCCGGGGACAGATTTAAAAACCCTTATGTGCTACGTGGAGGCGTTGGGAATCTGTCACGGAGGCAACAGGGAACCATGAGAAAGATTTTATTGACTCTCTGGCATCTCCTTTTGGAGTCATTCTCCCCCATTCAATAATGATGTTTTCCAAGACTAGAGAAGGAGGCTGGCTCTGCCCGGTCCCCCAGGTGTGACTTAAGCCAGACCCTGAGAGTACTTCCGCTCCTCGACCACAGCGACTGGCTCCTCAGTGGCCACGTGACCCACTTTGGATGGAGCTCTGAGGAAAATCTGTGTTCTGTGCAGTTGTTAAATGTGGTTTAGGCTGAGCTGTAAGCAGCCGTAATAATATCACGTGAAAAGAGACGCTTGAAGGCAAAATGTTGGGAGGACAGAGGAGGAGAAGGAGAGGGGACTGAAAGAAAACTTACTGGTCATTCAACTCCCAGATGCAGCTCTACCTTAAGCCAGTCGCCCTTTTGGAAATTTCGGTTATGCGAACCCATGAATTCCCTTTAGTCCTTAATCTTCCGTTAGAGCTGTGCTGTCTATGCTTCTGCCTAAGGGAGTGATTGGTTAATGCACGGGTCACATGTAGTTTATTAGTAAGACGATGCTACTCAGCCTCCCTTGTTAGCACGACTCCAGATGCAGAGTGAATCCTAAATTAACAAGGGAGTAAACCAGTGTATGGGCGGCCCCTTGTGGGGAGACCTCAGGAGACCACAGAATTGAGTATAAGTATATCCCATGCAAGGATCTGTTAAATCTGACGGTCTTAGGTGACGGTGATGAGAAGTAGCAGAATTCCGGACACACTTTCTTCTAAATTACACACACAGTATAAGACACAGGGACGGGCAAGAACGAACACAGGCTTTTGGTTTGGAAAGACAGAAGCTATTTGCTCGGCTGGCAAGACGTCCGGAGGGACAGGGGTGGCTGACTTAGAACATCTAGAATTTGACTTTGATGCATTAAGACTGAGATACCCTCTCTCTCTACGGCCAGGCAGAGAAGCCAAGGGTAGTTTGATGTGAGAATCTGAAGTCTGAGAGAAGGCTCTGTACTGAAAATCTGAGACTGGGAGTGCCCAGCGTAGAGATGGGGTTTAGAACGATGAGAATGTACGAGATCCCTGGAACCAGTTCAGGTAATGAAACACTTAGCCCTGGAAAATGAGCAGCAACAGAAATGATGCTGAAGGGGCCCCTGGGTGGCTCCATCGGTTAAGCGTCTGCCTTTGGCTTAGGTCGTGATCTCAGGGTCCTGGGATCGAGCCCCACATTGGGCTCCCTGCTCAGCGGGGGGTCTGCTTCTCCCTCTCCCTCTGCCTCTCCCCCCCGCTTGTTCTCTTTCTCAAGTAAAATCATAAAAATCTTAAAAAAAAAAAAAAAAAAAAAAAGAAGCAAGGTTGTAAAGCAACCACTAGTGTAGAAGGGAAATTGGGAGACTGGGCCTTGGGGAGCCAAGTCAGGAAGGTGTCGCTGGGCTAGATGGGGTGACCAGCATTCACCGAATGCTGCCTAAAGGTTTAGAAGCATGAACACATGATTGCTCCAAAGACATTAATTATTACTATTGTCAATATTTCTCCATAACTCAAGGTACAGCCTTTTAGAGTTGTTTGTCTTAACGGAAGTTGTTCACAGTCGGGCTGGTATTTAATAGGACTGGTGTCAACCGCGTGCTTTGGGGAAAGAGCATCTCTAGGTTTGAAGTGACACCTAAGCTCCCTGATATCTGAGAAGCGCCTGGAGGAATCAGTAACTTCCCTAACCTTGGTGGTGCTGGAAAGACACCAGATCTAAAGATGTGTGATGAGACGTAGCTTTTTATGATGATTAAGGGATAGCTTTGGGAGGGAACGAGAAAATGCACGGTAATATGAAACATAGGGACGCCTGCATGTCCTCAGTCAGATAAGCCTCTGCCTTCTGCTCGGGTCATGATCCCAGGGCCCTGGGATGAGCCCCACATCCTATTTCTCCCTCTCCTCCCTCTGCTCCTGCCCCCACCCTCCCACACCCCATTCATTCTCTCTCTCTAATAATTAAATAAATACAATCTTAAAAAAAGAAAGAAAGAGGGGTACCTGGGAGGCTCAGTTATTAAGGGTCTGTCTTCTGATCTGGTCATGATCCCAGGGTCCTGGGATCAAGCCCTGCATCGGGCTCCCTGCTCAGCAGGAAGTCTGCTTCTCCCTCTCCCACTCCCCCTGCTTGTGTTCCATCTCTCCCTCTCTCTCTGTCAAATAAACAAATAAAACCTTGAAAGAAAGGAAGGAAAGGAGGAAGGGGGCTGTTGGGAGGGAGGGAGGAAGGAAGGAAAAAGGAAAAGAGGGCAGGGTCCATGTTTGTCTGAGGTCAATTCTTCCCTGTTAATGTAGGTTTGATATACCCGTGGCTGATCCCATGATTCTAGTTAACATCATGAGGCCATAATGATATCCCCAGATACTGTCCACTCATTGATGCATTGTCTTTCTTGTCCTGTGGACCCCAAGGGACTTATAAATTAGAATACCTTACTATGCAAAAAAAATTAGGCAAAATTACAGAGTGCCTCAAGGTCAACCATGACAACCAGATGCTTGGAGGTAGACAGTCAGTTACACGGCTGCACGATTCTCCAGATCAACAAGGCCAACCAAGTACCAGGCTCCTTTCATCAGTCCTGCTTGACCTCCTCAGCGCTGGCTGTGTTTGTTGACTTGTGGTCACAACGTGGCTGCCACAGTTCTGAATCGGTCCTCCTTTCCGCACAGCATTCAGAAGTAGGAAAAATGGATTCCTATCCTCTTATCATTGGCCACTTTTTTTTTTTTTTTTTTTGATCCTTACAGATTATGTTTCTCAAGAGCCTTGGGCTGAGCACTGCTCAGACCCCACTGACCTTTAGAGGGTCGCAAGTCTCCTGGCAGTGGGGAATTAAATGAGCATAAATTGCTTACACTGGTCACGGTTCATTCCCTGGGGTTGACAAATAGGTCCATTTTCTATGAACATACTGCCACTTCTTATCAGAATATAAGCAGAGTTCTGTTAGGAAGGAAAGGGGGAATAGATAGGCTCTTAACAGCGTCTGTCGTAGGAATTATGGCCACTAGTGATATAGGTGTGGGAGCCAGCATATGACTTGTTAGATCCATGAGAATGAATGAAACCATCCAGAAGATCCACAGAATGAGAAACAGACCAAGCAACGTCCCACATTGATTACAATTATAAAAGAGAGAGAGGAGAGAGAGAGAGAGAGAAAGAGAGAAAGGAGGAGGAGTCTGAAAAGCAGGGCTAGGGAGAGATCAAAGGCGGACATAGAATCAGAGAGAAACACAATATGGAAGATGAAGCAGGAGGGCTTCACGGAGGAGGGTGGTGACCAACAGAGTGAAGGGCTAATCAGAGACCAAGTTGGTGACGGCTGCAGATGGCCTCTGTATCTGATGACTGCAGCAGAACTGCTGACCTCAGCAAGCCCTTCTTAGACTTACAGGAGCCAATGCCAGGATGCAGCGGTGTAAGAAGAGGACAGTAATTGGGAGAATATAGAGAAGGTTGAATCTACTTCCTAAAACTTGAGCTATGAAGGTGTGGGGATGGGGGTGATTTGGGCGTTGTATGATATGTTCACAGGCGAGACAAAGTTTTTTCCCCTTAAATTAATATTGGGATGATCAGCATTGGACTGACGTTAAAGACAGTGAAGAGGGGGAAATAAATGAATAAAACACAGGATCCAAGAAGCTAAGAGTTAGGGAACCTAGGCAAATATAGGAACTCATGAGACATGAGTGGAAGAATGAGGGATTCATATCATAGTGAGCAATTTTTTTATAGGCTGTTTATTCTTTTTTTATTCTATTTTTTCAGTGTTCCAAGATTCATTGTTTATGCACCACACCCCGTGCTCCATGCAATACGTGCCCTCCTTAATACCCACCACCAGGCACTCCTAATCCCCTCCCCACCTCCCCTCCAAAACCCTCAAATTGTTTCTCGGAGTCCACAGTTGCTCATGGTTCATCTCCCCCTCCGATTTCCCCCAGCCCACTTGGGCCGTTCTTCACCCAATGTCCTTTGTTATTGCTTACGCTCTGCAAGTAAGTGAAACCATGTGATAGTTGACTCTCTCTGCTTGACTTATTTCACTCAGCATAATCTCCTCCAGTCCCGTCCATGTCGATACAAAAGTTGGGTATTCATCCTTTCTGATGGAGGCATAATACTCCATTGTATATATGGACCACATCTTCCTTATCCATTCGTCTGTTGAAGGGCATCTTGGCTCTTTTCACAGTTTGGCGACTGTGGCCATTGCTGCTGTGAACACTGGGGTACAGATGGCCCTTCTTTTCCCTACCTCTGTATCGTTGGGGTAAATATCCAGTAGTGCAATTGCAGGGTCATAGGGAAGCTCTATTTTTAGTTTCTTGAGGAATCTCCACACTGTTTTCCACTGTGGCTGCACCAACTTGCATTCCCACCAACAGTGGAAGAGGGTTCCCCTTTCTCCACATCCCCTCCAACACATGTTGTTTACTGTCTTGTTAATTTTGGCCATTCCATCTGGTGTAAGGTGGTTTCTCAATGTGGTTTCGATTTGAAATTCCCTGATGGCTAGTGATGATGAACATTTTTTCATGTGTCTGTTAGCCATTTATATGTCTTCTTTGGAGAAGTGTCTGTTCATGTCTTCTGCACATTTTTTGATGTGATTATCTGCTTTCTGGCTATTGAGTTTGAGGACCTGTTTATAGATCTTGGAGATCAGCCCTTTGTCTGTAATGTCACTTGGGAATATCTTCTCCCATTCCGTGGATTGCCTCTTTGTTTTGTTGACTGTTTCCTTTGCTGTGAAGAAGCTTTTGATCTTGATGAAGTCCCAAGAGTTCATTTTCGCTTTTGTTTCCTTTGCCTTTGGAGACGTGTCTTGAAAGAACTTGCTGTGGCCGATGTTAAAGACGCCTATGTTCTCCTCTAGGATTTTGATAGATTCCTGCCTCGTGTTGAGGTCTTTCATCCATTTCGAGTTTATCTTTGTGAATGGTGTGAGAGAATGGTCGAGTTTCATTCTTCTATACATAGCTGTCCAATTTTCCCAGCACCATCTATTGAAGAGACTGTCTTTTTTCCACTGGATATTTTTTCCTGCTTTATTGAAGATTATTTGACCACAGAGTTGCGGGTCCATATCTGGGCTCTCTACTCTGTTCCACTGGTCTATGTGTCTGTTTTTGTGCCAGTACCATGCTGTCTTGGAGATCACAGCTTGGTAGTAAAGCTTGAAGTCAGGCGATGAGATGCCCCCAGCTTTGTTTTTCCTTTTAAACATTTCCTTAGTGATTCAAGGTCTTTTCTAGTTCCATACACATTTTAGGATTTTGTTCTGCACTTTGAAAAATGTCAGTGACCTTTGATGGGGATGGCACTGAATGTATAGATTGCTCTGGGCAGCACAGACCTTTTAACAATGTTTATTCTTCGATCCATGAGCATGGAATATTCTTCCATCTTTTTGTGTCTTCAGTTTCTTTCACGAGTATTCAGATCCTTTACCTCTTTGGTTAGGTTTATTCCCAGGTATCTTGTGGTTCTTGGTGCTATAGTAAATGGAATTGATTCTCTAATTTCCCTTTCTGTATTTTCATTGTTAGTGTATAAGAAAGCCACTGGTTTTTGTGCATTGACTTTTGTATCCTGACACATAACTGCTGTATGAGTTCTAGTAGTTTGGGGGTGGAGTCCTGTGGGTTTTCCATATAAAGTACCATGTCATCTGCGAAGAGAGTTTGACTTCTTCAATTGCCAATCTGAAGACATTTATTTCTCTTTGTTGTCTGACTGCTGTTGCCAGGACTTCTAATACTATGTTGAACAACAGTGGCGAAAGTGGTTATTGCTGGCATGTTCCTGACCTCGGTGGGAGGGCTGTCAGCTTTTCCCAATTGAGGAGGATATTCGCTGTGGGTTTTTCATAGAAGGATTTTACAAAGTTGAGAAATGTTCCCTCTATCCCTATACACTGAAGAGTTTTAATCAGGAACAGATGCTGGATTTTGTCAAATGCTTTTCTGCATCAACGGAGAGGACCATGTAGTTCTTCTCTCTTCTCCTATTGATTGGTTCTATCACATTGATTGATTTGTGAATGTTGAAGCACCCTTGCAACCCAGGGATGAATCCCACCTGGTCATGGTGGATAATCTTTTTAATGCACTGTTGGATCCTATTAGCTAGGATCTTGTTGAGAATCTTGGCGTCCATATTTATCAGGGATATTGGTCTGAAATTCTCCTTTTTGATGGGGTCTTGGTCTGGTTTGGGGGTCAAGGTAATGCTGGCTTCATAGAAAGAGTGTGGAAGTTTCCCTTCTGCTTTTATTTTTTGAAACAGCTTCAGGAGAATAGGCATTATTTCTTTTATGAGTGTTTGGTAGAATTCCCCAGGGAATCCATCAGGTCCTGAACTCTGGTTTGGGGGAAGGTTTTGATCACTGCTTTAATCTCGTTGCTAGATATTGGTCAATTCAGGTTGACAGTTTCTTCCTGTTTCCGTCTTGGGCATTTATAGGTTTCCAGGAATACATCCATTTCATCTAGGTTGCTTCACTTATTGCCATATAATTGTTGATAATAATTTCTGATGATTGTTTCTATTTCCTTGGTGTTCTCTCCCCTTTCATTCATAATTTTATTAATTCGGGTCCTCTCTCTTTTCTTTTGGATTCATTTGTCCAATGGTTTATCGATCTTATTAATCCCTTCAAAGAACCAGCTTCTAGTTTCGTTGACATGTTCTACTATAGCTCTAGTTTCTAACTCATTGATCTCTGCTCTGATTTTAATTATTTCCCTTCTTTTTTTTTTTAAAGATTTTATTTATTTATTTGACAGAAATCACAAGTAGGCAGAGAGGCAGGCAGAGAGAGAGGAGGAAGCAGGCTCCCTGCTGAGCAGAAAGCCCAATGTGGGGCTCGAACCCAGGACCTGGGATCATGACCTGAGCCGAAGGCAGCGGCTTAACCCACTGAGCCACCCAGGCGCCCCTAATTATTTCCCTTCTTGTGCATGGGGTTAATTTGTTGTTGATTTTAAGGTGTAGAGAGAGTTGGTGATTTTTCTATTTTTTTTTTTGAGTGAGGCTTGGGTGACCATGTATTTCCCTCTTAGGACTGCCTTTTCAGTATCCCATAGCTTTGGGACCAAAGCGTCTTCATTCTCATTGGTTTCCATGAATTGTTTAAGTTCTTTGATTTCCTGGTTGATCTAAACATTCTTAAGCAGGATGGTCCTTAGCTTCCAAGTGTTTGAATTTCTTCCAAACTTTTTCTTATGGTTAAATTCCAGTTGCAAAGCATTGTGGTCTGAGAATATGCAGGGAATAATCTCAACCTTTTGGTATTGGTTGAGCCCTGATTTGTGACCCAGTATGTGATCTATTCTGGAGAAGGTTCCATGTGCCCTTGAGAATGAGTATTCTGTTGTTTTAGGGTGGCGTGTTCTGTATATAGCTAAAGGTCCACCTGGTCCAATATGTCATTTAAAGTTCTTGTTCCTTTGTTGATTTTCTGCTTCGATGATCTGTCTGTTGCTGAGAGTGGCGTATTAAGATCCCCTACAATTGATGTATTCATATCAATATGACTCTTTATTTTGATTAACAGTTGATTTACATAGTTGGTGTTCCTATGTTGGGGGCATAAATATTTACAATTGCTAGATCTTCTTGGTGGATGGACCCTTTAAGAATGATGTAGTGTCCTTCTATATCTCTGACTACAGCCCTTAGCTTAAAATCTAATTTGTCTGATATGAGAATCGCTACCCCAGCTTTCTTTTGAGACCCATTGGCATGAACAATGCTTCTCCATCCCTTCAGTTTCAGTCTGGATGTATCTTTAGGTTCCAAATGCGTCTCTTGTAGACAGCGTGTGGATGGGTCCTGTTGTTTTATCCAGTCTGCAACCTGTGCTTTTTTATGGGACCATTTAGGCCATTCATGTTGAGAGTGATTATTGAAGGATAAGATTTTATTGTCATCGTGTTGTCTGTGAAGTCCTTGTTTCTATAGGTTGTCTCTGTAAATTTCTGTTCTATGTCACTCTTGAGTTCTTTCTTCTTTTATAGAACTCCCCCTTAATATTTCTTGTAGTGCCAGCTTGGGGGTCATATAATCTTTTAAACTTTGCCAGTCTTGGAAGCTCTTTATCTCTCCATCCATTCTGAAAGTCAGCCTTGCTGGACAAAGTATTCTTGGCTACATGTTCTTTTCATTTAGTGTCCTGAATATGTCTTGCAAGCCCTTTCTGGCTTGCCAGCTTTCTGTGGACAGGTCTGACATTATTCTGATGGTCCTCCATCTGTACGTAAGGAATCTCTTCCTCCTAGCTGCCTTTAAGACTCTCTGAAATCAGGGGGCGCCTGGGTGGCTCAGTGGGTTAAAGCCTCTGTCTTTGGCTCATATCATGATTCTAGGGTCCTGGGATTGAGCCCTGCATCAGGCTCTCTGCTCAACGGGGAGCCTGCTTCTTCCTCTCTCTCTGTCTGCTGCTCTGCCTACTTGTGATCTTTGTCTGTCAAATAAATAAACAAATAACATCTTAAAAAAAAAAAAAGACTCTCTGAAATCAGGACTCACGAATTTCACAATCACATGCCTGGATATCTTTCTACCCTCATTGAGCTTGGGGAGTGTCCTCTCTGCCTCTATGACATATACCCTGGTTCCATTCCCCATATTAGGGAAATTCTTTTCTAGGATTTGTTCAACTATATCTTCTAGTCCTCTCTCTCTCTCCACCCCGCTCAGGGATCCCAATAATTCTGACACTGGAACGTTTTATGGCATTATTTATTTCCCTAATTATGTTTTCATCTCTTCTGAGATGTTTGTTCCAGGCCTCCTCTTGATCCTTATTTTCTATCAGTTTATCTTCTAGATCACTAATTTGACTTTCTGCCTCATTTACCCTAGCTGTTAGAGTATTTGGATTAGATTGGATCTCACTGATAGCATTTTTAAGTTCTGCCAGATCAGCTCTCACTTCCATCCTTAGACATTCTCTGTTGCTACCTAATGGTCTTCTCCAACCTAGCCATTGCCTGGATAATTGTTACCCTGAATTCCATTTCCACCATATTGTTTATGTCCATATCCAATAGTTCTGTGGCAGAGGTCACAGTCTCTGGATTTTTTCTCTGTTGGGTGTTCCTCCTCCTAGTCATTTTGGTGAGAGGTGGTTGAAGGGATGTGTGGCTGAATTTATCAACCATGATCCAGTCAGGATGCACCCTGGAAAGTTTCGGAGCAATTGGAAGTCACCCCCAAAAAGAAAAGAGAGAGAGAAAAAGAGAAAACAAAAAAACCCAGCCAAAATTAGCCCCCAAAGTAAGATTTATAAGGTACGAAAACAAACAAAAAGACTGACAAAAGTAAAAAAGAAAAAGAAAAAGGAAAAGAAAAACCCTGTCCAAACGAAACCCAAGAATAAGATTTATATAGCACAAAAACAAATACACAGAAACACTGATAGAAGACTGAGATGGGAAGGTGGTTATAAACCCTCGATGTGGGCGAGGAAGGTTATTTTAGTTCTTCTTGGGTGTATCTTGTTATCCTTGTTGAAGGATTCAACTTCCAGAGATACAGGGAAATTAAAACTAGTTTATATATAGAGGTAGTATTGAATAGGAAAAAAGGACTACCTTGAAGCTTATATCTATTTATGAATAAATAGCAAGAAAAAGAAAGGTATATGTATGAAAAAAGTTCAAGTTAAAAAGTTATTATGGAATATGTTGTATTAAGCATATACTTGTAATGGTAAGTAGGTTAAAAAATAAAAGAAGATTTGTGAAAATGAATTAAAAAAAAAGAAAAGTTGTATCTGTGAAATATACAGGTTTGGGGCAATAGTGGGAGCTTAATATATTGTTTTCCCCTGATGTTGGGGTTTTACAGTTTTATGGGGACCCTGTGGTTGTTGTCGTCTTGTTCTTTTGGCTTGTCTTCTGGGGGAGGGGCCTGCCGTGTTGTTTTTCGGTCAGTCTTGCTTGGACTGAGTCGTTCTGCCCCCTGTCAAGGGGCTGGGCTCTGTGGAAACGGGATTTTCAGGCTTTTGTTCTTTGGAGGTTTTTGATTTGGGGAGGCTTTTTGACCTTTTCAGAGGGTCAGAGCAAAGCAAACTGTCGGCACCCGGACCTCTGCCCCAGAGAGAAGCCCCAGTCTGCTCCCCTCTGAATGGTCCAGAGCACACAGACTCCTCTGCAGACTCTGCTGAACACGGCAGCCTCCCATAGGCAGTGCACACCCCCAGCCACCATCTCAGTGGTTGCCCGAGTCCCCTGCTTGGCTCTGCACCCCCTGTGCCACTAAAACCGTGAGCCCATGCCGGGTGCACTCAGCCCCGGTGGCAGCGCAGGCCACGGAAAGCTGCGGGACCCAGGGACCGATGACTGGAGCCCCTGCCAGGCTCTCTCATGTGTGGGTGGGCGCTGGCTGTGTCTACCCTGGGACCCTGGGCCTGGGTCCATGCCTGTGGCTGTCTGATCCCACCACTTGCCCCTTAAGACCTTTTGTTCTTTTTGAGTGCTGTTAACCAGTCACCAAGCTAATGCTGGTCCCCAAGCACAGGGCACTTTCGTATTGGGGTATTGTTTCCAATGGGTCACTTCTGGTGGCTCCCTCCCCCTTCTGTTTATCCTCCAATATCAGTCCAGGCACTCCCATTCCAGATCATCAGTGATCTTCTGCCCCCGCAGAGATCCAGAAGTATGTAATCTTACATCTCAGGCTGATTTCATGGGTGTTCAGAGTGTTCTGGGTGACATTTAGCTCAATTCAGGGGACCGGTTGAAACAGGGTCTCCTACTCCTCTGCCATCTTCTACATTGAGCGATTTTTAAAATTTATAATAATGGTAATAATAGTAAGTAAGCCCACTGAGCTCTTTCTTTGCTGCTCCCACTAGCCCTCAAACTGTCCCTGGACGTAGGTGCTATCACTGTCTTCACCCGAGGAAGGAAGGAATGCAAGTCCAGTGAGAGGCAGAGAGAGAGAGAGAGAGCGAGAGAGAGCACTTGACTTTCTTCGGAAAGCCACCTTCCCTGGCCACAAGAACAACGTGGGTGGGAGGAGACTGTGGGGAGGGCGCAGAGCTTGGAAGAAGTGAAGTCTCTGAAACAAATCCAAGGGGCCTGGGAAAAAGAGATGCCTGGGGACACATGAAAGGAATGAATAGCAGAGCTGAGGGCCTCGGTGAACTTAGAAACCAGGAATTTATAGAGAACCCAATCTGTGTTCTCTGCTGAGAGCAGCAGAGAAGAATAAATGGCTGGTGGGGTTCCTCCTGGCTCGGAGACTGGTCTGTGAGCCTCTGATTTAGACCCAGCCCTGCAATGTACTGCCTATGGTGTAAACAGTTCCCGTTCTATTTTTGTGCCTTTCCCCACCCTCTGCAGGATGGCCAGGCTAATGAAAGCCCTTATTTCCAAAGCCCAGCCATGCCCCCGCCCAGCATTCCCAGGAGCCTATCCTGTCCCCCGGGACCCTGGATAAGCACTCCCACTGCGATGAAAATGAAGCAATCTTTTCTTCCGCCAATGATGGAAAAGCTCCATCAGAAAGTCTTGCCTTGGATCTCAGAAAGCCACAGTGGAATCTGCAGCCATCATCTTGCTTCTTGGGATAGAAGGAACCAAAGTGACCACTGAAGATCGCTTGTCTGGTGAGTTAAGGGGAAAGAACACACACCCTTTGGTTTTTCTTGATACCATGTATGGCAGTTTTGTTTGTTTATTATCCCAAGGCTGTTCCCATGATCTCCTAGAGACAAAGTGGTGACAAATGCTCAGACCCTAAAGACACGTATATTTAGGGGGAAACAACCTTTATTACAGAGATGTTGGTGTCATTGAGTTGCAAGCAAAGAGGTGGAAGAGATGGGAATTGGGGCTGCTTGAAATTGTTTGTGGGGGGGAGACCCGGTCCCTCCATCCAGTGCAGAGCTGAGTGAAGGCTGAAGGCTGTGGTGTCCTGTTCCAGCTTTGCCTCTGTGTACCCTCTATGGGGGCAGGCAGGACCGGAAGTCACAGGCTCTCAACCTTTTGAGAACCACAGCTGGTCATTTTCCTCATCTGGTTCCAGCTGAATCCGGCAATTCCAGCTCATTTCATTCCCCCTTTCCCAAGCGATTTTGTGTGTTTCTTCCAAGTAGGGAGAGGTTAAAAAAAAAAAAGAAGTTAGAAATGTTCAAAAGCTTATTATCAACTCTTCTCTCAAGTTGAGGCTTAAGAATGGGAAGTGTTAACCCAGCGAGCTCTATGTGTCCCCATCCAGTCCTCCTGAAGCCCCACAGATATGACCAGGACAGGGAGGTAGGGGTCCACTCAGAGCCAGAACGATGCTGTGACGGAGATCCTTCTAAGCCTCAAACACAATAGACTCTTCTAGCTCTGGTCTGCTCATGGCCACAAGGAGGACCTCCCAACTGGTCTTTAGGTTTCTATTTCAAAAGCATCCTTTTCCAATGGTCCAGAATGATGAATGGGATCTGAGCTATTCAGAAGGACTTTCCCCGGGCTTAGACACAAGATGATGAAAATACCTGTTGAAACCATGTTAATTGGGGTGATTCAGGGCAGGCTGTCCTGGCACCTGTCTCTCCTACCATCCCCAGCGTGGCAACCTGCCTTGTGGTTTTATTTCCATTGTTACATTGCTGTGGAACTTTGGGAAACTCCCTCAAATTCCCAAACCTCCAGAGTCCCCAGCTATAAAATACGGGGTTAAGATTTGTTGATTGCCCCTGACCTAGATGACAAGTCGACGTCCTCATCTGTGCCGATCTAAGATATGTGAGTGTACGTGTGTGTTTTCATATGAACTATTACCGACTTCAGCAAATTTTCAGAAAAGTGGGATTTCTATTGGTTTGGTGTTCCCTTCTTTATCTATGAGTCAACAAGTAGCGGACAGCTAAGGGAAGAAGGTCATCCTTTGACCTTGGTCTGAGACGATGCTAAGGGAGACCTAGGTGGGAGCAAGGGCTGTGTCTGGAAGAATTTATGTTCCTTATTAAGTAGCTTGGCTGTGGTCAGCCTGCCTTCTGGGAAAAGATGAGCCTTGATAGCAAAGTCCTTCAGATACACTCCATCCCCCCACCCCCACCAAATCCCTAACAACCTTCTTAATACAATCTTGTATTTATCTTTTGTTAGTGCCTAGCTCTTTGTGCTTTAGCATAAATCTGGAGCATAAGAATAATCTTGTGATTTGGGATGAGGGAAAATGCTACCCATGTGGTCTTTAATGCCTTTAGCATATAGCAGTTCTTCTTTTCCCTCGGTCAGTTACCCCTGCCCCAATGTCATGCTTCCAAAGCACCCCGAGCATCCTCTCTCGTAACAGTGGAAATCTTCTCTGTACACATTTCTCGTGTGACCATCTTCCCCACCAGGCTGGGAGCCCTGTCAAGGCAGCTTCTCTCTCTCTCTCTTCTCTTTCAGTTGCCACTTGGTTGTCTATGCATTTATTTGTGGAATAAAAGTCAGAATGAAACACGATGAACTCTAGAGCAGTGCTATATCCATCCCTGTACCCAGGGACACTGGAGAGTCTGGTCCACCAGCCACCAGTGGGCCCACATTTCGTGTATTTCCTCGGCCTTTACTTCCTGCCGGATGACTGATGACATCCTTTGATTACCTTGTCACATAGGGTATTTTCACAATTCAAAAAAGTGAGTTCATGTAGCTCATGTTTGTCAATGATACTTTCTCACCCGCGGGACAAGCTGATCTTATGAACTCATCTCTCCTCACGCCAGTTTGTTACATGAAAGCCTGAGGAGATCCCCCAACCCAACTTTATTTCCAAAAACATTTGAGAACAGGCACCTGCCCCAGTTTTCCACCTTCTTTGTGTTCCATGTAAACTTGCGGGAGACAGAGCTCTGGGCACAGCATTCGTAGCCCGGAGGCTTGAAAACGTCACTCCCATTTTCATCTCAAGAGGATCTGGTGGACCTTGTTGCATCTAAAAGAACCTTGAATGTGGAACAAGGGAAAGGCCACAGTGAGAACTTGTCTGTGTATGGGGTTAGGGGAGGGTCCTGACCAGCAGGTGTAGGTTTGCCTCTGTATGCCCAAAATCCTGCCAGTCTTGTGCTATGGAGCTCTTTTCTTCTGGTTTGAGCTTCCAGCATCGTTGCTGCCTCATATTCCTTTTCAAGGTTTTATTTATTTGTGAGAGAGAGAGAGAGAGAGAGAGAACACAGCAGGGGGAGAAGCAGAGGGAGAAGCAGCTCCCCACGGAGCAAGGAGCCCGATGCAGGACTCGATCCCATGACCCTGAGATCACGACTTGAGCTGAAGGCAGATGTTTACCGACTGAGCCACCCAGACATCCCATGGTTCATATTCTCTTAACGTTCTCATAATTGCCCAATCTTGGAACACTATAAAAGTGTATTGTTATGAAAGGGGTATTGAGAACCTCCTCCCTTCTCCTCCTCTTCCTCTTTCTTCAGGATCACCTTCTTCATCACCATCATCATCACTATCCATTGTGTCATTCAAGCCCTTCATTCTTTTCAAAGATTTTATTTATTTATTTGACAGAGATCACAAGTAGGCAGAGAGGCAGGCAGAGAGAGAGGAGGAAGCAGGCTCCCCGCTGAACAGAGAGCCCGATGCGGGACTCGATCCCAGGACCCTGGGATCATGACCTGAGCCGAAGGCAGAGGCTTAACCCACTGAGCCACCCAGGCGCCCCCCCCCCTTCATTCTTTTCAAATACCCTCCATCCACCCATTCATTTTGATCATCAAAGAAACTCTGGTCAGTGGGGTAGGGACTAAGGTTTAGACAGCCAATGACACTTGTCCAAGACACACAGAGAGACAAGGACAGACCCCAGCCACCTCTCTGACAGCAGTGAGGCAGAAATTTTCTTTAGGGAATAACGGGGCCGAGGGTGGTCAGACGGGAAGGCACAGTAAAGGTAAGAAATGGGATGAAACTGAAGTCATGGTTTTCATATACAGTCGAAAGGAAGATAAACGAGGCTACCGCGTGCTTTTGCTATTATTGCTGTTGTGCTCTGAGCTGGTAGGTCTAAGTGGCGAGGCCAAGGCTTTCATACGTTTCGGGTGCAGAATAATACTGGCCAGAAGCGATGAATACGGGAGCACTGACAGCTGCACAATTGGGAGGAATGAATTCTCCTTTTCTCATCTCTGAACCACACGCAGCAGCCTTTCCAGAGCTGTGAATCATCCATTCGAGGGAAAAGAGGGAAATAGAAAATTAATTTATGCTTTGCTAATTGAAATCAAATACAAAACTCAATCTCCTGTGAGTTGCAATGCTCACGTTTAAATAGGGCGGAGGTTATTATTAACCTGACTCTCTTTTAGCGGGTTGACTTAGCTTTTCTGGATAGGAAATAATTCCTTTGTCAAGTTCACCCACTGAAGGGGACACGGTTTACCGGCTCACTCTGAGCCACAAGGATCGAGCCAGAGTAGACACGGCAGGAAATGGACCGTAAGCATGTCAAGTTTGCATTTCTTTCCCAAACCATGAGCTCTCAACCATATAGCCATACAGACCCTTAAGATAAAAGCCGTCAAGCTCTCGAGGCTTCGGCCTCTGCCTGATTTCTCTGGAGAATTTAAGCCTGCTGCTAGATGCGAGATTTTATATACTTTAAGGGGAGCGGGGAGGTTTCCCGTTTTATTTTCCAGGGGAGCATGGCCTATTAAGTCCGCTCACCCTATTAAAAATGGATTTGCTTCTCGTATTTACTTGAAGACCCGGAATTACTAGGCTTCTTTTTAAACAGCACTTAAGGTGTTGATGTTCTGGGTTTACGGGGATGGAGAGAGCCAGGGAGATGGAAAGCGCAAAGTGAGTGTAATTGAGGGGCTGAGTCCGTGTGCGTCCACCCAGGTTAGAAGAGATGAGGGTAAGGCTAGGCTGGTGTAATGGTCCTTCTTAGCTGGTGGAAAAATATCTTTAAAGCCTTCTTAGAACCAGATGCTTCTTTGACTATGTCGTGAGATCACCCCTTACCTAGTTCCCACTGAACTCTGCCCCCACAAAAAAAGAGACCACGTTTGTCCCAGGAAGCCGTGACACTCTGGGGGCCACTTCTCTTGGGAGTAATCCCCACAAAGGCACACAAGGAGGGCAAGACCGAGAATGCTAGGGCAAAGAAAGAAACAACAAGACCTGCTTCTAGCTGTTCTCAATCCCAGCTCCCATAAGAATATTTCTGAAAGGACAGGTGCCTCAGCTCTGTCCCGGAGCTCTTGATTCCACAAGAAGTGTGGTCAGGAGCGATGGTCAGGAAGCTGTAGCCTGAGAAACCCCACAGCTTCCCCTGAGGGGAAGGAGGCCCACCCTTTGCTCATACAACAAGGCCCACATCAGCCCACAGAACTCTGTTCTGAACCAGCATGCCCGGTCTTCCTTCAGAAGAGATGGGTTCGTGTGTGCCTGTGTGTGTATCTGTGTCTTCTTTTGCTTCGGTGGTGAAGGTATATTCGTTGCCTTCGGTTCAAAGACCACTTTCTTACCTGACAAAAAATTATCTGGAAGGTTGTTTCTGAGTCTAGTGTACCCGTCCACCGCTTGCTGGGATTAGTTAAGAGAAAGCTGCACTCCTTAGAGTCACTTCCTTTGTGCTGTTTGGAAGAATTATCTGGCTGTGCAGATAGAATTCCCCTGGAAGATTCTCTAATCTGGGGCTTTCTGGCCACCCGGGGAGGAGAAGGGATCATCCCAGAATGTGAGGGTGGGGCGGGGGTCGGAGGTGACCAATACAAACACACCATCAAAGCCCATCAGTCAGGTTTGCATTAAGCTTTATAACAACACAGTTTTCATTTAGCGGGAGAAATGAGTTTAATAACAGGTGAACGGACTTAGCTCCCCCCACTCATACATATTTCCAAATTTACTAGAACAGTTCCTGGTTTTGGAGATCGGTGAACAAGCGCTTGGTGTCAAAGGCGGCCTTTTAATCAAATCAAAGTAATGGGAAGGGACACTTGGTTCAGCAGCCCTTAATGGGGGTGTCCGCAGACAGCCCTTGCCCTCCCCCGCATCCGCAGGCTGGATGTGAAGACCGGCCATGGATGGGGTCGACACTCTGTCACTGCCCCATTGTGCCATCTCTGAAGAGAGTAAGGGAAGCATCAGATGACCATGAGGGGGACACAGCGGGACAAACAAGATCCCCTGTTGGTTGTGTTGCTCAGGATTACCCATAACGGGAAGACATGCCAACTCTCTGGTCCTTGCACCTCTCAGGACTACAAGGGACAGAGCCCACCCCAAGAGCCTTCTCGGAGCTGTGGTGTTGAGGGTCGGCACATATGGAGACCTCCCATCGAAAGATCTGGCCTTCATTTTCACCCCCAGAAATAACATTTATCTCTACCAACCACAGGGCTCAGAACTCAAAGGCAATCATGTGGCCCTAGGGACAGGCACGTAGGCCTGATTCTATCATGAGGGTCTATGCCAAGCTTCACCACAGCCCAGGACCCTCCTTGGAGGGCTCTTCGAAGGCTTCTAAGGGTGTCAGCTTTTATCTTTGTGTTTTTTTTTGTTTTCTGGTGAGGACCGTGCATGCCTCTGCCTTCATAAGTGGAGGAGGAGGGACGTCAAAGGGTTGTGGGATGAGACCTTGAAGGAGGAGGCTAGAGACACCTCAGAGAAAAAGGACCTTGCTCCCTAGGAGTCCTGGAGCACTCAGCCACAAGTAGCATTCTGGAGACAGGCCAAAGCGAAGGTTTGTACAGAAGAGGGCTGTGCCAAAGGCAGGGCTAGGAATTGGGCTCCTACAGTGGCCAAAGTAGACCTTCCTTCTTTTCTTTTTTTTTTTTAATCACTTAAACATTCCTGGCATGGTCTCTGACCTTGATGGCTACTTATCCTGTCTTCAGAATTAGCAGAAGACAAGAATTAACCATGGCTCCTGGTGGCCATCTGGTCAACCAAATGCCGCTGCCCTAGTGCCTCCACGAGGATGCCATGGGATCCATCCCTTTGCCTAAGCCTATAGCATTGGAAGTGATCCCGGGTGGCCAAAGGGGGTGGGGATCTACTTGGCACTCCAGTGAGGCTGAGGTTACAGACCCCAGTGGGGGGATTTCAGGACTCAGGGCAAAAGCCTCCTTGACTACTTGCTAGCCTTCCCTCTGCTTCTCTAACCTCATTTGTCCCCCTCTTCCCGTTCCCACTGGAAATCTTGACCAGTCATTTGGTAAAACATCATGTTGAAGGGTTTGTAGAATTTCTGCAGTCTGTGGATCACATCGGGGTCGATGCGCGGATGAGTCCGACCTTTGCTCTTGCCTAAGCATCTTGGGGCACTGCTGTCCTCTGGCTTCTTTAGACAAGGGAACCCCTTGGTTTTGTTGAAATAGAAATGTTTTTCAGTCACGACACGCTTGAGGCCTAGAAAATCCTGGACTTTGGCCATCTCCCCGGCAGGGTCCACTATGAGTCGCTCTCCGCTGACAAAGAGGATTTGGGAGAGTGGGAAATACTGGAGCCAGTTTTCCAGGTGCAGAGCGTAGATCCCTATCCGAATGGCACTCCAGGAGGCGTCGATCAGCCCTAGGGTCCGGTTTTTGAAGGCCAGCACCTCGAAGGTGGGGATCTCGGGTTTCTTTGACAGCGTCTGGGTGTAGTCCGAGATGGCCCTGGTCACAGGGTTCCTCACCACCACGATCAGTTTGATGTCCTTGGCCATGGCATGGATGCGCTTGGGGGCCTCGTTGGTCACAAAGTAACTCGGCGTCTTCTCCATGGTTACCTGCCCGTCCAGAGTCTTAGGCATCACATTTCTGGAAGAGGGAGGGAAAGGAAAGAGAGCGGTCATTCCTATCCAGAACCGCTTTAACTGTTCACGCACAACGTGGGACAGAAAGAGCCTCGTGGGCAGCTACAAAAGAAAATTCACTGATAAATCCTAAGGATTCTTTCTAACTCTATGTCCCACTAAGGCTCTGATTACGGTATTATCAGGAAAGGCAGCAGAAGGCTTCTGCCTTCATTCTTGGGAACCTCGTACACCTGGGTTTCGATTGCTGCCCTGTCTTTCTAGTTACGTTCAATCGAAATATACTCTTAATTCCTCCATGTATTAGTTTGGTGTAATCTCTGAAGCAGGGGTAATGACAGTACTTACTTCACACTGTAGAATGAGGATTAAGGGAGATAACACTTCTAAAGCATTTAGCACAGAATTGGGCACGTGCAAGAGCTTAATAAGTCAAGGGTATTACTATTGTCGTAGCGGCTTCTGGAGAATGTTTGAGAGGCCCCAAAACTCAAAGATTATCTAGACCAGGGGTTGGCCAACTACTCCCTGCCTCTCTCTTTTTTTTTTTTTTGGTATGGCTTGCTGCTAAGACTGATTTTTAATCTCTAAACGGATGGGAAAAAAACCCAACATAATAACAACATTTTGTGATGCATGAAAATTATAAGAAATTCAAATTTCCATGCCCATAAATAAACCTTCCCTGGAACACAGCCACACTCCTTCCTTGATATACTGTCCCTGGTCGCTTCTGTGTGACAACAGCACAGCTGAGTAGTGGCAACAGGGGCTTGAAGACACACAGAAGCAAGTGTATTTACTCGCTGGCCCTTTAGGAAAACATATGCTGAGCCTTGACCTGGTCCAAAGGCCATCGCTGTGCAAATGAAGGAAAGAAGCCCAGAGACAGGAACCAGACAAGCTTCATGACCTGAACAAGTTCAATTGTCCCCCTATTCTCTTCTGTAAAATCCTAAAGCAAGTTCAGAACAAAACGACATACAGTGTGAACGCATCTAGCATGGGTCTGGTTCTAGAAATGGATTCTTCTTGGCCTTGCTCTGATAAGGAAAATCTGTGTTCTGAGGTGGCCGACCGATCCAGCAGGGGAATCCCAGTCCCGGCCGCAGGGCCACTGCAGACTTTCCCCTGCCCTGCTGGCCGCGGCCACAAGAGTGGCAGAGATGGAAGTAAAAATGTACACGATAGCCCCCTTGCTGGTGCTCGGGGCTCAGACCCTGAGAGATTACTCTCTTCTGGGCCCGCGAGCATGAAATAAACCTCCGGTCTTCTAAGGTCTCAGAGGCCGCTCCGGTTTTTTGTCCCGGATCAGGTCAGACTGGTTCCATAACATTTGGCTCCCTGACCGGGAAATCCAACCGCACTGGCCCATTGTTGCCACTGGTTTGGGGTCAATGACAATGATGGAACAAGGGGTCGTAACGGAAAAGGCATGGCCTGTCTTATCTTCGGGAGTCTCCCGCCTGGTCACCTCGGACAGGCCCTGATCCACTGTTTCTAGTGGACTCAAGGAGACTTGGCAGGGGAGGACCTGGTCCCGACGTCCCATTCCAGTAAGGCCTGGGGCCCCAGGACTGGTCAGACACACGCATCTGGGTGGGAGGGGAGACTGATCACCTCCAGGAGACCTCCAAGGTCTCACAGGCAGGACTTCCCAGGGAGGGAGGTCCCTCAGGTCAGAAACCCCTGAAAGGGAGGACAGAAAGGAACTTCTGAAAGGAATTCCACAGGTCAGGGCCTCCCGGGGGCGGTGGGGCAGGGTGGGGACTGTAATAACTTCGGTGTGACTACGTGAGGGAACGTGCAGTATGACCCGGCTTGTCAGAGGGGCTGATTCTGTGGCTCCACGGTCTTGAGACTACGGAGTCTGAGTGGGCCCTGGCCTGTTTCCATGGTGACCTCATAGGGTTTATGGCGAGCCCTTTGGGGTGCCAGTCTGCAGTTTATACGGACTCGCTATGGCCAAGAGGCCCCCAAGGAGGGCAGGCAGGCATCTGACCAGTCTGTCCTCAGCAGGGGCAGCCACCCTCTGTCTCTGCACCACCGCATACCAGGACATCACGATGGGATCAGGGCAGAGAAACCTAGGGTCCTAGACTGTATGGTCAACATTTCAGGAAGGGGTTTTCAGAAGACTATGCAGTTAAGATGCATCCAGCAAACTGAGAACCCTATGTGAGTTAGAAGGGTCACCTTTAATGTCGGCTGGCCTTCAGAAGGGACACTGGATGTCCCAACGGTTCGTCGGGTGTGACAAGTTGTAACAGGAGAACCAGGACACCCCGAGCAGGTTGTGCAAATGGACTCCTGGCTAGGAATTGCCCAGACCCTCCCCCCTGGGTGCGATCTGCTTGCAACAGGGCAGGGACAGGCCAAGATCTTAATGGCCTCATCCAAGTGGCCCAGAGAGACTGACAGAGGTCCCCGCCTCCACAGGTCCTAGCCGGAGATCCAAGGCCAAACTGGTCCTGCCCCGTCTATACGCACCCCGAAGGCTTTCTACACGGGGCCCCCTCCAGTTCCAGACACTCCATTGCCATTGGTCTCCCTACGCCCCAGGCCCAGAGGGTCCACTTTTTCTGGGACCAGCAGCCAGGCTGCACCCCAAGCCGGGCCAAGCACCCTCCAAATGCTGGTACAAGAGGAAGCGAGACCCTGAGAGGCACAGTAAAGACAGGACAGTCCAGCCCGACCATTCCATGCTGTATCATCAACCTTTCTCCACCACCACACCAACCCCCTCAGCTGGACACATGAGCCCACCTGTTCACTCTGGGAAAGGGATTTCAGAGTGGCCCCGTTGGCAGATCTGTAAGGCGGAGAGGCCCCAACCACTGAAAGGGGGAAAAGCCAGGACCCCCCCACCCCTTGCCAGGGATCAGTGTGCTTCTCTGGTAAAGACAAGGGGACCTTACAGACCTTGGGGAAGACTGAGGGGAACTGAGCCTCCCCGTTCTCGGCCCCCGTCAGCCCACGGTCAGAATAAAAATAGGGGGCCAACCAGTGACTTTCACGGTTCATACGGGGGCCGAGCACTCTGTTGTCATCTCCCCAGTGGCCCCTTTCAGCAAAAGGACTGCAACCATCCTTGGGGCCACTGGGACGTGGGTGATACAGCAGCCCTTGGGCAGGCTCGTCAGTGTAAATTCGGGGGCCACAAGGTCCGACCTGAATCCCATTATCTACCTGACTGCCCACCCTCCTCCTGGGCTGAGATATACTCTCCAGGCTTGGGGCTCAGATAAAGTTTGAGCCCACTGGGCACACCAGCCTCCGATTAAACCCAGGGCACAAGGAGATGGGGTCTCTGGTACTAGCGATTACCACACCAAGAAAAAACGGAGGCTATTCCGCGCCCAGGCCCAGCCAAGTGGCTGCACGAGTTCAGGTTCACCCACAGTGACAACACACCTGGACTCGCCCAGAATCGGCCTGTCATTGCTAACTAATCCCGGGAGCCCTACCCCAGAGGCAAAGGCAATACCCCTTCTGACCAAAAGCTAAGTCTGGCATTCAAGGACATCAGCCAGACTTAAAGGAGCAGGTACCCCGATCGAGTACCAGTCGGCCAGGAATACCCCCGTTATGCCAGTTATGAAGCCAGGAGGGGACATCGACCAGCCCAAGACCTGCGGGCCATCAACAAGGTAGCCGTCTCCCTGCACCCAGTGGCCCCAAATCCATGCACCTCCTCCAGGATGTGGATGACCTCCTCCTCGCCAGTGACACACAAGAAGACAGCATAAAAGGTGCAAAGGCCCTCTGAGAGCTCCTGTCAGACTCGGGATACTGAGACTCATGGAAGAAGACACTAATCTGCCACCAACAGGTCCATTATCTTGGTTTCCTCCTTACCCAAGTGGGGGAAAACCTAGGTCAAGAGAGAAAAAAGTCATCATCCCCTTGCCACAGCCACAGAAGAAAAGGGGCCTACGAGAATTCCTGCGGGGCTACAGGACTGTGCCACATCTGGATTCCGGGGTTCTCAGCAATAGCAGGACCTGTCTATAATCTCTTAGGGGGACTAAATCGAGAAGCCCCTGCCCGGACTGAGAAAGTAGAAGCTGCCCTCACAGAGATGAAGGCTGTCCTGGGGCGGGCTCCAGCCCTGGGGCTCCCAAACATAGAAAAACCCTCCAATCTCTTTGTACATGATAAAGCAGCACGTGAGTACTGACACTGACTGCTGGACCCTGACGCCGGCCAGTTACATATCTGTGAAACCGACTGGACCCCGCAGCGGCACGATGGCCCCCGTGCCGCAGGGCGCTAGCAGCCACAGGCCTACTCGGGAGGCAGACAAGCTCGCCTGGGACAAGAACTTAACCTCAACCTCCCTCCTGCAGTTGGACCCTCACGAACACAGGGGCACCGCTTCCTGCCCAGCTCTCGGCCTGCACAGTACCAAGGGCTCCTCTGCGAGAACCCACGGGTCACCCTTGAGTCAGTGAGGACATTAAACCCAGCAACCTTTCTCCCCACGGAAGCGAGGGGGGGACCAGAGCACAACTGCTCCGAGTAACTGATGAAGTCTACGCGAGCGTCCAGATCATGGGATCGAGCCGTGAAGAATCCAGAGCTCACGCAGTTCAGCGACGGCGGCAGTTGCTCACAGCAAGGTGCCGGAGAAGCGGGCTGTGCCGTGACCACGACCACGGACGTCCTAGAGGCGAAGGCATTCGCAGCGGGACGGTCAGCACAGCGGGGGCTGCACTGCGCGCCTTCCTCTGAGCCCGCACCCGCAGTGAAGGCCAGCGGGTCAGCGTCCACACTGACGCCCGCCACGCCTTTGCTCCTGGGCCTGTCCAGGGGGCTGTGTACAGGGAGAGGGGCCTCCTCACCGCTGCAGGAAAAGCTATCCGAACAAAGAAGAGGACAGAAGCTCCTCGGGGCTGTCTGACTTCCAGAGGACATTAGCAATCCTGCAGGATCCCATGGCCGGTCTCTGCCTGGCCTCCTGCGGGCCCCAGCACCCTGGGACACTCGGTTACTCTACTTCCAAACTCGTGTGTGGACAGCCTCTCCCGTATCTGGGGCACCTTCCAGGAAAGTCACATCAGATTGGGGATAAAGAGAGAAAAAGACAACTTCAGGTCCTGGGGCCACCCCAAATAAATGACAACGGTGCACCACTGAGAGGCCCCAATCTCCTTAGTGTCCCAGTGCACCCCCTTCCAGGCCGGAGACTCAGTCCGGGTCAGAGACGCGAAAAGGGACCCCCTCCGACCACAGTGGACAGCGCCTCACTCTGTGGTTCTAACCACACCTTCTGCCTTTAAGGTCTCTGGTGTCACCCCCGGGGTCCACCACTCCAGAGTGGAAAAGCCCATCACGCGGACGAGAAGCCGCACCAGTGGAAAGTCCGGCCAGAGCCCCCAGACCCGCTGCGGCTTCGCCCCCGGCGAGACCCCACCGGCGGACGGACACCTGCGCGCCTGGTCCCGGGTTCCCACCTCCTGGGGTCGGACTGTACACTGCCGCCCCTTCAGGCGGGGCTTTCCCCCAGAGACTTGCCATGTTGTTGTTGATCGGGTGACCCTAGGATGTTTCCTGCCCTTACTTGTCCCCAGGTGTCGGACGAGCCACCATGGCGCCCTCCAACTACGGTCGTGGCCCCCACTTTTGCTGGCCATCCGCGGTCTACCCCTAAGCGCATTTCACTACGGTTTTGCCGACCCGGCCAGGCCCGGTCTTCTGCTCCCGGGTGTGTCGCTCCTGCTCCTCGCCGCCTTCAGCCTTCAGCGTGCCCCGGCGGCGGGGGGCGGACACCCCACACACTCCATCGCGCTGGCCTGTCCGTCTCCTGCCGGATCGCTCAGTCCTCCCCGGAGCCACACTCCACGTCTCTGGGAACCTCTGGCCGCCCCGACGCTCCCCCACGGCCATTCCCCTTCCCGTGCGCCTGCTGGCCGTGTCGGGAGCCGGCCTGGGCGCACCGGCCGGGAAACGGGGTTCCGTACCAGGGGCGGCTCGACAGCTCAGGGCGATTCCCCGGCCTCGCTCAGCGCGGGCCGCAGCGGAGCTCGCTCCGCCGGCCTCAGGGGTCCTTCAGCCGCGCAGGGGCGCCGGCCCCCTCCTGCAGGAGAAATGTGGTTTCTGTGCGCATGAGGCGGGGGTGGTCCCCGAAACTCCGACCCAGGTGCAGGAAGGAGTAGATCCCGGGGAGGGAGGCACTCCAGCAGGCGACTCTGCGGGATTCCCTCTCACGGGGGTCCCCGGGGTCCGGCCCCCTCCGCGGCCCCCTCCTCCCGCTCCTCCTCACAGCCGCATTTGGTCCTGGTGTTCCCAACGCCCTCACCAGGTCCATCGCTGCGCAAACGGCCAAGGTCAGACTCCCGTTGCCCCGTAAATAATAAAGATGACGCCCTCTCACCCAGGTGTTTGGGGGGAGTGAAAAGGGAAATGTGTGTTCTGAGGCGGCTGGCCCACCCAGCAGGGGAATCCCAGTCCCGGCCCCAGGGCCGTTGCAGACTTCCCCTGGCCTCAGCGGCCCAGCCGTCAGAGTGACACAGATAGGGAAGGAAACATGTATCAAATACCCCCCTTGCCTGTGCTCGGGGTTCAGACCGAGAGATTAGGCTCTTCTGGACCCGCTAGTGTAAAATAAACCTCTGGTCCTCCAAGGTCTCCGTGTGTCGCTCGTTTTTTTTGGCCCAGATCTGGTCCACGTTCTGTAACAACTCCTCCCGACTTTGCCCAGGGTGCCTGTGGCCGATCCCACACCACGTCTCTTGGTGTCCTTCCCCAGCATGCATCCCCACGCCTACCCGTCCATCTGTGTCCCCTTCAGAGTGGCCTCGGTCCCGTTTGGGAGCCTCAAGTCCTTAAAGGGATTTTGATGCTGTTGCTCCCCAGTCCCAATGTGGCAGGCCTATCAGTGATAAAAGTGGCTGGGGATCCTAGGATACAGTCAACTTGCTACAGGCATAGGTAGACCGAAGTTAATTGCCGATAAACGTGTGGTACCTGTTGGTACAGCGGCCATCTGCCACCATGTGCTCCATTAAATCTGTGCACTTCTGAGCCCTGCACCAAAGTGGTCCATTTAGGATTACACAAGACCCTTTGTTGTGATGACATGCTTTTAAATGTCTCAGCTAATAAAACTTAATACAGACGAAGATCCCTTAGCTTCCCCCACCATAATTAAATTTATTTACTATCGCGTGTGTGGAGAAAGAATGACTTTTCTTTTATCTCTAATTCACATACTCTGTCAATAATTAATTGCTACTGGGTTTTGAGCCTTCTTGGCAAGCACTCTTATTAGGCAAGAGGAATCTGCCTGGTAGAGAGCTTCACAGAGAGTCGGCTGTGGTTGTCGTGTAATGGCTGGACAGCCAGAAGTTCCGATCAAAGCGATCGCCCCAGCCGTAGTCATGCCCATCTTGGACTCACATACTCTCCCAAGTGGTTTGAGCATCTCTATGTGCCTGTTTGGCTCTCACCAGATTTGAACTGTCTCATTTGGAGGGGCAGGGCTCAGGAATGCAGAGCCTTTCGGGGTCAGATGTACGGGACTGAAGACTTCCTGACTACCCCCGCCACAGAAAGTTGACACAATCTGAATTTACTCTGAAGTCTGGAAGCCCTCTAAGACGCGTCCTTACCCCACAAGGAGCCCTAGGTTTCTCATCTCAAAAAAAAACAGGGGTAAGCCGAGTCCCTCCCTTCTGGGATTATCATGAAGATCAGATGTTGTAGTACGGGTAAACTACTTAGCAGAGTACCCGGTGAACGCCAGAGTCTCTAAAACCTACACCAGGTCTACAAGACCTTCGGCATGGCAATGCTCAGAGAAAAACAAGGAAAAAATACTCCTATTTGACCACATGGCACAAAACTGAACAACCGGAAGAAAGAACGGGTCGAGGGATAAAGGGGTGTTCTCGTTCACGCCCGTATCACCAACCACACTTCCTGACCTGGAGGCTGCTGACGGACGAATTCAGCCCGAGTTCAAGGAACATGCTCATGTCCTACTTCTGTTTCACTGGAGAGATACAGTCTCTTAGTATGAAACTCATGCCGCATTATGAAAATATTAAGCAAATACTGATGCCAGAATTACCTGAAGATAGGTGCTTTTACAGGGCCCTATCCAGATTTTTACAGTTTCACACACACGGTTGTTTATTTCATGTTTTGTTTTTTTTTTTCTTTAGTGCCACAGCAGCTGCTAGATTTTTCTTCTCATCTGTTCTCTGCCGTTCACTTCTCTTCTCAGACCTCTCAGACCAGCATTGGCCTTTATGATGTGCACCTTTCACATTCATCTCCTTCACTCTGGCTAATTGCTACAGTCTGTCAAGACATGTAAGGGATCTCTAATCTCTACCTGAAGCATCTCGGAGGAGATGGCCAGTGTGTGCCCCCCTCAGTGCTCGGTGCAAAAGGGAGTGAGAGGGGGGTGCTGGGGAAGGCAGAGAGGAGCAGAGGTGTCTAGCACTGGGGCACACACGGTGAGACCATCTCACTGATGGTATGAGCAATCTGTTCGGCCTCTGGGGAGTAGCCATCCCCCTTCCCAAAATGGATTCCACACCAGTTATAGTCCGTCTGTCCGTTCGTCCTTCCTTCCTTCCCAAATTCCTTTTCATTCCTGTAGTCCTTGCTAACTACCTGTGTCATAGACCTTAGCACACCGTCATAACAGGATTTGTCCCCCAGCCCTTCACGGCTAAGTCTCAGTCCCTCAAAGCTGCAGACAACATTCTGTTCATCCCCATATCCCTCAGGTCTAACCCAGTGCCCGCCACATATGGCAGCTGCGCCCTCCCTGTCTGGGGTCCACGGATGAATCCATGAATGGATCAGGAAAGCCTGATCCCTGGATGTGATCAGAGCACAGCTCAGAGGGCATGGCCCCTCTAAGTAGGTTTTCCACGCGTGGAGGGCTCGGCGTGAGTGCGTTCTGTGCCATCCTTGCCTGAAAGACCATGCACTGCCGTGTGGACCATATGGTGAGAAAACACCGCATCTGGGCTTGGAACAGCTCGTTAACAGTATCTGGGGTGCTCAGAGCAGCCGTGACATCAACGTCAACACACAGTCCTAAAGCGAGAAGCATTCTGCGAGATCACACATCTGCTCTCAGAGCCCCCAGTGTTTATAAGCCACCATCCAACGTGCTCGCCCTCCCCACCCCACTCTTTCTGGAGGCAGGGGCTGCTTTGCAGAGCACAAGCCCGGTGTGACCGCAGGTCAGCGCCTGGGGACCTCTCCAGAGACACCGCTAACCAAAGTTACCACATACCAGTCATGGAGGGCTCGCTCCCGGCTGTGCTTTGTGGTCTGAAGCCAAAGTCTGATGCTGGACCCACTTCTCTAAGCACTTTCAAGTCACTGGACTCTCCAGCCTCACTGGTTAAGCACACAGACTCCAGACTCTCCGAGTCTGGATCCACTTACTTATTAGCTGTGTGACCCTGGGTGAATGACTTAACCCGGGTGATCTGCATCTCAGTCTCATCATCTGGAAAACGGGCATCACACTACTGAGATCCATCTCAGAGGGATTTTGTGAAGATGAAGTAAGTTAATATTGAACAGAGTCCCTTATATGGAGAAGGTTCTCAACACGTTAGCTGTGAACATTTCAACACCTCTCTTAAGATGACGCTCCTGTTCTTCCCATTCTAGAGATCCAGAAACTGAGGCCCAGTGAAATGGATTTGTTTGCCCAAAGTCACAAAAGTGGCGTTGAAATTCCATCCCAGATCTGTCTTGCACCACAGAGAGCCCGATCTCCTTGCAGTTGCCTGACAATGCTTAACGCAACTAGAGAGACTAGGCAAGGTTACGGGACTGGCCCAAGGTCACTGGTGGCAAAGCTGAATGCTAAACGGAGCCTCGTTATGTTACGTTGTAAAGATGGGCTGTCACTGACTTACCACTGGGAGTTACAGAAACCCAGGCCAGAATCCCCAGAAATTCTTGCCAGATCAAGCTACATCGTTCAATTTGTGATCTCTCTCTCTGGGGACTCCTCAATTGAAGCAAATGGATACCATCATGAACGCCGAGGGAGAAAGCAATCACCCGTGTTAGATATAAAGTGCCCATTCTCTCTGGAAGGGTCAGTGGCAAAGCTTGCCTTTGGCTTGCCTGAATTGGAGGTATGTGGGCAGCTCCCATTTTCCCAAATGCATTTTCCTGGGGAACAAATGGTGCATAAATTAGCAATATTTTCTGAGCCCTCCTGATGAACTGTAACCCAAGAGAACGGTGGTTAGAGCAAGGGCACGAGGTAGGGCTACTTCCTCCGCATTGAGGGAAGAACTCACTTAGGAAGTCAATCGGGCTCCCACTGCTTGCCAAGCCCCAAACCAGGTGCTTCCCCACGTTCTCCTGCTTAAAACTCACAAATACTATAGGATTCATGGAGCCCGCTAGAGAGGTGTGGACCTGGAGAGCCGGGGTGACCGTGAACCCTGTCCAAGGACACACAGGCAAGACTATGCACTGCCCAGTTCTCTTGGCAAGTCCACTGTGCTTTTTAAGCCCGGATTCAGGAATCCTGGAAATCTCGGAAAGCGGATATTCAAACCACGTGGAAACTACCAGTCTTAAATAAAAACCCAAGAAAAGCAGGCTGCCCTGGGGCTATACGCCTTTCAGCCAAGTTGAAGCCCAGAAAGCAGGGATCTTGAGTTAGAGCTCAGACTTACCAACTAGCTTGCTGAATGAACTTAGGACAGGGATTTTCTCTCTGGACCCGACAATGAAAAAGGGCTATGTCAGTATCAGTCCTCTCGTTAATCCTATCGGGTATTTGTTGGTGCTCCTTATGCACTAGGTGATGGGTATACACTGATGACTAAGCCGGCCTGGGACCTGCCCTCCATGGACCGATGGGAAGTTCTTTGAAGGAAAGGTCTCGATAGCCCAAGTTTGGTCTGTTGTTCAGATGGGACATCTCGGTTGTGGGCAGATGTCTCCTTCCAAGCCAAGAGAAACCCACCAAGTCTTGGCTGCATTCCTGCAGGCCCACAGGGGTTGGGGAGGAGGAGACAGGAAGGTGTGGGCAGAGGAGAGGAAGGGAGGAGGAAGAGAAGTAGCAAGGAATGCAGGAGATCAGAAGGGAGGGCAGAAATAAAGACAAGAAGGAAGGAAGGAGCGAGGAAGGAGGAGAAAGAGAAGAAGGAAGGGGGGTTTGGGGTTTGAAGATACACAAAGAATTTAAGTAACTGGGAAAAAAAAATGGGGAAAGTTTTAAATGACACATGGCCACATTGGTGGGGGTGGGGGGAGCAAACCCAGGTCTTAGGCATTTTTGTTGTTTTCAAGTTTGGGCCAGGCAGGTGCAGCTATTCTAGGATTAGAAGGTTCAGGATGGTCTTTTGTCCGGGAGGCAATAAGAGCAGAAGCAACACTGAAGCAGGAAGAGAGGGGAGATACCCCTCATTCCCCATGTTCTCAATGAACCAACTGAGGCCCAGAAAAGTTCTGTGCCTTCATCAAGATCACACAGCTCCTCTGTGGCAGGGTTGGGGTTTGAAACCCAGCAGAGCCTGTGGTCCTCACCACTCTTAAATACGATAAGGAGAGGACGGTCCAGTGTGGAGCTAGAGCCGGGAGCAGGGGATAGGATATCAACCTCGAGTGGCAAAATGAAGGTCCAGTAGGCATTCTTACCCAGAGAGAACGCCAGCATAACAGTTGATAAGATCTTAAGAGGTGGTGGGACATGGGTAGGATCAGGGAAAGCAATATTTAGGAACTTCCTCCTAATGGCTTTGATATTCCCGACGTCACAAGACTGGGGCCATTTGCTAAACTTGAGGGCCTTGGGACTGCGATTATGGGACTCAAAGCAGATGGGGATGGGTGATATATTAATAATTGACGAATTACAGTGACCTATAGAGAAATTATCCTGTGTTTGGTTTTTGCCCTGGGAGACTCATCTGGAAGAAAAGGCAGGGAATTCCTTGCTACCCTCACACCCCGACGCCAATCACCACCACCAAACGTCCCTTGATCCTTGGGTTTCAAGAAAGTTTTTTATTCTAATACAAATTAAACGACTTGAAACCCATATGACGAGTCTGAACAGAAGTCCTCTACTGGTCATTATTCAGAGCCACCTGTGACATATTTTGTAAGGCAGCCCACGGTCCTACGGGACACGTTTCTGAGGACATTATCACACATAAATAAGGCGAGTGTCTAGGATGTCCATAGACACCAGGAACCAGAAAGGGGAAGCAAGGGAAGAGGAGAACATGTTCCACTCTGAGAGGAGAATTACTTGGGAAAAGATGCTCCTTACTCCCTTCGGGGACTGAGTGTCATGAACCACATGGGGTGCCACTTGTCCCAAAAGATCAAAAGTTAATGACACTACATGCACTAAGTCCTTTTGGGGCCAGAGACTCAACACAAGACAAACCCAAACCAAAAAAAAGAAGACCCTTTTCTGGCCATTTCCAGTTCGACAGTAGGCTGACACACAGCCTTTCAGAGGTAGTTCTCAGTCTCCATGAGTGAGATGAGGACGCCACAGTTTTTTGTTTGTTTTGTGTGTATGTATGTTTTAATGAACCCAATGGTGTTTCCACTCCCTCAAGTAGACGGGAGTTGATCACATGGATTATTAAGGTCCCACCATGCGTGTTTTTGGATCAAGCCCCAAAGAGAAACTGGCTTGGCAGACTGAGGGCTCCCAGCACTTCTCTGGAGCTCAGAAGAAGACTGTGTGTCCTAGGCGTGCCCAACTGCCTCTGCGGGGGTTGGAGAAATGCCAGTCTATCAGAGAGGGTTGAAGGTCTTCCCTTGGATTTTTGTCTTAAGACTTTATTTATTTATTTGAGAAAGAGAGAGAGAGCATGAGAGGGGAGAAGGTCAGAGGGAGAGGCAGACTCCCCATGGAGCTGGGAACCTGATGCGGGACTCGATCCTGTGACTCCGGGATCATGACCTGAGCCGAAGGCAGTTGCTTAACCAACTGAGTCACCCAGGTGCCCTTCCCTTGGATTTCCATATTGACCTCTTATCCTGTAGATGTTTCTCTTCCATGGATCTGATTTTGGAACCAACTTATCCAAGTAATTACAAACTTACTATTTCCTATATCAGAGTTTACACAATTAAGTGTTTCTTCACCGAAGAAAGCCAAGATCACCGTATTGAAACAAATTTTAGCCAAAAAGCAAAAGAAAACTCTCCATTTGTGTGTTGCCGGACACTGTGCTAGAATTGGGAGATAAAACCAAGAGCAAGATCTTGCCCCGAAGAAGTGGGCATTTTTTTGAAATAGTAAGAATAGTTTAAGAGGTCTGTCCTTGTCTCTGAGAACTCACAGACGTGCATGAGTTTCGGGCTGGGAATCACTGGTGGAGGATCCGCTGAGCCCCAGCCTTCCCCCCTCACCTCCTTCAGAAGCTTCGCAAAGTGCATGCTCATCCTGACGGAAGGGGGGTGGCCAAGGGCTTAACTTCAGGGTTCCATCTCGAAACCACACCTGCTCTGAGCAAACTCGTCTTTGATCCCCGGTTCCATCTTTTTTCAAGGGGAATAACTTCTATTCGTTCACAGGAAAAGGTATGAGGCATCCTCGTAGAAAGAATCGGTACCTAGCCCTTCCTCCTGCCAGTGAAGGTAGCACTCAGTGGGTGCAGAACAAATCTGTTTGGTGAGCCAGCATAAGACAAAGGCCCTGCCCCAAGTCTTTATCTGCAGGACTACTGTAGGTTGCCTAATAGACGCACCCCTACATAAATGATGACGCAGCCACCGAAACCCACCTCTCAAGGAGGCGTTGATACAACCCACTCTTAGAGCATCCACCAGGTCTTTTGGGCATATATCCCAGTGAATTACTAGAATTCTTTTTCTCTTTGCCACCCTGAGGTGCCCAACCACTTTGGGAAGCCGCAGTGCCAGGCAGAACCTGGCCACTTTTGGGGGCCACGCCTCGTTTTACGCCCAGCTGTTGGCGTCACTTCTGTTTCTCCCTGTTGTCCCTAACTTTCCCAGCGTCGCCACCCGTCTTTGGCACCCATGAGATCATCATGGGACGGAAGTGAACTTGTTCAAATGGTTTGATCTACAGAACACATATGGACAGAAAGCAATGCTTCAAAATGAATTCAGCTTGACGCGCACGCGCACGTGTGCGTTCATGAGATTTTTATTGATCTGGTTTCTACTTCATGTGTGGCATCTATAGGGACAGGGAAGTCCTTTGTAATAACTCTCACGCCCACAGGTCGGAGGCATGGTTCTAAAGTCTAAACCATTGTCTGCCTATAACGTCGGCTTCCACCGGCTCCGTTCCCTCACAGCCGCCCCTCCAGCTCTCTTTTATTATTGGACCATCTCGCCCCAGAGGTTCTAAGACGAGATGCTCCCTGCCTTTGAATCCGTGAGCTTCTGGAGCACACTTCACCTGCCCCTGCCTGGGGTTTCCGCCCAGAGCGCCCCTCTCTGCCACATTATTCACACACATTCAAAAGCGCCCCACTGCAGGTCCTCATATACCAACCTCCATCAGCTGTTTTATTGTATTTTCTTTCCTCGGGCTCAGCGTTTCAAAGGGCAGGTGCCACAATTAAATGATGATTACGGAGGTGTCAGCATGTCTGCACTGGGGCCCCACGCTCGCGATTTTAACAGACGGTGACAGGAGAGGGGTCCTCTCGGGAAGGCTGCCTGCCAAGTCTCTCCGCCTCCCCTTGCACTCCCAGCTGTGTGTCGGCTCAGCCCTGCCTCTGGGACGCTGCCAGCCTCCTTTCCTTCTCACCGGCATCCTGATGCCGATCCAAGCCCCCCTTGCTATGCCTCCCCTATGCGGCCTCTAGCCGAGCGGGCCACCGCAACCCAGAGTGACCAAGACGCTGCTCTCTGTGAAGGTGGGGACCCGTATGCCAGGTTTTCATTCCAGTCTTGCCTTTCCTGGGACCACCCCTTGCTTTGTTCCAACTGCTTCTCGAGACTCTCACCTGAGCCCTTGGAGGTCCCATCATCACCTGCTTGCCTAGAGTACAGTCTGTGGCTTAATTGACAGTCTGTGGCTGGGACTCCTGAGCCTGGTCCCCAAAGGGAATGTCCCCCAAGCTGCTGGCAGCAGACGCACCTGCCACCTGCCTTCCAGGAGTCTGGTTCTGCCGTCCTGCCTCTAAAAGACTCTGAAAGACCTCAAATTCCTCACTGTACAGTGGAGATCATAAGTAAGACCCATCGCAGAGCCTGTTTTATGAGGATTAAAAGCGCTAGTGCTTTATGAGGCTGCTGTAGAAATGAATGTCTGTATTCCCCGACCCCCCCCCCAAATTCATGCACTTATCCCTACCAGCCAGTGTCATGGTATTGGGGGTGTGGCCTTCGGGAGGCCGTTAGTAATGAGGGCGAGGTTCTCATGAATGGGATTAGGGCCCTTTTGTTTGTTTATTTAATGAATTTATTTATTTGAGAGAGCAAGCACAAGTGGGGAGAGGGACAAAGGAGGAGAATCCCAAGCCGACTCCCCGCTGAGCCTGACACAGGGCTTGATCTTACAACCCAGAGACCCACACAAGTGCTGATAATTGCTGCTGATTCCGCATGAAGCCTGTGTATTACACATTCTCAGAGAATGCCACCTAGGACCCGTGTGGATGATGAGATCACCTCCTGTTTACCTCGCGTGCATCCTTAAAATGAACTTGGCTTTTGCATATAACACATCCATGCTCCTTCCTACTGATCCGAGGCACCTGGTCAGCTAGAGGGGTAACACTCAAAGCACTTGCTTGCGACTAAGATAGGTTGCTGAAGGCAACTTGTCCTCTTGGCGGCAAGAACGCAGCCCAGAAGCCCCCTTTGCCCTGCACCGGGCCTGGATGGGAAGACAGAGAGCCTCCTCTCCAAAGCGCCCCGGTCAGAGCCTTCCGCGTTGTCCTTGAGATATCTCCTCTGAAGTTGCAGCGTCACATCAAGATCTCCAGCTTCAATGTTAAGTACAATCATAAATTAATTAGTGCTTCCCACTGTGCCTGTATTTAGATCCAACTTTCACAGCTTGGGGTGCATGAAATACTAAACAGATTGTCAAACCAATCAATCTGATCATATAGCAGATGGAGAAATGACAGATAGATAGGAGGAGAAGATCTGCATACACCTAGAGAGATACATAAACCGGGCGCCCAGTGGCTCTGCTGGTTAGGCGTCTGCCTTTGGCTCAGGTCATGATCTGGGGTCCTGGGATCAAGCCCCACATCTGGCTCCCTGCCCAGCAGGAAGCCTTCTTCTCCCCCTCCCTCTGCCCCTCCCCCCAGCTCATGCAGTCTCTCTCCCAAATAAATAAATAAATAAAATATTTTTAAAAAGATATATACAAACATGCACCGATTCTAGTATGAGGAGGGCAGATTCTTACGCTATCAGTCACTCCTGCACACCAGTCCCCTGCAGGGTCTCTTTCTGCCTCTCTCTCTCTCTCTGACACACACACGCGCGCGCGCGCGCGCGCGCGCGCACGCTGCTCCTACAACTGACTCTTCATTATTCAGGTTTTGGCTCAGACATCACCCACTCAGCATAACCCCCTTCCCCAGGCACCAGCTCAAAGTACTCTCCTTCACACCAGCCTCTTTCGTTCGCATCATCCGGCTTATTTTTTTTATCTGAAATTATCTCGTTTTTGTTTATTTTCTCCCACCCTGTAGAGTCTGTCCGCCAAAAGCGAACAAGGTCCAAAGAAGGGTGATTTGGCGCTTTCGTGTGGGCTGTGTCCCTGTATCTCACACAGTGCCGAGAATCCAACCGATCTCAGTAAATGTTTGCTGGAGGATGGGACAAAGAAAGGAATGAACGAAGGAGGAGAAGAGAGCGGAGGTGGAAATGAGGAAAGGCAAAATACAGGAAGGGAGGAAGGAAAATGTGCCTGAAAGGAGGCACCAAATTTCATCTAATGACCACCCTAGCAGGTCATATGGCAGCATCTGCCACCAGCCCGGTCAGCCCCCCCCATCCAGACTCCCTCCCCTCAGGAAAGGGTATCCCCCCCACCCCGGTTGCTCAGCCCAAAATCTAGGAGCCGTCACTGCTGCTTCCTCCCCTCACTCATCCCTCAGCCGCCCAATTCCTTAGGGAGCCCTGTCTGTTGCCTCCGCTTCTAAAACGTATTTTAAAATTTAAGCTCTCCTTTCCATCATTCCTCCGGTGTTCCTGGAGCCCACAGTGTGGCCTCTCAGCCACAATGAGTGAGAGTGAGTTTTCCAAAGTTTATGTTGGCCGAGAGGGAAGGAATATGGCATAGTGGTGACGAAAGTGGACTCTGGAACCAAGTGCCCAGCTTCGGATACTAATTCTGCCCCTTGAAGACTGTACTGCATAGCATTCAACCTCTGTGTGCCTTAGTTTCCCCATCTACAAACGGAGATTTCAGTGAGAACAAAAACATTTCATTGACCCTATTGAGGATCATGCATGGAATGAAACATAAAGCCCACTTCATAAATCTATGTAAATTTTAGCTATAATTTTTATCCTTGTTGTTATATCCTTCCTCTGTTGAAATCATTTTGATCAATTCTCATTCTATTAAAAAAAAAAAAAAAAAAAACTTACTCCCCTCTTTACGGTCTCTAAGGCTCTATATGATATGTCCCTGAACTCATTCCCATTTGCTCAAGGTCCTAGCACTGCTGGCCCTCTCTCCATCCCCAGCACTCCAGATCCCTGCCCTTCTGCATTGGCTCTGTCCTCATCCTCTCTTCCTGTTTCCCCAAGTCCCTGCATAGCGGGCTTCTTCTCACTATTCAGGTCTTGGATTAAGCGTCTGGTGCTGAGCTGTCCAGTGCAGAAGCCGCCAGCCCCATGTAGCTATTGCAGTGGAAATTAATTAAAACTAAATAAAGTTGGGGACACCTGGGTGGCTCAGTCAGTTAAGCGTCCGACTCTTGATTTCGGCTTAAGTCTTGATCTCGGGGTCATGAGTTTGGGCCCTACGTTGGGCTTAAAAAAAAAAAGTTAAAGATGCAAGTCCTCAGTGTTCCGTAGCTATGAAAGGCCTGTGGCTGCTGCCCTCGAGGTGCAGACAGAGTATATTCCAGGATCACGTAACATTCTATCTGATGGTACTGGTCTGGTCCATCAGTGATGCTGGCTGGGACATCTACATAGCACTTAAAAGTTCTCTGTCAGAGAGGCTTCCCCTGATCACTCTACCAAAAATAATGCCAGTCCCAAGTCACTTTCTATCTCACTCCTGCTTTCTCCTCACTGCACTTTCTGACATTGGTCAAGACCTACAATTATCTACTCTGTTTACATGGTTCACATGATGGCTGATACCTCCCAGGCTGGAATTAAGCCTCATGATGGCAGAATTGTGTCTTATTCTTTAGGCTGTCTATCTATCTCTCATAGAGCATGGTACGTAATAGGTGGTTAATAAACAAGGAATAAATGAATGGGCTTCTTGGATATGCACATTCACGTTTTCACTCACATATATACCCATTTCCTGCACCCCAAGAGGCCAGAGCAGGACAAGGGAGGTGCAAGAAGGTTTAATCTGATGCTAGGCAGGTTTCCATCTTCTGGCCACCAGCTGGTGACAAAGTGGGCAAGGTTTATTAGCCTTGCCCACTGAAGATGTCGATGCCAACCCTTGCCCCCAAAGCAGAACCAGTTAGACATGGCGAGACCTCAACCATGAAAACACACGTGTACTATGGAATCACCCATCTCCAGCCTCTGGAAGGGTCAAGCAGAGGAAGAGCGGGGTCTGGAGTCTGAACTGATGGGTCAGGTCTAGAGCTGGAGTCAGGGAGAAACTCAAGGATGAGGACCAGGGACTGGAGCTCAGTGCGGAGCTCGGTCTGTTCCCTCCTCTAAGTCAACCACCTCCCTGGAAGCTCCATTCTCTGGAGAAGAAACAAGTAGCACTCTCTGGTTGGTTTGTGGCTGTGGGGCTTGCTCACAGTATCTCCAAAAATTTCTCTGCCAGTTCTATGGCAAATGGACCAAAGCCACAAAGTCACCACACCAGTGACCCCAACTCTGGAGGAACATTCAAAGTCCTTGGGCGCCCACAACGGGGGGTTCCGACTCAAATGGTCTAAGATGGTGTCTGGCCATTGGTATGATCTAAAAGCCCTCCAGGGGATTCTAACGAGCATCCAGGATTTATAAACATATCCCTTGAAAACCAAATCCCTTGAAAGACAAGAACACATCTGTCCCACCTCTGCAACCCCAGAGGACAGGGCAGGGATGGAACCGGGACTGGTGTTATTCCATGAGTAAACAGATGAACAGACCCATGGACAGATGTGATGCTTAGTTAATGTATGCATCACCTTGACTGAACTAAGGGATGCCCAGGCAGAGGATAAAACGTTATTTCTGGGTGTTTCTGGGAGGGTGTTTCTGGGCAGGATGAGCATTGACCGAGCAAAGAAGATCTGCCCTCACCAATGCAGTTGAGCAACACCCAATCTATGGAAGGTCTGAATAGAACAAGAAAGGCAGAGGAAGCCAAATCTGCTCATTTTGTCTGTCTTTTGCTCTCAGACCTAGTCCTCCAGCCTTCACACTCAAGACTGGGACTTATAACACCAGTTCCCCTTGGACTAAATTACACCACTCACTTTTCTGGTTCTCCAGCTTGCAGATGGCAGATCAGGGGTGATTTTTGACCTTCGTAATCCCATAAGCCAATTCCTATAAAAGATCTCCCCCCTCCCCACCGGTCTCTATATCTAAATATCTATCTGTCTGACTGTCTATGTATCTATCTACTATCCCATCCCCTGTTGGTTCTATTTCTCTGGAGATCCCTAATACAGGCAGATAAATGAATGAACCAATGAGTGAATGAATGAAAAAGCACTGTGATTCACACATCCTGATAACCTTGAGTATCTCTCAATCTCTGGACCTCACGCTGCCATTTCTGGATATCCACTTACATTCTTGTTATCATGGATTCGATATTTTTCTTTAAATGAATTTCATCCTTATTTAATAAATGTTGAAAACAGAAATTGTATGTGACTACCTTGAATCGAAAAATAATTACAACTGCTGGGCAGACTGACTCTAGGACAGTTCCTGGTCACCCCAACTCCTGATATCTATGCCCTTGTGTAATGTCCACACACTGAGCATGACCAAGACCAGGGACTTGATTCTAATCAACAGGATTTGGCCATGGGGATGTGATGTTACTTCCATACATCATTACAATACACTGTAACTCGCATCTTGTTAGCAGACCCTCTCCACTGGCTCTCTCTTACTGGGTTTGATGAAGCAAGCCGTCATAGGGAGCGGTCTCTTTGTCAAGAAACAGAGGACACACTCCAGTCAACAGCCACAAGATGCTGAGGTCCTCAGTCAACAGTCCACATGGAAATGAACCCTGCCAACAACCACACAATCTGGGGAGCCATCCCCCCCAGTCGGGCTTCAGATGAGACATCGGCCCTTGACTCTGCCTGCCCTGGACTGTGAGTCTTAGATCTCCTTTTTGATAAAGGAAAATTGCCAATGATAGCTGTTATCCATTGGGCCTCCAAGTGCCAGATGAGAAGTACATCTCACTCAGGATAAGAATATGTCAGCACTCACAGTGACCCCAGCAGATGGAGCCCAGAAATAGAGATGGCCTCTGCCAGAGTCCCTGTCATGCTTACACGCCCCTGGGAGATCCTGTCTTTCCTCCATTTCCACTATTTGGGTTCTAGCCACAGGACTGGGATTTTCTGCCCACTTCTGTTCAAAACATTCTATTTCATCACTATCGAAGAGGTACACTGTCCCCAGTCTCTTTCAGTGAGGCTCTGCACATTTTCCCTGACTCCTCTCTGGGGCTGGACTCAGAGTCTTAGCCAGGTTCTAGCCCTTAGGGGAGGGAGCATCAGGGAGAGCCAGGTCCAGGGGTTGGGATCTGTGCTGCTGGGTGGAGGGGAGCAGCGCGCAAGAAGTCACGGCCTCTGTTGCATGTCTGATTACATTGCCTACATGCTTCTTCCTCTCACACCTACCCCCAGTTGTCCTGCAATGATGACCAACATGCTAGGAAAGTCCTGCTTTTGGAGAATGCATTCAGGGTGAGTAATTATCCCTTTGGTGTTCCTTTTCATGCTCCGACCTGGATCTTCTCATTGTAGCCTTGGCAAAGTGAGAGGCTGCTTTTGATGAAAGACCACAAGGAAGCAGGACGCACCCCTCAGCTGACCATGGATCTCATCTTTTGCCTGGACTCACACTGCCTGGTCCACAGAACTTCTGTCCTGTTTCAGAGCTCAAGGCATATTTAATTAATATACTGCCTCGGTAGAAAGGCTTCCTCTTCCCTTGCCAACCTCGGTAGGTAAGTTCTCAGTTAGCTTCAAACCTATGCACCTTGAGTTGGAGTAGACAGGCTTCTCTGATTGCCGGGAAATGAAATGTTTCCCTTTCTACATCCCAACGGCTGGCTTGATGCAGAGAAAAACAAACACCATTGCCTCCTCTCTGGGCAGATGTGCCCCCTCCACCCTCCCAGGACTCCCTCCACATCTGCCTTCCATCACGCCAATGCTCCTGCATCACCATTCTTGCGGCTTACCGCCCCTGCACAGAGCCCTGGGTGAGGCCTTATTTTGGGTGAGTGTGCACATATCCATGCAGCCTTCTAAAATCTAGGTTTTCTTTTCTTTTTTTTTTTTTTTTAAAGATTTTTTATTTATTTATTTGACAGAGAGAGATCACAAGTAGGCAGAGAGAGAGAGGGAAGCAGACTCCCTGCTGAGCAGAGAGCCCGATGTGGGGCTCGATCCCAGGACCCTGAGATCATGACCTGAGCTGAAGGCAGCGGCTTAACCCACTGAGCCACCCAGGCGCCCCTAAAATCTAGGTTTTCTACTCAATACTTCTGGAGCTCTTTCCAAATCAGCACACATCTCATTTAAAAATGAATGTTGCCTTTGATGGCCTAGGCCAACTCCTATTTATTCTGTCATTCTTTGTAGAGGGCCCTTTAGTGGTCACAGGTGTTCTATGAGGACAGATAAGGCTGAAGGGAGCCTCCTTGAACATGGACTTATTCGAGTGTTTTCTTAACACAGCCCTAGAAAAGTTTCATCATTTCATGGGAGTTTGTGGATAAAGGTTTTAATAAATATGGGCAAATTGCCCTCCATTGAGGCCATGCCAAATTATGTGTCCATTCACAAAGTGAGAGGTTCCCATGTCTCCGGACCAGCTCTTAAAGGTACTGAACATCTTACTTTCACCAAATCTTGTCCCTGACAACCATCCTCAGGACTCAGCTCACATGGCCTGTTTTCCCCACAGTGAAGGGACGCTCACCTCCTCTGGTCTCCGCTGTCTTGGGGCTCTCTGTTTTCATCATGGACCCACCGCGCCACATGGCACATACGTATTTCCTTGCTTTCTCCACTAGACTGAGTTCCTTGGGGGAAAAAGGCCAAAACAGACTCCCAGGAAAAGTTTGCTTGGCTGGACCAGATTAACCGCCTGCTTTTTCCAGATGCTATCACACACCTTTGCCAGGAACAGGTGGAGTTTCACAGGAACTCTTCGCATTGAGAATTCTTTTGCGTGAAAAGAATTTCATGTGGAAATTAAGGTGCTTGGGTGCAGCTGAGCAGAGAGAGGAGAGGGACAAAACTCAAAAGGTCTGCTGGCAAGAATAAATATTAGCCAGGTCCAGCCGACCCCTGCCTTTTAAGCTCCTCAGTGAGGAATTTTATGTTCTGGCCACTGTCCCACCGTGTGCCCCCCTGCACCCTGCATTTAAGCCTCTTGGAACTTCCTGCCATTTTCTGGGTCCATGAAGATTTTGTCGTTCTTGGATTTTACAGATGATGTTCCAAATTGCTGAAATGCCCTTACTTTCGTGCCCACTGTTTAGGGCAACTCTCGTTCATAGCACATCTGAGTCGAAGCCCTTCTCCTGTGTGTGGCTTCCCCTACACATACATATATATGCACTATAAAAACACACACGAACCCTGAAGTTACTGGTATCTGCGTGTAGCTCCCCACCATCTCAAGCCCTGCCAGGTGCTGTGCCAGAAGGATGCATGAGAGGCAGAAAGCGGGAGAAGGAGAAGGACAGCGAATATGTGAGCATTCTGGAAAATGTCACCCTGGCAATTAAATGCTCATCCTGGCAAGGATTCTCACCTCTCCGAGATGAGAAAAGATCTAGGACCAAGCCTTGGGGCATCTGTAGGTTGCTCTCACCGATGGGAAGCGCGGGGAGACCAACACGCCAGGAGATGAGCTTCGAAGAGCGGGTGCCTCCGAATGGATGGGAGATCCCTTCCCCATCTGTGAGCTGATTCTGCAGCCTCCACGGATCTGAGCCGCGCCTGGCTGCTCCCGCCCTTTCTCCTCCTCCACCTCCTAGACGAATTACTAGCACTAGTAAATGTTTGCTCTGGCTCATAAATGCATAATGCCTACCACACAAACCTCAACCTGTAATCGAGACTCACGCACATGCAGAAGAGATTGGACGCGTGGAAGATATAAATGACGCTGTCGCCTGAGGTTGCGGAAGGAAACAGGGCCACCGAGGTGGAAATTGCATCCTGGGTTTACTACCGAAACAACCTGCCTCCCTCTGCCACCACCTCCCTGGAAGGTAGAGGGAATTAGCTGTAAATATTTTACAGTTGGTAATTTGCAGGAGTAAATCACGGTTCGTTTTGCCAGAGAGTGCACTGAACGAGTCTGAGTTTCTTTTCCTTCTAGGGCTTATCTGTGATGTCGTCTTCCCAGTTTTCATCCTGCATTGAATCTAACCTGCAACCCATTTGTGTCTTTGTATTCTAAATGATTCTGTGTCTTCTGGGTGGGCTGGAGCAGTGGGGCGGGATGGGGTGGGAAGCAGAATTCCTTTTAGCATTCAAGAGTTGAGCTCATTGGGCATCAATACTCATGGCCCAGCTATTTATTCATTTATTAAATCCATTTATTAAAGCAACTTCTGATTGATCCCTGTAACCACAGACTCCGCTACATCCTGGAACATGGAGCTCCCCGTAGCCCGTCCCTGAGATTGGCTATCTGGGAGATCCCCCACCATACCTGAAACTGATTAATACGAACAAATGTTTACCATTAATATTTACTGAGATCTTACTACAAGTCCAAGCGCTTTGTTAAGATGAAGCTCCTGTATCCCCTACAACAATCCTCTTGGGGTGAAAAATACTTTTATTCCCTTTTCTACAGATAAGGCACAGAGCAGGTGATGATCTGCCCAAGGTCACACAGCTGGCAGAATTCCAAGGGGGGCAGCTCCATTAACCACTATTCAATGCCGCCCTTGATATGCAAAGAAGCGACGGGAAGCTGCTGCCTTATGATTAAGCATCTATCACATATGCTTTATGATGTCGATTTAGATTCCGATTTATAGTGCTTTATAATGTAGATCTGTTAGGTGATTTCTATGACAACACATCCTTTCATTTCTAATTCTGGAAAATAAGCTCTATGATTTGACTCATTTTACCAAGAAAAATCAGGCTCAGAGAATGACCCGTCCCCAAAGATACCCACCATAGTATGCCCAGAGACTGAGCTCGGAACCCACGATTTTCTGACTCCTGCACCAAACCCATTTCCTGCTGCGATGTGATGAGAGCGGAGGCGAACAAAGGTCTGTTCAAGGCACTGGGAGGCTAGAAGGGGGAGTGACTGACCCCTGGCAGCTGGTCTAAACTGTGAAGACAAAGAATGTTCTGCATAGACAGGAGGCAGCAGCAAAGCGCGTGGCGGTGTAAAATATCACTCATTGATGTTTTTGTTTGGCCTCAATTCATGTACACAGGACATGACACCTCAGTATGCACTTAGCAGAGGAGGTAAGCGGGAGGGTGACACAGTGAAGGTTAAGGGCAGAGGCCTGGGGGACAGTTCCTGGGATGGCTTCCCTTCCGTCCCATCTGTGCTAATGGGTGTCTGGGGTCACTGTCCTCTGGCTCACTTATTCGCTGTGAGTTTCTAAGCGGCTCACTGATCTGGGCCTTTCTTGGCCCCCCACTGTTGAATATCCCCAGAGCCACCCAAAGAAGGGGTCCCAAATGGGCGATTCCATGTCCCTGCGCCAATCAGAGAGGGTTGGTCTCAGCTCCGTGACACTAACCCAGACCTCTCTGTCCTCACCCCCTGCTGTTCTTTCAATGTTCAGCTCTTGGCTTTTTCTTTGATCCATACACGTGCATTTTGGCCCATCACTTAAGAACACTGGTTTTCGGGGCGCCTGGTGGCTCAGTGGGTTAAAGCCTCTGCCTTCGGCTCAGGTCACGATCCCAGGGTCCTGGGATCGAGCCCCATATCAGGCTCTCTGCTCAGCGGGGAGCCTGCTTCCTCCTCTGTCTACCTATGATCTCTCTCTCTGTTAAAAAAAAAAAAAGAACACTGGTTTTCAACAAGCAATGGGAAATGTCTCTGGCTAATTACTGTAAAGGGGAATTTACTCAAGGATATAAACACATATGGTGACTCATGAGGACTAGCTATGAATGGGCCTGGAAGAGGTGGGAAGTGGGGGCTCTAGGAACACAGACACGCTGCCCAGTCTCATCCATGGTCTTACTACAGCATCACCACCAGAAAGGGTTGGATTCAACTCCTTTCTCCTCCCTTTTCCCTTTCTTTCCTTATCATCCCTTACTCTTCCTTTCTTTTTCTTCCTCTTCTCTTTTTTTTTTCTCTATCACTCTGTTAAAAATCCAAATTCCTGGCAGAAAACATCTGATTGTTCTAGTTCATTATACAAGTGACTGACAGTCCCCAGCTGTACCCAATGGGATAGAGGTGACTCCCCGTGTGCAAAGTGGGGTGTGTTTAGCCAGAAGACCAGGTCAGAGGTGACATCTGAACAGGGATACTGAAGCGTGAAAGCTAGCTGTGTGGAGGAAGGCAGAGGAACAAGGTGCAGTCTAAGTGTGGCGGACGTGTCTGCGGGCCAGGGAGGGAGGGGCAGCGGGACTAGAAAGGGTGGTTAGGGGACTGGCTTGGGGAGATGAGGGCAGGAAAAGAATGAGACAGACAATGTAAAGCCTTGCTGGCCACTGGGAGGACTGTGGCTTTGGTCTTGAATGACACGGAGCCTCCGGATGGCTTTGAGGAAGGGGAGGATGTGGCCGGACTGATACTCTGGGAAGACCATTCTGACTGCCAGTGTAGAGAACGGGCTTTCCTGGGTAAGTGTTGAAGAAGGATGACTTAGAGACTATTGAAGAGTCAGAGTGAGAGGAGATGGTGGCTGGGACAAAGGTAAATGCCATGCGGAGGGGATGGGATGTGGCAGCCACCACGGAACGGGCTTGTAGATTAAGGACCAAGAACAATTAATTAACAATTAAGCTCCAAGGTTCCTGCCCGGAAGGAAAGGTACGAGACAACAAGAGAGGAGGTCGGGGAGCTGACAAATGAAGAGTTTGCTTTTCGACATATTAGTTCAGAGGTGCCTCTTAGACATCCGAGTGGCGGGTGCTGAGACCACAGCTGGCTTTACCAGTCTAGTGTTAACATGTTTGGATGGAGAGCTACAACCTGGAAATCAGCACACTGGAAGTATTAAAAGCCTTGAAACTGGCTGAGCTCATTAAGGCAGTGGGTGAAAATACAGATGTCCGAGGACTGAATCCCAGTCGTATCTGGGAGCTTTAATGACAAAGTTTCTAAAAACAAGACTTGCTGATCCTTCAACAAGTAGCAACTGCACAGAATGTTCATTCTTTGGTCACTTACTAAAGTCTGAAGATTGAACCCAAATGATGACAGCTCACTGGTCTACAATTCTTTGCCAACCATTGTCCATCCCGAACAGTAGGCAGGGCCACCCCTAGCTGCCAGGATGGACCTACAGACAACACAGTGGAGACCAGGATGGATTGGTGGAGGTTGGCTGAGGCCCCAAGCTTCCACGAAGGCAGTCTGGTCCCTAGCGTCCTGAGAGGGTGACTGGTCAGTCGTACCAGAGGAAGAGATGCCTTCAAATCAGAGAATGCTAAGATCTACACAGGACTCAGCCAAGCCAGTTTATTTAAACCAACTTCTCTTAATGAACAACCCACCTAACAATCAAGTCATGAAACCACATTTACTTGGAGAAGTACAAGTCAAATGTACTGCTTTTTTCCCCCTCTTGAATTACCTTTATGAAATTTTAAGAATTTAAACAACATGTTTAAAAGCATTCTAATTTTACTTTGTATTTCTTGTGTGTGTGTGTGTGCGCACGTATTTATATTTGCACATTTTGTGAAAGTTGGGCTTTTTCTATATTGGTGTGGGCGTTGCCTTACATTTTAGCTACTTTCAAACACTCTAAGTAGTTTTTAGTGACACTGATTAAAAAAAAAACCTAAACCCCATTCTTTAAAATTTGGTTTCCAGGGATTAAAAGAATTGGATATACAAACGGATGTGAAACACTCAAGGGTATTGAATTTTACATGATATGGTCATTAACTAAATTTATTGCCAGGCAAAATGGTATTAGGTTAATTAAGATGGGGAGGTTTTGATTAGCCAGGTACCAAAGTCTCATTTGTGGGGAGCAAATAAAGTAGCCAGAGGATTCATGTGAAAGAATGAAGCCAACATGCTTAAAGAGAAGATACCTGGGGATGTAGGATAAGGATTTCCTAATCAAGATGCCCAGGGTAGCTCCTGTCCATCTTATGAGGGCAATGAGGAGTTTACTCCACATATTTCTGGCAGCCAGCAAAAGTTTTCATGGCTATTTCATGAACTCCAGTGTCAGATCTTTCCCTTCCTTAGAGAAGACCTGTGAATTCCCAAGAATAAAACTGAGTTGGGAGTCATATGGATCCAAATTCACATCTAGACCCTACAACTTACTAGCTGTATGAGTGATGTGTTCTCTTTCATTTTACTTTATGTCTTGGGCCTAGGTTCCTCATTGATTGAGGATGGGGATAAAAAAGCCTTCCTTACTCCATTGTTTTCAAGATTAAATAAGGCAATTATATGAAAACATCCAGTTCTAGGTGGCAGAGTTAGACTATTACTGCCCAAAACCCACTTGCTCCATCTCCTGGGCAGATAACTGGACTATATTTCCCAGCCTCCCTTGCAGTTGGATGTCATCATGTGACTGAGTTTTAGCCAAAGGAATATGAACAAAGGTGATACGTTCACCCCCAGATCTGCCCTATAAAAATGTTCCATTGGTGATCCTCCATGTTGCTTCCTCTTCTGCATGGTACATGTGTATATCCGGAGCAGCCCTGGAAGCTGGATGTTTAAAATGTCAGAATCTCCATCAACATGGATTTCTGAATCACTGTGTGGAGGAAACCTTCCCTCCACTTGTGCAATAACCTGAAGTGAGCCAAAAATAAAAAGAAGAAGAAAGAAAAAAAACGTGCTAAACAAGTATTTGTTTTCTTACACTCTATCCTCAAGAAAAAGAACATGAGCAAATGAGCTAAAACCCAGAGAGAGTAAATCACCCCACATTATACACGAGAGGTGGCAGGTAAACATAATGCACAGCCACTGGTGGATGGCGGTGGAATGCATTTGTTTCACACGGACTAGATACTGAGTCTAGTACAGACCAGATATGCTACCCAAGGGACAGCTGTTTCAAGGAATAGTATTTTACTTTGCTTGATTTGTTCCCATGTGAAGTGGATTGGGAGAAACTGGCAACACCAGGGAAGAAAGAGAGAAATGATGGTGAGACTAGTGAGAAACTCATAGGCTTTTCCATGCGGCAACATGGAGAATTCAAAGGACCACCTTTTGAGAGCCCGAAGGATTAATGACAAATATCCCAGTAGGAAGCAAATACCAGAACTAAAGGGACCATGGGTGATGATTATGCCAAGTACCGTGGAGACCTTCTTGACCTTTTCTTTGAAAAATCCTAACTATGACAACCAATGGACCTTACTAAGACTGGTCTTTTGTGCGATTTCAGGCTTTCGTCATGAGCCCATTTCAGAATTGTTACATTAATGCACTCACCCTTAACCGAACCACTTTCTGCATCCATAAATCAATTGTGCTTGCAGATAGGATATGCTTTTGTAATACACAGCTTTTTCTTTTTCTTCTATCCTTGCAAGAAGGGAAATGCTACCCAAAGTAAGGTAATAAGTAAGTTAATACATTCAGAAGACAACCAACATTATCATGTTAGGGCCTTACTATTGGGGTCACATGAGAACTTCTTGTCTGTTAAGAGACTACAACCCTGAAACAGATGTGAAAGGAAAGGATACTGCGGAAGGAAAGGGGTGGGGGCAATTAGAAAAGGCCTCAAAGCTTGGTGACTTGGCTGTGAAAAAAAAATCTACGAGATCAAAAAGTAAAAACCATATGGCCATCCACCTAGCCACCCAAGCATCCATTCAATAACCAGTGATTGAGAACTTTCTATCTCTAGATACTTTCCACCTACCTCTACCTACCTATCTATCTGTAGAAGTCTATCTATCCATCTCCATCTCTAAGAAGTATCAAGAAAATTAATCAGGACAACGGAAGCGCGAGACTGCTTAAAGAGAAAGATGGCAGCGTGTGCTGGGGAGAGAAAGTGGAGATGAGGAGGAGTAGGGGCGGGGTTGGAGATACATACTGGAGTAAACAGGGTCTGCCAACAGGCTGGATACAAGCAGTGAGGGCCATGGTGACAACCAGGATGACTCCCAGGCTTCGAGAGCTGGTAACTAGGCAGATGGCAGTTCCATTTCTAAACTGGAAGACCACTAGGCCCAGCCCTCGTCTTCTGCCTTCAGCTCTGGCTGGGCAAGAGGCTGCTGTTGCCCCATCTGCAAAATGGGGATAATAATAGCTTCCTTAACTACCTCACAAGACCATTAAGACTATTAAGAGGCTCACACGAGATAATATGATACTAATGAAAACACTAATGAAGGAGTTCTAGGAAGAACGAGGCTTTCTATACTGCCAGGTGGTGGTTCCAGTAAATTTCTTTTAGGCCTATGCTGATGATTCCAGTCCGGGTGGGGGAGATTTACGAGGCATGAAAATAATGCAATGGGACAAATTTTCATAAATCAGAGTGGGAAAGTTTTCTCATTATTGTATCACTGCACCATGGATTGGGAGCAGGTGTGAGGGATGGTACAAATGAATGCCTCAAACATGCCATCATGAGCCCTGCAGGCCTAAAAATCTAGGACAACGAAGTCATCTGGAAGCCTGAGAGAACAGAGAAGGCACCTGCTCATGAGCACAGATCTGGGGTATCCAAGAGACTCCGCCCCATAGAATTTGTGGTTGAGGGTATACAGACTTGTTCCAAATCTGCCACCACTCTGTGACCTTGGAGGTACCCAACATTAAGTCATCATACCTTTCCAACATAACACTGGGAATTATAACGCCTTTCAGGCAACCACTGTTCTGAGAATGAGATTCTGTACTAGATGGGAGCATCTTCCCACCAGGTGCCCACTTGGCCTCCAGAGTTTGCTTTCTCCTTCTCAAGGAGCTCTTTCTTTCTACAGCTTAACCCCTACACCTTTCACTCCCCCCTTCTTTCCTCCTGACTTATCACCAAAGAAGATATGTGTATGTATGTGTACATATATATATATATATATATATATATATATATATATATATACACATGCATACACTCTCTGCTTCCCCCACTAGAATTCCCTAAGGGCAGGAAGTTCTGTCTGTCCTGCTCACTTGCTCACTTCTCTGTTCCTACTCCTTGTCGGACCCTGGGCCCCCAGTGAACATCTGTTGGTTGGATGAACGCGTGAGTGTTAATACACTCTTACTGAAGATGACAGATGTGGAGTGCATGCTGGCTTTCTTTTCTTTTATTCCCCCCATTGACTGTTGGGGCAATGTTTGCTGGAGTCCATCTCAAGGTCTGAGCACCAGGATGGAGGCCAACTGCCTGGGTTCAAATCCTAGCTCTGCCATATACCAGATGTTTGACCTGAGACAAGTTATTTCACCACTATCAAACCCTTTCTTCTTTCCTCCACCCATCAATCTGTCTGTCTGCCCATCTGCCCACCCATCATCATCCACACACCCATACTTCCATATATCTATCATGATCATCCATTCATCCATCCACCCAATAAACATTTACTGAGCACCTACTATGTGTCAAATATCATGTCAATATCCTAGAGATCCTAAAGCATGTTAGTGTGATGCTCAATTCCACGCATCAACTCAACTGGGCCACAGGCCACAGGGATTTGGTTAAACATTATTTCCAGGTGTGTCAGTGAAAGGGGTTTTTGGGTGTGACTAAATCTGAATAAATTTAAGTCAAGCAGATTGTTCTACTCAATGTGGTGTGTTTGAAGACCCGAAGTTCTGACTAGAATGAAAAAACTGAGAAATGACTCTCTCTCTGCCTGCCTGACCGTCTCCAAGCTGGAACACTGGTCCTCTGACTTTGGACTTGGTCTCAGACTGTAATCTATACCATTCATCTTTCTGGTTCTAGGACTTCTAGACTCCGATTGGAACTTACATCAATGGCTCTCCTGGGTTTCCAGCATAAGGACTGCATACCCTGGGACTTCTCGGCCTTTATAATGGCATGAGCCAATTCCTTATAATAGATCTCTCTCTCCTTCCCTCCTTCTGTTATTCTCTCCTTCAGTTTGTCTGCCTGTTTCATCTCTTTCTCTCTCTCTACACTCCCACACACAGACAGATAATCTTCTATTGGTTCTATTTCTCTGGAAAACCTCGGCTAATCCAAGAAGACAATATTTCCATGGCAGGACCTAGAGCCAGGACCTGGAGCCTCGACCTGGCCAGGTGTGATGACAAATCATCAGCTCTGGGGCCCTGGGCCAGTGGTGACTGGACACGAAGCAGCAGAAACCAGACTGCTCAGCTGCCAGAGGTCTCACCGTGACATTTTCCTGATTCCTGCCCGATCAAACTCACATCGCCACTCAGGGTAAGCTAAACACAGCTGGGAATTGTCCTGTGGAAAAACTCATTATGACCAATTCTCTGCCATGTATTTTCTGCTGAGGGAAATGCAGCCGTGAATGGGGTCCGGGAGGGACAAAGACAGGCCCTTGAACAATACCTCAGGAGAAGAGTTTTTAGAAGTCCCAGAATACCATACCATTCCTTTGAGAGGCTCCGGGCTGCTGCGCACAAGGTGCTCAGAGCATGAAAATGGTCACCAGGGACCTCAGCTCGGTGTTTCCAGATTGCATCCCAAACCTCCAACCTCTTGCCACTCTATCATTTCGAATTCTATAATGGGATACTCCAGCGGAATCTCCCAAGAGATTGTCCCCTCCCAAGAGGACAGGGGGTTTTCATCTATTTGTTCCAGGCTGTACCCCCACATCTAGAGCAGCACTTGCCACATGGTAGGTGCCCAATTAATGTCTCTTAAAAAAAAATGCGTTCTTGAAATTTTTGCTTCCTGGTTCCCACTTCTATTTGGAGTCCTTGGTTTGGATTCTTTTCGGGTAAAGTTTTTGGTACACGATGGACGCTTCACAAATGCCCATGTCTTCTCCCCCTCCTCCGTACACATTCATGATCTCGCAGGGTTAGTGTCTAGGATTCTTAGCCTTTGGAATGGCAACCGGAATGTTCCATTACTAACTTCCCTTTGCCACATCTCCAGGATAGGGTACCTTCTGCCTGTGTCTATGGCTGCAGCCCCTAACACCCTCTTTTAGTTTGCCCTTGGCTGGGAGGGGAGACCCCAGCAGCAGAGGTGGAAGGAGGCCTGGGCATCCAGGTATAGCCAAGTGTCAGGAAAACAATGCTCAGGGACACGGAAGACAGGCCACACTAACAAATACAACCTTGGAAAGGCAGGAAGCAGCTGGACAAGTTCTCTGCTCCTTGAAGAAAAGACTGTGCATATGGATCTGATCAGGCATGAGTTACATTCACTAAACATTCACTGACCATCCATTACGTACCAGATCCTGCGCTAGACGCTTTCGGTGTATGTGCTGATCAATCCATCTACCAACACGGCCAAGAGCACACAGCAAGGGTATAGAGGCTTAGTATTGCCATGGGTCAGGGCGAACATTGCAAGTAATAGAAAAACGCCTTCTAATTTCCTGTCCATTCCTCACCTTTAGTAGGGATTGGCTCATTACCTAGAAGGTGGGATGGTTTAAATGTCCACTCATACGCACAGAGACATTGGTTTACTTCTTTCTTTCAGCCTCGCTTAGTGGTTCTCAAACTTGAGTGTGCCTAGGAAACACCTGATGAGGTTGTACAAGCAAAATCGCCCAGGCTGAACTCCACAGATGATGTAAGGCTTCCTCCAGGGCACTGTTGGGTCTGTAGGCTTAGGGAGCTTCATGTGCTGACTTCAGACCCAGCCCAGGAAGTGAGGCTCCGCTCTCTGACCTCACGTCCCCACCGGGGGCTGGTCCCATGTGTTCTGGGGGGGTCCTCAGGGCCAAGGTGAAGGGGACCAAGGAAGGCAACCACGGCAACCCATCCCCCACAACCCGAGTTAATCAATGACCACCGCAGCTAGCCAAACCTCACGAGCAACTGCCAACACAACCAACCCTTCGCCTCTCCTCAACCAGCCACCACCACAAGCCAATGGCAATGGCTAACCCACAGCTAAGCCCCGCCCCCCACAGACAGTGCTGGGAGCTAGCCTTCGTCCGCATTCACCACGTGCCAGGAACTGTGCTAACTACTTTCCATGGATTAACGCATGTTACCCTCCCACTAACCCGGTGAGCTCAATGTTACTGCTGTTGCTACTATTTCGTCACTGTTATAGCTACAACCACTTATATATTACAAAATATTACATTACAGTACAGTACAGTACCTATATCATATTATACCCAGATGCAGTGATCATCACAACTAATGCAAAAGTCGTGATGAGCAGAAGTTGAGTCATTTGCTCAGAGTCACCTCTGAAGCTGCTCAGGGCACTACCAAGCCAGGGAAGGTCTGTTACTGCTTGAGTAACCTTCACGTTCTTGCCAAGTGTGCCAAACCACAAGACCTCTCCGATGCCGCTTGGCTACTGAGTCGTGTCTACTGCTGGTCACCCAGGTGACTAAGGAATCAAGGCACCACAATGCAACTACCATGTGCCTGTTCGTTCCCAGGGGAGGGGACAGTCTTATTGAGGCTTCCTCCTATAGGTGCTGGGCCTTCAGCCCTGGATTCCTCAGAGGGGTGACCGCATGGGTGACACCCATCTGGGCCAATCACATCACCCATGGGAGCAAGGGGGAACCAGTATAACTACACTGATGGTCCTACATGTTCACTGTGCTGCTGTGAGTCATAAACTGTCCCTCTCTGGTCCATGAAGTCTCCCTGTCTATCCTCATTACTTCTCACTGTCCTCTGGGAGGGGTTGTTCTTCTCTGATAGTAGATAATGGAGGTAAAAGGTGAGCAAAAATGAATAGGGTCCTGCCCTCATGGAGCTTGAAGTCTAAGTAGAGACGCAGACATAAATCCCAATAAGTAAAAGAAACATTACATTGTAAGAGTTGTGCGCTCATCAGAGGAAAAGCTCAGTGCGTCGTGAAAGCTGACAGTTTAGGGAGGTGACCCAGCCAGGGGACACGAATCCGCCTTCCATGAGGAAGAGCCGAAGCTGCACTGAGGTCCAGAGGATGGGATGTGGGTGCGCGGGGGAAGAAGAACCCATGTCCCGCAGAGGGCGTGGGGCAGGGCCACATCGCCCAGGACCTCGGAGGAGGCCAGACTCATAAAGGATTTTATCCTTATCTGGGAGAAATGGGAAAGCAGTGCAGGGTTTTACACAGTGGGCACAGGAGGGTTCGGGCAGAAGCAGAGCCACACCGGAATGGATGGAAGCGGGGGCTTCTAAGCTATGCAGTAAGGCACGTGAGGGAGGTCATGGGATTGGCCTCGGGGGATGGCGAAGGTGAGAAGGGATCCAAGAGGTACTTAAGGCTTTAAATCAGAGGGCCTATTGATAGATTTGCCCTGAGGGCAGCGAGGGAGCCAGAGGTGTTAGGTTATAGGTCTGGGGGTGGCGACCCAGAAGGACAGGGGTTCCCTTGGTTCCGCTGGGAAGACCTGCTTTGCTGGGTTTCCCATCCCAGGACCAGCCTGTCCTTTAATGGGAGAGAAGAGCTCCCCCCAGTGAGCACGCGGCTCATTCTTCACTCTCCAGTGCAGCCTGGGGCTTGCTCTAACCAAGTCGAGGTGACTGAAATCCTATTCATTGTAACTAAATACATCTGAGCGGCTCAGAGGGGCCCCCTCGGCGCGGCCAGCAGCCATGCACCCAATGCTTACCTGAATGATCAAATCACATCAGCTCCAGCCCCACCAGGACCCAGCGGAGGGACCAGCGGAGACGGCGGCAGGCTCGGAATTACCAGGGCTCTTCCGGGCACCGCAAGATAAACAGATGTGGAAGCTGCAGCCCCCAAAGTGTTTAAAGAACAATTAATCATCACTAAGGCTTGGGGGGGGGGGAGGGGAAAAAAATCCCTCCCTGTACACTCAAGGTGGTCTGCGGGAGGAAAGTGTTCGGGGACCCAACTAACTCGGGGTCAGGTTATCAGAAAGCACAGAGGGAAGACCTAAGTGTGTGTTTGTGAAAGATACAACTGGAGATTAGTCCGGGGAGAGAAAAGGGAAGGAAGAAACTGGTATTTATTAAGTGTCAAAGGCTTTCTGCACTGCACTCATTCAGGAAGGATTTTCTATAGCCCTACTACGTGTCAGGCCTTGTTCTAGGTGTTAGGAAAACAGACGCAGTATCTCTCCTCTCACGGAGCTGACTCACCCCCATGGGGTGTAGAAACACTCATGTGACATTCGGGACTATCACGAACAATAAAACCAAGGGGACAGAGTGGGAAAGGCCACCATAAACGGTGACGTGGAGGTGAAATCAGAGGGACGAGAAGACACAGATATTGAGATTAATTGGAGGGCTGGCATCCAAGGCATCTCTCAGATAGCTTCCATCTACTGCTGATGCCCAGTTTATCAAGCCATTTTGCAGATGAGTACAAGGAGGGCCGGAGAAGCAAGGTGACACGCGGTTGGAAAGCTGAGTGAGGCATGAACCTGGACTGGCCTGACTTTAAACCAGCTCTTCTCCCATCTCCACTCCCAGTTACCTGCCTGCTGTAACATCACCATTTAGGTTTTTCCATCAGTTGATGCAGGAGGTGAGTTCCTCAGATAACTGAGCAGGAAGAAGGCTGGCTTAAAGAACCAGGTCTCCACTTAGGGGAAAGATAGAGGCACAACACAGGTCCCTGATCCTCGCCTGATTCACACGGAAACCCTCCATGGATTCAGCTGTCTCTGCTGCAGAACATACCTCCTGAGGTTAGAAAGAACATCAAGGAGATCACCGCTGTAAATGAAGTCCAACAAAGGATCGGAAATACAGCGGCTAGAAATCTCCTGCTGGTTCCGAGACCTAAGACCCAAGTACCAGCGCCATCTGGAGACTTCTCTGGATTCCCGCCAAGCAGAATTAATCTCTCCTCTTCCTGGTTACAAATCACCATTAAAGTATTTATCTGTCTTTACACACAGCCATAAAGTGTGCTTTTTGGAGAGTAAGACTTAAGGATTTTTATGTGGCCTTTGGAGGCCTCTGTGATACTCCATAGGATTTTAATAAATATCTTTAGGATCGATATATAATATTAGGTATTATATAATTATATAGAATATACACATCTGAGATGTCCCAAGGATCTTTCAGTATATGGTGTATGTGACTTTCTGAAAACAAAAGAAAAGGATCTGGAAACGTGAACTCCAAGCCCCAATTAATCATTGTAAGAATCACTCAGAAGAGATTTTGTCCTTACCCTGGGAAAGCAAGGCCAAATACAACAAAAGCATCGTGCTGGACACTCAACCCATCTCTTCCAAGGTTTTCATCGGAATAAATCTCTTCTTAACGGGCACAAAGCTAGAGATTACGGCGTCTACGAATTCTGCCATTCTTTCTACTTGAATGAAGGAGCAGATCTCTTTGGTTAAGGGCACTAGGGTTAGAGACAGAGAGACTGCCCCAGACTCAAATCCTAAGCGTGCTCCTATTATCGCTCATCTCAGGCAAGTTCCAGAGACTATTTTTTTTTTTTTTTAAGATTTTATTGTTTATTTGAGAGAGCGAGCGGGCAGGGTGGGAGGAGCAGATAGAGAAGCAGACTTCCACGCAGAGCACAAAGCCCAACATGGGGCTCAACTCCATGACCCTGAGACCTTGACCTGAGCCGAAATCGAGGGCCAGACGATTCACCAACGGAGCCGCCCAGACATCCCCGCAGCTTCTTTTAACCCCAATTTTCTGATATTTAAACTAGGACTAATATAGGAATTTTCCAGAAGGACCGGCTGAGATCACTTGTGTACTAGCACCACGTGTGGTTAAAATAACATTTAAGAAATGGCAGATCTTATTACCCTTTCTGCCAAGACAGTAGGCCTCCCAAAGGCAGTAGCTATGCCCCAACTGTTCACCCCTATGAAGTTATCTATGGCGCCACTGAATCTCTGGGTCCCCACACCGGCCTGGGATAGACACGATATTCCACAAAAAAGTGTAAATGAACCGAGGAACAAATTCATGTTCACAGGTGCTATTTCATGAGGTTTCCACACAATCCCGTGAGCTGGGTTTTGTTCATACAGTTCCCATCTTAGAAGATCATTGAGGTTTCCAGGAAGGGGTGAGCTAGCTTGCCCCCAAATGACAGGGTCACTAGGGAAGAGTCAGAATTTGAGTTTTCTGAAAGGCTCCAGAATGCTGGATGAGGGAGAAGGCCAGTAGAGACACATTCCATCGAAGAGTCCTTCCTGGAAGGCTGTGTTGTGTGTGTGTGTCCCCCTGGGCGAGCCATGGTGGATGACAGCTACATTTCGAAGCGGTGACTGGTGATGAAGCCGGGAACATCACGAAACCATTAGCATCCCGGCACTCAGGGGATTTACAAAGCACAAAGGAAACTAACAAACTCCAGCACTCTGCTTGGCAGAATAAAGATCTCGGAAGACAATGGTATGATGGAGGCACGTCGGCTCTTTAGATGGGGGAACATTTAGGCTTCAGTCCCTACAATCTTGTAAGGAAAAAGCAATGGAAGGTTAGCTGGGGTGTGAGCTCTTGAGACTTGACTTCAGAAACAGAAGCAAGAGGAAAAATGGCTTAGGGAAAGCAAGTTCTGGGGGAGAGTCTACTTCTGAGGGGTCCTTGTTTGAGGAGGACAAAGTCTCTGAAGAAAGCACGCGCTGAAATATCAGGGAGGATTAAGCAAATTAGGTCTGTTTAGCGTGGATAAGCAGAGCCCAAGGGGAGGTATAATAACCACTCACAGACATCTGAAGGAAAGGAATTCTTAGGAGAACAGGCATTATAGAAGCTAGCCCCTGGGGATCCAGCCAGGAACAAAGGAATAAAGCTAAAGCTAGGGAACTCAGACCATCAGGGTGAAGTCCAGATTTGGCAAGGAGGCCATGTCACCAAGAGCTACTGTAAGATCGTCTTTCTGCTGGGCGACATGCTTTGCCCATTCCTGTCCACAGGACCTTTGCACTTGCCACTCCTCTATAATTCCATAATCCTCCTCCCCAAAGATCCCACAAAGCTTTTCAAGTTTGTTTCACATGTTATCTCCCGCAGAGAGCCCATCCTGACTTCACAATCCAAATAAAGGAGCTCTGTCATTTCCCCTACCAACCATCAAATGATTCTGTGGTTTCTTATTCAACACCTGTCAAATGTGAAATTATTGCTTTATTTAACTCTTTTCTGGCTTTTAAAAAAATCTCCCCTGCGCTTCAATATGAGTGTAAGCTGCCAGCTGCTTAGATGAGAGATCAGTCAAGTACTGCCCACAGGCCAAATCTGGTCCATTTCCTGCTTTTATAAATCCGGTTTTATTGCAACAGAGTAACATCCCTCCACTTACATGTGTTCTCTGGCCAGTTTCACTTTGCAAAAGCAAAGCTGAGTAGTAGGACAGAGAACTTAGAGTCTGCAAAATCTAAAATATTTACTAACTGGTCCTCTATGGGAAAAGTTGGCTGACCTGTGGTCTAGGTAGCACCAAATACGCAGTGTTTGAGATATATCTGATAGAATTAATTAGCAGAATGAAATAAAGGTTGGAAGGAGGAAAATTAGGTACAAGGCTCATGGTAGCTGCCCTCGCTGCAGAAAGAGTCAAAACAATGCAGTTTACTCAACTTCATACCATCTGGAGCTCCAAACACCCCCTCTGGCTCCATGCACTGTGCCTGTATTAACCCCTGTATTAATCAACCCCTGTATTTAATGCCTGCATTAGATGAGGTCAGCGAATGCTTTAGTGACAACTTCCATAAATCAGTGTCTTCAAACAAACAAGGTTCACTGATGATTCACATAACGTGCGCGATACAGTGGGCGACAAGGGAGAGGCGGGGAGTGGGCTGCTCCTTGAAGTCAGTGCATGGGGCCACAGGGTGACAGACGGCCCACTATCTAATGAAGCCACTACTCACACATGAAGCTCCCAGTGTGCTTGCGTAGGAGAGGATGGAGAATCACCAGCCGGTTCTTACCATCTTCCACAAAGAATTGCCCGTGCCCATTTTCAGTGGTCCAAACAAGTCACGGGACCGTACCCAACTTCAAGGGCACCTGACATGCACCAAAAGAAGAAACCGGAAATGAAGGTGGAGCATTAGCAATATCTACCACGGCGTTATTTATAAACAATGGAGCTGTAGCACAGAGAGGCTAGGAAACGTGCCCAAGTTCAAACCAAGCATGGAGCCTTGGTTTAAAGTTCTAGAAGGCCCAGGCTATCTGATGCTCTCATTATTCCCATTACCAAAATGGTTAACGGGATCCTGAAGGCTGGAGAAGAGCTTCTCAGGAAGGGAAGGGAGAAGGGAAGACATCTCAAAGCAAACAGTTAAGGAATCAGAGGGTAAAGATCAGCAAGCCACTGAGGACTGATGGGGGAACAGGGTCATTGCCACATCCCGGGGAGTGTGACGAGACGAAGAGAAGCTGCAGTCACGTCAAGGTTTAGAGAACTTTAAGGGAGTATAAAAGTGATTGACAGGACAGGATGCCCAGAACACATCTCGATAAACACTATGCTTTATGGACCCTAGGGAATACCGATGCACTTGGTTCCCACCGCCCTCCTGTCTCAAAGAACGTGTCCCCAGAATGAAGTGGTGTCTACCTCTACTGGCAGCGCCAGAATGGCTTGGTGCTCTCATTCTGGCCTCCGACTCCTGGCACCTGCTATTTCCTCATCCCTAGCTGTTCTGATTTAGTCACCTGGATAAATCTCCCTGATCCATAAGGACTCAGCTTAGCCATCTCCTCTCACAGCTGAACAGCGTCGTGGGCCCCAGTGAGGACCTCCCAGTCTTCACTGTGTGTACCTATGTCATCGACAGATGATGTAGTCCAGGGCTTCCCACACGCTGCCGTGGGTGTTGAAGAGCTAGGGATAGAAGCCAGACTCCGATGTCGTAGGGCTAGGGTAGCGTCTGTGACCGTACACTTCCAGGAAGCCCTCCGGTGATGCTAAGAGATACTGGTCCACGGACACACTCTGATTAGCAAGGCGGTAGCCACCAAAGCTCCACCCATGCCCTCTCATCCAGCTGCGGCCATGAACCCCAACTTGACAGACAGCAGCTGCCTGCACCTGGGACACTTCGTTCCAGGTGTTTCTCTGGCTGCTGCAGATACAGATTAGAAGTGGCTTAGAGTTAACAGCCCCATGCTAGGAGCGGCCAACAATTAAGGCTGATGGATGCACGGGGTTAAGTACTCCAGCTCTCTCATCCCTTGACTGGGGAAGCCCTGAGATACTCCCCAGTGTCACCCCAAGCTTCCCTGTGGGACCCTGTGTCCTTTATCCTCATTGGTGCCCCGCTTGACGGTGCATTGGCTCTTTGCTTTCTCTTGCTCCCTTGTCCGCACCTGTACTGGGGTTTCCGGGGATGAACCCCTCAATGAACCACCTGTAATTCCATCACTGTCTCAGGGGTCTGTCTTAAGTCGGGCTCCCAAAACTTGAGCGGTCTGCTCTTTCCATCTTTGGGCTTCCGTGAGGCTTTCATTCATTCAACAAGTGAGCGTCTAGTGGAAGAGTTATCAGTACTTGAGAAGAAGGATGAATTGTGTTTTTTTTTTTCCAGTGTTCCCGGTTCCTAGCAGAAAAGTGGACAAACGATGTCTCCAGAAAATGTTGGTTGGTGGGACAAGGAGGGGAAGGAGGAGCTATTCTGCCCTGATGTCTTGAACCCAGCACTGGCCGTGGTGGATGGAGCCCTCTGAAGGCAGAGGTACAACGAGGGATCCCGGAGCATTTCTGAAGGGGACCATACCATAGCAGTTAAGCTGTCACACAGACCAATTCCAATTTCCCTCTTGCCAATTTCTCACAAGATACTTGAATTCTCTGTGCCTTGGTGTCTTCACCTTTAAAATCAGGAGGACCTATTTTGGGGGGGTGGAGTTATTAAAGACAATTCAATGAGATCATGAACGACTATCAACTCCTCCAAACGTGCCTGACACGAATGTGTTCGGAAAGCAGTAAATCCCACTGCTGTCCTTGTCACCTCCGGCTCTCTCCAATATGACAGCCCCTTCACGGGAGGCTGTATGGCTAGTGTCTGCGATGGAGTCTGGAACAGAGGCGGGCGAGACAGCTGGACACATGGACCCCAAGAGGAAGCTCCCTTCCTTCCACCTGAATGTGAGCTGTTCTACTGCCGAGGAGGTTCTGGAAGCAGATCGTGGGGCCTGGGTTCAAGCCACCGGTGACTGTGGGCCATCAGATAACCTGAGACTCAGTGTCCTCACCTGTATAATAGGCATAGTAACGTCACCTTGTCACACTAAGGTGATCATGAGGTGGGAGTGGCATGCCACACAGAAAGTACCCGATAAACAGTAAAAGCTCGATTACTCTCTGCTGTTGTCACTATTATTACGGCTGCTAACACCAGACCCATGGAAGCTTCCGGGCTTTCAGTTCTGCCAGCATTTGCTCCTATATATGCATCCAGCAGGACAGGCTTGACTCCTTTAGCTTGCCTGCCGTCTTCAAAAGGGCCCTTCATATTCAAAGGATACATTTGATAAGTTTGTGAATTTGCATATGCTGCCAAAAGCCCCCTGTGGCTCCTGTAAGTCCAGATTATTCTGTTTATTCCTTCAGTCACATCTGTCGATTATCATGTGGAGGCAGCTCGTTCATTATGTCTTGGGCTTCCCAGACGCCTGCTCAAGGCAGCCTTTGTAAACCAAATCCGCCAGCCTCCGCCACCAAGTGAAATGCCGACAGTGGCACCTGCGGCCCTGGTCCCCCATAGGGGGTCCCAGGAACATGGCAAGGCTGAGAAGCTCCTGGAAAGAGGATCCCCTTCCTTTCATCCTGCCCGGGATCCCGAGCAACGAGCGCTTGCCTGGTTCACCATTGTTTTTCCGAATTGGTACCAACAGCTGCTTTCATCCTTACACAAGACAAACATAGCCATTTCCCTGTTTTATTATTAACACATTCTGGCATAATTGCTTGGGCTCTCAACTGTGACCTGTTAGAGACGCACCCAGCCACGGGATCTTCAAGGGGAATACAGCATCGCGGCAAAAGACCGCGATATGCATTTTCCCAACCAAATCTATTTGTCTGTAAGCCCCCAAGTCAAATCTCTTGTTGAATTTGTTCAAACAAATTAATAGTTGAATTTACATAGATTTAATGTCTTCTAATCTTTCTGGTCTGGGAATCTATATTCAAGGCTAGATCCATCAGCTCAGCTATATCGCATTTAAGGCTGAAAATAATTTTAATCCCTCTAAAGCCCGATTTTTTTGCACATTACTAAACCCAAGCAGTCAATCCTTCCTAATAAGACGCACAAAACCTGCTGTTGCCAAGGGATAAATACATATTTCTAGGATTTGGGCCATGTGCATGGGTCTGTGGAAGAGAATTAAAGCACAAACAACTTTTGCAAGGGAAATGCTGTTGCTTGTTGTTCCCGAGTCCCCGCTCCACCCCAGATGACGCAACTGTGTGTTACTGAGGGTTAGGGAACGTGCAGGGGAGAAGCATTCCTCTAATCACAGCCACACAGGTGTCAACTCGCATGAACTCAATTCATGTGTGCCACCAACGGTCATCGAGTCCCTGGAATGTGCAGCGGCCCGGGTGTTGGGCGGACAGCAGCAAACGAAATAGCAGAGCCCCTGTTTTCTTGGAGCTGGCATCCCAATGGGGAAAGCAGACACGCACGCACACGTATTAAAAAAAAAAATGGTGTTGTTGCTCAAGACACCACCACCTTGAACCTGGAGCCACGCTGGTCTAAGCAAATCATACTTGCAAGTCATGCTTTCTTCATTCTCTTGGACCCCTGAGCCCACCAGGATGCAAAGAAACCCAGTCTCGTCTCCCGGAGGCTGAGGTGCCCCAGAGAAGAGCCACAGCCGCCTGAGCGATCACAGGTGAGGAGAGCAGAAGAGCCACTCTGGTGCCCGTCCGGACACGTGGGAAATTACAAATCAGTGTCGTCGTAAGGCATTACGTTTCGGGACAGTTTGTTACTCAGCCATAGTTAGCTGTAGCATGAGAAAAAGAGTATCCCCAGAAGAGGGAACAGTACTAGAAAGGCCCCAAGGCCAACGCTACTTAGTGGTGGTGATGAGGACAGAAGAAAGGCGGTGGTTTGGGGAACCACAAAGTGGCCAGTGGGACTGGAATGAAAGGTACAAAGATTCCTAACCATTCTAAGTAACTTCTAAGGAAGGTGGAGCTTCCCTTCCTCGATCCTACAGAAGCAGTGGCTACCCCTGCCTCCAGCCATCCTCATATTCTGACAACAGCTGCCACTGATGGAGGTACTTCTTGTCACCTCGTTATTCCCATTTCGGACACGAGGAGCTTTTGCTTGGAGAGAAGTTTTATACCCACCTGGTGAGCCCCCCCACAAAAAAAGTCTTACCTCCAAAGCTATTTTTTAAAAAAAGACTTATTTATTTGAGAGAGAAGGAGAGGGACTGAGTGGGAGGAGGGACAGAGAGAGAGAAGGAGACTCCCTGCTAAGTGTGGAGCCTGATGCAGAGCACAATCTCATCACAATCCTGAGACCATGACCTGAGCCAAAATCAAGAGTCAGCCGCTCAACCAACTGAGCCACCAGGCGCCGCCGCAAAGGCCATTTTTTAAAAATCACTCTGCCTCCCAGGTTCCTTAATGCCCTTAATGTCTCACCACACTCAAACACCAAGAGTAACTCCTCCCTGACCCACGCCTTCACTGTGGCCCATCCTCACAGGACATGTGAGTCCAAGATGCTCCATTGCCAATCAACCCGGTATGTCTGCTGATGCCAACACCTTCAGCCTCTTTAAATGTCACCTTTGCAGGAACAGTAAGCCCAGCTCAACACCACTCAGAGCCACTGTTTTAACCATGTAGTGCGTTCCTACTGAATTCCTGGGATCTCTACCATCTCCTTCCCTACCGTACCCACATAACTGCTAGTACCTTCTGCCTCTCTCTGGTCCCTGCCTTTGGTCTGTGGCTCAAGCTGCAGCCTCCAATACAACCAAGAATTCTAAGAAGTTACTGTAACTTAAAGTAGATGCATAAAACTAACTGGGGGGGGGCGCCTGGGTGGCTCAGTGGGTTAAGCCTCTGCCTTCAGCTCAGGCCATGATCTCGGGGTCCTGGGATCGAGTCCCGCATTGGGCTCTCTGCTCAGCGGGGAGCCTGCTTCCTCCTCTCTCTGCTTGCCTCTCTGCCTACTTGTGAATTCTGTCAAATAAATAAAAAAAACAACAACAACAACAAACAAACAAACAAAAAAACCTAGTTGGTCTGGGACTAACTGGTGAAGACTGAAGGGAGGATATTTTGGATTTTGGTTTTTATTCATTGGCAGGAAAATAGCTCATACTCTAAATCAAGGCTGGGGATAAACCATTCAATTTTTAGATGACAGTATGGAAGTATCATAGACATCCCAGGAAGGAGGGTTGGGACTTAACCAAGTTTAGATACTGAAAATTACTTTTTTTAAAAAAAGGACAACTCTAACATTGTATGAGATAATACATTCTCATAGAGAAAAACCAAGCTGGCATGGATGAATAATTGGAGTGTATGAGATAGCACAGGATGCCCTTTGGGAAGGTATTAAGTAATGTATTTAAGAAAACGAATTCCTACCATACTTATATTCTAACCAATTGAGAAAAGGGTCTAAGGCTCATGCCCTACTGTTTCTTGAGCCCTTCAGTGTCCGGTTACTGCCATTGTCCCCAAAAGTCTATGGACGATTCGTATAAAACAGCATGAGACTCCAACTTGGGATGGAAGTGTGCAGCTCGTCTGTGATCCATGACCGGCAGTAAGAAATTTAAACAGAAAACACGGGGTTATTCATTCATGCTTTAGCCAACCTTTGTGGGGCATCTACAATCGGGCCATGCTGAGTGCTAGAAATACAATGTCACCCCTGTCCTCAGATAATTACTGTTTAATAACAGAATGGCAGCACATTAATGATTAAAATAGGGTGTCCTCCCCACTGGGGCAGAAACGGACAGGTGCTATACGAACACCCAGGAAGTCTGCGAGCCTATAATCTGAGGGAGAGAGTTGGAAAAAAAGATGGTCCAGAGAAGTTTCTTGGACTTAATGTCACTCTTTTTGAGTCTTAAATCAGACAGGGGAAAAAAAAAGAAAAAAAAAAGAACAGGCATTCCCCTAAGTGAACAGCTTACTCAAAGCTCAGAATTAGGACACTGGCTTAACACCTATGGGGAACATGATAGTTGAGGGACAGCGGGTAGGAGAGAACATTATCAAACAAGAATGGCCAGATCACAGATTGTGCTGTGTGCCACGTTCAAACATTAAAGATTTTTTTTTTCTGTTGCCGAAGCGCAAGAATTTATATGGTAATAGTTTCTAGAGGCTATTCAGCTGATAAGCAGGGTCTCTGAAGGGTCTTCCCTTTTCCCTACCCTCCCCTCCATCACAATCTGCCTGTTGGCTTTGGTCTCTGGTGCTCATCCCTGGCTGTCCCAGGTCCAGGCATCATCATTCAAAGCAGGAAGAAGGAAGGAAGGAGGTGGCACCAACTCTAAGTGTCCTCTTCATCGGGAAATCAAAGCATTTTCCAAACTGCTCCCCCACCCACCAATATCCATTTACATCTCAATGTCCAGAAAATGATGGGAGGCCCCTACCTGCCTGCAAAAGAAGGCTGGAAACCTAGGAAGCCTTTCCAGCTACAGAAGTGGTCAGACAACTGTGCCTGATGTGAGATCTTGAGCCCCAGATTTTCATTTCGGGAGAGAAAGCACTTCTGGAAGATGTGGGGAAGCCATGAGATTCCTGCCTCTGAATGAGTCCTGGGAAATGATGTTGGCGGGGGGGGGCGGGGGGTGCGGGCGGTGTGTGCAGCATGGAAAGTGAATAGTCAGTGTAAGTCATCAACATCGGAAATAATGCAAGTTATAGATGACACAAACACAAGCTTGTCTACCAATTTCTAGAATTTTCATTTTAATAACGAAGTAGGGAGTTCGAGCCTACAACGTAAGTAGTTCTGCTTTGTCTTGTTCAGTCCTGTGATAACCCTGGAGGTCGGGAAAGTTAGGAATCCAAGACTGGAAGCAGTATAAGTCTCCACCCAAGGGTGACACAGGTACAGCTGGGAGAAGCCACCAACCTGCAAGTTTGGGCACCACACCCCCAACACCACATTATCCCTTTGATAGAATATCAAGGAAGTTGAAAGATGCTGAGAGTATAGAGGGTATCTGTATTTTACTCTCTAAAAAAGAGATCTGAGAGAGAGAAAGAGAACATGAGCGGGGGGTTGGGGGGGGCAGAGGCAGAGGGAGAAGCAGTCCCTGCTAAGAAGGAAGCCCTATGCAGGGCTCGATCCCAGGACCCTGAGATCATGACCTGAGCCGAAAGCAGACTGAGCTACCCAGGCGTAACAAGAGTATCTGCATTTTCAGGGTACAGGGCCTGGAGCCAAAAAGCATTATAGATCTCCAAATCCACATAATCCTACTACAGAGTTTTCAAGGGTAATCTTGCCTCTACACAAATGTCACCATCTACGTTGATACTGAAACCCAATAGAACAGAACTGCACTCTTTCTAAAGGCTGCAATGAAAACAAAATAAAACAGGGTATGTAATGTGCTCAGAACCATAGCTATTAAGGAATGAGTGTTCAATAAATGTTTATGTCAATAAAGACATGGGTAAAATAGTAAGAACTTATTTAGTATGTGCTGGACACTGTCCTAAATATTTGCATGTATTAACTCATTGAAGCCTAGGAGATAAGTGGTAGGGTTTTGCCCCATTTCATAAACGGGCTCCCAGCCAGTATACTATACTGCCTCTCATGTACAAGAAAAGAATTTACTAACTCTTGGGCGCCATTTTTAATTTCTAAGACTGAGACCACCATCATGCAAATATTCCTGCCAACTATTATCAGGGGCTCTAGAGATCCCCGATCTGGTGTTAGGCACCAACTCTGATGCCCCATACCCCATACCAAAGATACTTCCAGCTCATCAGTGTGAGTACAAGATTTCAGATGGAAGGAAGATGATGGAACATCTCTCCTTCAGACTGCCCTGCTCTTCCAAAAGATAACACCCCTCATCTAGAATCCTAGGTCGTGTGAGTCAGAATGGACCTAAGAAACAGTTCATCCACGTGTTTTCTGAGAGCTGAGAATAGAGGCCCAGAAAGGAAAGCCACTTGCTCAAGGTCGCTCAATTAAGCGAGTGGCCCATCTGGGCCCAGAGCCCAAACCTTCTGGGCTGAAGTTTCTACGTGACTCTGTGCTGACTTTCCCGAACAATTCTTCCCTCCATGTTTAGTGGTCCTTCCTTCAGTGACCTCAAAACCCAAAGACAGAAAAGGTGAGGCCCATTGGAGGAGGACACTGGAGATGCATTTGGCCCGAGTCACAACTCCAACAGTTCCAACTGGCCTCTACCTAAAACTTCTGATGAATGTTCCAAATGGTGATACACTAACATGATTGAAAGAGGGAAAGGTACACTACAGGAGAGCAAAGTGAGGAAGTGAGGAAAGAGGGCAGAACTGAAGGGGGCTGGACCCTGGAGTGAGTGCTTCACCTTGGTCCTGCCACTGGTGCAACCTCTCATCACCGGTGAAGAGACGAACTCTGTGGCACCATTTAATAATGTCAACAATTAAAACATGCCACCATTTTGTAACCACTGTGGCATTTCATGTTTTTTTTTTTTTTTTAATAAAGCAAATGTCTCCCAAACTGTAAGTGCCCTGAGCTTCTCAGAAATGGAGATGCCCTTAAGCACAGAAATATTATCATTTTGCTCAGGAGTCTGCTCTGGTCATAGATGCCTCCATCTCTGGCCTCTGCCTTCCCCTCTTCACTCCAAAGACAGCGCTTGGGACCTAACGACTGATGCCCTTAACTTCTCTCTCTCCTGCAGCCCCTTCCCTGTGGCCTTCCAAGCCCAACCCCCTGCGCCCCTCATCCCCCTCAGCTATTCCCACTGACCTTTCCCTCAGGTGTTTCGTGGGCATCCTTCTCAGATCACAAAGAATTGCATGTCTGAGTTTGTGGAGCTCTGTGTTGGGGTGCCTAAGGGGCTTTCATGCATAATTAATGACGATCATGCTACACATGTTTTCTATTAGCAATTCAGGCTCTTTTAGGACTTTTCAAAACATACTTTGCAATTCACCAAAATTCTAAGAGGCATTTAAATGGGAAAAATCCATAAAAGCACAGAATGTCTGGGGTTTCTGGAAGGAGGCTTTAATGAAGAATTTCTCCCCAGAGAAGCATTTCCTGAAATGCTTTCTGCTCTGCACAAGTATCTCCACATGAGTACGAGACTAAATCTCATGTCTCCTCAAAAACAATGTCAATGGAATTCATTAAAAAAAAAAAAAAAAAAAAAAGGTCCCAGGTTACCATAACAACCAGGGTTCCAACATCATGTTGACTAACTGCAAAGTGATATGATCAGGAAGACCAGAGCAGAGAACAAAAGTATCAGGTTGCTATGGCAACTGGATATACAGAAAATGGAGTCGTTTCAGTAGGGGAAGTTTCCAGCACAAAAGTAAATGTAAAGCATCTTTCCAGAGCAAATGATCACCCAGGAAATTTCTACATTCATCAAGAGTTATCCCTTCATTTTGTTTGGTTGGCAAAACTCTAAGACAGAAGCTGTATCAGTCAGTTATCGCTGTATAACAAATAATCTGAAAACATAGTGACTTTAAACAAGGACCGTTTTTTCCCCTCAGGAGTCTATGGATTGCCTGGGAAGTTCTGCTCATCTGAACTGAGCTCAGCTTAGCAGGTTCACGGGATTTCATCCGGGCTCGTTCAAGAGTCTGCAGGCACTAGCAGGTCAGTTGGGGGTTGGCTAATCTCGGAAGGCATCAGCTGAGATGATGTCTTTGTTCCATGTAGTCTTACACCATCCAGCAGGCAATCTTGGATTTGTTTCTCATGGTCGATGCCAAATCTCAGAGGACCTCTTGAGTTCTTGAATCAGAACTGTCCGACCATCATTTCTACCACATTCTATTGACTAAAGCAAAGCACAAGACCAGCTCAGATTTAAAAGATATGGAAAGAAACTCCACTTCTTCTTCTGATGGGAGGGGTTGCAACATCTACTGCAAAGAGCGTGGACAGAGGCAGGGGCTGGAGAACGGGAGGCATTTTTGCAAACACTATACCAAGATGCCAACTTTTACATACAACATAACCTTGAGCTCACACACAAAAGCTGAATGTGCAGAAGTCAAATAATCCGCCTACATAGTAAAAGGCATTTGGCTTCCAGAGAGCAGAACAATATCATAAAATACCAAATGAGAGCTCATATATGAGACAGGATTTTTGATCCTGTATTTTCAGGATTTTGTGCTTAGGCCTTAATTTTATTCCCTTCCTTCAAAACTGAACAAAGTCAAGTGACCACTTGAACCCCACAGGGCACATAATTGAGGCTGGATAGGAAATTGCTGAAATATTCATTCATCAGCTGAGGGAGAGAGGCAGTTTGGTGAAGTGATTAAAAATGTGGGCTTTAAAGACAACTGGAACCTAATCTTCTCTCAAACCCTACTTACACGAATTTAGGTAAGATGCCTGACCTCCATGATCTCCAGTACCCTCATCTGTAAAAATGAGGGTAGAATATTTAATTGATCTATTTTATTGATCCTAAGATACACTTCTCACTTTTCAGTATCTTTGAAATCAGGTTATACAATTGATGCCACGTTAAAGTCAGACATGAGGGCACCTGGGTGGCTCAATTGGTTACGTGTCTGCCTTCAGCTCAGGTCATGATCCCGGGGTCCTGGGATCGAGTCCCAGGTCGGGCACCCTGTTCAGTGGGGAGTCTGGTTCTCCCTGTGTCTCCACCCCTCCCACTGCTCCTGCACTCTCTCTCCAATAAATAAATAAGGTATTTAACAACAAATAAATAAAGTCAGACATAAAAGTGTCATGCGTCCTATTAATGGCACCTTAGATTTAATGGATACGGTGATGCCTGCCTCAGAGGGCTGAGTTGATCTATGCTCATTGATTAGAACAGTGTCTAGTCCCAGTAAAGGCTCAGTAAATGTGAGTCAGGAGGAGGAGGAAAATACAAGTTTGGTGTACGTGTTGGTGGTTCAGGAAAGTAGACATACAGTGCATGTACATTCAAGTTGTGTATTGTCTGAATATGTGGAAGATGAGGACAGTCTGAATCTGCTTCTGGGTGGTGCCTTTTGGGGAGCAGTGGATTAACTGAACTTCCCTGATCACTATTCTGCTAACAACAATTTTCCTTGATTGCCAATAACCCTCCCAGGAGGACATAGGAGGACGATGTCATCTGCCCATTTTACTGAAGAATCAGCAAGGCGGGAAAAATGTGGTGAGGGTCACAAAGTCAACTAGTGGCGAGAGTATCATGTATGTCTGATTCCAAACTGTCTTCATCATTTCCCCTGAGACATGAAGACAAGCCAGAGAGGGAGCATGAGGGGCTCTGTTGCTTGGATGCTCAGAATTATCGTGCTGAACGTGAAGGCGGGTTGGCAGCCAATCAATGCGGATTCAGAACTTCTCACTCGAGAAGGTGCTCAGAGGTAGTAATTTGGTTGGAAGCAAGGCTGGGAGCTTTGTGCTATGGGCTGAATATTTGTGTCCCCCCTCCAAATTCATATGTTGAAATTCACACAAAGGGATTAGATGATGAGAGGGTGAGCCTCACCAAAGGCATGAGAGCCCTCAATAAAATAGTGCTGAGAAAATTCCTCTGTCTCCTCCCACCACGCAAGCTCACCGCCAGAAGACGGCTGTCTGGAATGGCTCCTCGCCAGACATGGAATGTGCTTGCACCTTGATCTTGGCCTCTTCTGTCTCCAGTACCATGAGAAATAAACTTCTGTTGTTTGTAAGACACTCAGTACTATAATATTTTTCTTTCAAGCAGCCCAAACGGACCAAGACAGTCATAGACGATGTTTACAGAGGAAGCACGCAATCCTTCCTTAGATTGTATGTTAGTTTGGGGGTGGGGAGGAAGTGGTGTTAATAGAGACGAGGCTGGACAAAGCCTCGCCCAAGACAATCACTGCAGCCTGTCAGACACTACCAGCTCTCCACTCGCAGATCCATGCGCTTACAGAAACCTCCCGACCCAAAATCCCTGGAGTCACCACCTGGCTTTATCCATGTCACCACCCATGCTCCCTTCCAGACCCTGCTGCTGATTATTTACTACGTATGACTTACTCATGCTTATACAATCCCACAGGAATTCATTCCATCTGGGCACCCAGTGGCTTAATGAACAGACGTTCCCGAACTTCACACAAAGCAAAGGGATCTCCTTCCTTCAGTCACAGGATGACTCTGGAGTGAGACCCTCATTCCAAAGTGAGAAGCAGGAAATCATCTGGAATTCCGCAGAGCCACGCAGGCAAGAGGGATTCAGCTCTGTACTCCGATCGCACCTTCGCAGGTGCACGCTGTTTTTCTGTAATTAACCTTTCACGTGTCTCGACACAGCAGCTGCTGGTGGTGGGACCCGTATCAGGTATATTTCCATCTACCTGAGGCACAGGTGCCCACTGGGAGTCATCCGGCTTTCTGGCAGATGCTCCGGAAATGAGTAGAAGGAAAGAGGAAGGAAAGGGTAGAGGCAAGGAAGAGAAGGAGAGAGGACCAAAGGAGGAAGAGACGAGCACTTTCCATGTTTGTTCATTTCAGAGGTAGGATATCTCTTCCCGCTGTGAACGCGGCTAATCCAAAGTAATGCAGTGATGGTCAGGATTCTATCCAGGGGGAGCTGTCTTTTAGTCTGGGCTACGCTAACGCGGTACCAGAGACTGGGTGCTTCTAAACAGGTGAAACTTGTTTCTCACATTCTGGAACCGGGAAGGTCCAAGATCTGGGCCAGCATAGTCAGGTTTGGGGTACACTTTCAGGATGCCGACCGCTGACTTCTCACCGTGTCCTCACACAGAAAGAGAGCGAGCTGGTTCTCTGGCCTCTACTCCAAGGGCACTAATCCCATTCAGGAGGACTCCGCCCACGTCACCACATCACTTCCCAAAGGCCCCGCGTCCTAATGCCGTTCCACTGGGATTAGAGTTTAGAAGCGAACATACAAACACACAAACATTCAGTACATAATGGGAAACATCCACTAAAATGTTCAGTCTCTTGCAGAAAAAATACCCTTCACTCCACCTCCCTTAGCGAATTCTTTGTGAATGAAGTTCAGGGCAAGGAACGTGCCAGTTTGATACAGTGGGTAAGTATAACCTCTTTTATCACACAATGAGCTCACTTCCCTTACCTAGCTCACGAGAACACTTTGCTGCCTCCGTTGTTAACTGCCCCCCCGCCTCCCCCCCATATAGGTATCATCACATCAAAAGTAGCTCACTTGCAAAAGCAAGTCTTGAGTGGGTCTTTCTGTGTTTTGCATTTTGGGTCCCTAATCTACTTTATGGGATCTTAATAACATCGCAGGTCCTACCCAATACTCAGTCCCAGTTGTCACATCATGTATATTCAGAAAGACCATCTCCAACACCACCCGCTGAACTTGGTGAAAATCCATCCAGCTGTTTTGAATGATGTCTTAACATAGAAACAGGAAGAGATCTACTATCACGGATAAGAGGTAGGCCACTGTCTTACTTTTCTCTCTTCTACCACGACTAAAAAGCTAGTGCAAAGTTTTGGTACTTGGTCTCTGATTTTCTTCTTTCTGGACTTCTTCATATCAAGATCTGCTTTCTATTTATATCTGGTCTCCTGTGACTAGGCTGGTGGACAGAGCTCAGACACTAGGGTCTTCAGTAAATGTGCAAATCCACAGGCAAAATTTTCCCTCCTCTCCTTTTTTATCTCTTGCCTGTGGTTTAATCTCTGCTGATGGTCTGCTCTTACTACACAGCTTTTTGTTTTATTTTAGATTTTATTTATTGAGAGAGAATCTCAGGCAGACTCTGTGCTGAGCACCTAGCCTGACCCAAGGCTTAAATCTCACAACCCTAAGATCATGACTTGACCTGAAATTGAGAATTGGACACTCAGCTGACTGAGCCACCCAGGCGCCCCTCTTCCTGCAGTTGTCTTAATTCAACCTCAAATTTGCTTTACTAGTAGCTGTGGAGTAAACAGCCAAATACATAAGAATGTATTTCTAGCTGGCATCTCGAGTCCTGGGCTTTCCCTGCTCTGTCCTGGTCCACACCTTCTGCCAGATTCATTCCCTCATTCAAACCCTCATGCTCAAGAACCTACAAGGATTCCCTACAGCCTGTGAATCATGTCTACACCATTCTGACTTTCTCTCTCCTTGATCTGGCTCCCACAGACCATGTGTTCACCCCGCTAATCCCCGTCCACTGCAATAAGGCTGTTCACACACCTCCCTAAGGCTCCTATATATGATGCCTGGTCCTACTCTGGGCCTCTGTTCATGGTCTCTACACACGTGGGCTGCCACACCCATTCTCCCCTCCATTCCCTCAAGAGCTTCCTCAACATTACGACAGCCATTGGCAACTTTTCTGGGGGCTGGTGATGAAAAATCATTAACATGTGAAAATTGAGTTGGGTTTAAAAATCCAGATTTCTATCATCTCTTGAAACTGTGGAAGATTTGTCTACACTGAACTTTCCTTCCTGCATGACATCTGTAGACAGGAGCTGAGTACCAGGTAGTTTCTTTAGAAGAGGACTGTATAACCTGGCTCATCACAGTGCCCACCATGTGTACAACACACCTGTAAACACCAGCCCCATTCACCCTGTACGGTACCCACCTAGCTTCTTACTGATTTTAGTTATGAACCTAACTGAAGCCCTAAGACCAAATTTAAGGGTATTTTCTCCATAAAGTATATCTCAATTGTGTTTTAGTTGTTTCCCTGAGGAGATAGGAGATGTTGATTCTCACCAAGAATGTTCTAATATACCGGAGTTTACAATTATTCACAGTTCCGCTGGAATCCTGGGGGTTCACAATAGGTTTCTGAACAACCCTCTCTGTGCCCAGCCCCGTTCAGACAAGACCCCGTGAGGTCTTCCCTCACGGGAGAGAGGTTATTTCAGATGGTCTCTAATGTCTTTTCCAATTCCACTTGATATGGGTCTGTGATCTCTCTCCCACTCAGTTTCTCCCCATCACATCTCATGCTGAGGACCAGCGTGGTCTTGTTAACTGAACATAGACAGGATACACAGGGACCAATCAGGGGCTATCCGGTGAACCAAATGATCAGGGAGGATGTTAGGAATGATGGAGATGGGGAGATTTAGCTCTAAGCTACAGGAGAAAGACTAACCAAGAACCAGGGGGAAGAATGGATAGGTTCACAGGCTAGGCTCTGCATAGGATATAGAAGCCCCACGGCACAGGACGCATGGCAAGGAAGAGGACTCAGAGATGGGTCAAAGAGGCAGTCATGTGTCAAAGAAGAGGGCTAAGCTAGTCAGGCTCCAGGGACCTGGTCAAAGCTCAGGTGTAGCAATCGCATCACTGGGGGTAAAAAGAGAGAGGTAAGGAGAAAGCCAGTCCTCAGATGGCTGACAGCACCGAAGAGGTTAATGTGGCTGCGATCTAGATTCGAAGAATAATCCAGACTCTCACCCATGAAAGTCGCATGTGCACTGCTGAGCACTGAGAGAGCGAGAGAGAGAGAGCGAGAGAGAGAGCGCGCGCGAGAGAGCGCACTATTTTTATGTCCATTTTAGGGATGAGAAGACTAGGCCAAGAGCATTAAACACCAGATTAGTGTTGCATCCCAGAGTTGACCCGGATCTTAATCCCACGTCCCTGTCTCTAACTTCTTTGAACTGGATCTGAAAACTTTGGCTGGATTTGGATTTGGAGACTCTGGCTCTGAGGCAGAAAATTAACAGCTGGATAGTGGACACGTGTCCTGTGAACCATTCAGTGTTCATTAACCTCATTCTCTCCTTTTACCATCTGTAAGGAGAGCTCTCTCATCAACTCCAGAACGTGGAACATATAACCCAACCCAGCCAATTGGCATCGCTCACTCTTGTGGCCAGATGATGATTTATTCAAGGAAGATCATGTGACCTGAGCCAATCCAATCAGGATGCATCTCAGAAATTTTACAGGAGCTACTGGACGGGGGGGGGGGGGGAGCTCTTTTTCTCTGTGGGATTTGAACCTTGGGAGAATTTGAGGCTATAAAGCTGCTGCCAGTTCCATCTAATCACCATAAGATCAGAATTGGTCCCAGAACAGAAATCTAAGCCCTAAGATGCAAGAAGAAAGAGTAACAGAAACAGAATCCTGGAGATGTCATTTGAGTCCAAGTCAGACCACCCTTGAAGCTAGAAAGGCCTTTGTTCTCTTCATCTTCCTGCCAGTCAACTCCGAGCTGCTTAGACCAGTGTGGTCAGGTTTTCTGTCATTTAAAAGGAACATACCCTACCGGAATTCTGGGCATGAAATAAAGTTTTAAATATGTGAAGCTCCAAATTATCTGGCCAAGATTTCTTAAGTCCACCCACCTTCTGGTCATGATCGTTCCCAGATGCTGGTGTGCAACCAAGATGGTGGGCAGAGGTCAAGGAGAGTCTGCAGAAGAGAGGCGTAGAGACTCGGAAGCAAGTAAGACCAGGTTTTCTCTAGGGAGACCTAACACTACACCTTACACCAGGACCACGCCGTTCAGCAGTACGTGCTGTGAACTAAGCAATCTCTTGTTCAAGAGGGAAAACACGGTGTCCACAGTCATGCTCAAGTAATTTATTAGTGCTTATTGAGATAGCGCATAGGCATCTGGTGAAAGTCTGTGGAAATAATTTAATTAGACTTAAAAAAAAAGAAGAAGAAGAAGAACGAAAGACAAGAAAACCGTTGACAAATTTCCACATCAAAAGCTGTTCAAAATACTGCATCACCATGGGATTGGGGATGCGTGCACGTCCTGCCTTGAATAGAGAATCTGCTCGGAGAACAAGAACAGAGAAGGAAACAGGCCCTTTAAAGGATGGGGACATGTAACAAATGGTGTTCCTCAATGATCAAAGATAGCACTTGTCTTACTGAACATCTGTATAGAAGTTTGAAGATTTGCTGTAGAGTAGAAAACCCCGACGCAGGGACAACAGCACATTCTTCCACTTAGTGCGAAACCAGAGGGAAGAGAGAGAGACTCCAACTGGAGCCCGGCCACTCGGTAATCAAGGACTGATCAGTTCATTACAAACCCAAGTGGATCCATCGTTTGATCTGAGTGTTCAAAACTACTCGGCTCTCATGGGCATTTCTAGACCAAAGAGAACCAGACAGCGCTACCTTCCTCCTCAACACAGGACCTGGTAGAATGTTCAACTGGGTGCTTAAGTCAATACATATTAGTTGTTACACCAGATTTCAGGGGACAAATATGCCATGCGTTGGCCAACTCCGGCCTGGTAGCTATCTGGAGAACCATACTGAGAAACAGCCCTTGTCCCTGTCGCGGCTAAGTGTCAGTGTTATGACTGACTGGCAAGGTCTTGCTGGGGATGGGAGGGAAACAGAGTGGAGTGTAAATACATTGAGCGTCTGAAGACTCCGTACAAACTCTGAGCCGTTTGAAGGCAGGAAGCTTTGCACTCGGGCTGGAGTACACTTGAGCAACCCAGTGGCCACCAGGAAATTCTCAGAGCAAGGGAGGGCGACAACAGCTGTTGCCGAGTTGCCGTGGAGTCTGCTCTGGTCAAAAAGGTTCTGACTCATGGGTACCTGGTGTGTAGCAGCCACAGACACCCCCTAAGCCTCCAGTGCAAGGAGAGCATAGGTCAGGTTCAAACTGCTGCAAATTGCTTCCCTCCTGGGGCTTCTGACTCCTCTTACCTCTTAGGGAGACTGAATAAGTCCTCCGATCTTTCTCTGGGGGGCAGAACTGGGTTTCTCTGAATTGGCCGAAAGGAAAACCTGTAATGCACCGACTCGGGGCACGGAGAGCAGTCAACACAGTCACGAGTGGAAGGTGCAGAGCAGTACAGTACGACAGTGTACTGTGCAACAGTAGTACACGTGGTTTCGGCGACCCGTAGTCAACCGCCATCCAGGACCCGTAGTCAACTGCCATCCAGGAGGAAGTGAGCCTCCTTCTAACGAATGGCCATCAGGGCAGCAGAAGCCTAACACTACCTCCCAGCCCCTGTGCGACTCCCCTCCCTTCACCTCACCGCCTGGGCATTTCCTCACTTCGCATCGACACAAGAGGGGCAAGCACGGGACCACCAAGGTTTAGAGCGAGACCACATTTCCCCTAACTTCTATCATAGTATACTGTTGTAATTGTTCTATTTTATTAGTAGTTATGTTGTGAATCTCTTACTGTGCCTGATTTATGCATTCAAGTTTACTGTGGGTGTGAAGGTATAGGGAAAAGAAAACACAGACGTGCCGGGTTGGCTAAGATGCCGTCTCAGGCCCCCGTTGGGGTGCGGTTCTCAGACCGTGTCCCCTCGAAGAAGCAGGGGAGGCTCTACAGAGAAGATTTTATGGATTTCCGAGTGTCATGTGCTCAGTGTCCTAGAGTGACTCATTTAATCCCATCAAAATCCCAGGGACGAGTTCTCGTGATCTCAGCTCGGGGAGACCATGCGTGTGGGCCCTGCCTGCCTCAGCCAGTAAGAACGAGCCTGGGAACCTGGTAAAGAGCAGGCGTGTCTGGGAGCCAGTGACTTCCTGGATGGATGGGTGCCTTACAGCCAGCTTTCCTGACCCGGGTTTAGCACCTGGCCTGTTTTCCCAATATGGGTACCCAAAGGATCCTCTCTCCTCCCTAGGGCAGTACGTTGTTAGGTTTTGTGCCAACAGTTCTGTCCCTTCTGGCCTGGTCGTTTTCTCTAAGAAAGCTGGGTTTCACTTCTGATGGCCTGTATTTGAGAAAAAGAGAAAAGGAGAGAGAGAGAGAGAGAGAGAGAGAAGAAACAGCCCAAATACGCCAGTGTTCATCACCTTGAACCTGTCACTCTGACTAGGGCTTTCAGTATAGCAACTTTTACAACTGGCATTTCCCATGTTCCATGTTTCTGGCTCTGTCTCCTTCTTTGGGCTTGAGACCACGGACTGCTCCTCTGTCCTCCCTGCCTGATCCCAAAGGAACTCATCCCTCGGATCACATTCTCCTAACCTCCTTCAGAAAGGTCTGACCTGTGGGGCTTCCCGCAGCCCACACCTCCCAGCCAGAGTCTCCCCTAGTCTCACCTCCTGCTCTGCAGGTTTGAACTTGGACGATGAAGGGGACCAGGCAAATGGTGCTCCCTTGACCCTCACCCACTGGAACCAATTGGGAGAACGCCAGGGTCCAGCTCTGCAGATCGGATTCTCTGACCTCGCCCACCCTCCTTCTGTCTCAGTTTCCCCATCGGTACAGTAAGGGGCTAGTGAGATGTTCCCTGAGGATACTTTGAAAGCCAAAACTCTGGGATGATCTGCTTTCACGTGGAAGAAAGCAGAGGCACATGTAAGGGAAGCGATTTGCAATTCCCCAGGAGTAGACTCTGGTCCGCCTTAAGGCTTGGGAGGGTGAAGCAGAAATGCAGTGAGTCTTCAGCGGGGCAGTAAGGCCAAGATGTGATGGACAGGAAAGAATCCTGTAATCACGGAGCCGGAGAGAGCATGAGCCATTAACTCCTTTTAAGCAAAGCGGCCGGGGAGCTGTCCACCTGCTGCGCCCGGGAACATATCACTCCCCAGGGCTCAGGGCTGAGGAGCCATCTCACGGCACTGCCTTCCGGTCACTCACGCGGCTGCCCTGCCCTAAAGTCCACATTTGAGCTGCCCAGAAGGGCTGCATGAAGCGATGCACTCTAAAAAAAAAAAAAAAAATTACAGCACTTGGGACCTGATTTCTTTTTCTTCCTTTGACAAATGGAAAATCCCCAGGAGTTGCTCTGAGCGGAAGCCCAGCTAATGCTCAAGTAACAGGCACCTGCACAGGCCCCAGCTCAGCCCCCTTCCCTTGCAGGCAGATCAAAAAGGTTTGGTGAGGGCGCCTGGGTGGCTCAGTGGGTTAAAGCCTCTGCCTTCTGCTCGGGTCATGATCCCAGGGTCCTGGGGTCGAGCCCCGCATCGGGCTCTCTGCTCAGCGGGGAGCCTGCTTCCCCCTCTCTCTCTGCCTGCCTCTCTGCCTACTTGTGATTTCTGTCAAATAAATAAATAAAATCTTAAAAAAAAAAAAAAAAGGTTTGGTGACTTGCCAGAGATCACAGCCACAACTGCATCGCTCAGAGAAGATCCACAATTTGAAGGGTCATTTTTTCCCCCCAGTGAATGGCTCCTGTCTTCTCCCACTTCCCCACCAGGACAGGATGAAGTGTCCCTTCCTCTGGGGAAGACTTCTTAGATTGTCATCAAACCGTATTTTAATTCTCTTACTTTCCAGGCGGGACAGGACCCCTTTCTCTCTTGGACCCCCGGTGCCATGTCCCCATACATTTCCTCTAATACATTCCAGATGGAGACCTCGCTTGCTTCCAGCCTCCGCATGTCTTCCCTTCCCACTCTGCCTGTGTGATGCTGGACAAGTTACTCTCCATGAGCCCTGGGTTTCCCATCTACCCAATGGGCATAATATTAACATCACAACATCATTGCCAAGGTTAAATATGACAATATAATGTGAACTGCTAAATAAGGTAGACCCAGTGTTAATTATAAATATATCTTATAATACGAATAATGACACATATATTTAACTTGTCGTTTCAAGGTATTTAAGTGACCGGAAGGTATTTATGTGTTACCATGAACATCAAACATAAGTGACGAATAAATAAATGCCTCTGTGTCCTGGCTCATTACTAGGGGAAGCAGAAGGATGCCCTTTGTGGCCTTCCTCGGGAAGATGGGTGGAGGGCAGTGGCAGAAGCTCCGTTTAGTGAATGAGAGGAGGGAAGCTGGGAGCTTCGAATGGTGACCACACCTGGTTGAAGAGCAGCTAGAACATTCACGCTGTCCTAGAGAGCCCACCTGAGCACACTGCTTTGCTCCCTGAAATGGCTCTTGGAGCATCTCTGAGGCCTTTCCTCCTCACTCTCATTCATGGAGCCCAGGGCCACACTTCCTGTCTTTAGCTTGGGCACTCTCTCAAGCCTTTGGACTCTGATGGGGCCTCTCTGCCTCTACAGTAACAACCTGATACAGTCCCATCCTGGCTCTCATTTCTTGTCTTTCAATTCCATTTTGGTGAAGATAGCCATTTTCCCTGCTTGGCTCTTTCCTAACCATTAGATCTCAAAAATTTCCACTCTGGCCCATTGGCCACAGTTACTCTGATTATTCTGCCCAGCTCTCCTTGCCCCTTGATAAAAATTGAGAAGGATTCACTGGACAGAGGCATTTAAGCCCTGCACTGGTAGGTAAGCTGAGTCAGTTGAGAGGGAAAGTTAATATGAATGGACAAGAGTTAGTATCATTCTGAAAAACCTAGGGTCTCGATGCATATTCTGTGTCTCATGAAGGTAAGGATATATTAACGTGCAAATCCAACCTGTTGGGTGTGGTGCTGTGTTTGAGGGTGTCTTAATCAAATGTCCAATGAGCCTGAACCATGTGGATAGACAGGGCAGATCATTTAGATCTCCCGGCCCAAACCGTGATGCTTCACTGTCTACATGAATCAAATCAATCAGATGGTCCGCACACCACTGTCTTTCTGGTCAACCTACAGTCAACTACTGTGAACGACAACGTAGTTGCGTGCCACCCATCCCAAGAACACCTAAGAAGAGAGGAAAGACACAGAGCCTCCCTCTGCACCCTCATGCACGGGCTCTACAGAGTGGAAGACACGTAGTAAAGGGACGGAGACTAGATTCAAAGGAGTTTTAAATTCAGACATTTGGGGTTTCTTATATGGGAACTTGTTCTTCAAATCTGCAGCCTTAGCTCCGTCAGTGGTAGCACCCAGAACTAAGTATTTCATTGACCCAACAACAGTCATGCCTGAGGCTTCTCCGACAGTCCCCTTTTAGCCCAAGTTACTGTGTTCCCCAGCCCATGTCCGTGACCCAAACTCAGTGACTGAGTCTCCCCTAAAGCTTCATCATCATTGTCATCGGGATGGCTGCTATGATCTAGGCACAGAACCGTGCTTTACAAATATCATCTCCTCTACCTTGGTGACTGAGAACTGAGTCCCAGAGAGGCAAAATCTCTTGGCCAGAGCCGCACATCTCAAGGACAGCGCTAAGACTTGGGGCTGGGCCAGTCCCACCTCAAATCCTGTGCCTTCCTCTTTGACCTCAGCAGGCTGCGTCCCTGCTGGGAGCCCCGACCCGTCTCATTACGGATTCACCTTAAAGAGCACCTTGTCAAATTTAAGCCAGGATCATGGGAGGTGCGGCAGACCTGAGTAACTCCGCATTCAATCTCACAGGAACAAAATGGAACAATCCGATCTAATCTTTGTCAGGTCCCCCGAGAACATCTGGTCTGGGGGTTGAAAAACACATGCGCTTCAGGAGCCAGGTCCGAGATAGCGGGGAGTCTGGATTCTCTACTGAATGGGGGCGCAAAGGTCCATTTGACTGCATCTTCGGTCAAAGATAGAGCCCTTTACAGATACTTGCTTCTCTTGCCTTGGAAACATGGTAGGCTTGCATGTCTTCACCTACTTCAACTCAGGCATGGCTGTCTGAATTGTTTCGAACCAACGACAGGCAGGAAGAAGCGATAGGTGATAGTTAAGAGCCAGAGCACTTCCGGCCACACTCTCCTCTCCTTGCCTTTCTGGTAGCAGACGTGTCTGTGTTACAGGGAACCTCCAATAGCCTGGATCTCTGATCCCCGGCTGATGCTCGATAGACATGTTCTTTTGAATGAGAAATAAACATTGTAACTTACTCGGATTTTGTTGTGATTTTTACTGCAAGGAAGCTTAACCTATATTGTTACACTTGCTTAAGCATCCATAGTAGATGAGAAAGAGGAGGGAAAGGGGAAGACAAAGAGAAGGGGAAGAGAAAGAGGAGAAGGGGAAGAGGAGGGCAAGAGGGGGGAGGGGAGGGGAAGGGGAAGAAGAAGAAGAGGAGGAGAAGGGCGAAGGGGGAGAGAAGGAGGAGGGTGAGAGGGGAGAGGAGGAGAAGGAGGAGGAGGAGAAAAGAAGGGGAGGAAGGAGAAGAAAATAAGTAAGATATGTTTTGGGGTTAAAAAATCACTTATTAAATGAAACAAGATGGGATTGGTAGGGAGACAAACCATAAGTGACTCTTAATCTCACAAAACAAACTGAGGGTCGATGTGGGGAGGGGGGCTGGGAGAGGGGGGGTGGGGTTTTGGACATTGGGGACGGTATGTGCTATGGTGAGTGCTGTGAAGTGTGTAAACCTGGCGATTCACAGACCTGTACCCCTGGGGATAAAAATATATTATATGTTTATAAAAAATAAAATTAAAAAAAAATTTCTGAACATGTACTTAAAAAATCACTTATTAGATTCTGTTTTTCGGGTGTCCAGACAAGTAAACTGGGTGCAGAGAGATAAATATCTGACCTGTGTGGCAGTTCCAAACCTAGAAGCGAGATCTCCTTCTCCCTGCCGACTTAATCTTGGGTTGACTGTCCTGGGTTGGTTAAGAACCACACTCCCTAACGTCCAAATTTCAGTCTTCCCCAGACAGAATGATCGATGCTCCATTCACACCATTCTAACACCCGCTTCCTTCCGCAGACTCTATTGTTCAAATCGTCTGGAACCAGGGATATTTCTTTTTCTATTTCTATGACTCCAGAGGATCAGACTGCAGAACCACAGCAACAAGCACAAACATGAATTAGTTGTTCTAAGTGGTGCCAGAAGCATTTAACAACGACATCTCACTTAGTCCTTGCAGATGAGCGACCTGCATCCTCCACCTGTTCTGACAGCTCACTACAGAAAGACAACGGGATTGTGGATTTGTGGGGGAAAGCGGATTTTTGAGGGGAGTGTCTTCTGTTGCCAGGATACGCAGGTGGAGGGAGAGAGGCAGAGCAGACAGGATGCCTGAAGGCTATCTGTTACCCATGGGAAGGCTGGAGCCCAGGGAGGGGAAAGGGCTTTGCTCAAGGTAACACTGTAAGTGAGGGGGGTCAGGCACCTGAACTCAGGTGTCCAGTCTCGCGATCTACCTCCCATTTTCCAACAAACTTCATGGAATCATCGGAAGGCGACTAATACAAGTCATGTTATATAAGGCGAAGGCATTAAAGAAGCTACACAAAGCATTTTCTTTCCTTCCTTCCTTCCTTTCTTTCTGGTAAATCATAAGTTCCCATTTCAAACCAGGAACTCTCTAGGGATAAAGGTCCCCATGGGGAGGCAAAGCAGCAAGGAGTGCAGAGAAGAACCCAGAACCACGTGCTGGCTTCTGGGGCCAGGAAGCATCAAGCATCAGGAAAGCTGGGGACCATGCCGAAGCAGGCGTCCCTTTGGAAAGGTCTGCAGTGATGCACGCCAGCTGCCTGTCACCCTGGGGGAATATGGTGTCAACACTGCCAGGTCTTTGGAGTTTTCAGAATAATCCAGAAATCAGGCTCTTGAGTTTTAAAAACTGCAGTATCCTGACTTTTAAACGTTGCTCCCCACCCCCAGGAAAAAGAGAAGCAAGGTCTAAGACAGATAACTTTTGCAATCTCTGGAATGCGCAGGGTTGTGGGGAGGGGGGCAGCTCAAGGTAGAGGGAAGGGGGAGGAGCGGACAGCAGGGCACGCGTGCGTCAGGCCCCATCTGCTCACGCTCCTTAGCAACACGTACGAGGGACTCCCTGCCTTGACCGCAGAGCTATAAATGATGTGCCCCCCGCGTTCTTCTCCCTAAATTCATCTCCTCGGCCGTCCTGTTGCCCCCTCCAAAGCAGCAAACTCATTCAGTGTTTGTGTTTCCCTAAACCTGAAGATGGGGGTCTCCGGGAAGCGGTCAGGGCAGGTGAGGTCATGACGATGGAGCCTCCGTGATGTGTTTAGCATCTTAGAGGAAGAGCAAGAGACCCCAGGGCTCCCTCTCTCCAGTGAAAAGGCAGCCATTTTGAGCCCAGGAGACAGTCCCCACCAGGCACTGAATCTGTCCGCCCCATGATCTTGAACTTCCAGCGTCCGGAACTTGGAGAAAGCAGTGTCTGTTGTTTAAGCCCCCAGGCTGACTCACACAGACACCTCCGGCACTGGGACATCATCTACCTGCAACCGCGCAGGGCAGGCTCCCCATCGCTTACTCCTTCAGCCCCCTGAGATCTCAGATCAAGTGTCACCTCCACAAGTGGGCCTCCACCGTGGGTCCCCCATACTACACGCCTTGGCTGTAAAAATGCTTTTGCTTGCTACCGCTTCCCATCACCTTTACCCGTCCCTGAACTCACTCGACATGCTGACGTGCTCGTGTGCTTGGTATCATTTTTGTTTATTTCTCATCTGTCTCTCCCAATGATGATGTCAAGTCACGGAAGCAGAGATGGGGCACGTCTTTTTCATTTCTGGATCCGCAGTGCTTAGACTCGCATAGATCAGTGTCTTATTTGTAGATGTTGGAAGAGAAAAAATGAAGAGGAATGAAAAGGAAGAAGGAAGGAAGGGAGACAGGAGGCGAGAGGGAAGGAAAAAGGGAGGGAAGAAGAAAAGGAAGAGGAAAGAAGGAAGGAAGGAGGAATGAAAGAAGGAAGGACAGGAGAAAGACAGAAAGAGGGGATAGTAAAAAACAGAAAGACTAAAGATGGACACGAGAGGGAGAAAGAGGAGGAGGAAGGGGACACAGCTGGGCATTCTGCCGCTGCCTGGAATCCTGCTTTGTGGTCAGACAGAACCTGAGTTCTATTCACACCTGCCCGACCCCGATCTGGGGGATCTTGGACTTAGCACTTAATACCTCCAAGCCTCAGTGTCCCCCTGGACAAGTAAGCGCATTAATACTGACCTCGCGGGGTTTGTTCTGAAGGTGAAAAGAGCTACCCTATGAGAAAAAGATTGGCTTCAGCAGCCCTGTAAAGGTGTGTTTCCTGAAATAAGGCTCATCCTTGTCAGGAAAGCTGGTGGGAAGACAGCTCTCTCCTCGCGGAGGGAGCCCAGGCAGTCTGCATACGGCTCATGAGGTTGTCAGTCTCTGCCTGAGGTTTACAGGGTAATTAAAGGCACAGTAGGCAGGTGTCATTAACTTGTTAACCTGAAGTTTTCTTCCCACCCCCACCCGCACTGGAAAAGAGACAGCAAATGAGTTCAGATGCACCAGGGCTGACTTAGATGGTTTCCTTCCAATTATTCTCCCTAGAGTCCTGTGCATTAGTTGGGCTCGTTATTAAAATTCAGAGGCTGCACCACACAAATCCACAACACTCCTCTGGAAAACCACACAGTAGACGCCTGTCCCCAGGAAAAACTCACGGCTCCCCGTGGGGGATCCCAGACTTCCAAACCACGGGGTCCCCGCCATCCCAGCTCCCTGCTACACGGAATGCTTCCACACTTGCAGCTAAATTGTCCCAGGTACACAGTTGGGTCTTCTGAGTCGAAACTCTGCCTTTTGCTTGCTTCTGAAGGCTTGCAAAGGCAACGATGCCCCGAATGGCACTTATGGAACCAGTGAATGTCAGGCTCCCCATAACAATGCTGACCACGTGCATTGGTACAATATGCGGACCAGGCACCGACACCCCAGCTCGTCTGTCACCGGGGCTGATGCACGGGCTCTGTTTTGTCAAGAGCACGAACCACTGGATTGGGTGCCTAGCTAGTCAGAGGTGCAGCGGGAGTCACGGGTCAGTCTCGGGCCTGGAAGCAGGGACCCTTTCTCAATCCCCGTTGTGGCCAGAGGACTTTGCACAGCAGCTGGCATGCGGAAAGCACACAACAGCTCATCGTGGATGACTGGTTGTTTCCAGAGGCTCCAAGCATTATGTACTCCACACTGTGTGGATATATTCAATTCTGCTTTGAGAGAGAAAACAGAGGCCAATCTTCCTCGTTCATCATCATCATGGGATGATGTCAGGCTAGGAGTGTACGCGCACGCACACACGCACACACGCGCGCACACGCACACACGCGCGCCCAACTTCATTATTCTCCAGGTGGTTTTCCCAATCCTTGCAGCATCCTCTCCCCTTTCCTTCCCTTAGCCCGCAAGAGCATTCTCGAAGATCCAGGCGTTGGCAATCTACCTTCATCGGTTTTGCCATGGCTTGTAAGAGTCATTCTATTATTTTCCCTGGATTTTCTTTAAATTAGCCCACTTTTAAAAAAATAAATAAGTAAACCAGGCTACCTTCAGGTAATCAAGAAAGTTTTATATTCTTACTGCGAGTGGAAATCCAGAATCACCTGTGTTAAATGAAAGCCAAGCATAAAAATCAAATAGGATGAAGGAGTATTCTCAAATCCTAACTTGATACCATTATTTTCCCAGGCTCTTAGTGTTCCTCTTTGCTCAACAGGGGACATTAGCAAATGTCAAGACGTGGGAAAGACATGTTAGCACCCCCTGAGGTATTCTTCTCAAAAAACTGAAAGACAAATGAAAAGGGAACGACGCCCCTGGCTGTGGGATTCAATGGGATTTAATGTTCCAGCCTAGTACCACTTAAAGCCTTGTCACACGCCATCACGCGTGTCCCGGTGTTCACACACAATCGGCGGCATGTGTCGCTCGCAGGGCAGCGGTGATCTACAGGAAGGGTGAGGTTCTGACTCCTCTGGATGTGAGGCCGTATGATCTGGTTTTCATCCAGACTTTTTCTGGCCACTACCTGGACCTACCATTGGTTGCAACTATTAGGGGCTGAATTAGGTCCTTCCAAAACTTACACACTGGAAGCCCCAACCCCCAGTGCCTCGGAAAGTAACCTCACATGGACGTGGGGTCTTTAAAGAGGTGATGAAGAATGAGGTAAGGGGGTCCTAACCACTATGAGCAGAGTCCCCATAAGAAGAGCGGTTAAGACACCAGCGCACTGGGGACAAGATCACGTGAGAACTGCTGAGTCGCCAAGCAGATGGGCTTCCCAAACTTTGCCTTTTCTCCTGACGCCCTGCCTCTTTACAGGCCATTCTGTAGCATCTGGTTGAATCAGAAGCCATGCCCTCATCAAGCACCATTTGGAATGCCACCTCCTTCACAAGGCGTTTTCCAATCACCCACACAAATGCAATCTCTGCTTTTGCAAAGACCCCAGCAGCCTTCTGTCCTTGTCACTCGTCCTCCATCATGGAGCTCCCATTTCCTACCTTTCTCCTCTCATCATCAGCTCCTTGAGTGCAAAGCCCAAGTCTTTCTTGTATCTAGGAGCTCAGTAAGTGTGTCTGCAATGGGACCGAATTAAGTACAGTGACATTAAATGAGCTGACCAGACACGGGAGGAAGAGCGGAGGACACGAGGCGGTTTCAGAGACATAGCCCTGGGTTGGATTCTACCTCTGGAGCTGTGCGACCCTCAGGGTCACCTGGAGCACCCCCCCCCCCAGCTTTCCTTCTCTCTCCTGCAAAGCATCTGCAAGGTTGTTTTGAGGATATAACTCAATAATGGGGGCTTCCGGGGCAACACACTGCTGGGAAATGACCGGATTCACTGTCCACCAACCTCCCACTGAAATATTCATGAAGATACACACACCAGTAAATGCAGCCCTGGGAACAAGCTATATTACTGATCAAAACCTTCTGGGCCCTTGAGATGATTTCCACTAATCAAAGAAGGGAAGGGCCTCTGATGCAGAAAAAACATAAGCAGGCCCTTCTGCCACAATGTCTCATACCCGGGGGCTTGGAGTCCTGTGCCCTGGGACAACCAGAGGAGAGAGCTCCCCGCACCATGGAGACCTCATCCCTCCCTTCCTCCACTGAGTGCACACTTTCTGTACTCATTCAGGGCTACGATGCTCAGTCATGAAATGCAGCAATCATGCCACTAAGAAAGGAAGTAAGCAAGAGCCAAGAAAACTAAGGCAGCTGAGGTTTTCTGGGGTTGCTTTGCAAGAAAAGAAGGAAAACGAAGCGTATCACAGCAGTTAAAAGCAGAGACTCCAGGGCCAGCTTGCTCAGGTTTGAATTCTGGCTCTGACACCTACTAGCTTTTGATGTTGGGTAAATTATTCGGACTCAGTTTTCTCATCTGCCAAATGGGGATGCTGGGAGTATCAACCTCATAGGGTTATTGTACAGATTAAGTGACTGTAAAGGGCTTTGGAATAAGTGCCTAGTACCCCAGTAAGCATTGTCTAATGTTTGTTAAATAAACTATAGCCTATGTGTATATATAGGTGTATACGCGCGCGCACACACGCGCACACACACACACACACACAAACACACACACACACACAAACACACACTTCTCTGCATGAAGCATAGGTAGCAAACTCCTCCTGAGTCCTAAAGAAACACACTGGCTAAGTCTTCAGAGATGCCAGAAATTTGGTTCAGCATGGTGAGGGTCACTGATAGAAGAGAAGCTTGAACAGCAACCAGAAGTGCCATGTGGGAAAAAAAAAAAGATTGACCCACAGAGCCCAACATGAGCAAACAGCGTGAATTAAGAACTCTTCTTGTCCTCGTATAGCCAAAGTGTGTAGAGTTAGAAAGACACAGTGTGCGTGAAGAACAGTAGAATGTGCCCAGAAGAAGATACCCTACAGGGAACAAAAGAAAAATTCTGAACACATATGTTTATGGTTTGCATTGAGTGTCAAAAACAAACTCAACGCACTGAGATTTAATAAAGCCAAAGTGATAAAATGACTTAACTCAAATGAACAGCATTGTTTGGAAACAGGCTAGATTGTGTGGAAGACAAAAATAAGGGAATTAAATATGCGTCAGGAGTGATAAAAGAAAAGATCCACTTCAATGCAAAGAAATACAACCACTAGTGGGAAAGGAAAACCAGGATGTTACAGAAGGTGCAGAGAAACAGCAAAAAAGGATGAAAACACTGAGGGATGGGCAATTCACAACTGACAGTTGGTCCTGAGGGGAAAGGCCAGAACACAAAGAAATTAACACCGAAAGCCTGGGGAGATGCAGTAGTGAAGACATCAGATACAATGCCTGCAGTAGCAGAGTTCGCAACCCCAGCAACCGGGAAGGCCCCTCACTTTTCACCTTCCCGAGCTCCAGGCATTCTAGGGCTGTGCTCCACTATGTCAGAATTCCCCACAAGGAATCCCGAGAAACGCTGTCTACAACCTGTCACTGGCTCTTCTGGGTGAAAACACTTCTCTGGTCAGAAAAGTCTGGGCAAGATTTGTGCACTAAACTATAGCAAATTCCTGACTACGGAACTTGGTAAGATGTGTTATGCATTTTGAAGAGGGATCTATCATGTTGCACCTTCAAATTCACAAAGGGTAGAGGTCATCTTTCCCTGGTGCTTTGGACCACGATATCAACCACCACCCCCCACCCCGTCTCCATCTTTTTTCTCTTGCAACAGCCACCAACATCTCTTGGACACACTTGAGAAATGCCAAGGTAGATCCCGAGCAAGCAGATGCCGAGGTCAGAATATGCCAGGCTCTCACAGGTACAGCCTCCGTGCCTCACCTGCAGTCTCCAGGTCGTCCGGATATACAAATTACACATTCACCCAGGCAGTCGGTGTCTTTTGCAAAATCAGGGCCGGAGAGACCACCGTCAGCCTTTCGGGAGAGTGCTGAGATCCACAGACCGGTCAGCAATCCATCCCGTCCCAGACCTTAAGTGCCTCACTTTTTTTTCCTGCCACTCTACTGCCAGCGACCACAGGACATGGAAAAGCCCAGGGTCCCTGCTTCCATCCAGTTATGGCTTCACTGGGACGTGGATGGTTTGTCCCTCTGGTGGTACTATAGCATCATGCTTATCTGGACTCTCGCTCCAAAGCAGCAGCCTCTGCCACCACCCCAGGAATCTGAGCATCCTCCCAGCCTAGAAATACCCCCTGCCAAGCCCCATCCACTGGGCTGGACTTCTGGGATGCGGAAACAGATCAGAATCTTGAATGCGGAAATGGAATGCAGAAATGGATCAGAATCAGAACAGATCAGAATCTCCGTCTCGAACCTAGTTACCTCCTTGTTGCCCATGGACCAGGCAGGCCTCTGGATAGCAGGTCCCAATGCATCATCAATGTCCCAGCAAAACCTATCTGTAGATTTCCACCCCCTCCCCCTGCTCCCCAGAGCTCCCACGGGACGCTCTGATGGAGCGTGTGGTGAGGGAGAAACAGAGCTCACTAGGTATAGGAGATCCTGTTGGCTTCCTCACCCAAATAACGCACTGCCCTCAGGACTCCAGGGCAGGAAAGAACAGAGATTCTGGAACTGGGCTGTCTGGGTCGGAATACCACTTACCAGCTGTGTGTGATTTCGGGCTATTAATGGGACCACTCTGGGTCTCAGTGTCTTCATCTGTAAAATGGGGCTGATGGGGGTTCACGGAGGAACCAAGCAGGAGACGGTGAAATTGGTTAAGAGGTTCTTGCATTAATCCAGACAAAAGATCATTAGGGGCTGAAAAGGGGCAGTGACAGGGAGGAAGAAGATGGGGAGGCAGAACTGGAAACTTATCTATTAGATAAGATATCTATTAGATAAGATAAGATATTAGAAAGCCAAATGGCACAATGTGATCACCAACTGAGCAGGGGCAGGTACAAGAAGAGGGGACGAGTAAGATGAGAGAGAAAGCATTCAGATGCACCTCTTCAATTTTTCACCAGGGTAGCTGAGCAAACACGGATGCAATTAACCAAGATGGTTCATAAGAGCCTCGTATTTACTGTGTGTGTGTCAGGGAGGGGTACGTTCCAGGAGAATTCTGCCATCTTGTCCCTTTCTTGTCTCCACACTGTGGGAACAGCCCTCACATGAAGAAACAGTGCCTGCTGCTTCACCTCTGTGACCTCTCTTAATTCCTACAAGAGCCCCAGGAGGCGAATGTTCTGCTCTGACTTCCCTCATGTAACAAAGTAGTAACCGAGCCTCAGAGAGGTAAAGCAGCTTGCCCAAGATCACACAGCCACGGCGGCTGGGATTTTGACCCAGGAGGATAAGACACCTTGAGCTCCCCTCCTGGGATTGCACGCCGCCTCTATCATTCTTACTCGAAACCGTCTTTTCGAGTAAAAACTCTAGAATTCGCTCTAGCCAGGATAAAAGGTGCTTCACCATATAATGCATATGTCACCAACCTGTATGTGCGCGTGCATTCTGTTTGCACAGTGCGTTTTGTGTGTCTAATTATAGCATTGAAAGCTATCACACGCATAAGATGGATATGTATACAGAGATTAGGAACACAGAGCAACACCGTTTGAACATAAACGTGAATGTGCTTCAGAAGAACAGTGCATCTTTAACTCTTGGGCACTATTTGCTTAGCTGATAGCTAAGTGAAATTGAGGGGTTTTAGAAAGCTGTGAATAATGTTCAACAGTAATGTTACAGGTTACCTGGGAAAAAGGGGTTTTACGGTGGAAAATGATACTGCCAAAAATCCAGCAAAAGCCTTAAAGATCCAAACCACTCTAAATATTGATTTGACTCAATTGTGCAATTCAGAACATTCCTATCCCCCCGGAGAAGAGTCATTCCCGAGTAAAACTGAAAGGGGAATATAAAAGGGAGAGAGAAGAAAAAGCAATATTGCAGAGCTACACTGAACGGAGTTGGCTTTCATCTTTTGGGAAATTTATTTCCACCCCCCAAAAAGGAGAGCTGCAAGTAATGGTTCTCCCGGTGAAACCATCCCAGCTGGATCATGCTAAAAAGCTTTTAGGAGGGAAGCAGTAAGTAAATTCAACTGTTCAGATGCATTTGGATATAATCCTAAAGCAGGAGCCCGGGTAATCGCCGAGCCATCAACAACTAAAAGGACTGAGACCATTAGATACGGACAACAGAGGAATAATGGATGTTAAAGAGGGTCGGGAAACAGAAATGACTGCATCCCACCACATGGCTTCAGAGGTGATGATGGCCGGATGGAGGCTCCCTTCTCTAACTACTAAACTATGATCTCTCTCTCCTCTCTCTCTCTCTCTCTCTCTCACACACACACACACACACACACACACACAGATAAATGCCGGTATCCATATTTTTATGTAGGCGGTTAAACAGCCACTTTCCTCTTCAATGTTTTGAAATAGAAGAGGACTGAAGTCTTTTCCTAATTTCCGAGTTGAAGAGGAAGGATGGCTTTCCTTTCTGCCAACGTTCCGACTGGGAAGAGCTGGTGCCGGGGTGTCAGAGATTCCAGAACCTTGGAGACAGGATGCTGAAACAGAAGGCAGGCAGGGACACACAGAACGTCTCTCCGTGAGCTTGAAGAATTTTTGGATGGGAGCCAGTTCTGCTTCTCCAGCCCAGCTTCTGCTACTTGCTGGGGAACATTCTGCTTCAGGAGACCAGGGATTCCTGTACGACAGACCCCTGAAGTCTGCCTACATTCCAATCATCTGCATTGCTGGTCGAAATGCAGACCCCCAGGCCCCAACCTATGGAAATAGAATCTCTCAAGGTGGGGTAAGGATTCATAGGCCAACGTCCTTGAGAATTGCGAGGATAATCAACATGATCAGATGCCCTTGGGACAGTCTTAAATTCCAGGTTCTTTGAAGGGTTATGATATAGACCAGAGGTCAGCAAACTACAGCCCACGGGCTGAATTTCACCACCACTGGTTTCTAATAAAGGTTTTACTCGAACACAGCTATGTTCCATTTTGTCTTTGGCTGCTCTGACCCCCCAACAGCAGGGTTGAGTAGTTGCCACAAAGGCTGGATGGCTTGCAAAGTCTAAAATATTTACTACCTGGCCCTTTGGGGAAAAGGGGGCCATTTCCAATGCAGATCAATGGCTTTCAATGACTTTTGTAGACCAAAATCATCTAGGGATTTTTTTTTTTTAATACTACTTCCCCAGACCAGTTCTCCAAGATGTTGTATCAGTGGGCCTGGGGAAGGGATGGGATGTATGAAGCGTTTAAAAGGCTGTTCAAGGGTGAGGACCACTGTTGGAGAGGAGACTGGCCATGGTTTGGATCTGGGCTGAGAAGAACTTGCTTCCTCATTCCCACCTCCCCCGAGCTGAGCGCCCCCGGGCAGACTCTACAACAGGCGTGAATCTCAGCTCCCTTTATAAAGCAAAGGCATCAATGGTCGCCTTGTTGGCCAAAGTGTTATGAAGATGGGGACCATGCACGCACTCCTCCCAAGACAGGGCTTAGCACCCAGTCACCCGAACGGGTGATAAGCAAGATGAGAATGACACTAACGGATGGCGGACAATGCCCACGGCTTCAACAGCGCAAGCGGACCACACATTCATTAAGTACCAGCTGTGTGCTCTGGAAGGGGAAACTGAGGTAAACAGGATGAGAGGACCACCTGACCAGCTCACTTCAAGTAAGACAATCCGATGCATACAAAGACATTGACAGCAACAGAGAAGAAAAACGAGCAGACTGCAGACAGACAAGGCACAGAGAAATTCTAAGCTCCACAAGACGGACACGCGCATGTTCAACCTTGGTAATAATCAGGGAAATGAGAAATAAAACTTGAGTGAGGCTTTTCTCCCTGGGTGCACTATATTATGCAAATGTTAAATGAACATTTTATTAATATTAATTTCTTAATTTGTTTACTTAAATATACTGGAAATGCTGAAAACATCCTACTTTCTTGGAAGTGTAATTTTTACAGGCTTTTATTTGAGAGAGCGAGAGCGTGCACACGACGAGTAGCGGGGACAGAGGGAGAGGGAGAGAGAACCTCAAGCAGACCCCACACTCAGCACGGAGCGCAAAGTGGGGCTCCATGCTCAGAACTGGTTATGAACAGAGGGCTGAAGGACGTGAGAGAACGAGCTATGGAGACAACTGGGGAAGAACATTCCAGACATAAGAACAGGAGGTGCAGAGGACCCTGTTGCAGGGCTTAGCTTGACGTATCCCAGTGACAACGAGGGGGACCGCTGGCGCACATCAGCCAGAGGACCGTGGGTCAGAGAGGGAGGGGGCTGGCACACGTCAGTCGTGTAAACCTTTATGAAATGGGAAAAGGACTTTGGTTTTTCCTCTGAGAGACGGGGGGTCACCAGAGGCTCTCGAATTGAGACGGGGCTTGATCTGTTATGTTTTGAAAGATCCCTTTGGCCACTCTAGGAGAAGGATCCACAGGGCACGAGTGGAAGCAAGGACACCAGGTGGGAGGCTCCTGCTTTCGGAGGATCGGCTGAGGACCTGGGTGACAGCGTATGTGAGGGTGGGGTACAAGTGTGGGAAAACAGAATCATGGCGGCCTGTGGCCATCACGGGCGCCCTAATTAGCAGTGTCCTAATGCCTCTGACAGACTTTCCTATAAGGGTACAGACAGAGAATCATACAAGACCACATGCTCAGGTACTTGAAAATCACAGAGCAGTTTCATAAGCTATCACATAAAATAGGTAGTATCCTCCTATCTTTGTAATGATCTGGAAGGCCAAGTTCAAATTGAGAATCCTCTGACTTCTCAGATTTCCTTGCCAAAATATGGCAGCATGGGGAGAGCTGGCTTCTGGCTTCCTACCTTCAACCTGTCCCCCACTTCTGCTCCTGTCCCCCAGCTCGGTCCCTCATTGTAAGCTGCTTTTTGCCCATGTGTGAGTTAATCATAAACTGCACACTGAAAATCAGCAGACGACTGCCCTTATGCCCCTTCTGGTTTGGTTTTGCCATCTGCCTTGGAGAAGAGATTCAGAGAAGAAGTAATTTAGGAATAACTTGGGCAGAGAAGTCCAGGGTTTCTGTTACCAAGAGAATGGTACAGACTGGAGGGCTCAGGTTGGGGTGGGAAAGTGCCCTTGGATTGTGGCTTCCTTATTCCTTGGGAAGACACAGGATAAGACTGTAGGGCACAGAACCAGGGCAAGGATGTTTCTTAAATGGGCTTCAGAATGGTACTGCCCTTCTTAATCCAGCTGGCTAAGCTCCGGTCACTGTTCTTTACCCAAGGGACATGGGATTCCTTGATTGGTATCCTTACCAAGAAGCCATTAATGTTGAAGTGGGAAGTTCCTAGGAATTTCAATCATGAACAGAAAGGGCTGAAGGAAAAGTTCTGGAGTGGGTTTATATTGGCCACAGGGTCTTGCAAAGCTGTCCCTTAATTCCTATTCTCTGGATCACTGGAGATCCTCTATTCCCAGTCCTTTCTAGGGCTGCTTTGCTTGGCTATTTTGCTTGGCTATTCCTTCTAATCCATGACCTTGGACTGGCTTATACCATTCAGAGATAGTTACTGTGCCTGCAACTGAGCAATCCTAGAAGGTGTGGGCCATGTTATGAAGAATTTTATATGTCCCCTTAGAAAACTGGAGGCCTGGAAACAGAGAAGGGGCTTTTTAAAAATGTCTTTGGAGAGACATGGAAGATGGACTGCAAGGTTAGAAACTATGCCTGCCCTTCCCTTCTCCTCCAGCACTTCCAACAGAGGTTTCAACTACCGGCATCCGTGGTGATGTATAAATTGAACTTCAAGAAAGAGAGAAGAAAAATTCAAGATAGGTGGGTGAGAAAGACACCAGGAGACGAGACAGGTGGATAAGCTCATTTCCAGTCAAGACCAGAGATTCACTGCTGATTCCGAGGAATTACACACTGGGTACTGTGACACCGAACCCCAGCAGATGGTTTCTGAGCGTGGAAACGCCAGCAGAGGTTCGGGATGACCAAGCCATGAGGACTCCCATCAGCCCCAGCCTTGCTCAGTCCCATTTATCTTATCTCCCTGAGCTGAAATATCCCAGCAGGAGGATGTACGTGAGGTACCCTGACTTCACCAGCTTGTGTGACCTTAATGGGGCTGCGGTGAACTTGGTATGACTGTCCTGATTCCGCTGCCTTGTAGCTTTACCCCAGCCACCTGCAGAGGGTCGTGGGCCCCTGTTCATCCCTTGTCAAGTTCCTTCCTGAGAACTAGAGAGGCTCTAGGGACACTGCCGTCATGGTGGACATCTGCCATCTTGACCTGACCGGCATTCACTTCCTTCGTATTTGGCCCTGAGAAAAGATGTGCCTTGCACTCCCAGTTCCTGTGCTCAGTGTGGGGAAGTTGACAAGTTGACTTGGCCCCCAGCTCCACGGTTTTATCATACGAGAAAGGATACGTCCTTCAAGAGTTTTAGTACCTACATGTGTAGACAAACATGGAACACTGAGGAGGAGTCTGGGTTGGAGATATGAACTAGCGGTCCAGGCCCAAAACCGAAGATGTGTATCCTATCCGTGAGGGAAGAAGAGCCAGAGACCAACCTCGTGACTGCTCCTTCTATGTTCACCTTGACAATGCTCTTTCCATATGACACTTACGCTGTTAGTTTTCCTTCTGCTCGAAATGCACTCGCCTGGAACTTGTTCCTACCTAAACCCAATCTTCACCATGGCTAATGTCTACAGATGGTATTTGGAGTTTGTTATGTATTTTTCGTGACAAATTATACCAATGTCTGGCACAGAGATGGTCAAAGAGATCTGCGAAGAAGCTGAGACTAGCTCTGTTTTATTGGTTTTTCCCAACAGAGACACCAGGCTTCTGGATTCTGAAACTATAGAGCCTATGCTACTGACACAGTCCATCTCCCACTTCATGGAACATCTTCATGGAATTACACATTAAGAAAGAAATGGATTTGCTTATGTCTTGTGGACAAGGGTCCATGGCAGCGAGCAGCCTGGAAGGCATGCGGGATGGACAGCGAGGTAATTTGAAGGTATTATCGAGAGGTCAAGCAAGGGCTATTATTGGAAAGGTCTATGTGGCCCCTGGAATGAGAACAGGATCCATGCTTCATACCTCCTGAGTTCGGGGTCCAGCAAAGCCCTGGTACAAAGGAAGCTTCAATGAATGCGTGTTGGATGAGTCTACAGTTGGTGACAAATGTAAGGAGCAGGGGACCAGGCTGAAGATGCCTTGTGTACATCACCCCGAGGACCAGAGTCTTGGCCCTGATAGAATGCCCACGGGCCTCTCTCCCTCACTCAACTCTGCCCTCCTCCAAAGAGCCTATGGAAGCCAGACTCAGACAGCACGGACTCCAGAAAGATCCTGGGGAAGAGGAAGTCTAATGGTGAGACCCTCTCAAACATTTACTGCATCTCCCATTGTCCTTCCTGGGATCACCCAGAGCTGAAATCCGATGAGAGAATCTGGGATTCTAGATTGTGGGGGATGGGCCTGGAGAAAGTTACTGAAGCAAGACCACATGCAGCGTGTTGTCCTCTGGTCTTCACTGAACACCGGCATTCTTTCTATCTTGTGTAGAGGTGTGGGAATGAGACTCAGAGAGGCCGAGGCCGTCCAGCTTGCCAGAGCGGAGCACGCATCAGAATCCAGACCTGCCCAAGTCCACAGCCTGTGTTCCTTCCACTCAACATCCCAGACTCTCCTCAGGGTCTTAATGAGCCGGTCTCACCTCATATATGCCCTCCAGTGAGTGTGAAGTGAAGACAACCCCTGAGCTAAGCCCCTTCCTCCCAATGTGTGATGAGGATACTTGTGGCCAGAATCTAAATCAGGGTCAAGGCCATACCTCATTCTTTCTGCTGGGCTGTGTCGCTGGTGAAGCAGGCCAGAGCCCTTTATTGACACGCTTTCTCACTGATCCTTCTTCCCCTTTGGTTTCTTAATTTGGGACCAATTTGCTCTTCTCTGCTTGATTAGGATCTAATCCTTGCCTAGTCAAAATAAATACAATGATAATCAGAGCTTGCCGTTGTGCAATGTGCCCGGCCCTTCTCTGGCTAGAATGCAAATGTCTTCCTTGGGCAAGCGAAGCTTTATCATGACTCCAAGCTTATTCCGATAAAAAGGAATAAGATAGGATCCTCGTCTTTACCAGAAGGGCTGGAACTGTTCCTCACTGCTGCTAGCCAGGGGCTGCCAAGTGAGTGCAGCCATCCCCTTCCCCTAGTGCTACTGCAACAGTCCATGTACTTGGGGTCTCTGCTTTAGCAACTCTGCTCATCCTTGCTGCATCAGGAACTCCTACCCAATCCTGACAAGTGTGTCTGGACAGGGAGCAAGGACAGGTAGTCCTGCTCTGAGTGGACCCACTGGCTGGACCCACAGTGTTCCCATCCACGTTACTCAATAATATCCATCGCCAATGCTTTCCGGGGTCTGCCGTGCAGGGGGCTATTGCCATGCTAGGTACTTTACACAGAGCACATTATTTCATTCTCTCAACAGTCCTTTCCCTAACATTTATTTTGCATTTGCTGTGTGCTAAGCACCGTCTGAGGGATGCAGCAATGAACAAAGCAGGCAAACCCTGCTTAATGGAACTCGTTCCCTGGTGGAGAAGCATCTCTTTAAAAGGCACCATTACCCCCAATCTTGAGCAGGAAAGGAGGGACCTAGAGAATTTTCCCAACTTGGAATCTCACACATGGCTGGTAAGCGGAAGAGATGAAATTCCAATGCTCAGACCAAAGCCTACAATCCTTCTACTACATCTGGCCTCTTCTGGCCGAGGGCGGGTCTCATACCTAGAATTCCACGGACTGAGGGAAGCGAGACTCAAGGGATAACAGCTCAGGCCCAGGTTTGCCCAGGTGGCAGGATTCCAGAGGAGGACGTGAACTATTTCTGACCATTCTGAACTCCTCTGACATAACCAGGTCCTAGAGTGTGGGAAAGCAGGATCACTCTAGCATCTACAGAAGGTGCCTTCTGGGCCACAGGGATGGCTCTGGCTGCTCCTTTTCCATTGATTCGTTTGCTCCTTCTAACTGGTTATGGATATAGGTAACTTTAGTATTAGTTCCTCTTTCCAGATGAGGGGACTAAGGGATCAAGGTTTATGAGACTCTCTCCCAAATCACACAGCGAGGAGGGGGCAGAGCTGGGGTGTGACCCGGGGCTGACTGGAGCCAGCCCAGTTCTTCAGCACCAGACCCAGGGACTGCAAAAAGATGAGATGCAAATCGTTCTCACGTTAAAGGAAGCCTCAGGTGTCCCCTGAGTCCTGCTACCATGTTACATGCCCACCAGTGGGACAGGTCTTGCTCTCACAAAGAGCAGATGTGGAGGGCTAAGAGTTGGGCCTTGAAGGCATGCAGCAGGGAAAGGCGCTCTTGGCCAAGATGACATGATGCACCAAGGCATGAGAGTAGGAAAGAACGTACCTGGGTTTCTAAATAACCAAGCCAGGGGATCACCCGCTCCTTTTGACAGCAGGTGTGGAAATGGTGGCCGCCCAACCAGAAGGGCCTACCTCTGGTCAGCTCCTTCTGGCCAGCAGCCTTCTCCTCCTGGGTGCGGTGCTGAGACAGGTCCAGGGTTCCAGCAGGAGGAGCCGCTACATACTCTGCAGGGCCCAGAGCAAAATGAAAATGCGGGACCCCTGCTCAGAAGCCACTGAGAACTTCAAGATGGCGACAGCAGGAAGTGAAGCCAAGCCCGGGGCCAGTACAACTGCTCAGGTCACACACGCCTGAGACCAGTCCTGCCCCCAGGTCTCCCCAGGCTGGGACAGCATCATGTGACTCCCTCATCTCCTCGTGGGACAATTCTGGGCGCCAAACACTATCAGAAACCTGGTTTCAGTCGAAGAGACTGGCTTTCTAAAGCAAAGAAGGACCTGATGAAGTTCTCAAAATGCGTAAGGAAGGGTGTCAAGATCAGAATAATAATGGGGGCACCTGGTGGCGTCTGCCTTCAGCCCAGGTCATGATCTCAGGGTCCTGGGATCAAGTCTTGCATCAGACTCCCTGTTCGGAGGGGAGCCTGCTTCTCCCCCTGCTTATGCTCATTCTCTGTGTCAAATAAATACAATCTTTTAAAAATAGCAGAATCATAATGAAATGACAACAGCTAGCAGCGGTGGCATTCCAGATTCCAACCCAGGAGTCTCATGCCAAAACCCAGTCCTTATACACTCCGCTCCTTTGCCTCCTGCCCAGAGCTCAGGGCTTCTGGGTCTAAACCGGCACTTAGATGGACCGCTCAGGCTTGTGCCCGGAGATGGAAGCAGTGCACACAGCAGCAACTGTCCAGTGCCGTGAATATCTTCCCAAAGCCCGGAGAAGAAGCCCACGTGGAGATTCCGGGCAGCTTGAGCTTTTTAACAAACTGCTACTGCCGCCAAGTCAACCTTGTCCTCGGGCTGACACAGCCACCGGGCCAACCACGCTGCACCCAGCCAGCAGACAGGGAAGCTTCTCTCCTTGACAACCAAGCACTCGCATCCAAGGCAATCACGTTGTTTACGTAATTCTCGCCCTTTTTAAGGGGGGCCCGTACTCACTCTTTAACCCTATTTGGTCCGTTCAGACCAAACTTAAGAGGATGCTATACTGTCCAGATCCAATCAGCCACGGCCTTACAAGTACGTGAAGTCAGGCATAACCAAGTGTAGGTCCAGCCCCTGTGTTTCCAGATATGCCAACTCTAGCAAGCATTAAATCCCTCCTAAAACTCCATGTCTCCCTCACCACCGTAAAGGAATGCCTACTTTGTAAGGCTGTGGCGATGAAATGCCTAGCACGGCAGTAGCGAGCTCAGAGAACGTTAACAATTAGAAGTCATAGGAGAGGGAGCAGCCCTAGTAAAGTATTCATCTACTCCCTTTTATGGCTCATTCACTTACATTTTAATTTTTATTTATCTTCCCTTCACTTAATACACATCAACAAACCCCACAGCAACCTTCCTACATTCCAGATCTGTGCCACAGCTGGAAGAAACCAAACGGAGACCCAACTGCAAAGAAGCTCGCAGACTAGTCAGCCAAGAGGACGGAAACAGGGACCTATGTAATTACACAGCAGAGTGGACAACGTTCACAAAGAACATGGAGACGGGAACCCAGACTGGGTTAATCAAGGAAGGCTTCTCGGAAGAGGGGGTATTATGCCAGGCTGTTAGACTGACTGGGAAGCAGCTCCACGGATACTATTTCAACCACTGGCCAGTGAGAACAACAGCTGTTCCTCATGATGGAATGCTCTCCAGTTTCTAGACAGCATGGCTGTTCTCCAAAGCGATGACCCTCAGAGACTGACTTCTACTTTTGAAAAGTAAAACATACCGTCTTTTAGATTTTGCTTTTGAAATTAAAAGTTTTTTCTTTGTTTTTGTTTTGGTTTGGTTTGTTTGGTTTTTGTTTTTGTTTTTTTTTACTGCTTCAAAGATCTAGGTTAGATTTGGGCAGTAGATATTTACAGGCAGAAGTTCTTGGAAGGAGGGAGGGCATGGACTTACGACTCAGGCTTCTGTCATGTACCACAGGCTTAGCCCACAGACATTTACACGCATGCGAAAGCTTTAGCATCTCAAAGACCCATAAGGACAGCTACCCTCCCCTTTGCCTTCTTGCAGAAGGACCTGGTAGCTCCTTTTTCTTTGAAGACCTTAAGCAGCAGTGCCCATTTTCCATATCTGACCCAAGACACATCTGATTCATCCAGAATAATTATGACGATCCCATTCCTTTCGCCAGTGTCTTGTGGGGGTGGACATGTGACCCAACACTGGAGAACAGACGTGGGTAGAAATCCACTTGCGGGGGGAGCTTCTGAGAAAGGCTTCCTCCCCAATAAAAAGGGGCCCTGGAAAGTGATGTCATATCTGATTTTCCCATCTTCATTCTTCCAAACAGTGTCGATTCTGGATGTGATGCTTAATACTGCTGAGTAATTCTCATGACTGTGAAGAAAAACGAGCCCGCATAGGAGTTGACAGATCAGAGCGGCAGAGGAGAAAGACAAGAGTAACCAGATCACTGGAGACATCCCTGAGCTACTGAAGTGTCCAACCTTAAAGCCACCCTACCTTCCCAACTTCTTGTTATGCACAATAATACATTGCTCTGATTGTGTAAGCTAATGGCATCAGAGCTCCTGGTTGTGTGTAGCTAAAAGCATGCTTTACGATTAAGCTCTCATCTACTGGTTTTGGAAATGAAAAAATTGGTGCTGGTTATCAATGTGAGGAGGAATGAGGGAGGTCGATCAATAAAGGATGTTATTTCTAAGGATTCTGTCACTTGGGGAACTTAATTGTCTGTTATTGCCCCAGTTACCATGTGACATCCATCCATGCGACAGAGGCAGGAGCCAATCTCAGCCTTTAACTCCTGCCAAATGGTTGACTTTGCCACCCCCTCTTTGCTAGCTAGCAATTAAAGAACCAAAAGCACATCACCAGCCAATGTGCAACCTGAAACCATAAACATCCTAGAAGAGAACACAGGCAGTGATGTCTCTGACATCGGCTGTAGCAATGTTTTTCTAGATACGTCTCCCGAGGCAAGGGAACAAGGGAAACAAAAGCAAAACTAAACTACTGGGACTACATCAAAATTTAAAAAAAAAAAAAAAAAACCAACAAAAAACCTTCTGCACAGCAAAAGAAACAATAATATAAAAAAGAAAGAAAAGGCAACCTATGGAATAGGAGAAGGTATTTTCAAATAACATATCCGATAAAGGGTTATTACCCAGAATATATTAAGCATTGATATAATTAAACACCTCAAAAAACAAATAATCCAATTAAAAAAATGAGTAGAAGACATGAACAGACATTTCTCCAAAGAAGACATCCAGATGGCCCACAGACACATGAAAAGATGCGCAACATCACTGATCACTGGGGAAATGCAAATCAAAACTGCGGTATCACCTCACACCTGCCAGAATGGCTAAAATCAACAACCCAAGGAACAACAGGTGTTGGTGAGGATGCGGAGAAAAAGGAACGCTCATGGACTGTTGGTGAGAAGGCGCACTGGTGCAGCCACTCTGGAAAACAATATGGAGGTTCCTCTTACGAGCATTCTGGATGTCAGATGTGGGCCCCAGGCTAAGAATGAAATGATGACCAACAGCAGGATGCTCAGGGAAAGCTGGTAGTCTACCAGACCTGCAACTGGGATCTATCTTAACATCAGGTGATGTGAGAGCACTTTCCCGTTGGAAAACTAACGTTTTTTGTTAAAAAAAAAAAAAAAAAGAACGCATCTTCTTCTACATCATAGATGATTTAGGAACATAATTATAATTCTCCACAAATCTAGGGAACACCAACATGTGCCTCCAAGGTCTGGAGGGAATAGGATGGAATTAAGTAAAAAAAACCTGGAAACTTCCCATTATTAACTTTACGCCTCATAGATTGGAGGGAGGACTCCGTACCATAAAAATAAGTCATATTCTACACACAAGCTCTTAGCTGCTCCTGCAACTCGAGGCAGATCACTTAGATGATCTGGCTTTTGCTTGACCCACCAAACATGCGGGTGCTGCGCACTTGTATGGCAGCCTAGGCTAGATCGTGTTGTCAATTTGGCTAAGGCTAGAATGACACAAAGGTTAATTAAAGGAGTAGTGCCAGGGTTCTGTCAACTATGAAGCACAATGTGAAGCAAGGCTTGTTTAAAAAATAAACAAAAGCGAACACAATAGTTCTAGGGCGCTCTTCCTTCATGTGACTAGTGTCACAGCTCTGAAGGGAAGATGGATGTAATACCAATGAATGATCCGTGATAATAATGAGCGATTCCACTTACGGACATCTTCCGGACACCATGCACTGATCCAAAAGCCTTCTGTACATCATCCCCTAGGACCAATAGCTGGAGTAGAAGAGACACGGTAGAGGGTGCCAATGGTTTTTAGTCTATATAGTAATTCCCAGGACCCTATAAGAGCAGCACTTCCTTAAGGGCTGTGTGGCCTTTGGCCCTCTCTGCTTTGCATTTACCTTCCACTTCCAGCTAAGATCAAGTGATGTGAAATGATCCTAATTTAACCCCTTGATTCCGCTAAAAATAGACCAAGGTGATAATGTGGGCTTGACACCCCTTCTAGAAGGTTCTCCACATCTCAGGCTTCAGCAATCTACAGCCTTTGGAAGGCAAGACCGGTGGGAGAAGGGTGTGACTGGAGGCAGGTGTTGGGGCTGTGCGGGGCGGGGGTGGGGGGTACAGAAACTGCACAGCTGTTATCTGGAATGCCAGAAGTGTTTTGACAGTTCTCAAGATGGACATTAAATCAGTCGCTGGAAAGACAGTGAAGTGAGTGTCAGTCTGACTCGGGATGGGGGCCGGGGGCGGGGTACAGCTGGTGAGTAGCAACTGCAGAGATTGTGATGGGAGTCAGAATAAGAATCATAAATCTTGATTACTCTCTGTCTCAGCTGATTTGAACCAAATGCCTTGGACAGGGATAGAGTCCACATCTTGCTGAAAACTGGAAAAAAAAAAAGGGAAAAAAAAAAAAAACCCCAAACAGAAAACCCACCAAACCGGATTAGATGTACAAACTGATATAAATAGCCCTCAATCCCTGTTAATGCTCCAGCTGTCCCCATGGAGGAAAAGAGGTTACGTTTTGCAGATCTGAGATCTGTTTTGGTAAAAACGGGCACACTGGATCCCCAGGATCGGAGGAGCGGCCCGCCCTGGCTTTATTTTTACTCTAGTCCCAGGGAATATCTGTCACTGTAACACCAGAAATGCTAGCTGCTCCTATAATGAAGGCAATTAGTGCAGCCAGCCCTCCTGATTCTGAGTGCCCTCCTGTTAAAATTAGGCACCCTATAGAAAATGGAAATGCAGAGTTGTTACCATAAAGCAATAATAAAGTAAACCATTTAATTCTGGATGAAAAAAAAAAGGCACTCGGGTTAATAAGAATATCGTATGCTTAAAAGCATTGAAATATCAGCATATTACCATTTTTGCATATGTAATGCATGAACTCGAAGACCAGAATGATTAGATATAAAAATACGAAATGATGGTGCCCTTTCTCATCAGTCAGTGTTGCTACTCTAGAGGTAGAGGGATATGTGACCACAGGACCCCTACACATTCCTCCTTGGACGTTCCTATCACTGTTTAGAAGTAAGGACTGGAGGACCAGACAGAGGGGTGAGCAGATGAGAAAGGAAAACTGAGTTGCTGGCAGCTCCCACCTACAGGATGGAATGGGATGTTCTCAACTCTGTCGGAAGGCTGGAAGAAGTCTTAGTGTCAGGCTGAGGAAATTCAAGGTCACAGTGTGCAACATGTGCACGGCAGCAGGAGCCAACTGGGAGGCACAGACAGGTGAACCTGGCCAGGTGGAGGGAGGTGGGGATGGGCAAGTGGACTGAAAATAAACAGCTGTCCGCTAACTCGGCTTCTGCCAGTTTTCTGCCACGAGGGAGCACGGGTCCCGTGTTGCCAGATCTGATTTTCAAGAGAAGATAGAAAAGCTGGGGGTCAGTCCAGAACTTCCCAATTCTTAAAATACTATGTGAACCAAACACAATGTTTGTGACTAGCTGTGGCTCTCAGGTCACTAGGTGTGGTCCCCAGTGCAGAGTCAAACACCGGGAAGCAGAAAGTCAGGATGTTGTGTTCTGGACTGGCTTGGTCAACAGCTGGCTGTCCTGTGCTTGAGTCATCTGGGCTGTGGGCACCTTGCGGACAACTATGAGGTCTCTGTCCATCATGAGGCTATTTCCAGAGTGTAGGCACAGGCGTGGTCCCTAGTAGGTGCACAGCGAACGTTCAATGAATGGCTCAGTAAATGAGGAATGAATGAGAATCCTGCTCAGACTTGCTACATCCGCTATATCCGGTCTCTCAGCTCCTGCTCTCCTTCCTTTGTAGCTGAAGTATGGTCAACACACAATGTTACATTGTTTGTTTGTTTGTTTTTTTAGAGAGGGAGAGAGAGCATGTGTGAGTGAGGGGAGGGGCAGAGAGAAGAGGAGAGAGAGAATCCTAAGCAGGCTCCTTGGTCAGCGTGGAGCCGCACACCGGGCTCAATCTCACAACCCCGAAATCAGCAGTCGGATGCTTAACTGACTGCGCCACCCAGGGGCCCCTCAAAACGTTATATTAGTTTCAGGTGCACACCAGAGTGATTCAACAAGTCCATACATCGCACTGTACTCCCCACCCTAAGTGTGGTCATCGTGATGTGTCACCACACAACGTTATCACAGTGTCACTGACTAGATTCCCTATGCTGTACTCCTCCTGCCCTGACGTATCGACTTTCTCACTGGAAATTTACACCTCTCCGTCTCCCCAGTTGCTCACTGTCAGTTTTGACCAGTTTTATTTCCCCCAACTCTTCATCCTGCTAATCAAGATATAGATCTCGGTCTTTGACTCTGTTGCTTCCTCAATTTACACATTATATTTTCTCAAAGATTTTATTTATTTATATTGGAGACAGAGCGAGAGCGTGCGAGCACACAAGCAGGGGGAGGGGCAGAGAAGAGAGAATCTTGAGCAGACTCTGCGCTGAGCGTGGACATTACCTGGGGCTCCATCTCATGACCCTGAGACCGTGAGCCAAGCGGAAATCAAGAGTTGTTGCCCAACCGATTGAGCCACCCAGGAGCCCCAACTTTTGCATTATTTTATTCACTTTTTCTCATTTAACCATTCATCAGGAAAGTCTTAATGTGGTCTCAGTGTTCCAGGTTAGGTCCTGTGCTGGGCACTGGGCACTCAGGGATAGACCAGCATGAGCCCTGCTCTCGAGCAGCAGGCAAACAGAGACAGCAAACGACAAGAGAGCATAACAAAGAATGTGATCGATGCGCTCTGCTGGAGACGTGTGCAAGGCGCCCCTTTGGTTTATTTCTTTCGTCCAGCTAACTCACCTACCCTACCTTGGGGAATGGATTCTAGAACCTTGATGCTGTTACCTGACTTGTGAAAATCCATCTTAGAAGTTCCTCTCTGCCCTGTTCTGAGAGTCCTTCTCAGTATAATCCTGGCTGTCCCCAATCTGCCACTGGTACCGTCTGGGGTGGGGGTGGGGGGCTGACTTCTTTTCCATTTCACCTGCCTCCTCTCTTCACGACTAAACATCCTAAACTTCACCCTAGCATTATTCATCAAGGGATGGTCAATTCAGTCCCCTGAGGTCGCTTTCCTCCTTGAAGTTCCTACAGTTGTAACTCTCGGTGCTAATGACGGACAGTAGAGAAGTATCTTCCTGATACTGGAGGGTGTTCATTCATCAGTAACTCCTCAACAGAAAGCACTGCCTTGGTACGGGTGCTGCCATAAAAGCTTTATCTGTTTTTGCCGGACCTATATACCTCCTGTTCTATCTCTATGCAAACAATTTCTGGAATCTCTATTTTTTTTTAAATTTCTGACTGCCAACTGGCCATTTTTTTCCTCCACCTCATGGCTTTCATGCAATGTATAACCACGTGCAACCACTATCAACTAACGTGCACTGTTTATGTCACATTTTCCAACTGTTTCCCTGAACAACCAGTTCATCAGGCCCATGGGCTGCCCCCGAGTTATCACAAGGGACAGTGTGACCCAAGTTTGCCATTGCTCAGAAAGGATATCCATGTGGCTGTGGTAGCTCCTAACAGCCGTATCCTTGCCCCTCACCCCCCAACTGTGAAGCCAATGTTACGTATTTTGGGGTTTGGGTATAAAATCATCCTACTCCTGGTACTAATTTCTGGGTTGCAAAGAAGGCCGAGTTATGCCATGATGATAAATTTACCTTGAAGTGTCAGTCAGTCCCTGAACACAAATAATCCTTGTTTCTTGTTCACACCGCATGTCTGGTGTTGGCTGGTGGAAAGCTCTGCTCTCCACCATCCTCTAGAGAGGCTGCACTGGAATGGGATGCATGACTTCGGCGTATGGCTTTTTGGTTGATTGTGGCTTAAGTAACAGAAAGATGGGGAGATCACACAGGCTTTCCCTGGCCTCAGCTTCCGTCCTGGCCAAGACTAATGACAAGACCCCATCTAACTGCAAGGAAAATGGAACACACCATCCTCTTCGATGCCCAGGAGGGAGGAAAGGACCAGGTAGGAGCAAGCACTAGAAGTTTCTACATTTACTTAATATGCACTTTAAATTGCGTGACTTTTATATAAAGGGTTTATTTAAATTGGAACTTACATGCCTTGAGGAAAAATTATATGTATAAGGAAACTTGACATAAATGGTATCATTTGCCAAAAAATAGATGGTAAGCACAAATGTAACAGAAAAAGAAAGAACAAACACTTTAAAATTGTATGAAGATTTATTTAAGAAGGGTCCAAGTCCACGACACTTGCTCTCTTTATGACAAAGAGGAGGTAAGCGAATGACAGAGACGCAGGCTAGTACCCAACTGAGACACTGTTCTTGGGAAAATGAACAAAAGAGAAGGAAAATGTGAGTACCTTCCTAATTATGTGATTCAACTGAGTTTTAAAAAATTTTAATTCTAGTATATTTTTTATAATTTAAGTCCAGTATAATTACTATACAGTATTGTTAGTTTCAGTTGTACGATATTAGTGATTCAACAATTCTATACATGATTTAGTGTCCATCATGATATGTGTATTCTTAATCCCTAACACCTAAGTCTCCCATCTCCCCCCATCACCACCCCTCTGGGAACCATCCGTGTGTTCTCTATAGTGAAAGGACTGTTTCTTAGTTTGTCTCTATTCTTTTTTCCTTTGTTTTGTTTCTTAAATTCCACATATAAGTGAAATTTTGTCTTTCTCCGACTGACTTGTTTTACTTATCATCATCCCCTCTAGATTCATCCATGTCGCTGCAAATGGCAAGATTTCACTCTTTTTTAAGGCTGGGTAATATTCCATTGCATGTGTCTGTGTGTGTGTGTGTGTGTCTCACATCTTTATGTGATTTAATGCTATTTAATGCCCTGCCCACATAGCTTCTAAAATGACCTGTAAACACCAGTGGTACGCACACCTGTGAGTTACTCTGACCTCCACTGTGTTTGGACAGACAGAATTGGGTGCCTTCTGACACCCACTCCAACAACCACATATATAGGAAGATACCTAACACTTGGCCCAGAAGCTTCATCAGAGTCCTCATGTTTGCAGGAAAAAGACAGCATGGGAGAGGTAACATCTCCCTGCTTGTATATGTTCTTGGAAGTCCATGCACATCTGGCCTCATTTCTGGGTTTACCACAGACCACAGCCTTTCTCAACCTCGTCACAACTGATTTTCAGAGCCAGATAACTCCCCCGTGGAGACAGAGGGCTTTCTGGTGCCCTGCAGAACACATAGCAACGTCTCCTGGCCTCAAACATTAGGTTCCAGTGGTGTTACCCCCAATACAGGTTGTGGCAACCAAAAAAATGCCTCTGGTTTAACCTAAATCCAAAAAGTTGGAGAGACGAGCTGCAGAGTAAGGAACCTGGCCCCCAAAAAGAGAGGTCTGACTTTTGTCCTTGCTTCTGGGGGAGTAACCTCTAGACCCTTGGAGTTTCCCAAGTGATAGGAGCATCTTTATTATTCACGGTAGACCTCTCCTGCCCATTTATGATCATGAGGTAACTCATGGTGGGCCCCCAGAGAGTTTCTGTTAACCAAATGACCCAGAATGAGGGCTGGCCATGCCATTATAAAGACCGACCGTGTGATTACAGGCTTTAAGCCATAGGATGCCAGCGTGACCTCCAGGGAAGGGACCAGGCCCAGAGGCTGAGTTCAACCACGTAGGCAAGAATCCAATCAGTCATGCTAAGTAATGAAATCTCATAAAAACCGTGGGCACCAAAGCCTGGGTGAGCTTTCTGGACTGGTCATACTAGAGCATATTGCCGCCCTTGATGTCATAAGCACAAGGCATCTCTGAGGAGAACAGAAGTTTAGCCTTAGGAACCCCTACCCTCCCACCCCTGCCTTATTCTGCCCTACACATCTCTTCCTTTGGGGGCCTAATGTCTGTCTTTTTGCTATACCACATAACAGCAAGTACAACACTTTGCTCAGTTCTGTAAGTCATTCTAGTGAATTATCACCCCCGAGGGTAGTCACGGGAAGCCCAAAATTTATAGCCAGCTGGTCCGAAGTGAGAGCAGCCCTGAGGACCCCCAGACTTGGGGCTTAGAGTCAGAAATCTTGGGCAGACTTGCCCTCTAGAAGACCATATCCTTTAACCCCCCCAGCTTGCCTAATTCCAAGTATAGATGTAACAGGGTCAACATTTTCAACCACCAACTTCATTAATTTTGTCTTTAAAATCTTTCTTTTTTTCCAGCAGCTGATCATCACACCTTATGGAAAAAGGCTGTGTGCAACAGCTTGCGATCACCGTAGTAGCCAGAAATTTCCAACATACTAAGTGACAAAGTCATATTAAATCAGGAGTGTAAATTCTAATCCCATCCCTCCTACTTATATATGGTGGTCAGGCCACTTCACCCTTTGAGACTTGCTGTCCTCACACATAAAATGGAGAGAGTAGAACTTTCATTCATTAAGTATTCATGGAGTACTGCACTGTCCCAGGCACTGATCTCATCCCCAGGGATACAGCAGGGAACAAGAGGATATGGAGTCTACATTCTCGGGGCAGAGATGAACAGCAACAACAAACAAATAACTTCAGATGATGATAAGCGCCATAAAGGAAAACAAAGCAGGGTGGGATGAGAAAGGGATAGTGGGATTGGACGTTCTTTTCAACCATGCCCTTTGAAAACACTTCTTGGAGGAGAAAGCATCTGTGCAAAGGTCCTGAGGTAGGAAGACATTTGGGATATCTGAAGTGTAGAAAAAACATGGTCATAGAGGATTAAGTGAAACAAAGCCCACAAAATAAGTGAGCTCAGTACCTGGCACTTCGGTGAAAATTTAAGCATCTGTTAGGAAAAGCCACACAAAAGCATATTGAATGTTTATGGAAAACATCCCCAGAAATGATCGAAATGATCGTGGTTGAATTCTATGGTGTGCGTGGCGTATAGTCAATGTTAACTAACTTTACTAATCTTCACAACAACCTCCTGAGGCAGACAATGTTGTCCTCATCAGTTTTACAGATGAGGAAACTGAGACCAGAGTCTTCAGTACGGTGCCTAAATTCACACACCTTTTAAGACATTAAACCAGGAATAAGGACCAGACAGTTAGCTTGAGTATTTTCCCCCTAACTACTCCTCTGTCCCAAGCATTTTATACAAGGGCTCTAATCCAAGATCCCCTTTCCTGACCTCAAAAAAAAACCAAAAAAAATTTGTTGGACCCTCACCGTGAATTTCTTACGTAATAAATTCATTTATTCAGCGAGCATTTATCAAACACCCGCCACGTTCCCAGCCCCTGAACAGGCGCTGAGACCCTAAGGAACGTGGCCTCGCCTCTGGGCATCCTGCAGTGTGGGGGCAAAAGCAAATGTAAAATTATAATAATGCACTTTCTCAAGCCTTGGAACATTACTTAACTGTCTCGTGTGTCTTCAGCCTGTCTTCCCCCCAAAGGAATGTGTCGGCAGAGGCTGGGAGGTAGAGAACTTATTGCTAGCGTAACTCGACATTTTCATGAACAATGGAGAAAATATTAGTGGTTTCTGAGAAACAAGAAAACCACAGCCGTGGAGTTAGGAATTTCAGGAAATCTGTAATTTGCCCTTAGAAGAGATTCTGCTGGCCAGAATTTCCTAGCTGCCCGGGTCTTGGATTTTATCCCCCCTGATCTTTCTTCTTTATTACAAGCTCTGCCTCATAGGATGAGAAACAGACCTCCCCTCCGCCCTCCATACTGTTGCCAATCTTTTCTTCTCTTTCTGGTCCTTAAGCTCATAGTCTTTGACAAAAAACAAACAAACAACAACAAAAAAAAACCTGCTGAGTGCCAGTGAGAAGAGGGAAGACAGGAATCTCCGTCTCCCAGTCTGACGGACAAACAGGACTGCCCGTAAACCACGCCCTGGGGGCTTATCCCACTGAGATGCGAGACCCTGCTGCCTGGGTTGATTAATTCTTGAGATTGATTTGAAATTTGTACGTATCTCCTTTGCAATCATTAAAGAGGCATTAATTGATTATTCAGGTGTAGAATCTATTCTGTTCTCCAACTTTATAGCCCTTTCAATCTCTTCCAGAAACCACAAGGGCTGTTTGGTTTGGCTTTCTTTAATCCGGGCTGGAGTAATACCTAGAATGGAAAGCCTGGAATTTGTAGACTTCACATCTTCATTTCTATAACTCAGATCTCAACCTCATACAACCCTGGCGCAGGCTCGCGTGCGCGCGTGCGTGCGCTCACTCTCTCTCTCTCTCCATATATATTTTTTAAGTAGGCCCCATGGCCAGCATGGAACCAACAGGGGGCCCAAACTCATGACCCTGAGGTCAAGACCTGAGCTGAGATCAAGAGCTGGATCCTTAACCGACTGAGCCACCCAGGCGCCCTCCTTAATAGGTATACACGGATCTTGTTTCCCTACTATAATCCCCACATGGTCTCCATTCCACCTCCCATTTCCTATAAGCACACGTGTGCACATGCACACACACCTGCTGTCTTGCTGTGACCGGCAGTCCAACAGCCAAACCTGGCTGGATGTCATGATTTATTACAGCTGCTCATGTATTTGAAGCAATTAAATTCAAATGCTTTTCAAGTAATCCCAGGGCTCTGCAGTCTGCCATGGTCCCCCACCAATCTTTATCCTCAGGTTCCATTTATTTATCTTACTTGCCTGGCCCCTGGAGGCATCAGAGTTTGTAATCCCTACCCCTGGTCGCACTGAACTAATTCCAATTTCCTTAGCAGGCCAAGCCCTGTCTTAGCTTTATGCCACTGCACAGGCCACTATCCCTATTTGGAGCCTGTTTCCCTCCTGAGCTAGTAAGAATAGCTTGGGTGGGGCAAGGTGCTAAACCTCTCGGGACAGGGAACCTGGTCATTCCTATCTTAGAGAGGAGGAAACTCAGGCTTACAGAGAATAACACGACTGTTTCGCATCAGGTGGCTTAGAAATGGTAAGACACATCAGAAATCTGGCCGTCAACTCCAAAACATACTTCCTTTTCCAACAAAGTAGCTCAGGAACCCTTCCTCCTTCCTCCTCGATACTCAGTCTGGACACTCTCTCTCCTGCAAAGCCTTCTCTGAGTTCCCACTGGCAGATTAAGTATTGATTCCCTCAGGAGTATTCCCTTGGCCTTACACATAACATGTCTTGGTGAAGCTATCAGACTTTGTCGCATTTGTTTGATTCCATGGAAATGGCCCACCAGACCCATATTTCTCAGGCTTGAAAATGACAGAATCCAAGAATACATCCACAGATGCCCACAGATCCTTCCTAGAACCTTCCTTTAAAAACCTCACCCTAGGGGTGCCTGGGTGGCTCAGTGGGTTAAAGCCTCTGGCTTCGGCTCAGGTCATGATCCCAGGGTCCTGGGATCGAGCCCCACATCGGGCTCCCTGCTCCACAGGGAGCCTGCTTTCTCCTCTCTCTCTCTGCCTGCCTCTCTGCCTACTTGTGATCTCTGTCTGTCAAATAAATAAATAAAATCTTAAAAAAAATAAAAATAAAACCTCACCCTAAGAAGCAAAAAAATCTATTAAAAAATTACACTTTCGGGGCACCTGGGTAGCTCAGTGGGTTAAGCCTCTGCCTTCGGCTCAGGTCATGATCCCGGGGTCCTGGGATTCAAGCCCCGCGTCGGGCTCTCTGCTCAGCAGGGAGTCTGCTTCCCTTCCTCTCTCTCTGCCTGCCTCTCTGCCTACTTGTGATCTCTGTCAAATAAGTAAAATAAAAAATAAAATCTTTAAAAAAAAAAAATTACACTTTCCAGGGGTGCCTGGGTGGCTTAGTCGGTTAAGCATCTGACTCTTGATTTTGGCTCAGGTCATGATCTCAGGGTCATGAGATCGAGTCCCACCCTGGGGCACCGCACTCAGCATGGGCTCTGCTTGAGATTCTCTCTCCCTGTCCCTCTACCTCTCCCCATGCTCTCTCTCAATAAATAAATCTTTTAAAAAATTACACTTTTCACACTCTAAAGCCACTTAGACTATAAAAGATTAACAACTCTCATGCATCCTAGTCTATAGACCTCTTGAAGGCCAGGGTCATGTCTCACTCATCTTTGGATCCTAACTGCTCAGCCTCCAGCCTGGTCCAAAATGCAGACTCTGAAAATGTTAGCAGAAGGGAGGGAGGGAGAGATGGAGGAATGATGAGAAGAATGGTAACGTGTTCCTAAGAACAACAGAGAGGTAGCTCACGTGGCCAGGATGAAAGGCTGACTTTGCAGAGCTGATTCCCCAAGGTCGGATGGCCGCAGGTCACACAAATGTGACAGGTGACACAGATGAGCTAGTTTTTAGCCACACCTGTAGTTCTGCTCACACACAGGAGAACGGCACTTCTCAGTCCCTTTGAGGTCTGTTAAGAGCATCTGACTTACTTTAGCCAATGCACTGTGAGTGGAAGTGACATCTGTCACTTCTGGGTGGAAGCTCAAATTGCTGGTGAACAATTTGTTGTTTTCCTTCGCTTGGGCCACCCCGACCAGGCAACATTCCAGATGACAGAGGCTGAACTGGCCTCTGTTTTGGAGCAAGATGATAGGAGCAGAGGCTGGATCTTACTGCTGGGTTGTGAAGGATGCCTGGGTGGGAATGTCCCTCTGCTGGGTTAAGCCACTGGTATCTGGAGAATGCTAGCGCAGCAACATTTTTTTTACTCATTCACTTAACAAATATTTATTGAGCACCTAATATGTTCCAGAACTATTCTGGGAGCCAAGGATATAATGTTCTGCAAAATCAGGTATGTTCTTTGACCTGACAGGAAGTCACAGTCTACTGGGGAAGATAAGTATCATTAAAGAAAGTCATACAACAGTGATAGCAGCTTTGAGGTGAGGAGTATGAGATAAAGGGACAGAGTCATGTGATCAGAAGGAACTTGCCCCAAAGAATTCACCATTGGACAGAGAGCTGACAGAAGAGAAAGAGGCACCAGGTAAAGAAAGGGTTGGGGGAGGGGAGAACACATGAGGCAGAGGGAACAGCATGTGCAAAGACCTCAGGACAAGCTCCCCCACCCCAGGTTTAAGAAAATAAATGAAGGCCAGAGAAGCTCCAGTAAGACTAGCTCAGGACTTCCCACTGCCTCTGAGTCCAGCGGGGGCTGGGAGCTGCCACTTGAGATAATACATAGGAAATTACTTAGAACCCAGAAGGTCTCAAGAACCTGGTGGGCACCTCCCAGATGGTATCTGGGAGCCAGATCCGTGGCTGCACGTGCTGAATTCCTGACTCCCTGTTTGATTTTTTGCGTGTGGGGAGGGTAATGGGTGCCCTGTCTTTAACTGCCTTGGCCCCTGGAAGTTAATGTCCTTGAGGGAAAAAGAAAGAAAAGTAATGTGGTGAAGCAGCCCTTGGGGAGACAGCCTCCTAAGCCCCCATTTCCACTCACAGCTCATGAAAACGAGGCGTGACATCCCTGGAGGCCATTGCTGTCTGATGGAGAGAGGCTCCGGTCCCTGTGGCCGGAAAGTGCAAATGAGAAGGGAAGGAAATGGCCCCGTCTTGTGAGTCTGCACGCCTCTGAACACAAGCCCGGGGCAATTTCCAAAAAACGGGGCACAGCAGCAATGTGTATATCCTCCTTCCTCCCCATCCTCCCGAAAGGGCTGATGGTAACTTTGCAGATGCTTGCAGACCCTAAAATAACACAGCAGATCAGGAAACTGAGGCACAGAGACGTCACAAGGCTGATCATTGGTGAAGCTAAGACCAGAAGCCGGTTCCAAAGAGATCCCGCATCCTCCTGGTGCCAAGGGATAAGCTTCCGATGGTTCAACATTCAATGCTGTGTTACAAAAGCCAACACCCCCAGGTGTCTGTGTGGGGGCAAATGAGGGGAATGGGCGGGGGTAGGACCTGGAGAGCATCTGCCTTGTCGAAAAGGGGCAGCTTACTCCTCACCTCCAATTGGTGACTGCCATGGGCCACGGAGGACAGATCTCCCCACATGTCAAGAGAATCCCCAAACGCAGATAACTACATAAACTCTCCAAAGCTGTTAAAACGCTAGCATCGAACATAAACACCTAGACCCATACACACCTCTGCACGGATCCAAGCTGTCTTGACGCCTCATTTCACTCGGTGGTTCCTAACTGGGTGTGACTTTGGTCCCCAAGACATTTGTCAGTATCTGGAGACACTTCGGATCGTCACGAACTGTGGGCAGAGAGTACCTACTCCTATCTGGTAGAGGGAGGCCAGGGATGCTTTTCAAAATCCTAGCACTCATGGGATAATCCTGCAGGCACAAAGAATCATCAAGCCCCTAGTGGCGACGGTGCCGAGGTGGAGATCTCCCTCGTTTCATCACCTGTGGTCCCTCCAGCTCTGATCTCTGGCGTAAAGGCTCCTTCACCCAGCAAAGTCCTCTGTAGGTCTCAGGCCTGCTCAAGGCTCTCCTATGCCAGCGAAGGTGAGATATCTCCTTGCTTTTCACCTGTTCTGCCTTGTTCCAGGCGTGGGCAAAGTCTGGCTAATGTGAAATGGCTGGAGTTACACGTCCCAATCCAGCTCGCTGTTTCAGTGTATAAGAAACAGGAGTGGTCCGACTCCAGTCAATAGTGTAAACAAAGCCTGGTTTAGATAAACCCCATTACCAGGCCCGAAGTGGCCCAGGGCACCTCTGTTGCTGCTGATTAGCGTTAAATGCTAAACACAAACCAATTAGCACACTCTAAGGCTGCTTATCTCCTGTCACTTAGTGTGGAAATAAAGCCCAACGCTAAATACACATATTGATTTAGCTATTATATCCAGCATCACTCAAAATAAAACTCATTATATTACTGAGTAAAAACAAAGTCACCTTAGTTCTCAGGATGGGCCATATCACGAAGAAATTTCCCTTTTATACGTTTCCATTGATTTGCCAAAACCGGTCTGAGCTCTTTGTGCTGCTGGGGTGGGGGTGAGGCCGCTCACCAGCCCCGGACACACCCAGGAAGCAGAGCTCGGGCCTTCCCCTTTACACAATCTTTGATTTTAGCCCTAAAAAATATGCACTCCAGTGGGAAACTAAAATATTCCTTCAGGAGAGATGAGGAAATTATATGCTGGAAAGGCAGGATATTAAAAGGGCGGATGAACCGGGATATTAAAAACAACAACAACAACAACAATGCAAAAACCACAGGCATTGTAATAAAAATGGGTTCAACTCTGAGCATTAACCATAGGCACTGATCCGTCGTTTATGGGCACAACAAAAAAACAAAAGAACAGAAATATCTTCGGAGTTCAGATATAAACAACCCAACCAAAGAGTCTGGAAAGAATGTAATCAAGGATCACTTTGAATGGCTATTTTAACTTCTGCGTTAGGGCACCCTGTGCCATAGCTCACATTTCGCATTCTACCATTTTAGCAGCCGTTATTTTTTTTTACCAGATGATCTAAGTCTCCTCAGTGGGAAACCAAGCCCCGGTGAATGCTTCCTCTTACTGACCTTCACGTTCCACATTCTAGCCCGGGGTGTTGGCACAGAGAGGACGCTACTCCCTGGGCAAGACCCAGAGACCCCAGCCGCGCGCTGTCTCACGAAACGCATGCTGCCACCAAGTGCCCACAGAAGTCAACATCTGCTTCTTGGGGTGCATCTTCCCATGGATCCCATTTGAGGGCTCTTTTACCTTTTTTTGTTTTCCTGGGTTGTAGGAATGGACACATGATCTTAGCCCTTGTAAACCTGTCTGCCAAATGCTGTCCTTCCCACACCATCTTTATAGAGCACTTGCTAACCAGTTCATATATCAGCTGCTTTTACCGCTTGGTTCTGGTGCGCTATAGATCGATGGCAGAGAAAAAAGTGCACTTACTACTCTGGAAAGTGCATACAACCCATAGTGTCTCCTATTTATCCAACACACCTTATTGATGGAAATCTGCTCTACTCGAGAATATCATTTGTCAGGATAGCAAGAACCACTGCCTTCCGAAAACCCTCTGCAGGGACCCAGGATTACATGGTGGAATGAACGTGAGCACGGATTTCCTTTCCTTCCAGAAAGACCAATAAATGACAGGAACTACGTGGCAAACAGAATAAATACACATGAACCGAGAGGACTGGAGGGGGTTGGGGGTGAGTGAGAAAACGGACATGGCGGGATAGAAAAGGCTAGAACCAGGCACCTTCAACTGGCAGACACCAAACAGAAGCAAGCAAATGTGTTCCAGAGGCACACAGAAGGCGCAGGACTTGGAGGTACCAGATACGACGGAAGGGGGGTGGGGCACAAGATTCAGAGTTCTATATCGCAGGGCTGGTTCAAAGTCTACTCTTCCCACCCTGCACTGTCAGGCAACCCCTCCACCCTCTCCTCCGCATCCTCTGATGCCACAGCAAAGAGACTTCCAAAGGAAAGAGAAGGTAACACATACAGTCTGTGGCTCCAGGACAATCAGCGCAGTTCACTCCATTGCCCATGGTAACCACCGCCATGTTACCCAGTCGTGCCAATGAAAGTTGCCCTTGGAACTTTGGCTGGAAATAATGCGGCAAGAGATACCTTCCTTCTGCTGGGATTGTTAAACTGGGAGAGAGGTCAACCCGGAATAAAGTCAACAGGAAAGCTGGTCCAAAAAATGAGAGAGGCAGATTCCCAACAGCTATCGTGTGAGTACCAGGATCCAGCCATACCTGAAGCCGGTGTCCCTGGATAAAATGAGTGAACAGTTACTATGTGTTATTATGTGTCAGAGCCTGTTCTAAGGGATTTACTTATATCCAATCAATTAACCTTCACGGCAGCCCTGTGATGTAGGTCCTGTAATTAGCTTCATTTTACTGATGAGAAAATTGTTCAGAGAAGTTAGGTAGGTAGAACAGTGAGGATTCTTACTTGGGAGATCTGGCTCCCAGAGCCTGCAAGTTTATGCATCATAATATATAATCGTTGGTTGTTAGTTCTGTGAGTCAATAAATTCATTTAAGTCAGCTGGAGTTGGGAGTTTTGTCCCTTCTATCTCAGAGCAATTTAACCGATCTACTGTCTTGTCTGTCCAGAAACCCTTGCTGATGGGAAGCTGCCAACCACGTAAACACGATTTGTGTAAAATGCCTTTACAAACCCTTCTCCTGCAAATCACTCTCAAGTAAGGAATTCCAAAGATGCATCCGGGAAGCTGAAGTCTTTTCTCTGGAAACACTGAATAATCCAAATTTCATGCTCTTTCTAAAGTGCACATATTCAGTGGCTCTTATGTCTGGATCTCCCCTAACATCTACACCCACCTTACCAGAATTCACGTGGATTTGTCAGCTGCTCAGACTTCTGGTCAGCAAGGAATGTGGGACTTAACCTGTCCCATTATTTCTGGTTTACTTGCTCTGTAATAAACAAACTAGACCTCTACCCAACTTCGTCCCGCCTTGGGGTTATACGGTATGTTTCAAGTATGGGGAATACTTATTGTCCCAAGACCTCTGGAATGATTCCTATTAAAAGAAGTGTCCTGGGGCACGTGGGGGGCTCAGTTGCAGTTAAGTGTCTGACTCTTGCTTTTGGCTCAGGTCATGATCTCAGGGTTGTGAGTAGGGACTGAGCATAGAGCCTGCTTAAGATGCTTTCTCTCCCTCCTCTCCCTCTGCCCCTTCCCTGCCACTCATGTGCTCCCTCTCAAGAAATAAAGAAAGAAATATTCACAGGGTCCTATGTTGGTTCCCCCCACTGTTTTTCTGTGCCTCTGCTTTTCCCAAGTAAACCCAGACATCCCCAAGGTTCTAATGAGCCCCTATGCATGGATGACCCCCCAACTTCCAGAGAGCTTTGACTTTTCTTCTGAACAACACACCGCTATTTCCAATTTCCCACTCAATGTGTGCCACTGGAAATCCCACAGAAACATCAACACCAGAATGATCTCTTCCTCCTCCACGAGGCTCAGAACCTCCATCTATTGACGACCCTGCCTAGATCTCAGCTCTGTTATTGGCATAATCATTCACCCAGGATTCCAAAGCAGACAACTTGGCTTTTTCCTCTCCTGGGCTCTGGCCCCCGCATTCCATTAGTTTTCAAGCCCTGACAACTCTGCCTTAAAAATCTCTCTCAAAGACATGTTCTCTTTTCCTCCCCTCATTTTTTCCTAGCTGAACTATTGTCAAGAGCCCCCTGAGTATCTCCCTACTCCGGGTCATCTCCAACCTAATCTGCCCTCCCCATTGTAACCATCATGATCTCTCTTCAAAAGACATGTCAGAGCCTGCGAGAAAATGGCACGGATGGCGCAAGCTGTCACAAAACCCTTTCTCGAATTCCCTTTAAAAGGCCCTCAACCAACCAATGAGAGGATGGCGTGATCTCCCCGCTAACAGGATAAAATCAATGCATTCAGAATCAGGGACGAGTTTCTATTAATTGCTGCGCCTTCTGAAATGGATCCCCAAACCTATCTCATACCATAAGCTCGTCAAAAAGTCTCAATTGCTTTGTGATTGCCTAAAGAGAAACCTTGACATTTTTTAAAACTTCTCTTTGGAAATAATTTCAGACTTGCAGAAAAGTTGCAAGGATAAAGAGCGCATGAAGAACACCTATAAACACTGGATCCAGATTCACTGACGGTTCCCATTTTTGGCTCCTCTGCTTTTTCATTTGCTCTGTGTAAATATTCGCGCGGATGTGCACATACACACACCAGAGCCATCTGAGAGTGTACTGTACATATCTGGTCTTTTACCTTTGAATACTTCAGTGTGTATTTCTAAGAATAAGAGGTATTTTCTTTTCTTTTCTTTTTTTTAATTTTATTTATTTATTTGACAGAGATCACAAGCAGGCAGAGAGGCAGGCAGAGAGAGAGGGAAGCAGGCTTCCTGCTGAGCAGAGAGCCCAACGCGGGGCTCGATCCCAGGACCTGGCATCATGACCTGAGCTGAAAGCAGAGGCTTAACCCACTGAGCCACACAGGTGCTCTAAGAGGTATTTTCATATAACCACAGTAGGGTTGTACTCTTCCCTAAATTTAATGCTGATTCGACCCTTTTATCTCATCTACCATCCGAATTCCAATATTGTCAATTGATCCAAAGTCCATGGTTCATGGCCTTTTTCTTCCTTGTAGTACAAGACCTAGTCGAGGATCAAAGATTGCCTTTAGTGGCTATGTCTCTTTAGTCTCCTGGAGTCTGCAACATGTCCACAACCTTTATCTTGTAGGACACTGACATTTTTTGAAGAATATGGCCCATCCCCTTTATTAAACATTTTTTTAAAGATTTTATTTGTCAGAGGGAGAGAGATACAGAGCACAAGCAGGGGGAGAGGCAGGCTGAGGGAGAGGGAGAAGCAGGCTTCCCGCTGAGCAAGGAGCCCGAAGTGGGGCTCCATCCCAGGACCCTGGGATCATGACCTGAGCTGAAGGCAGATGCTTAACTGACTGAGCCGCCCAGGCATCCCTCACCCCTTTTATAAAATACAACTTCCCTTATTTCTGGTTGTCTGATGTTTCTTCATGATGACATTCAAATCAACCACTCTCTGATTGAATACTACTTAAGTAATATCCTCTCCTTTTCAGAGTAACCTATCCAGGAAGACCAAATATTTTTCAATGTAGCATTCAAAGTCTTTAAATTTTGTCTCCTCTTAGATTCCACATACTCTCTTTATGATATTACCCAATGAACCCTGTCTGGCTGACCAGCCACTGACCTGTTTGCCTGCCCAACACCCATTCCTTTAGCAAATGCCCTCCCCTCCCAGTCCCTTACTAATGTTGCTTGGATGTCATGGTTTTCACAGGGTAGAGCCCATTTCTGTGGTTCTAGAGACATCATCGGGGACCAGGAATAGCCAATCCAGGTCTTTGTCTCCTTACACACAGAAATGCAAACATGGGCATCTATCTCAAGCTGAACGATCCTGGACATTCTCTGGATCTCTCAGGACAGATCTCTTTGCTTTGAGCTTTGTGAATTATGAGGAGCATGTGTTTGAACCTCTGCAAGAAAGGCATCTTATAAACATGTAGGGAGATCCTTCCTGAGAACGAGGGAAAACGTAGCTATAATTTGAAGTGTACATTCGAAAGAGAGGAGAAGAGGAAGAGCTATGCAATGACATCATTTAAGCACCTGATTCCCGCCATGCCCGAAGCCTTATTACCCAGGACTTCTCAGTCGCATGAGTTGGCACATTTCCAAGCTGCTAAAGCTAAAAGTGGTAACTTTAACACCTTGTCATGCTTGTCTGTGCTGCTGAAGCCCCAGCATGATAGCAGACTGGGAAATAATACGTATACTTCCTCGGGGCACCTGGGTGCCTCCGACGGTTAAGCACTCATCTCCTGGTTTCAGCTCAGGTCACGATCACAGAGTCATGAGATCAAATCTCACCCAGGGCTCCACGCTGGGTGTGGAGCCTGCTTGGGATTCTCTCTCTCCCTCTCCTTCTGCCCCTCCCCTATCTCTAAAATAAATAAAATATTTTTAAAAAGTACATTTCCTTTTCAACATTGTATACATTTATCTACAGAATCAATCACTTCTCAGATTCAGTGTTCCTTTACTGCTATACAGACTGTTCCACCATGTTCATGAGTAGCCGGGTAGAAGATAAGCATGTAACTATTTACAATTCTATTTCAAACAGAAAGTGCGATATGAATTTTGAGGACCTGGAGAATATGTCTAAAGCAGTTCTCAGTGGAAAACTCATAGTTCCAAAGAAGTAAAAATAAATAAATCATACTTAACTCGAGGATCTAGAAAAAAGAACAAGGTAAATGCAAAGAAAACAGATGACAGCAATCTTCAACATAAAAGTATAAAGTACCAGGGGGAAAAAAGAGTTGAAATGATGAATACAATCCCAAACATGGTTTTCCAGAAAGGGGAGAAAAAAAAAAAAAGAGAGAGAGAGAGAAACCATCTGCTCACGTAATGAAGAGAAGAGTAAAATTCAAATTCACAACACCAAGTAAGTATTGAGAAATAGGGGGCATCTCAGTGGCACAGTTGGTTAAGCGTCTGTCTTCGGCTCAGGTCATGATCTCAGGGTCCTGGGATCAGGTCCCACATCGGGATCCCTGCTCAGCAGGGAGCCTGCTTCTTCCTCTGCCCCTTTCCCCACTCATGCTCTTTCTCTACTTTCTCTTCAGATGAATAAATAAAGAATCTTAAAAAAAAAAAAAAAGAATGGAGAAATAAGTCTCTTTCAGATGCAGAGACAAATCCATTCTGTAAGGAAAAAAAAAAAAAGACACACCAGAAAGCTTCAGAAGTGAATTCCATCAAACTTTCAATAAATAGAAAAGCCTTATGTCATTTAACCTGTTGTAGAGCATTCTTTTAAAAGCATAGTGTGATAAGTACTTAGAGAAAAATCATGAAAACTTACCAGGCTCTTCAACAGCCCAGTTTGCTAGTTCTCACAGTTTGACTACAGATTCACCACATGGATGAGAGAGAAGTTCATCCCAGTTATCGGGAATCCCGAGGGAAGGGTCGGACACAAGGAGGAGATCAATATTCATCAAATGGCACAAGCCTGGAAAGAGTCTTAAAAAATGATTAAAGGGTGCCTGGATGGTTGAGCGTTGGAATATTGGTTTTGGCTCAGGTTGTGATCTCAGGGTAGGGAGACTGAGCCCCGAGTTGGGGTCCGCACCTAGCGCAGAGTCTGCTTGAGACTCTCTCTCTCTCTCCCCCTCTGCTCTCCCCGCTTCCAAATAAATAAATAAATCTCTTTAAAAGGATTAAATGTCAGGGTCAGGAATGGAAAAAAACTCTGATAATCTGCAATGATGGAGCTCATTCTAAAAATACCTGAACGTGGTACTAAACTTCGGTGGGTACGGTCAGGAAAGGAGTCACGCCCGTGATACCAGTTATTCAACACTAACTCGATAGGACTCAGAAATCTGATGTGGTTAGCAAAAATGTCAAGTAATCTCAGGTTATAGTGCAGAAACATACTATCTCTAAAAAAATGACAGTCTCTCTCTACAGCGCTCTGGTCAGTACACTTTGAAGTAGTACTCAATTTTAGTATATGTGCTGTTGAAGCGAGCATGAAGTAGTTAGTACTCAATTTTAAAGGGATATTAATTTAGAAAGAGAGAGAACATACCCAAAGGGAGACTAGAATGATGAGAAGCCAATTTGTAAATTCTGTTGTTCTGCCTACATTCCTTCTTTGGAAACAGTTCATCTCTTTAGGGAAACATCCCCCCCACCCATACCATCATTCTTAGTCCTTGTTAGGCTTAAAGTCAACCAGACCAGTGGATACATGACTCAGGCATGTCCAACCAGCTGTCTTATCCTCCTGGAAAAAGTGACTGATTATTTTTTAGGCTCCTGATCATCAAATCAAGTCGGGACTTGAGTTGGGAGCTATTATGAAAATCTTCACTTTCTCCTGAGGTTGCTGGGCTGAGGGGACATAAGTCTGGGGCTAAAAGGAGACACTGTGACCATGAAGCCAGTGGAAAAAAGTATCATAGATAAGAGATGAGGGAGAGGGGTTCCTGATGCCATTAGTGAGAACATTGATCTAGTCTTTCTTGAAGTCAAATATGGGAATCTACAAATGATCCTTAATGAGTTTGAGTTCAGTTTCTGCCACTTACTACCAAACAATTTCTAACTAACTCAACTTTAAAAATATGCCATAGGAGAAATGATTAAAGGAATAATGATTTTGAAATTTAATTAGCCCATGGATATCATAAGAGCTCTCTTTAAACACTCAAAATCAATTTCACTGAAATCAAGAACAAGGTAAGATGACCTGCATCACTAGTATTATTTTGTATTTTTCTAGAGGTTTTAAAAATGCAATAAGACTAGAAAAATAAATTGCTGAGCTACTGGAAAAGAAGAGAAAAACTTCTCTTCGTTGTTATGACTATATATCAAGATAGTCTAAGAAGCTAGAGATAAAAACCATTTTAATTTGATGGGATAGCACAGTATAAGATAAATATTATCTTATGTAAAATAACTATGTAAGATAAATACATGAAAATCAACATATTTTCTAAATCAAGCACACACTAGCTAGAAATGAAAATGGAAGAAAATTCATAAGCATAATAAAAGCTAAGAAATACATAGCAATGTACTAAACCCAAAAGCTGTGGGACTTACATGTAAGAAATCTATAAAATTGTATACAAAAATATCAACCTAGTTATCAAGAAGTAGAAGATGTATTAGCTCCATGGATAGGATGACTTAATGGAATAAAATATCAATTATTTGGGGTGCCTGGGTGGCTCAGTGGGCTAAGCCTCTGCCTTTGGCTCGGGTCATGGTCTCAGGGTCCTGGGATCGAGCCCCACATCGGGCTCTCTGCTCAGCAGGGAGCCTGCTTCCCTCCCTCTCTCTCTGCCTGCCTCTCTGCCTACTAATGATATCTCTCTCTCTCTCTCTGTCAAAAAAATAAATAAAATCTTAAAAAAAAATCAATTATTTGAAAATTGCCGTATTAATTTAATGTAATCCTAGATACCAAATTTTTGTTAGTTTTATAAAATGATGTTAATTTTCATATAGAAGAAGAAATTTTCCAAATTAGCCAACAATACAAGTAAAGAACAGTGAGGAATGTCTTCCCTTGCAAGGTATTAAAACATTATTATGAAATTACCATAATCAAAACAATGTAATATTAATGTGGTGGGGGGGGGATGAGCCTTGAGATAAATTGCACTATATATAGCAATTAGGTATAATAAAACTGCCAGTAACTAAATCACGAATTATTTTTTTAAGTTTTATTTATTTATTTATTTGACAGAGAGATCACAAGTAGGCAGAGAGGCAGGCAGAGAGAGAGGGGGAAGCAGACTCCCTGCTGAGCAGAGAGCCCAGACGTGGGGCTTGATCCTAGGACCCCGAGATCATGACCCAAGCCGAAGGCAGAGGGTTAACCCACTGAGCCACCCAGTCTACCCCTAAATCATGATTTCACTTAGAAAGTGGTGCTGGCAGAACTGCCTATTATCTGGGGGAAAAAATGGAACCTAGTACCTTATTCTGCGTATTAAACTATAGACAGATTAAAAGTCTAAATGCAAAGAACAAAACAATATAATATTAAAATCCTTGGTTATAATTTAAAATGATATGCATATCTCTAGATATTTAAACCACATAAAATACCTAGAAACTATAGAACTCTTTCCTAGCCCTTTATTTTGTCCTCAGTTTTATTCCAGCATTCTGGTGGAGGATGGGTATAAAGCAACCATGTAACAAATGATTCTTCTTAGAATCTCAGAAGGTATCAGGCTACAGTGTTGTCATCACCAATGACTGCCCCAAACTGCTACACTCAACAATTAGAAGGCATTTTGGTCCCATATCTTATCTAGTCTCTGATCACATTTATTTGCTAGTTCCCAGCCAAGAAAAGAATTTCCTGCATCATTATTTATACTTATTATATCCTGATCTATCTTATCTACAAATATATCATTTTTATAAGGAGGAAAAACAAATCAATTAAAGCAAATGTGCTTCTAAGCAAAGTGACAAGCAGTCACTATTCCAATACATAGTCCTTGTACAGTCTGGGGAAAATGGAAGTGGAAGCATTAAGGAAGAGAGGAAAGAAAACACATTTACTGTTCATGTACTATGTGCAAAACACTTTCAATATCTCATGCAAAAAACAACCAGAGTAAGCATGTCATCAGACCTACCTTATTAAATAAGACAAAGGCTCAGCAAGGTTAAGTAATTTGCTCATGGTCACTGTGATAAGTTTTCTGGTGTGTTCCCTATTCTCTCCCTACAGCACTCTGATTGCTGTTTGAGAAACCATCCCCCATTCTTAGCCCTTGTGCATCAAGGATGGGCACGTGACTGAGGCACAGCCAATCGCATTGTTTTATATTCTGGGCACAATGATTGGTTTAGGAATAGGTATGGGATCCTGGTCATTTCTACTAGAGCAGTTTTTTTTTTTTTTTTTTTTTAAAGATTTTATTTATTTATTTGACAGAGAGAAATCACAAGTAAGCAGAGAGGCAGGCAGAGAGAGAGGAGGAAGCAGGCTCCCTGCTGAGCAGAAAGCCCGACGCGGGGCTCGAACCCAGGACCTGGGATCATGACCTGAGCCGAAGGCAGCGGCTTAACCCACTGAGCCACTCAGGCGCCCCTCTACTAGAGCAGTTTTTAAATTTTGCTGGAATTGTCTAAAAACAAGATTTTTCCACTCGTGCAGCTGAGCTGGTAAACTGTTAAGCCTAGAGCCGCCAGAGGCTGTCCCAAGGACAGAGCCAACCTGAGAACTAAGTTGAATAGATGAAGACAAAATCTTGATCGTATAGTTTGAGCTCCTGGATCCAGCCATACCTGAAGCAAATATGCTTTTACTTAGCAGATACAAAGACTGAAAAATCCCTTTATAGACAGACTTAAATCACTTTATATTGGGCTGTCATCCTCTGAATAGAAAACATCTTGATTAATTAAGTCACCACAGAGCTAAGAAGTGATACATCCCAAAATATAAATGTCTTGCTTCCTTCTTCCAAGGGTCTTTATCATTCTCCATAAAGCCATACTTCCTGAAGAATCACTATTAGTTGGAGGAAAATTGTACAATTCACAAAAGAATCTGCTGTGATACCTGACACATCCTTAGCCTGCTGTGAATTCTACACTGTCTTTGATGAATGGAATTAGGAAGAACATTCTGGGAAATTTGATGGAAATGAGATTTAAATTGTATTTGAAAAAAAAAAAAAAAAAAAAAAAACCCACAATGAAGTCCAGTTCCCAAAGATTTGGTGTTATTCAATAGGTACACGGTACTCAGGCAAAAGAACATTTTGAAATGGAAAGAACAATGAGCTCTGAGTCAAAAGAACAGAGAGAGAACTCTGGTCCCACCTTTCAGCTGTGCAATTTTAGGCAAGAGAGTAGTTGTGTGAGTCTTAATTCCTTCTCTTCTTCTTGGTAGAGCTTTTCTGAGATGGAAATAAGATCTTGGCTGTTGAAGTACTTTTCTTTTTTTGAATTGCAAAGGCCTATCATTTAGTAATACTAAATGTTGGGGTATTTCCATAGAGTGTAGATTTCCGTGTTATTATTAGAATATATAACAGGAAGTCTTTAAAAATAAATAACACATTTAAAGAAATGAATATGGCTAAAAAATAAGTGGGATCAAATTAATTGTGTTTACTAATAAAAGAAATTAGTGCAAAGGTAGCCCTGGAAAGCTACAAATTCATAAATAAACACTACATATTATCTTTTCTTTACAATATGTACGAAATGGTAAAATATGTTGATAATAGAAAGGAGATAAAAATGGGCAAATAAAGAGAATAAGTTATAATAATATTGGAAGAATAAATCTAAAGGATTAAAAATACCAAACAAGACTCCGCAGAGTAGATATAAATATGTGATAAGGTAGCAACAGGGGTAAGGGAACAGAGTATAAAGCTAACAGAGTTAAATGTACTAAGAGAAATGGGGGGATTCTAATGCCAAGCCACCTGGATCTGCTGGAGGCAGCTGCCATGTACTGAGTGCACAGTAAGGGCCAGGTCCCAAGAGGGGTCTTTTACATTCAGTAATTCATTCGTTCTAATAGCAACATTGCAGGTGCGGTATTAGCATTCCCATTTTACAAACACAGAAGTTGAGCCCCGGCGGTTAACACACATGCTCAGTTCTCGGTGCCTAGCTCAGGCCTCAGCCAATCAGCTCATTGCATTCCCTTCAGAACTGTGATTGGTTCCAGGACAGGCACATGACCCAGACCAGCCAATCAGAACTACAATCTTGGACGGCCGGCTGGCTTCCCTCTTGAGCGCCCAGAGAATTAGATTCTCACCCCATCCCAAGTCTGTCCATCCTGCTGGTTTTAAACCGAGGGGAGTAACATCGTAAGGTGGCAGCTATGCCGCCCGCCCGAGATGCGCCACGTGGAGTGCAAAGTGGAGCTGAGCAGTGGAGAAGACCAACCACGTCTGGCAGAAGCTGACCCTGAGTCAAGCCAAACTGGGAGCAAAATGACCCCTACACCTAACAAGCGTTTAAACCAGCGTTCCCCGGGGTTTCCGTTCGTCACGACCTCCAATTTATAGAGGCATCAATTTTGAAGCCGTGTGTCCCTACTGTGAGAAGCTAGGAAGGAAGCCAAGAAGGTTCTCACCTCTAGCCTCAAAGCCCCACCATGATGTGACTTTAACCTGGGATTATGGTGTCACTGTCAGATCACTGGGGCCCCACCTGGGAGCTCCCAGCAAACCTCAAACTACTTGGATGTTTGCTTCAAATATTTCGTATTTTGATTATGAGCCTAAGAAGAGCACAGATTTCCTTTTGTGTTGGGTTTCAATAGAAAAATCCAGATAAACCCGGATTCCCAAGCCATCCTTGGGAAGTTAGTGGCTTCTCCTATCTCTATGCCTAGATATATACTATTCCCTCTACCTGGAATACTCTTCCACCTTTCTTCTACCTTCCTTGTTTGCCTGGCTGAGCACTGGTAATCATCCAAATCTCAGCTGAAACATCACTTCCTCCAGGGAGACCACCTTGATTTCTCAACATAAAGTCTCAATCAAGCTCACCTTTTCCAGGTTCCCACCTGTTCCACAAATGTTACTTCCCTGCATTTTACCTTTTCCCAGGCATTTTCTTTTTTCTTATGGAGTCATTCTTTGCAAATCACTAACTTGATCTACCTGTTCACCATGAATAAAGCTCATAAAATCCTCACTATTTCCTCAGGAGACCATGACAACTGAGGGGTTAATGATAATCTGTCTCATCTTGACAGTAATTCCTGGGTCCAAATCAGCACAGAAAGCTCTTTTTCTCTCAGTAGCTGTCAACACAGAAATAAAGTGATTAAAAGTGTTAAATATCATATATAATAAATGGCACCAATATAAAACTTAATGCCCCTAATATTTCCTTTGAGTTGCTACCTTTTGCATTAATTGAAGCAAGAAATGTTCCACTTAGTTAAAATATCTACTTAGTATCCTACTCATAAACACATCTGCAGCCCGAGTTCACTGGTTCAGTGGGTTTAAATTAGTTGGTATCAATGTTATTGATGATCTGAGGGTTCAGAGAGCATGCTGAGGCTGTAATGAGGAGGGCGAGGCTGTAGATTTCTGTAAGCCACAGGCCTGGACACAGGGTTATGCTGAGGTATGCGAGTGAGCTGGCTGTGGGGTCTTCTGGCAAAAGCTACAAAGAGGATCCCAAGAGGCCATTTTACAGGGGCCCTGGCATTATAATGGATCATTTACTGAAATGAATGGAAACTGGCCCTGCTGTGTGCCTGAAGCAGGACAACATTTTTATTGAGCATCTATTATATATGAGGCAGTGGATCGCACAGCATGTAAGGACACTAACCCCAGCATCAGGCAGGTTTGGGTTTGAATCTAGTTCTGACACTTCCTACATATCCCTAGGCACGGTACTTAAACTCTCTGATCTGCTGTTGCTTTATCTGCAAAACAGAGACAATGATAACCCCCCAGGGGTGCCTGGGTGGCTCAGTCGGTTGAGCAGTCAACTGGATTTCCGCTGGGTTCATGGTCTGGGGTTGTCAGATCGAGCCCCACATCAGGCTCTGTGCTGACCATGGAGCCTGCTTGGGATTCTCTCTCTCACTACCCTTACAACCCCCCAAATAATAACCGCACCCAAGAATAAAGGCATAGCATAGGGAACCTAGTCACTGGTACTGTGATAGCATTACGTGGTGACAGATGGTGGTGAGCACAGCATAACCTGCAGACTTATTCAATTACCATATTGTACATGTGACACTAATATTAACATTGTGTATCAACTATAAATAAAAGCTTATAATAATACCATCCGAGTCCTGGGGTTATTTATTGTGAGGATTCAATCAACCCAACTCACTTCGTATACTGCCAGGCACATGCCAAAAGTGAGATACTATCATCATCAAACTGCCTGTGTGGTCTTATTTAATCTTCACACCAGGCCTATGGGGTAGGCATTATTATCCTACTGTAAGAAATGCTGGATGTAGAGGCAAAACATGCAGGTTGAAAAATTGTTCAGAATGGCCAAACTCTAGAACACTGACACCACCAAATGCCGAGAAGGACAGGGAGCACCAGAAACTCTCTTTCATCACTGGTGGGAAAGCAAAATGGTGCAGCCATTCTGGAAGACAGCTGGACATTTCTTATAAAATGAAGTGTCCTCTTCCCCTATGATCCAGCAGTCACTTCCTTGTATTTGCCCAAAGGAGTTGAACACTTAGTCCACACAAAACCCAGGACACCAGCACTCTTCGTCCTAAAGGCCAAAACATGGAAGCCACCAAGATGTCCTTCAGTAGGGGAATGGATAAATAAACCGTGGTATATCCAGCCAATGGAATAGTATTCACTGCTAAAAAGAAACCATATCAAGCTGTGGAAAAACAAGGAGGAATCTTAAATCTATGTTACTAAGTGCAAGAAGCCAATCTGAAAACACTACACCCTGTATGATTCCAACTATATGACATTCTGGAAAAGGCAAAACTCTGGAGACAGTTAAAAGATCAGTGGTGGGGTACCTGGGCACCTTGGTGAGTTAAGCATCTGCCTTTGGCTCAGGTCATGATCCTCATGATCCCGGAGTCCTGGGATCGAGCCCCACATCAGGCTTCCTGCTCAAGGGGGGGAAGTCTATTTCTTCCTCTCCCTCTGCCCCACCCCCCCCCATTCATGTTCTCTGTTCTTTCTCTCATAAATATATAAAATCTTAAAAAAAAAAAAAAAAAGAAAGAAAGAAAGAAAAGAAAAAAGATCAGTGGTTACCAGGGGCTGGGGAGTGGGTATGGGAAGAGGAAAAAGGATGAACAGGTGTTGCACAGAAGATTTTCAGGACAGTGAAATCCTTCTGTATGACACTACAGTGGTTGATACAGATTATAAACTCATCCAAAACCACAGAATGTACAATATCAAGAGTGGACATTATTGTACACTATGGACTTTCAATGATTAAAAAAGAAGAACGTCCCACAGATTAAGCAGCTGTGTGTCACACCTTAGATCACATATTCAGTCTCTCCCAAAGTCTAGGTTCTTATCCATAAGATGGGAATAAACCAACGAGGTAAGGTCACTCTGAGTTTAAGTGAGACCATGCACTGGAAAACATCTGGCTCAGGGGAGGTGATCCGCAAGTGAGCACTAGACCCACAGTCCCACATGGCCTCGGCTTGGGGGGACGGCACACCTGTTTCGGGCGTCACAGCCTCGGTTGGGTGTGGGGGGCCAGAGGGCTGGAGGCAGGCATGGAGCCACCGCTGACAGGAGGAAGCCAGAGTTGTTTACATTCCTAATTACAGGAACCGAGGCTTCAGCACAGCCAGGTGTCATTCCAACAGACAAGGTTAATAGGATGTGAACGGGGCCCAGCTGCCACCACTCTGCCCAAGACAACAGGCGTGAAGTCAGATGAATTAGCCCAAAGCCTGGCCATGCCGGTCAACCACGGCTGTTTGGAGGTGCAGGTTAAAATTCAATCTTGTGGATTCTGAGCTTCCTCCTACAGCTTCTCAGAAGGCTGTAGGACAGAAAAGCAGTGGCCGAGTCAGGCACTCGGCCGGTGGCCTCAAACGCTGTCCCCTCTCCTCCTCCGATGGAGAAGTTTAGGGAGGAGGGAGCCTGTGGCCGTGAGGAGCACCAGCTCTTTGCATCTGGATCCTCACCCGGGCCACTTTCAAGATGTGCAAACGGCCAACAAGGCAGCCACCTGTTTTGCAATTCAATTTCCCCACCTGTAAGTTGGGAGCAGTCCTTTTAGGTTTGCTGTGAGACCACAGCACTTACAGGCGCACAGCAAACTAGCTCAATAAATATTAGTGAAAATTATTAGCAGGATTGCTTTAATGGGCTACCTGAGCAAGTCCCGAGCCCGGGCATCCATCAATTTGCAGTCCGCGCCCCGCCAGCCGGCAGACGCTTTAACCAGACCGATTAACAACCTGTTTCTGATCAATGATTTATGGCTTATGTTTCCCTGTTAATGAAATGTAATTGCCAAGCCCAAGATGTAACGCGGTGGCAAAACAAACCGCCATCTGAAAATTACATCCCGGGTCCCCCAAGGAAAGCTGTAGCAACATGCCAGCTCGTCTCGTGATCAGAGGCGGGCGCCACCAGGCCTCGCCTTGGAGGCGTGTGTTCTGTTTGAAGGTGGGAGATACGCTCCTTGCCAGTGTATTCTTCTCCATAAAAATTAACATGGCAAGAGGACGCCAAATGGCTTCTGCTAATGTGCTTTTGAATGAGGACTAAATTTTATTCGTAAGCATCAGTGTCAAAGCGGGCACCACCAGGACTGCTGCTAACTTGACTTGTTCCCTTCCATGTGGCCGCTCAGCCGGCAGTGGACTGGACACCAGAGAGTCTGGGTCTGGGTGGTGTCTCTAGTCTCCCTGGGTTGTGATCCTGGGTGCAAATGAATCAAAAATAGAATTGAAAACAAGACACCCCCTTGCCAGCCAGTGTCCTCATCTGTAAAGAAGGGATGATAATAAAACCGACCTCAGAGAGGGTGAATATGAAACTCACTCATTCATTCATCCATCCATCCATGATGCCAGTCTCTCATCTGGGCTCTGGGGACATAGCAGGAATCAAAGTAGAAGTCCCCTGCCCTTGTGAAACTGACTTCTTGTGGAAGAAGAAGGACCACAGGACGTGAGTAAGTACACCAGACGCTAGGATGTTAAGGAGAGGTGATTTGCTGAGAAAATTAACCAGGAGGAGGAAATCAAAAATGCAGATGCTAGGGTGGAGGGTGTGGCCATTTTTAAGAGGGGGGATTGGAGGGGTGCCCGCACCTTCTGTCCCTTCCCCTACTTGTGGGCACTCTCTGTCTAATAAATAAATCTTTATAAATAAATTAATAAATCAATTTTTAAAAAGGTGATGGGAGAAGATGCTACTGAGAAGTTGACATTTAAACCCCAGGAGCGGTAGGTCTATTGGCAGGACTTGAGCAGAGAGCCGGACTCACCAGCAAGTGTCCAATACACGGCAGCTACCCTGTTGCTGAGTCGATGCTCTTGTGAGCATGAGAATGGTATGAAAATACACCTGTGGGAGAGCATTCCAAATCGCTGTGCAGCCCAAGTCAATGGGTTAAGGTGTGCCAGTGACCAAGCAGGTTTTTGACAACCCTGCGGTGCAAGGGGGGTGTACTGAGCAGGAAAGCCAGGGTGTCCTGACTCGCTTGTCCCACAGTGGGTCCTCTCTCCACAGTGGGTCCTCTCTACAGTGCCCAGGATGTGCGGGACACTCAGATATTCCCCTAAGCCTGAACAAGGCCAAGGGATGTGGGAGAGACCAGGAGGAGACTTGGTTTTCTGAAAGTTACCAGAATTCCAGATGGCATTTAGGGATAGGGGAGTATGCTCCCTGATCATATTCTAGCCCATGAATTTCTAGAGATAGCTAAACAGTTAAAAATCCCAGACTGTGATTTCTATTTTCTGGACTCAGAAGACCAACGTTCACATCTGGGCTCCAAATTTGAACTGTGAGATACTGGAAAATGCCACTTATCCTAAAATGTGGGTTGTGAGAGTAGCTTGTGAGTCCCCAGACCAGAACAGGGGTAGAAAAGGGACCTAAATGCAAGTTTCTCTGACTTAAAACCGCACGCTCACATGCATTGAGGGTGGGGGACGAAAGCACAGTGGTGTCAGAAGCGAGCGAGCGTATGAACGAGAAAATGCTAGAATCCACAGTCTGACCCTGCCTTAGCTATTTAACTGGTTTCCCCTCTTGGCCAGCACAAGTTTTCTGACACCAGAAAAGCCATGGAATTGAAATTCAGAGTTACCCTCCCCTGGAGGAGGAGGAATCCAAAAGGCATCACATCATTGTGGGGAATAAAAATAGTATGGAATACTTACTGAGTATTAAGGTGACAAAGGCACAGTGCTAAGCATTGAGGAAGGGGGTCATTCCTGGCTTTAATTCTTACAGCAAAGTGCTACTCTTATCCCTGCTTTGCACAACAGGAGACTGAACCCTAGGAAGTTAGATTTCACCCCATATCACACAGCTAGAAAATTATGACTAAATTCAACTAGTCTGACTCCAGAACCTGGACCATGAAGCCGTATGTGTCCTGGAAAGGAGCCAGATCCCTTTGAGGCACACAGAAGGTGCTTAATTAAGACACTATCTCTGATCTTTTTGGAAGGCCAAATCCTTTACTGTGCCTGCAGGCACAGTTCAAGCCCCACTTCCAGGCCTTGGCTCAGGAGGGGCTCCCAGCCTCAGGGCCCTTGCCTGCTTTTCTCTTCACACAAAATCCTCTAGGTTGATCAAGTTAAAGGGAAGATCAGCTTCCTCTGTAAAGCCAGTGGAAATTGCAGTGGGAACCATTATTCGTCCACGAGGTCTATCTGAAGTTAAAATCCAACACCAGGCTCCAGGAATAAGACACCACCCAACTCGGGCCAACTAGTGTACCTCAGGACATTTGCTAAACCTACACTGGGAATAGACACAATTTTCTTCTGCCTAGCTTGTAGGCTATACATCCTGAAGATGTCTGTACCCATCTTCTTCCCTTAGTGAGGAGTGCCTGGATGAGAATCAAGAGGAAAACAAAAGGAGACAGACGTTCCAAGGCATTTTTTTTTAAAGCTCCTGGATCTAGCCATACCTGAATCGGTTAAATGATCCAATACATCATGTTTTTCCTGAAGCCATTTTGAGTTGGTTTCTGTCCAACTAGAAAATTCCAAGGCACATACGTTGTTTAACAATTTAGCCCTGCAGCTTAACCCCCTTGTGATTTTCTCTTACAAAGAATGTCTTTTATTACCCCCGAGATCAACAGCAGATTCCTTTCCCAAAGCACTGAAAACTTATGAGAGACTCAAGGGTACTTGGCGCCTGCTCACGTTAATTAGAATTGTGATTAGAAATGTGATCTAATTAATTAGAATCAGTGTCCTCATATAAACTGGAGAAAATAAGAATGTGTAGGACTTTGAATGTAAAAGGAAAGGGATAAGACTCATTTCTTGAGAAAGATAAGCAGTTTCTCCCACGCCCTTCCCCTTGCCCAACTCTGTCTCTATCCACACAGGCAAATGTATCTACTGTTCCAGACAAGTGAACAAGTAGAAATTCATCTATCCAGACAGTCATGTCCACTCTACTTGGAAACACAATGGAGGCCTGCTGGACAGGTTTATACCATGCAACAACAAGGGCACTGCTATCACCTACCATAGGGCTCTGCAAGCATTAAATGAAATGGTATTTGGGAAGCTCACTGGCAAAGTACAAATTGCTACATGGATGTACTTCGGGAGAATCAGGTAACTAAAGCATATAAGCTCTCTGTAGGTTTCCTTCACTGGCCCAGTACAGTGCAACAAAATGCAAAAAAGTATTTTAAAAATTGATGAAAATTTTGAAAATCCAGGTCCAACACTTCTATGTGTTGGACATGACACTAAATATTTAACACATGCCCATAATCATCACAATTCATCCGAAAGACATATACCGAGTGCGGGCAGTATGCTCCTTACTCGGGGGATGAGTTTCCAGAAATGGCCCCAAGAAACTCAGACTAGGAAAGCAGAATGTGTGAATTGGTGCATAAAGAGAGATCCATTCAGGATACTGAACAAGGTCCTGGGGTAGTAGGCGCTGTCGGTCCCTGCCCTCATCCCCGGGGCACACTAGCGGCACCCAGTAACTGGTGGGAGTCAGTGTACAAACACCCCAGCTCCCCCACCCCATGGGAGGGATCACCAGGAGGTTCAAATTCACCATCTGCATCCAGAGTTCCCAACAGGATTAAGAACATGCCTCAGGAACTCCCACATTACTGGCTACCTTCCTCTTCTTCCCCATCCTTGTCTCCTTTCCAAATACATGATTTGCAGCTGACTTCACCTCAGGGTCAGCTTCTGGGGCAACTCAAACTAAGACATCCTATGAGATTAGAACACTGTGAGTGCTTTATAGGTAAGGGAACTGAGGTTCAAGGTCACATGGATGCTTCCCCCATGCCCTCCCCCAGGTGGATACTGAGGTTCGCATCAGGTCATGGTACTGCATGTATACCCCCAAAACCTCAGGGCAGCTCCAGATGGAAGGCTCTTTCCTGGGATTCTCCACCATGGACTCCAATGTTGGCAAATATCATTTCCCTCCCACAGATGAAACAGTGGGCAGCCCTAGGTGGTGCATATAGTAGTGGCCCCCCCATCAGTTTGTTATCCACGGTCAACTACAGTCCAGAAGCTAACGATCCCTTTCTGATGTGTGGTCAGAAGGCCAGCAATAACCCAAGGCTATGTCACGATGCCTACATCACACCCCTCGCTTCATCTCCTCACGGAGGTGCTTTGCCATCTCATACCATCCCGAGAAGAAGGGTGAGTACAGGACTCTAAGATATTTTGAGAGACCACATTCTCATAACTTTCACTGCAACAGATTGTTATGATTGTTCTATTTTATTATGAGCTACTGTTCATCCCTTACTGCATCGCATCTAGAAACTAAAGTTTATCACAGGGATGTATCCACAGGAAAAAGCACATACAGGGCTGAGTGCGAGCCACAGTTTCAGGCATCCCCTGGAGCTCCTGGGACGCAGCCCCCATGGGTAAGAGGAGACGGCCATAATTCACGTTGTTCATCTCCATCTCTGCCGAGGTCCACTGAAGGCTAAGTGCTGAACCACACCATGCAGTAAACATGAACTCAGGACAATGACGGGCACCATCACCGCAGACATTTTGTTGAGGACAAGGAGGCAGAGACTTATCCCCAGGTTGCATGGCTCAGATGAAGTAACTCAAGAGGGTTAGGAGACTATGATCAAAAAGGAACAAGGGCCAGAACATCAGAGGGTGTCTTTCCAAGCTCGCCGGGGGTATATCATCACCCTGGTGCTCCCGCCGGACATAGGGGCCATTTTTCACCAGCCTTGTTTCCACCAACAAAAGTCTGGAATAAGTCTGCTGTGGTGGCAGGCAGCCTCTAAGATGGCCCCAGAATCCGCATCACCTGGTGGTCATGCCCGTGTGGACTCCCTTCTGCTATGGTGTGGACCCAATTCCCCGATTCACTTCTAACCGAACATGGCAGATGCAAAAAGACGACAATGTAAGATGCCCTGGGATGAGAATGTAAGACTCTCTAGTCTCCTGCTCACACCTGCCCTGGCTCCTTCGCCTGCTCACTCAGGAAAGCCATGCTGTGAGCTGCCAGGCCTGGGGAGTTAGGAACTGAGGGCAACTCCCAGCCAACAACCAGCAAAGGACTGAGGTCCTCAGTCCAACAGCCTGTAAGGAACCAAATCCCGCCAAGGACCACAATGAGCACAGCTTACGAATGGATCCTGCCCTCTCTTGAGCCCACGAGGCCCACAGCCCCAGCTGACTCCTTCACTGCGGCCTGCAGACTCTGAGACAGAGGACTCAGGGAGGTCCTTCTTGGATTTCTGACCCAGAGTAACTCTGAGATTCCTCCTACAATGTCATTTGAAGTCACTAAGTGGGGAGGTAACGGACTGCCGAGGCACAGACAATGACTACAGGTGGCTTCTCATAGTCTTCAGGGCTGTCCCACCTCACAAGGCTAGGTTAACGGCATAACTACTACTAGTGCTATTACTAGTTCTACGTCCGCTAGTTTTGTTTCTACTACTTCCGCTCATCCTGCATGCCTGAGCAAGTGCTCGGCAAATACCAGTGCCGTCACTTTGAGGGTGACGATTTCAGCACAGGGACTTTGGGGGACATGAACATTCAGACGCTGGCACCACGACGCTCATCATCATTATGAACCACACTACTGTAAGTAGCTTCTGTGTATGAGTGCCCACAAGCCCCCTTGCCTCTATTATCATACTTAACCCTCACGACTGATCTTTTCAAGATGCAAATCTGATCCCCCACCTCTACGCCAATGTGAAGTTCACAAGTAAGACATAAAACCAATGAATCACCCAAGTACGAATTAGTAAAAAGGTATTGTGCACGGGCCAAAAAGACAGCTTGCGGACCAGGAGCGCTCAAACCAGGACACGGGAATGAGGCTCAGGGGTACATCTGGAAAGCAGCCGTGACTGGTTCATTCTTCACGGTGACTGGTTATAAATATTAGAGTTTTCCTAAATGATTGGGAATTGATCGGTGGTTACCTGCTATCAACCTTGGCAAATGGTTCAAGTTTTGGGCTTATGATTTCCAGGGGCACAAGCAAGACCATGACCCAGGCCAAGGAAGCCTTGAAAAATAGGCTACCTTAAGCCTTGCCTGTAGGACTACATTGGCATTGTCTGCTCAGGTCAGTCTCCATCTGTGTCTGGTTTTAACAACTCCCCTGCTTCTGGTCATTCTCTCCAGAGGGCTGAGAGGAAGACGGAGCAGGACAGTGTCCTTCTCGGCTCCCAACACTGATATGCTCAGGCTAAAGAATCACACATTCGTGGTTTCCCCGAGTTGGGGCTTCAGGTCGGAGGGCCAAGCAGTCACCACCTTCATCATTCGCAGGGTTACTGTTGATTTCATCCGGTTGTCTGATCGTGATGGATACCAAGTGGCTGCCAATAGGCATTTAAAATCCTTGAGGGCGTACCACATACTACGAGAGGTCAGTATCACGACTAAGGAGAACAGAAACTGGGGATGGAAAAGTTCCCCTGATCAGAGATTCCCAGGAGCCACGATTTTACCCATCAAGTCACACCAATGGGTTCTACGGTTTAACAGTTATTCACAGAAGCACAACGTGACGTATTCCGGAAACACGTAGCCTCACGGTGACTTAGGGCAGGACACACATGAGGATGTTTTATTTCGGGGAGCAATATGGCAGACAGGCTTCCACCTCAGGGAAGCCGATCTATGGTGTGAGCAATCAGGTAATTGAACGAGAGACCTTTCTATGGAAACAAAAGGAAAACAAAGGTGAACGGTTCCAGCAAATTACAGATTCGGTTTCTGCATCTAGAGAGCAGCTAGTCGAGCACATTTCTAGATGATGGTTTGAAGGACCTTCGGGTGGTGGAATAAGGGTGGTCGCTTCAGTCTGAATGACCTTCCGGCCCGACTGTCTCTTTGATGACATCATCGGATGTTCTGTGGCACTCCCCCGAGTGGCCCGCACAGCCAGCGGGCACTAAGACTGTCCACACATGAGCTGTTCCAGTGTCTTCTCTGAAGTTTATATCAAGTTGTCCACCTTTTGCTACATTGGCTTTAGGAATAGAGGCAACTGAGTTTCCTAGTGATTTCAAGTCAAAATTAAGGGAGAAAATTGGAAACGTTCATTTGGAGAGTTCCAGGCAAATACTGGAGGACACTGCAATTCAGGAAGCAGTCCTGTCTCCAGGCGGATAACAAAGCCTCAAAGACAGGTAACAGACTAGAATCTGATATCCACAAAGATGTGTTACTGAAATGTACTTTATCAATCCTCATCTCCATTTCTTTCAGAGATAAATAACCTCAGTAGGGCTAATTTGTTTGCAAGGTGAGTCTAATTTCAATAAACTTGGCCTGATTATTTACATTAGTGCAGCAGGAATAGTGACTGACCATATAGGTTCTTTTAAATCTGCTATGCTGGAACTTTTCATAAGAAATCCCAGATGGGATCTGCAAAAGTCTCTCGAGGCTGGGAAGCCAAGCAAAGGACTTGTCAAATTGTATTCGGTTACGAGGAGAACAGGCTCTTATGGAACTTATGTAAAGACATAGACTATCATGAAAAATAAGAATATTTAATACGAGTTTCTGAGTTCTGGAGGGATCCAGTAAGGAGGAAAAGACAAATGTTTCAATGTTGCAAACATAGATACACTTCTACCACACTGTCTCAAGTTTACAGCTTGCTAGCTTTAAAGAGACGAGAAAAAAAGGGGTCCTTTACATTTGGAAAACAAACCATTAAAGAAGCAGCAATGTTCTAAATGAAGTCATAAAAATTATAATCATCTTCATCAGTTCCTTCAGTCTTATGTAATTAATTCTTGTTTTACTTCAACTTGGGTTAGCAGCTTTACGAATCAATCAGTTTTCCATTACACTGTTAGAAATTCTTAGCCCCAGTTCAGTGTTAAGATCTTACGGTTATCAGAAACCTACATTGTAAGAGTACTTGTCAGGGCCTTTTCCATGAATCTCTTTGAAGCCATTCTGCAGGAGCATGTTTGCAAAACCATTGGAGTAAAGCAGTGACTGTTTGTAAATGACAAAGACTTACAAACGGCCACAGCTAAAGATCTGGAGAGAGGTCACTGACATACGCACACAACGATGCGATTGACCTTGTTATCCGTTCAACCAAAGTGACCATTGAAAAATTTCAAAGGCAGAGAGACAGAAAGTTTTGTAGTTGAAAAAACAAAACAAAACAAAACAAAACAAAAACCTTAGCTCCTCTTTTAGGAGAAAAGTTATTTTTTTCAGTTTTTTTTTTTTAAGTAATCAAAGACTTGATGACGACCATAAGAAACATAAGAATTCATGAGACACAGAATCTTTGCTTCCTAGGCAGAATGCACTAAAGGTAACTTTGTTTACAGCTGTTAATTAAGAGCACACCAATAATCTTAAAACCCAAACCAAACCAAAACTGATCTTTTAAAACTGTCCTTTTAACAGAGGAAAACCAAATTCTAATTTTGCATTGTATAGTTTTGATATTAAAATGATTTTTTTAATTTAAATAATCCATTCCAATCGTAGCTTGACCATACCTAGAATTTATTTCTCGAGATTGCTTTTCCATAGACCCTCCACAACTTCCAAATCCATTTGGATTCATCCTCTCTTTTTTCCTTCCTCATTCGGAAACAACCATTTTACTTTAAGACCAAATTGCTTTCATTTTTTCCTTACCAAACAAAGACAAAAAAATAAAAAAATAAAAAATAAAAATAAGAATCAGCCATGTCCTTCACATCTTTCCTTATCCAAAAATATGTTCTATTTTCCTTACCCACTTCTCAAAGAGTCATTTTATTTCACATTTACTCTTTCTAGTAGATTCGGTCACACACATGACTTAGAATCCTTAACCCTTGGAATTCTTTGTTCTCAGTGAAAACGAAGACATAAGCCGTGGGGGACTGCCACACTTACAGATAGATTTCTGCCCAGGAACTTAGATTGGTCTCCGTTTGTTTATTTTTTATTTCAGCACCTTCATGTTGGCTAGAACATTTTATTGATTTCCCAGTTCTGGTGAATTCTATCTCTGCGTCACGTTAGTAGACTACCACCCTGACTGGGTTCAATGTCTGGTTACAGACTCTCAGACGACACGTACACCCCTTCACAGCACCTTTCCCAGAGTAGATGTTCCTTATCAATGATTCATTGACTAATTTCTATCTTCCTCCTTGGACTCTGAATTCCAAAAGGGTACAACTACACTTGTCTTCTTCTGTTGACCATTCTAAGTACCCTGCCTGGTATGCCATTTTTTTCTTCAGCTCCCTGACAGGCCTGTACAAGTAGGCACCTCGATATGTACTGGGGGAATGAAGCAAAATTTAGGTCTGTATCTTCAAAATGAGGAAGCACAGAGAGGTTAGGCAACCCACCCCAGATCACACAGCTGATAAATGACAAAGCCAGGATTTAGACCCAGACAGCGTTAAGAGCTAGGTTCTTTTTTTTAAAAAAAATTTTTTATAAACATATAATGTATTATTAGCCCCAGGAGTACAGGTCTGTGAATCGCCAGGTTTACACACTTCACAGCACTCACCATAAGAGCTAGGTTCTTTATGCAACCCTTGCACAAAAAAACAAAAAACAAACAAAACAACAACAACAAAAAATCAGCATCGCATGCCTCAATCCTAACTGTCCTCTTTTCTTTAATTTTTTTTTAAAGATTGTATTTACTTATTTATTTGACAGAGATCACGAGTAAGCAGAGAGGCAGGCAGAGAGAGAGGAGGAAGCAGGCTCCCCGCTGAGCAGAGAGCCCAGGACCCTGAGATCATGATGTGAGCAGAAGGCAGAGGCTTAACCCACTGAGCCACCCAGGCGCCCCCTCTTTTCTTGATAAACCTGAGACCACAGAAAGGACCTTTCCTGGGTTGGCCTTAAACATCTGTTTCTTGCATACCCCCAAACTGCAGGACGTAAGAATGTACTTGCTCTGGACTTAACCTACCCTGGGGTCATCTTTCCTGTGAACAAAGAACGGCCTGAATGCTCATCTCCAGGCTTCGGACTACCTTTCCTGCAAAGTGATGACCATGACCTGCTCTCAGTAGAACTGTTTTCCCCAGTTTCTCAATCCCTTCCCTCGTGAAGGCGAGATCTCTGGTCATCACCAGGAGTCTGGGGCAGTGTGAATTTTAGACTTCCTCCCCTGCTGTAGCAGAAATAAACCTTTCTCTTTTCTCACCTGTTTCCTGGTGATTGTCCTCTAGGACAATGATTCTCAAAATGTGATTCTGCTCTAGGAGCATCTGCATTACCTAGAAACTTGTTAGAAACGCAGATTCTTCTTGGAGGTTCTTACAGCGGCGGTGGGAATGCAAGCTGGTGCAGTCCCTCTGGGAAACAGTATGGAGGTTTCTCAAGACGTTAAAAGTAGAGCTCCCCTATGACCCTGCAATTGCACTACTGGGTATTTAGCCCAAAGATACAGATGTAGTGAAAAGAAGGGGCCCCTGTGCCCCAATGTTCATAGCAGCTATGGCCACAACAGCCAAACTGTGGAAGGAGCCTGGATGTCCTTCACCAGACGAATGGATAGAGAAGATGCAGTTCACATATACAATGGAGTATTATGTAGCCGTCAGAAAGGATGAACATCCACCATTTGCATGGACATGGATGGAACCGGAGGGGATTATGCTAAATGAAATAAGTGAAGCAGAGAAAGACAATTGTCATATGGTTTCACTTATATGTGAAAGATAAATAGAATGGAGGACCACAGGGGACAGGAGGGGAAACTGAATGGGAAGAAATCAGAGAGGGAGACAAACCACGAGAGACTCTGGACTCCAGGAAACAAACTGAGGGTTACGGAAGGGAGGGGGTGGGGGGATGGGGTAACCAGGTGATGGATATTAAGGAGGCACGTGTTTTGACAAGCACTGGGTGTTATACACAAATCATGAATCACTGAATATTATATCAAAAACGAATGGCGGACTAGACAGTGGATAATGGAATTCAAATAAAAATAAGATCCGACACAGAGTTGTAAGTCAAAAAAAAGAAATGTAGATTCTTGGGCCCCCTCGCATCTGCTGAAGACCCTGCAGAAGGGACCCGGCCACGTGTGTTTGAACAAGTGTTGTAGGTGACTTCGGCATCTTCACCTGTTTGAAAACCACCAACACACAGACTATTTGATTTACCCCTTCCGCCGCGTGGCCTCCCCAAGGAAGCCCTTTCCGCAGAGGTTAGAGCTTGGCATCTGGATCTGTGGCTCACTGTCAGAGCAGAGAACAGAACCAAGTTGATGTGTGAAATCTATGAACAAGAAAGAAAAAGGATGAAAACAGAACTCTGCCCCTCCTTACCAGACGTAGCCAGTACGGAGAAAGGAAGAAACAGGTGGACCCAGAAGGAACACTGAGAGAGGATGAGGGGCACAGTGGAGAGGGCTGAGAGGTGTTACAGAAGCTCAGGGAGAAAATGAACTTGAAGATGACCTGCTTCCAACTCGGGGTCCATCCCCACTGTGACCAACCTGGCAAGCTCAAGCAAACTGCTTTTCTGCTCTGGAATATTTTTCATCCACACGCCCAGCCAGACAGTCTTGGTGCATTTCCCAACCCCCTCGAGCTCTCCATCTTCCCCGACTGCTGACCACCTCCCAGCTTCTTTGAAACTCTTCCTTCATAGTCTCTCCGCTCTCCTGTCCCAGAGGTTGGCACTCCAGGAGGCATTTTCCTGTGTCTGGGGTCATAGAGTTCCCACAGCAACCGTGCTTTCACACAAGCCAGAGACCCTCATTTAATAAACAAGGGAACGGAAGCAGAGAACATTCATGCAACTTGCCCTGTGTCACAGGAGTGGTCACGGGTGGCTCAGGAACGGACACCCAGAAGCCTAAGTTGCAGAGCCAACGGTCTTTACCACTCATTCCACCTCCACAGGAGGCTGCCGACGGGGCGCTAAGACCTTCAGCCCTAAGGTGAGGAGTCTCCCTCTCAAATGAGCAGGTTGGCAGAACGCGCCTCGTACACCCTGCCGTCTTAAAACGAAGGCAAACTGCTGTTCTAGTTCTCTGCAAAACGTGCTGCGTGCCCCAGTGGCCTCTGGCGTCACTGCAGGATGGAAGATGAAGCGGGCAAGCGACCCCTGTGACCCCCGCTGTCCCCCATCATCCTGTAATGAACCTCCAACCCCAAAAACACTATTTGGGTGCTTGTCTTCCTCCAGATTGGCAGGAACCGGACTCACGGCTACCTGGCAAATCATGTGTGTTTCCATGCTCCACACCTCATGCTTGCTTTCTTTCATTCATTCATTCATTTTTTCATTCATTCATTCATTCATTTATTCCACATGCTCTGATAGATCCGGGACTATGTGGAAACCAGACTCCGCCCAGACTGGGGGGAGTCAATGCTGATTAAGATGGTCTCTGCCCTCCAGGGACTTCCACATCTGCCACCAACTACAACACACACAGGTGACAGTCGCCAGGAGAACAGCGCAAGGAAGTTTAGAAGGCCCGTAAGAGGGAAGGACTACCTGAGGGAGATGACGGGGATCTGACACTGGAAACCAAGCCTATGGTCACATAAAGCAGGCAGAGCCCCCATACCTCTCACTCAGAAACCCAGACAGGCTCAGGAAAGGGGGCCAATGTTGGTGAGGCTGGAGCATCAGGGGAGGTGGGAGGTGGGCTCTGATGGTGAGGGATCTGAACGGCAGCCTCATCCCCTATCCTGCCAGCCTCCCTCCCCTCCACTCACTCTTCTTCTGGCACTCACCATCGCGCCAACACAGTACGGCAAGCCCCCCTTGCCAAGGGGGATATGTTCCAGATGCCCAGGGGATGCCTGCCTGTGTGGACAGTACCCAATCCGTGTGTACTATGTTTTTTCCTATACACACACCTACGATAAAGTTTAATTTATAAAATTTAATTTATAAATTAGGCACAGTAAGAGTTGCAACATGACTACTAATAGAACAATTGTAACAATATATAGTAATAGAAGTTATGTGAATGTGGTCTCTGTCTCTCTTAGAATACCTCGTATTCTACTCGTCCTTCTTTGTGTGATGGGAGATGGGAGGTGATAAAGCACCTACGTGATTGGGGGAGGGAGGAGAGAATGACGTAGGCTTGTGACGCAACACTGGGCTACTACGGTCATCTGCTTCCAGACCCCAGCGAAATCACGGATAGTGAGACCACTGTATCTACTTATTTATTTCATATATTTTACCTCCTTCCACTGGCATGGATGCTCTGTGAGGGCAGAGTTTTTACACGTTTTCTTCACTCTTTTATATCCTCAGTGCCTAGAGTGGCCTGCCCCCTACTTGGTACTCAATAAATATGGGCTGATTAATGAGACCAAAGACGAGGATGTCAGGTGCAGACACAGGTTTTTTAATGGAGGTTGAAGGTTTTAAATACAGAAGTGCCATGACCCCTCTTACTTAAGAAGAGCGCCGTGGCCGGGGAGCCACATCGGCCCCAGAAAGTAAAGCCGGACGTCTGACCGTGAGCTGAGAACACAGCCCACAGCATCAGAGAGGAGGACCCGACACAGCCTAGCAGATGTCCCTTCCAACGCAAGCCCTTTTGGCAACATGGCCCGACGTCCTCCCCAGGGCTTTTGGAAGTCAACAAAGATGGCCACTTGTCAAAGAACATCAAGACACTGAGAACCCAGCTAGATAAATACAGGAGGAAGACACAGTGAAGACAGAACCACCAGTTCAAACAGCCCCTGAGTCCTGGGCCAAGCGGGATGCTCTTTATTCCCCAAGAACAGCCTTCCGGAATGTGGGATGTAGAGGCAGAGAACACGGGCCATGAAGCACACGGATGGAAACCCCGTGCCTCTGTATGCATGCGTGTGTGGTGCACAGACACACACGTCAGAGCACACTCATGCATGTTCTCCTGGATTCCCTGTGGATCATGACCGCAGCTGTCGCCAAGGATGCAAGGCACCGGGGGACACTCGTGGAGGGCCAACGACATGCCACACGCGTGCTGAGCCCTTTCCATTCACTACCCCCGAGCTCGGTGTTCTCATCATCACCCTCATTTCGTCAATGCGGGACTCAGGCTCCAACATCAGGCAGCTCCTACCTGGAGAACCCAGATTTGAAACTGAGCGGCCTTATTCTAGAGCCCAAACCCTGAAAGTCCACACACACTGCTTCCCCGGTGGGGGAACCTGGACCCTCGGGGCAGCCTTTTTTGAAAGTAAGGCCCAGCTGTGACATGAGGGAGGATGTGGAAGATGATGACTGTGGCCCAGCACTGTCCACACAGCAATGCTGGACAGATAACAGGGGAAGGCCCTCAGCCGCCCGGATACCTGCTCCGGCGTTTATAGGGCTCAATCCGCACACCCCGGGCCTGGTCACAGAACACAGCTCCTCCATCCCAGAATCTGCACAATTCCCAGCAGAGTGCCCCCCCTTCACTCTCCACTGCAGGGGCTGGCACACTCCGGCCCTCAGCACCAAATCTAGCCGCCACCTACTTGTGTCAATAAAGTTTTACTGGCATACAGTCACACCCATTCATTTACGTATCATGGGCCGCTGCTTGCAGGCTACACAGCAGAGTCCAGTGACTGCCCCCGAGGCAGGGCACCCACCCAGAAATGCCTGGACCTCCACTTCGTCCTCACAGGAGGAATCTGAGTCAGACCGCCAGCAGCTGCAAGCAAGTTACTGCTTTAATTAAAGAATGAAAAATGCCTTCCACTTTCCTTTTATAGGCCAAATGCCACGGGATGGGGGCGGATTTGAATTCCAAAGAAGCCAGCCATTGGACAGGGTGTTGACAGTGTCCTTTGTGGGGATGGAGTTCTTAAAGAGCATTCAAGGGCAGGTTCAGGAAACTTGGATGGGATTCAGCTGGGGGACACTCTTTAGAAGTCTTTAGAGTGGAGAATACAATGATGGATGTGTTAAGACCTTTTAGGTCCTACGGCTCTGTTGGTATTATTTATTGTCTCCCCAACGAGAGGCAACGGTAGGGCCATGTTTAAAGAATTGAGATACAGAATGCAATGAGCAGTTGAAGGTGAAGGAGGGCACAATGTGTTCAGAGAGCTAAAAGGGTTTTAGTCAATTGGAGTCTGGAATGCTAGGTTGGGGGTGGGGGTCGGTTTGAGCAGGCCAGCAGAGACAAACGATTTGCATTTACACAGAGCAAGAGAGACTAAAGCACTAAACATCTATGATGTACCGAGGACATCCACACAAATTAGACCATCCCAGGCGTGCTGCGGCAAGTATGGAAGGCGAGAACTAGCCTGCGTTTTATTATTTTAATTTATTTTTTATTAATATTTTATTTATTTATTTGACAGAGAGAGTATGAGCCAGGGGGCGGAAGAGACAGAGGGAGAGGCAGGCTTCCCACTGATCAGACAGCCTGATGCAGGGCTTGACCCCAAGACACCAGGATCATGACCTGATCCAAAGGCTGATGCTTAATCAATTGAGCTGCCCAGGCACTCCTAGTTCAGATTTTTAAAATGACTAGCCTGAGGGGCACCTGGGTGGCTCAGGTGTTAAGCATCTGCCTTCAGCTCAGTCAAGATCCCAGGGTCCTGGGATTGAGCCCCCCATCAGGCTCCCTGTTCCGTGGGGAGCCTGCTTCACCCTCTCCCTCTGCCTGCTGCTCTGCCTTCCTGTATTCTGTCAAATAAATAAATTAAATATTTTTAAAAATAAATAAATAAAAATGACTACTCTGAGAACACATTACAACATCATGTTAGTATAAGAATATTAATGACATAGGCTAAGTGCTTAATCTGTGCCGAACAACAGGCCAAATTACTCACAAATGTCTTCTCCTTCAGTGTACCCAAGACCCTAAGACAGGGGTCAGCAACCTGCAGCCTGAGAACCATATGCCTCCTGTGAGCTACAGATGGTTTTTACACTATGAATTCATTGGGAAAAAGTTTTTGAAAAAGGAGATTTTGCGACGCACGAAATTTACATGAAATTCAAATTTCAGTGTCAATGAGTACAGTTTATTGGAACATAGTCACACTCACTCACGTGTCATCTGGGGCTGCTTCAGCACCACGACGGCAGAGCTGAGAGTTAAACACAGCCTGTGCGGCCCACAAAGCCAAAAATATTTACAGTCTCTTGTCCTTCGCAGAAGGAGTTCACAGACTCAGGCCCTAAGGAGGTAAGCCCACAGTCTTCTTAGACCTATTTTAACTGGTGACACAGAATTTTAGAGTGTACCCACTCTGGCCCAGTTTGCACGGCTCGTATGTGGGAGAGCCATAGATGGAAACCAGTACTCAGAGTCCTGACACCAGGTGTCTACACAGGACCCCACGCTGCCTCCCACCGCTTCTTCCCAACCACGTTTGCAGAAAGCACCAAGACCCTTCTGAGGATTCGGGGATAAGGACAGTCCAGACACAAACGGACACTCCTGGAGAAGAGCAGATCACACCAATTCATAAATTATCAATAATGGTTTATTTTATTTTTTTTTAAAGATTTTATTTATTTACTTGACAAAGAGAGATCACAAGTAGGCAGAGAGGCAGGCAGAGAGAGGGGGAGAAGCAGGCTTCCTGCTGAGCAAAGAGCCCCATGTGGGGCTTGATCCCAGGACCCTGAGATCATGACCTGAGCAGAAGGCAGAGGTTTTTTTTTTTTTTTTTTTTTAAAGATTTTATTTATTTATTTGACAGAGAGAAATCACAAGTAAGCAGAGAGGCAGGCAGAGAGAGAGGAGGAAGCAGGCTCCCTGCTGAGCAGTAAGCCCGATGTGGGGCTCGAACCTAGGACCTGGGATCATGACCTGAGCCGAAGGCAGCGGCTTAACCCACTGAGCCACCCAGATGCCCCATCAACAATGGTTCAAAAAAAAAAAAAAAAACAAACGGATGTATACAAACCACCTGTAATAAAATCAATGCAACTAGGGGCGCCTGGGGGGCTCAGTCAGTTAAGCATCTGACTCTTGATCTCAGCTCAGGTCTTGATCTCAGGGTCGTGAGTTCGAGCCCTGCATTGGGCTCCACACATTATTTATTAAAAACCAAAATAAAATACAATCAACTAAAACAAGATAAGAGTACTTTTCATTCTAAGTTAGAATATAGGCCACATTTGTAAAATTCACTGCTGTAAGGGTGCAGTTTTACAGATACTCTAGTATATGTTTCATGGAAATATAAACGGGGACAAATGTTCCAGAAAAAAAGCAGCAGAAGTCTTCAACCTCTCCCCTTCCCTGATAAAACTCGACAAGCCCCTCTTACTTAGTAACTCCCCTTCTAAGTCTCCCCTTTCAGAAAGACCATTATTTGTGCACATCATGGCACCCTTTACTAGTACACGAGGGGAAGGCCCACGAAGAGTTAAATCAATCGACCGTGACATATCACTATTTAGCCCTTCCAGCTCTTCCTAAAAATCACGTTTTGGGAGACAGTTTCGTGGGTAAATTTTATTCAGAGTGAGATCAGGAGCCATAGAGAGATTTCACAGGGAAGGGACAGGCTCGGACTTGACATTCACTGACCGCTCTCCCCACCAGGGAAGAAACCGGGGGAGAGGCAAGGTCCTCAATGAAAAGGTTACTGCTATATTCTAGCTGAGAAATGACGCTGGCTTGGACCAGTGTGGTTAGGGCTGGGAGGAAGCCTTCTGGACAAGCAAGGAGAGGTAGGCCAGGTCTGCTAACGTATCACTACACGTCAACTGTGAGAGCCTAAGTAAGGATGATTCTGGGGCTGTGGATCTCAGCAGCTTTAGAATGGAGTGGCTATCTATCAAGAAGGGGAAGCCAGCTTGGAGGACTTCAGGTGGAGAAAATAAATAAGTACGAGCTGGCTTTACATACACGGAGTCCAAAATTATTATTAGGGCAATTTCTTTTTTTTTTTTTTTTTTTTAATTTATTTGTCAGAGAGAGAGAGGGAGAGAAAGCAAGCACAGGCAGACAGAATGGCAGGCAGAGGCAGAGGGAGAAGCAGGCTCCCTGATGAGCAAGGAGCCCGATGCGGGACTCGATCCCAGGACGCTGGGATCATGACCTGAGCCGAAGGCAGCTGCTCAACCAACTGAGCCACCCAGGCGTCCCTTTATTAGGGCAATTTCATGTGACATCTTAACTTTTAATCGGTCAAAGATCCAGGGAGGGCACCTGGGTGGTTCAGTCAGTTAAGCATCTGCCTTCAGCTCAGGTCATGATCTTGGGGTCCTGGGATCGAGCGCCCCCCCCATCGGGCTCCCTGATCAGTGGGGAGTCTGCTTCTTCTTCTCTCTCTTTCTGCCCCCACCCCAGCTCATTCTCTCTCTCTCTCTCTCTCTCTGAAACAAATAAATTCTTTAAAAAAATATATCAATGATTCCCTATGACAAGCTATTTAAGGGCCAGTCATGAATTATTTTTTTAATGATGTGTTTTTCTAATTGTAATTTTTATAAAAATCATGAAATGATACGTTCATTACGGGAAAAAGTGGAAAATGAAAATACAGGAAGAACACTTGGAATAGCTTATGATGCCCCCTTCACTCAAACAACCACTGTTATCCTTTGCCTTTAGACAACAAGTTCCACACTGTGTTTTTGGACCATGGTCCTCGTCACTCAAGAACACCCAAAAGGGGAGTTTCTGTCACCCCAAGCTTGAAGGACCTAGCGTCTTCTTCCACTGGCTTCTCAGCCAGGACACAACTTCCATCCTCAAGCCCAGATTGCAGGCCCTCTCTGGAGGAAAATCACATCATTTCGTTTCTGAGCTTCAATTTCAATGTAATTTTCATGTTACAAGAGAGGCCTTCCCAGGACGTGGTGCCGGAGAATAGCTAAGCAGCTTACCGCCCCGGTGCCCCATCATGCAGCCCAAGACATCACAGAGGGGGAATTAAAACAGCTTCAGAGGCCAACAATCCCCCCGGAAACCACGCAGGGCCCTCTGATGTCTCGCCAAATCTAGTGTCGAGAAAATAGTCACCACTCATGGCTTGATGGCTGATAAAAAGGTATTTAGATAAATGCAGTTCAGAGAGATTTAAAGATGAGTTCTCCAAAAAAAGGAGGGTACCCAATGATGGAGAAATGTGGAGAATGTATGCATTTTAAATTCCCTCCATCACACACACACACACACACACACACACACACACACACACACACAGAAGAGCTTCGTGTCTTGTCAGAGCTGAGCAAGGAGGTGGGTTAAGTCTGAAGGCACCTTGTGCGAGTGACCCTCTGGTGGACAGAGACACCTTTCCTTCACTCTGATTGCTTGTTTGCAGAGAGAGAAGGCCATGTAGTAAGGATTTAGACACTGACACTCTAGCACAATGCTTAGACACGGGGTTGAGAAATCAGATAGCCTGGGGTCAATTCTCAGCAAGTCACTGAATTAACCTGATTCTATTTCTTCATCTCTAAAATGGGGATCATGAAAGCCCACCAAATTGCTGAGTTCTTTAAACGTGCTCAGTAAATAGCAATGTGCGTTTGCACATGCGTGCCTCTGTGTGTGTGTGTGTGTGTGTGTGTGTGTGTGTGTGTGTGTGTGTGAGAGATAGAGACTGTCAAAGTATTCAAAGAGAGCCAAGTCATCCTATTTTCAGATGAGGACCACAAAACGAGTAAGGTCGAAGGACACACCCAAAGTCACAGAACCATGCTCTAGATCAGGCTCATTCCCTCAGGCCTGACTTCTCAGGATTATTTCCTAGACGGGGAGGAAGAGATCAGTGCTCTCTCCATGGGCACATCTCAGAGAAGGGTACCAAAGGGGAAACATGTGTTCTTCTTGCACTGGATTTTCTTCTGTTGGATGGTCTTGACCAAGAAAAATAACTTCTTTTCTGAAATTTAATACATGGCTCCAGAGCCTCCCCTGTCGGCCCCTCCCCTCTGGGCCATGCAACCATGTCTACAACACTCCTGATCTCAAAAATCTTTCCTGGCTTTCCCCGTCATCCGAGATGCACGCCAAGCTCGCCACCATCTGGCACTAACCTCATCTTCCAACCTTCACGTGTCCTGCTTTCCAGCCAAACTGAACTGCTGCTCACCCCCGCGCACACCCACAGCCTTCCAGCTCTGCGCCTCTGCCCTCCTCTGAAGATACGGCCATCGTTTTCTACTCTGTGGTCTTTACTTTCTAAATGAACATCCATCCCCCTGCCCCAGGACACCCAGAGCTCTCAGAGGCAGGACCCACTTATAATTTGTCAGCCCCAGTTTTCTCCCTAAGAATCCCCAACAGCAATGCAGATGGTGTCTTTGACAGAAGAGGAAACTTAATGAATATTTGCTGAAAAAAAAACATGCTATAAGTAATAATCACATCAGTGATAATCACAGCCAAGAGTTACCAAGTATGAACTCTGTCCCTGATTTTTTTTTTTTTAGGATTTTATTTTATTTATTTGACACAGAGAGAGAGAGAGAGAGAGATCACAAGTAGGCAGAGAGGCGACAGAGAAAGAGGGGGAAGCAGGTTCCCCTCAGAGCAGAGAGCTGGTAGAGCAGAGGCTCGATCCCAGGACCCTGAGATCAAGACCTGAGCCGAAGGCAGAGGCTCAACCCACTAAGTCACACAGGTACCCCTGTCCCTGACTTTCTTATAAACACTTTTACACACGGAACTCAGTTCATCCTCAACACCACTGTGATCCCCCTGCCCCCACCACCCTGACATTCCTACCCTGTATCATCCCAGGAACATGCTCAGGACCCTGTGACTTACTTGTAATGACTGGAGTACATGAAAGTGACGGATGTCACTTCTGAGATAAGGTTACTAAAGACTAGGACCGTAGTCTTGCTAAAACTCTCTCTCCATCCCCTTGTTTGTGCTCTCTGTGAACCAAGCTGATATATTAGCTGCCTTGTGCAGAGGACCATGTGGCAAGGAACCAATGGAAGCTTCCAGCCAACAGCTTGGGAGTAACTCAAACCCTTGGATCCAACCAGCTGAAAGGAGCTGAATCCCCTGCCAACACCCTCTGGAGGGAGCTTCGAAGCTGACCTACCTCAAGCCTTAAAATAAGGTAGGCTCTACTAATACTGGGACTGTGGCATCCTTGGGAGGGCCCAGGGCCAGAGGACCCAGGTAAGCCAGGCCTACACTGCTCTTGACCCACAGAAACTAAGATGGCTAAATGCTGTTTCAAGCCACTAAATGAGGGGGTAACTCACTACCCCACAACAGATAGCTAATATAATCACTTAGGTACTCCTATAACCCCTTCTTCTTGTGGAAGAATAAACCAAGATCCAGGATGGTTCAGGAATTTCACACAAATCAAGTAGCTAGTGAGTACCAGAGCCAGGATTTGAGCCCAGGAAGTCTGGCTCCAGAATCTTCTTCACCTTGACCACTGTGCTATAATAACAACAGGGGATGGATGGATGGATGGATGGATGGACGGACGGATGGATGAACAGTCAGATAGAGTTCTCCCTATTGCTCCTCAACATCGGGAGCCGAGAAAAGAGATGACCTTGCCACTGACCTCATCTGGTTGTACCACCAGCCTGAGGCAGAGCCTTTGACTAATGAGGAGCCTCTGCAAGAGGGTCTTGAATGTGAAGGGCAATGTGCTTGGTGTTTGGGTGGGAGGGGAGTGAACCGTGGGTGGAAACAGAAGACAGGAGTCAGGTGTGATACAAGTGAGCTTGGAGAGGCTCCGAACAGATGCATTATCTTAGCAAGGTCTGTCCCAGCTGGCTCTCCTCTCTCTCTTTTAGAAGGTGGTAAGGTCCTCAAGTTAAGGATGTGGTACATTTCACATCCCCAGTGCCTCACAGGGGCTTGTCCTACAAAGGGTGCTTGCAGAAAGGGTGTCCTACAAACAGTGCCCACATTAAAAGAATGAATGAGTAAATTAAAGAGGAAAAAAATGAATAAATGAAATGAGTTCTGGATGACTGGCATACAAATATATTTAACCAGGAGCTTTAATACTGAATTCATGTAGAAAATGATAGTTGAAAGGTCAAAACACCACCTTTACCTTAAATCGACAAGAGGAAGGGAAAAAGGACAGTAACACTTATGGAGTACCCGTTATGTTGTAGGCCTCACCCTGAAATCATGCTTGAACCCCACAATGATTTCATGGACCCATTTCTATTCTGCAAAGGGGAAACTGAGGCTCGGGCAGGTCATACAGCATTACAGAGCGCCAGACTTCAGACTCCAAAGGCCGTCCCGCCCATCCTACCCTTCCTGAGTCCTGGGGAAGGGCAGTGTGCTCCTGTCCACAACTGACAGGCAGGTTCTGTCCATTTATTCTCTCAGTCCACGAGGACTGAGCCCACAAGCACTGCTCTAGGCACCAGGGCGGCATGCCATGGAGTTTGGGATTGGGTTTGGGAGGGAGTGGTGTTCCTACGAAAGCTCAGAAGAGGTGTCTGAACCATGATGGGGCTCACACTGAATAATCAGCTCGTCTTCCCAGGCTCCTAGATGATCTGAAATGGGGACCATCTGCCGCTTATCAGATGGTGAGCTCAAGTTCATGCTATGGCAAGCCCTCTGTTCTCCCTTAGGAAGGAGGAGGAGAATGGCACAAAGCTGCTGTGTCTGCACCATGTCCGCCTTCTGCACACGACTGGCTCATTCGAGGCTGACATGGGCCACGAAGTCACCACCGCCTTCCTTTTAAGGACGGAGAGACCATGGACTTGCCCCAGATCAGAGCTGGGAAGAAGAGGAGCTCCAACGAAATGAAGGGCCCAGACTCGACCACAGTGCCACCATGTGCACAGACCACTCAGCAAAGCACTTGCTCACAGACACACACACACACCCCCCCCCGACTATGCCACCACCCACACCAACACGACAGGTCAATTAGGGGGCCCTGCTGGCCCAAAAGAATAGCACTACTTTTCAGTTATTAAGCTAGACTCTGCCATATGGCCAGGATCCCAGAAAACTCCCCCTCTCAAGGAATAAATTATCTATTCCAGACAGGAAACTGCATTGAGGCTTTATTCCAAAAAGACTTTGGACCCACTGTGTGCGAGCACGAGAGATGCACTAAAGGAACACTAAATCAGCAGACAGTAGCTCACATACTGGTCTGGCAAGTACATGATGTAAATTACTTCACCACAATAACAGTGATCACCAGTAGCTGTCATTAGAGCCCTCACTGGATAGTGAGTAATCCCCACACACTACTCTGTGCGTCTCACCTAGTATTAACTCACTGATGCCTCACAACAATCTGATTTTAGGAGTTTTAAAGTTCAGGAAATGTGATGCACAGGGAGGTGCAGTAACTAGCCCAGAGTCACACAGCCAGTGAGGGGCAGAGGAGGGATCTGAACCCAAGCAATTTAGATCTAGAATGTGCAGTCTTCCATACTGCGTTATGCCACTTATCATTAATACGAACACGGACTGCAAGGAGGCTGTCTGTGTAGACGCAAACAAAAACGCAAATGAAAAGTGCCTGTCATTCAACCCCAGGGAATGAGTGGGGGGCGGGCTATAGGGAAAGGGACACGGCAGAGCCCTCATGCTAAAGGGGCAGCCCATGGTCATCTCGCCGGCCTTGTGGGAAGATGGCCACTGTGTCACCAGAGCTCCCAGTTCTCAGAAGACATCAGGTGTCCACCTCCAAGGTGAAGTCTCCAGATACTAAATGTCAACACAGGGCAGGCCACACAGAACCCACCCACAAACCACACTTGCCAGCACGCTGCCCACGTGTAGCTCGTCCCCGGGAACAGTGTGGCTCAAGCCACGGGCCTTCGCTGCATTAGGCAGTAGGACCATGTGGCTTCATTCTCCCTGTGAGAGCTCCTCCTGACCCTGAGTTAAAATCTGCCCCCGCCAGCATCCATCCCTTGTCCGTCCCTCCCTGGAAAGAGTGGCCCACCTCTGCTATAATCACAGAGAGATTAATCCCTCTTCCCTCTGACAGCCCTTCACATATTTTGATCATTGCAATGATTTCTGAGCTGACATAAATCTTAGCCCATCTAACAAGAATGATAAAGAGGGTCCCCCATTCAGAGGCGGATTGGTCTCCCGGGGCGCTGCCTCCCGGGCACTTCTGAGGCCTGCCTGGCCCCAGGCACGCCCCCCCACCTACAAGTCCCCCACAAGCACAGGGTTCTGAGCTGAGAGCTTCCCCGGGGGCGGGGGGTGGGGGGCGCTCTACCTCTGAGAGTCTGTTCCCTCCCCATCCACCTTCTTCCTCGTCCCACCTGAGCGCAGGAGGCAGCAGGAGGCGCTTCTCAGATGAACTCATCAAAATTAAGACAAACAAGAGATAACCTTATCATGATTCAGAGAGGAAATGGCCCAAGAGAAATACACCATAACAAAGAAAGAAACACACACACACAAAAAACCCCAGTAGTAGTTCTCTCCTGCTAAGGACAAGATTTGTGGGACGTTGTCTTAACTTTTCGCAATTCCTAATCTTCCAAAAAGAACGCTGTGGGATTCATAGGCTAAAAGAACGATACTTCCATTTTCTGATTTTTTAAAAATACATTTTGTGCTCTGGACCAGTGGGTCTCAAGTTGGAGTTGGCACTAGAATCTCCTGGAGGGCTTGTCTGGGCCCGCCTGTAGAGTTTCTGAGTCTACTGGTCTAGGGAGGTACCCAGAAACTGTGTTTTTAACAAGGTCCCACGCCCACCTGCTGATGCTGCAGGCCCACGTACCACACTCGGAACCACCGCTCTGCAGAATTCTGAACAGATCCGTCCAAGTTAGGTAGGAAATTTTCCACCTCCACTGTCTGCCCAGCCATGTCCTCTCGGAACGGGAGACCCCAACTGAGCTGCTTCTTCTAGAAGCTTCTATGCAACATGCTCCAGGCACATCCCTCTCTCCACTGCCCCGTACCACCCGATATTCAGGCGGAACTGGGCAAGCACGTCTGTAAGTCTATCTCCCTGCCACAAGGCTAGCCATCTTCCCTGTGGAGACAAAAACCCAGGGGCCGGCCACAGAGTACCTCAGGCCCGAGTCTGCGGGTGGGACCATGAGGCAGTCTTCACAGAAAGAGGTGTGTTGTTGGATGTGGTATGGCCTGCCAGGAGTCCGAAGATGGTTTCTCTGGCTTCTTGCTGAGAAATAACACCGGCCCCAGCAGCCTTCCAATGGGCACGAATCGGAACATTATTCCACATTGAGGCACACTGAGTGTCGTGCTTAGGTGTGCGGGAACTGAAGTCAGAACGGCATGAGTGCAAAATACCCATGTTCTCGTCATGGCCCTGAACACGGCCCTTAACCCCCGCCCTGCCCCAGGGCCTCAGTTCCTTCATCTGTGAAATGGGCATAATAATCCTGCCATCTCAGTGGATTACTCTAAAGGTGAAGTGAGATGCCCCCTATGGCACACTTGGAATAATACCAGGATACGTGCGAGACGCTCTATATGGCAGCTACCAACTCTCCAAAATAGGGACACAAAGTTAACTAACATGCACAAGGGAAGTGATCTGAAGATGTCTGTACGTAAAAGGACATGATGTTGGGGCGCCTGACCGGCACAGTTGGTTAAGCATCCGACTCTTGGGGTTGGCTCAGGTCATGATCCCAGGGTCCTGGGATCGAGCGCCACAGTGGGCTCCCTGCTCAGTGGGAAGCTGGCTTCTCCTTCTCCCACTCGCCCGCTTGTGTTTCCTCTCTCACTATCTCTCTCTGTGTTTCAAATAAATAAATAAAATCTTCAAAAAAAAAAAAAAAAAGGAATAAAATACCCCAAGTCTGTACAGGTAGGTAAGCATGACATGGACAGTGAAAAGGGAATTTTTTGGTTAATAAGCTCTTTCAAGACATAAGCATGCTGAAAGGACCATGATGAAGCTTACAGGCAGGTGGCTGAGAGTCACCCACAGACGGAAATGCTCAAGCCTGTGGACGCGGTGACTTCCTCGAAGTGAAATATCCAAAGTTGGAAATTCACATAATCTGTCCCTACTGTCGATATCACCGTGGGGGAAGGAATCCTGCCCTGGACACGGTGGGGACCCTTCTCTGCTCACAGCTCCTTGAGTGGACTGGCCTTGCCAAGGCTCCCCAATGCTGCAGTCAGCATCCTACTACCTCCAGCGCACCTCCTCCAAAAGGAACCAGCCTCCCAGGTACACAGGGTAGGGGTCCTTCCATCTCCAGCCTCCCAAATCCTCTGACACACAGAACCGTCTGTGCACAAGTCTACAGGTGAACTCAGCACCTTCTCTCATCTCGAACAACGTCTCCTAGGCACTTGCCGATGTCATTAGAACAGAGACTCCGCCTAATTTATTTTTATGTTCCTAATGCTGAGCCTCTTGGCCCAGCACACAGTAGCTACTTATTAACTACAGAACAGAGAAAATAAGAGGAATAAATGGTCAAGTAAAGTGATATATATATTCACAATATCCTAGGATCATAACCTGTCCTCATCAAGATAACGGCAACCTGAAGACGTGTTTATAAGCTAAGGTTACAGAAGATTACAAGAAAACAGTGTGATGTGGGGGCTATGACTGAACTGCTGGGGACATGTATATTTTGGGACTGAAACTGGAAAAAGAACATACTCGAAGCACTGTGCTGATTAATTATTCTCTACTGAGTGCTGGGGTCCGCAGGAATCAAAGAGCACAAGCTTTGGAGTCAGCTTGACTGCAATCAAAAGTACTCTACCATTCCCTAGCTATGGGACTCTGGGCCAGTATTTAAATACGTCTCAGTTTCCTCCTCTGCAAAATGGGACACCACAGGGTTGCCATGAGAAATAAATTAAATGAAACATGTCAGGCACTTAAAATAGCATCTGTCACGTTTTAAGTACCCAATGCCGTGTACACTTTTATGTTGTTCTTTGAGTTGGTTATATTGAATTGTCCATTGTCAAGAGCATTCATTAAATCCTGCCCACTGAGAACACCAAGTCCGCTCACCAGCCCCTCTGCTCCTACCACAGCAGCAGATCCCCAGCAGGGCTGTCCTGACTCAGCCAAAATACCTTCAGGTCTGCGAAGGACAAGGCTGAAGAGCTAAAACGGAAGGACATTTGCCTCCAGCACGACAGCACTGAACTCTTGGATGATTTGGGGAATAAAATGTTGATGAACCCCATGGGAGACCATGCTATTGTATCAAAATCACTGAAGATATCTGGTCTGTGTAGGAAGGGGAAATTCACAGGCCAGGCAGAGAGTATAAACAGCTCAGGATGGGAAGTGAGAAGAGCAAATTTGAGATCTAGCTGTACCCTAGCTGTACCGTTAACTGGCCAAGGTTCCTTTTTTCAGAGTATAGTAGGAACCCCCCCAGTAGTATGGGGCTGTCTGCGCCAAGACTATCCACAGAAACAGTACTTCAGAGAGTCAATCCAGGACATTGATTAAGGAAGGGGTAGAAAAACTAGAAGCTGAGGCACCTGGGTGGTTCAGTTGGTTACCTGTGCTTGGCTTGAGTCATGATCCTGGGGTCCTGGGATCGAGCCCCACATCGGGCTCCCTGCTCAGTGAGAACTCTGCCTCTCCCTCTGCCACTCCCCCTTCTTGTGCTCTCACACAAGCATGCACGCTCTCCTTCTCTCTCATTCTCTGTCGAATAAATAAATTATTAAAAAAGAAAGAAAGAAAGAAAGAAACACTAGAAGCTTCTGGCATGGGTGTTCAACCACCAAGAGCATGAAGACCCCAAGCTGGGCAAACAAAGGGTCGGCATTCTAAGCCTTGTGTGGGAAAAGATACTGGTCTGTGTTCATGAGCAAAATCTGTAAGTTCAAAATTCAGGCCACTGCGCTGCTGTGCTGACAACTTGGGGTACAGGGCTGATGTCAATGTGACCTGCAGTAGGTCACTCTGTGTTTGTTCAAGAGCCCACTTTTACTTTGCAGAATGGACTTGATTGTGTTCTTGTCTTTACTGCCGCCCCAGATGTTATCCTGGGCAGTTTCTCTGCTGGATACTACATTTGTCTCTGCATCTCGGATGGGAAGAGGAAGAGGAGGAGGAGGAGGGATCGTGGTTGTATGCATACCAATTACTGAGTACTAATTGGTATAGTACATAGTATACTATGTTGCTGGACATTGTTCTAAGTGATGATGTGTGTGTGAAAGCATTTAATCACAGCAAAGACACCCAAAGACACTTCCAGACCCCCCAGCCAGCCTTGGTTTGGTGGGCCATGAACCTTCTCAACAGAGCACAATGATATCTGTCACTCTAGGGTGCGGGCGCTAAGTGACTATCTTGTCTTCCCCATGTTTTCAGGTCTGGACTTCAAGGCTAAGGAGCCCAGAGGAGTGAAGCCAAATGAGGGACGAGGCTGGATCCCTGAGTTACGACCTGCAGGAGCGCCATCCAGGAAAGATGTGAGACCTTCATTAGTTTGTATGTGCAAGAAATGTTTATTGTGTTAGTTTTCTTTTTTTTAAATGGAAGCTAGCATGAATGAATTACCCTGACAAAAAGAGGTGGATGCGGTGGTCAGATCCACTTTACAGATGAGAACACGGAGTCATAAGAAGATAAGCTATGTGCCCCAGGTCACAAGACCAATAAGTGGCACAGCTGAGATTGAACCCAGGTCTACAGAGTTCTCAAATTCATGTTCTTCCCTTTTTTTTCCTCACTCTGTTCCTATTTTTATGGCTCTCTTCACATTTGTCATGATAGATAGGATATGGTAGCAGTTCCAACAGTTATGGTGAGCCCCAGAGGGGTTATCTCTGCCTTTTTCCTGGATATTTGGGGATAAGATCCACGAGTTTGTACCTGTGTCCTCCCGGAGTGTATACAACGGCTGCCCACACCAGAAATTCTACTGAAGATGCTCTTAGGTGTGTTCAAGAACTATTTGTCTACAGTTCTCTTCTTTTTATAATCGGATACCACAATCACACCTGACTCAACCAAGAATTCATGACCAATAACCTTGCAAATTGTCTCAAAGCCCACTGAGTTTTATTTTGTAAATATCAACAACGCCATCACACACTGCATACTGTTCTCCACGGTTGACAGAGCAAATACACGTATATAATTGGGAGGTGGGAGACCGTGCAGTACGAAAGTTAAAGTTAATAATATAAACTTTTTAAATCAGGGAAAACTTTTTTTTTTTTTTTTTGGGTCCAACTCTTTCATTTACCTGCTGTGTAACCAGAAAACATCACACGATCTAAATATTTCAGCTTCATAACAGAAATGCATCTCATCCTGTCATTCTGGTAATTCAACCACATAATGTTTTAGACTCCCGGATCTGAGTAGAGGGTAAGCTGGAGTGGAAACAGCAATGTACACAGACATATCACCCCTGCCGGAAAAGAAACACACCCCGTGTGGGTAGCATTAATTCTAATCTGTACCATTCCTCCAGGGCAGGAAATGGATGATGTCCATCTCTGCGAGACTGTCGCTACCAAAAGGTATGGGGCAAAATAAGTGATCAACGGATGTTTTCAAAAGAGGTAAAGAGATCAAACACAGGGTACAAAACAACAGGAGGAGAGACAAAAGGAATACTACCTAGAAAAGCAGGGCAGGTCACACAATAGCAGAGCCATGAGAAGCACGTCTGTCCCATGTTCAGCCTGGGACGGCTGAAGCTTCAGAACCTTCCTCCTTCCACTTGCTCCTTACGCCATTTCAACATTGATCTCAAGATGGTAAGGAATAAATAAATAAAATCTTAAAAAAAAAAAAAAAAAAAAAGAGGGATGCCTGGGTGGCTCAGTCGGTTAGGCCGCTGCCTTCGACTCAGGTCATGATGCCAGGGTCCTGGGATCAAGTCCCGCATCGGGCTCCTTGGTCAGTGGGGAGCCTGCTTCACTCTCTGCCTCTGCCTGCTTGTGCACGCTCACTCTCTCTCTCTCTCTCTGACAAATAAATAAGTAAATAAATCTTTAAAAGAGAAAGAAAGAAAGAAAGAAAGAAAGAAAGAAAGAAAGAAAGAAAGAAAGAAGGAAGGAAGGAAGGAAAGAAAGAAAAAGAAAGAAAGAAAGAAAGAAAGAAAGAAAGAAAGAAAGAAAGAAAGAAAGAAAGAGAAAGAAAGAAAAAGAAAAAGGTAAGGATGCAGTGGAGAGATTCCAGGGTACCTGCTGGGGCACTTTTACAAGTGGGGGTGGTTGCTATCAGATAACTATCCTAGACCATCAGATTCACTCAAGAGAATGGATGCGGTTCTCATCTTTCTTCCAATCACATAGGAGATGGAAAAGAGGCAGTACACTGTCCCAGAGACCATGCCGAGGCCAGTTCCCTCCAGCCCTTCTGCGTGCTGGCATATGAACACTGGGCTGCAGGAGGCAGCGGCACTGGCAGCGAGAACAGTCTGCATGCTCAACTTAGTCCTCTGGTGCTCTCAGCATTAAGTCTGGGTCGATTAAGCCCGGGAAGCAATCACCACCCCAACTCCGTATTTTGTTAACGTTACCTACTGCAAGGGTCGCCATGATAAGACCCGGAGGCCTGGGTTCTGATATTCTCGTATCCCAGGGCCAAGATCACAGGGCGAGTGTGCAACCACAGTGGGCAGGCAGCTCCGACCTTCTGATCTTTTACCCCAAGCAATTCAAGGCACAGTTCTTCAGGAGCAAGATGGCTTATTCTTGCAGAAATGGAGCCCTTAGGAACCGGGAGTATGAATCCCACAGGATCTCTTCAGGGGCTGGGTTGATCCCACTATGATCTACTTCCTGCTCTCCCCGTGATGCCTGCCTTCTCAAGCTGTGCCTCCCCCTCTCCGGACAAGGGCAGCATTTCCAAAGACGGCAGCGGCCATAGCTCCTGTTCCCCAGGCTCTTCGGCACACGACCCTGTTGCAAGAGACGTGGGTCCGTTTACCTGCACCTGGACTCAGAGCTGGCCCTGGGGCCCGTGTGACTAACAGAATGTGGTGGAAGGGCCACTCTGGGATGTCTGAGTGCAGACCTCAGGAAGGCCTGGAAGCTTCTACCTTTTGCTTTGGGGGAAAGTCAGCCACCATGTAGAAGAGGTCCAGCTACCCTGCGACCACAATGCTAGGACAAGCCAACACCAGCTATGAGGAGCCATGTGGCGGCGAACTGCTGTCCCAACAGCTGAGCTCCAGCCAAGAGCCAGCAGTGGTTGGCCACCCCCATAACCCTAGGAGGAGACCCTCCAACCCCGACAAGCCAGCTCCACGGGTGCCCCGTACATCAGAGTCAAGTCTTCCAAATGGCTCTCCACTCAAACTGCAGTGTCGTAAACAGAAATATGACGGCTATCATTTAAGGCACTAAATCTCGCTGTCGTGATGCAGTAATGACAGCCAGAAATTCCCACGGCACTTGGCCCATCAGAGTAGTTATTTTTCTGAACATTTTGTTATTGCCTCATTATTTGCCTCCAACCCTAATTTGCCTCCCTTCGGCTTGTCCCCTGGCTGCTAGCCAAAGTCGAGAATGGTGCCTGGTACACACAGTGGGTGAGCAGAGTTCTTGCAGAAAAAGGTGCACCGTGAGTTAGAGCAAGGCTTCACTCTGGGCTGACCAGCCCACACGCCAGCACGAACCCTGGCCCACCTGCTCCCAGGTCTGAGACCTTCTGATGAAAACAGTCTAAAGCCAGATAGGTCCTTGTTCATCCCCAGGCCAGCCAACAACCAGCTGTCTGTCTTCACATCTACCCCTACATCTCAGAAGGCACAGCAGGCCCCCAGGAAGCCAGAAACGTGGCCCAACAAGAACAAGGAGCTTCTTTTCGTCACATGGCTGTTTTGCAAATTTAAACCACCTGTGTGAAAAAGCCCAAGGAAGGTTCGCTGATTTTTCAGAGGCTGCAGATAAAATTTGATTAAACAGATCCCTGCAGTGATGTGCCCACTGCTCCGAATCGAGTACAATTATTTTTCTTCCCTGGCCTTCACTAGAGAAAATGCGGGGTAAGGGGTTCAAGCTGGTGATGTGCTAAATGGTTGAGATGCAGGAAGGCTTCCCTCCAAAGGAAAAGCTGAGGGCCTCGGGAAAGGTCAGCACTGACCAGAGAGCATCCCAGAGACCTCGTTCTCCACCCTCCCATCATCCTCACCAGGACACCGGCATCTTGAATCTGATCTTCCTTCCTGATCTGTAGCTTCCTTCTCTCCATTTTCACCCAGATCCAACACCAAACCCCATGCTTGAATCAGATCCCTCTCCCTCTTTTTAAAAGACACAAACCTAATCGTGTCATCCTCTTGCTTCTGGAAGGCATCCGCAGGAAACCGAAGCATTTCATATTATTTTCCATTTCCCCTTCAGCTCTCCCTATTCCTGTAGCTTTGGGGTGGGCCACTGACCTAATTTTAGCCAGAGAGTCTGACTAATTGGCTTCTGGAAAAGGTTTTACTCCAGGAAAAACAGAGAAACAGTGAACACAAACTTGCACGCAGAAAGAAAGAGCTCTTGCCAGTTGGGGACTAGAAAGTCATGCCAAAGACTGTAAAGCTATGGGTGAGGTTTATTACCCCTTGAGGACACTGTGCAAACCTGTCTCACCTAGTCCCCTAGTGCGCTGCCGTAAATCCCTACAAAAGCCCTAGCCATTTGCCAACCAGACTCTGCCTGAACAATTTGGGGTGAATGCACCTATGCTAGGGGCCAGGGAGCCTCTAAGGTCATCCAGCCTTGGGTTTAGCAGATCAAGAGGAGCTTTGAGGGACAGAGGAGGGATGTAGTGGGCTTTTCAGAAACCCATTACATGGGACCACCCAACCTCAAGCCCAGCCTTGGACTTCATGGTTTCCAGGTGATCGAGCTGCTACTGGCCGTTGCTACAAGGGACTCTGACTCGGCTCCTCACATCGACTCTCTATGAAGACTACTTCACAAGAACATTCACTGCTTCATCCCATGCAGGGTTTCTACCTCTGCCAAGACTCGGGCCCTCTGGCATTGTACTGCGTTCCTTCATTCATTTATAAAACACAATTTCTAAACGTTTTCCCATTGGATTGTGGTTAAAAGCTGGGGAGTTAGAAACAGATCAGGGTTCATGTCTTGGTTTTTCCTTTATTTTTTTTTTTCACTTATTCAGTCATTAAATAAATACTTTCTTCTTTTCTTAAAGATTTTATTTCTTGAGACAGAGCGTGCACAGGGGGAGAAGCAGAGGGAGGACAAGCAGACTCCATGCTGAGTGAATAGCCCAACACAGGGCTCAATCCCATGACCCTGAGATCATGACCTGAGCTGGAATTAAGAGCTGGACGCTCAGCCACTGAGCCACCAAGGTGTCCCTCAATAAATACTTTCTGAGAGCTTGCCATGTATCAGACACCTTACTAGGTACCAGACAACAAACGGGCCAGAAAAGGTTATAAAGTTTACCTTTGTGCGCATGTGTGTGGGGGGGCAGATAATAGTAAGTAAGTGGATTCTAACATCACATTCAATATGTGTTTGTTCTCCTCATTACCATCATCACCATCACCATCATCATTTCAGGGATTAGGTTTGGCTATGAGTGACAAAAAAAAAAAAACCCAACAATGATGTAAGCAAAGTAGATTTTTTCTCTTTGACATAAATTCTAAAGGTAAGCTGCCCAAGCCTACTTATGATGGTGCCCACAGTCAGTGGAGACCAAGGCTCTGTCAGGCTCGGCCTCTTGGCCTGTGGTAGTCGTCACCAGCACCTCTGTATCCTGTAAGCAGGCACCATTCCCAAACACGCTGACGGCTCCTGGCTGCAAGCATCTGAGACTTTCTGCCCCTTTCTCTGGCCCCAGCGGAACGTTCAGTCCACCAAAGAAAGCCCGGCAGTGGCAGGGAGAAGCGCCCCCCGGAGCAGCCCTCCACCAGCGGCAGAGAGGCACTAGTCAATAAATACCCCGGCTCCCCGTCCTTTAGAGCAGAACATCCCTGAAGCCCATGCCACACAATTTCGCAGAGCTCCCCAGCGACATGGATCCACCATAATTTGCTCATTAACACACCTTATACTAGCCTCCTTCCTTTTCTATCTCACTTTCCCATCCCCTATCAGTGCTTCCTAGGGTCCCTTGGCAAATAACATTACTTTCTCTCAAACTTCCGACTCAGAGTCTTCTCTTCTGGAAATACCTAAATCTAAGACATGCTCTAAGATGGCCACGAATGCTCATCCCATCTCATCCACAGCCCAGCCAGCAGGAAGGAAAAAGCAGTGAAATAGGGAGAGTCCCCTCCCTTTAAAGGACAGGTCTTGGGACTTCCACTGGATACCTCAGTTTACCCCCCTCCCCTTGAACAGAATATACATAGCTTCATTGGTTAGCGAAGAAAACTGGGAGATTTAGTTCTTATTCTGAGTGGCCCTACAAGGTCAAGCATGCTATTATTACGGAAGAATGGGGAAATGGGCCAGCTTGTCAGTATCCAGGGAATAAGAAAGAAAGAGCCTTGTGGCACAGGCTGGGGACCCAGGAGCAGGTGTTTGGGTTCCTGATGAACCATAAATAGCATCTCACAATCTCCTCACGGGCAGCCCCTTGAGCCATCATACCTTGGTGCCTGCCTCCCACCTGCTCCCCAGCACTGTCTAAGCATAGCACGCTTGGTCTCTCCAATCCTGGGAGACCAGCCAGGACGGAGCTACATCAAACCACGCCAGGACGCAATTTGTATATTTAAGTCATTCAAGCTGGCTTTTCCTGCACCTTAATTTCGGAAATATAAGCAGTGCACAAGAAGGGTGCAAGACCCCAGCCCTCGGAAAGCTTTGAACAATCCATAAAGAGGCACAACAGATGCATGAAAAGATGTGGGATGACATGAGGCTAATGACGGATGAGCGGTCCAGAAGTGAAAGCCACAGCAGGAAACTCTTCAGACACCGTGAACTCTCAGGATGTTGGCGTGGCAAGGAAGCAGGGAGGTTTACGAACACAGCCACTGGACGCTTACCACCTGCAGCAACATGCTAGCTAGGACATTTAAGCCTCTTTGGTTGCTTGGGGACACAGGTCACATTTTTGGCACCATTTGCCCGATGAACCAGCTGAGGCTTCGACAACGTGGAGTGACATGCCCTTGATCACTGAGCCCGTGAGAGACAGAGAATATGATTTTTTAAAACAGGAGTAATAATAAAGCATACTTTAACTTTTTTTTTTTTTAATGTGCCAAGCCTGGGTTGGCACATTAAAAGTGCCTGAGTGCCTGTGTTGTTTATGCGATATGAGCCTCACCATGAAGCCTCAAGCCCTTGATGGAGATACCACTGCTATTTCCATTCTTGAGACAGGGAGGTGAAAACAGTAGAGAGAAGACAGTAACACCAGGATTAAAAATACTGTTGTCCACCTGCCCGCTGGGGGTTTGGATCCCTTCTAGGGAACTGGTTGCCCATAGATGCACGGCTGTCCCCTGAAAATGCCCAAGGTCAGAGAAGGCACAACCTCCCAGACCAGATATTCCTTTTGTGGAGGAAGCCAGAGGAACAATCACTAGTTTTGAAGTAAGCTCCCTGGGCTGTGAGCTTCCCACGGGACGGAACATTTCTTATACTCAACAGCCCACACTAAAGTGTGCCCTAGGACACGGCTCAGAAAGCATTCTCTGCCAGGGATCGGAGAGTAAATGTTCTCAGCTTTATCTCCCACATCATCTCTGTCACGACCCCCAGCTCGACTGCTGGAGCTCGAATGCAGCTGCGGACAAGGCATAAACGAACAGGCACACGGTATCCGTAAATAAAGTTTTCTTAGAATGCACCTAACATCAGGACGCCAGAGGATTTTCATGTATCACCAAATACTGTTCTCCTCTCAGTGGTTTTCTAACCATTTTAAAAAGGTAAAAACCCGGGGCGCCTGAGTGGCTCAGTGCGTTAAAGCCTCTGCCTTCGGCTCAGGTCGTGATCCCAGAGTCCTGGGATCGAGCCCCGCATCGGGCGCTCTGCTCAGCAGGGAGCCTGCTTCCTCCTCTTTCTCTCTGCCTATCTCTCCACTTACTGTGATCTCTGTCTGTCAAATAAATAAATAAAATCTTTAAAAAAAAAAAAAAAGGTAAAAACCCTCCTTGGCCCATGGGCTATACAAAGTTGGGGGGCAGGCCAGATTTGACTCATGGGCCATAGTTTGCAAACCCCTGAGCTAGGATCTAGAAAAGTCTGCAGAGAAGTGGTATATGAATGCTTTGGTGTTCTCTCCCACTTAGGAAGTTGCTGAAGAGGACAGTGCTTTATTTTTTTAGGTTTTTGTTGTTGTTGCTGTTTTTTATTTGTTTTGTTTTAATAGGCCAATAAACGGTTAGAGAATTCAAGTCAAGGAGAATTCCGGGCTGGCCCACCTCATCCCCGAGGGATGACATACTAATGCTTACAACCCAATGAACAGACTGGCAAAGCAGGCTCCATAGGGTCACAGCCCATCTGCCTCGCTAAGGAGGCTACTTTCTTTAAGTTGCCATTTGGGCGTGTTGTAGCACATGACAGTTCCCTGTGATTAATGTGCCCATGGGTTACTGCCCGGTATCTCCATCCTGATGCAGAGAGGTTAAGTCACTTGCCCAGTACCACCCAGTCTGTAGCAGGAATTCACAGGCTGGGTTGCCAGACGCCACCAGAGGCAAAGGACAGTCAGATCTATATGGCACCACACAGGAAATGTGACAGCTGTCATTCATCTATCCGGTCATCCATCCCTCCCTCCAAACACCAGTCCAATGAATCGATCCTTCTTTTGCACGTGAGATCAGTATTGCCTGAGCATCCCCCAGAAGTCAGGTCCTAGGCCAGTCCTGGAGAGGAAAAGCCCAAAGGTGAATTAAGATCTAGTCGCACGGGCTAGATTTTAGAGGGCTGAGGTTTTAGAGCCTGTCAATGGGAACCAGTGGTGGGGAAGAGGGGCAAGGGATGACCCTTGCAAGAGGGCCACACAAAGCCAGGCAGCCAGGTGGGTCATGTACCCGGACATGAGTGAATGTGTGTTCCTTGATCACCTCCACCTCTCTTCCCTTCAGTCCTCACATCCCTCGCCGACAATGAGGCGATTATTCCCTAACAGATCAGAACTCGAAGCAGTGAACAGATGTCCCAAACTGGTAAAAACAGAGGGAAGTTGGGAAGAACTTTTAATCTGAACTGTCCTGCCAAAGGGGATGCGGAAGAAGACACACAGGGCTCCCCGGGGTATTCAAGGAGACCCTGATGCTCGTTTACCCCCACCCCCACCTCCATCCACCCCCCACCCCGTGACAAGACTCGCTTCTAAACCAAACTTTGCTAGGGCTCCACTTTGGACCAAGCCCAAACTCGGGCTCTATCTTTGGCCCGTCTAGTCCAGTTTTAGACAGAATTACACAGGGTCAGTTTAGCAAAAGTCCCCTACCTTTGCTGATCAGATTCCTCATCCCCCTGGTAATAAGAGGGTAGTAAGCTCTGATGTCTTATTACCTTGCTCTGTCTTCAGCAAGAACCCTCCTAAGCCAGTTTAGCCAGAACCAACCCCCCCGCTTAACCCTGTTATTTCCTCGTGCTACTTTTCCACCCACTGACTCCCCTCCCTATCCCAATGCTTGGCTACACATCCCTCCTTTCCTCACTGTATTTGGAACGGAGCCCCAAACTCTACCGAGGTCTCTCTTTCCCAACTGCAATAGTTCCCGAACGAAATTTGCCTTTACCACTTTAACTTCTGTCTGGCTCTGGTTTTCTCTGATACACAGATGCCACAGAAGGAAGGTCCACATGGAAAAGACTTATTTGTTCATTCAAAAACAACCCAGTAGATGGTACCTGCTCTGGAAAGCAGCGGATCCGAGTGGTTCTGAGTCAGAGAGAGTAACAAATACCATCTGGACGCAGAACATCTTTGGGCCCACTGTCAAGTCTGTCCTCTCCTCCCCAGACACCCACATCTACTCACTGGCAAGGTCTGACCGGTTTCCTGGCTTCAGTCTCCCCATCTGTATACTGGCCTATTAGCAGCAGCCCTGCAGGCAGGTGTGAGGATGGAGGCAGGCAAGGAGCATGCGTGTTGGGCACGTGGTTGGTACCCTTGCTCAGGGGACACCAGCGGTGGGGCCTGTAGTAGTCATCGGCAAAATTAGGCATGAGAGAAGAAGGAACGAAAAGAGGGAAGCACGTATAGCATTTGAATCAAAGAAGGTTTCTGGGGCGCCTAGAGTTTGACACGATCCCTAAACTCAAGAATCAATACAAGTAATTAGAACAAGGGGGTACAGAGAGATCAGGGTTGCGAGGGCACCTCAGCAGGAGAAATTCTTTCCAGCTAGGGGGATAACGGGGCATCAAAGAATGAGGTGATGTCTGGGATTGGGCCACAATGAGAATTTATACCTGGAGAGAGTCACAAAAGGGGGCACAGCTCGCACACACGAAGACCCACTGACATGCCACGTTTCAGAGCTAACACCGGCCGGCATCCTTTACCCACAAACCTCGAATCCACAATGTCCTGAAAACCAGAATGGTGATCTGATGTATGAGTGTGTATAATTTTCTAAGCATTCCCGTCTGTGTGAATGATGGTGCTTTGTGGTAGAAGAGTCGAGAGTCTGGTGATAGTTTATTGCCCCAGGACCCACAGAAGAGGTTATGTATTGTAAGCTGTATGTACCACACTGCCTTTCCAAAATTTAACAATTTTTTAAAAGATTTTATTTATTTGAGAGAGTGAGAGAGAGAGAGCACAAACCGGGGTTGGGGGGAGGGTGGTAGGCAGAGGGAGAGGGAGAGGGAGAAGCAGACTCCTCACTGAGCAGAGAGCGCAACGTGGGGCTCAATCCCAGGACCTGGAGGTCATGACCTGAGCCGAAGGCAGATGCTTAACTGACTGAGCCACCCAGGTGCCCCTAAAATTTAGTAATTCTAACACTTTTAAATTTCAAAACATGTCTGGGTTTGAGTAAGAGATGAAACTATGTTAATAACACCTAATATTTATTAAGTACTTATTGTATCCAGGTATTTCTGTGAGCACTTAACCAAGTTAATCCTCCTGGCGTGGACAGGTGCTATTATACTGTTATCATTATCATTACTATTATTGTTAATCTTCTTTGCACAGATGAGATAACAGATGCAGAGGTAACCTATGCAAAAGGAGGATCCTAACTTGCCCAGACTCACACAGCTGGTACTTCAAAGCCAGGATGCAAAGTAACAAAGCTTAGCCTCCAAACCTGCATTCTTCAGTGTTATAATCAACCCACATGGATAGGCTACAATGAAGTAAGACCAAGTATGGTCTTCCTTCATTACCCTCATTCCCCATACCTGCCCCTCCCAAGAAGAGCTATCCTTCCTGCTAAGGGCCTGCTCTAGTCAACAAAATGCTATTAGAGGTGACAGGTGCAGAGACTTTAAATTTGCTTTTTTGGGGGTTTGGCTGGCCTCTCATACTCTTATGATTTATTATGGAAAAAGCACGATCCACGTAGCTGCACAAATCTCAGTAGGCCAGACCTGAACCTGATTCAGAGGCTGAAGCAGAACTGCCTAAGACTCATGAAGGAGAAAACAAAGCTTGCTGTTGTAAGCCACTGGGCTTTGGGGCTGTTTGTTACACAGCATTATCATAACACTAGCTGGCTCGTTTGAATTGCTGAGATGAGGTTTTAAAGTTGATGTTAGCCATATGGGGAGGTATCCTAAAAACAATGTTAAAGATTTTTAATTTCCCCCTGAGAATAATGGAGAGTCTTCAAATGATTCCACGCAAAGGCATGAAAGAATACGACTTCTATTTTCTACATTGCAATCACTGTCATTTTTTTCCAAAACAAAAACTGGGTCACCACCTCCACCCCATTACCACACATACACTTAACATTCATCAATGGCTTTCCTTTGTTCTTAGGATAAAACCCCAAATCCTAATATCTTCCAAATTCCTCTGCCTGGACCCCGAAGTCTCCTTGGTTACATACTGTATAGTACGTCCCCTTACACTGGGCTTCCAACCACACTGGCCTTCTATCGGTTCCTTGAATGTGCACTACTCCCTTTTTTGGCCCCAGGACCTTTGCACCTGCTTCTCCTGCTGTTGGAAATGCTCATTCACTAACTTTGCCTACTGACTCTCAGTTTCATAGTCACTTGCTTCTAAAAGCCTTTCCAGAGCTTTTTGGTGATTGCTTCTGTGCTCTGTGTCCTGAGAACCATGCATACCTCTTTCATTTCATTTGCATAGTTGTAATTTCACATTTCTGCATGAAATGTTATTACTGTCTCTCTCTGCTACTAAATTGTCTACTTCCTGAAGGCAACTACAGGGTCTTTAATTCCACCTGCCCTTTTCTTTGTATTACCAGCATTAGCACAGTCTCTGATATAAGCTTGATGCTCATTAAAACTGGTTGAATGAAAAAATGCTCTAGGATAATAGCCTAGATAGCAATGAGGACAAAGGATTATTTTGGTTGCTGAAAGCACACAAGAACAGAACTAATCCTTCTCCTTTACATCAGCCCTTTCAACTCCCACTTGCTTTCCCTGAGACTTTGCCAAGACAGATCTCTCATGAAGCACCAGTGCGGTGGGAATGCATTATCAATCTGTTATTACCAACCAGGAAATATGACCTCAACCCAGGACAATATGGCCCATCTACATGGCAGGTGTTCATCCTGTGTCTCTCCCTATCTGCACTGTAATTTTACAATTCCAGAAGCCTCCCTTAATTGGAGGAGGATGAAACATCTGGACATTGCAAGCCCTCTCGACAGGTTGTCTATATCATCACCTTCCAAATCGATGCACGAGAAATGAGAGTTTCTTGAACAGCAGAACAGTGGCTGGCAGCGGAACATGCTGGTGACGTCTCTCCATGGTATTAAGCAAAGACTGCCTGGATTTCCTTTGGAAGTCACTGGGGACCCGCAGTCTGGCAATAAAAAAGGCCGTGTGTAGGACCAAATGATGACTTCATTTTGAATGCATCTGTGCTGGGATAAAGGACATCTTTTATTCACGCATTTGGGAAATTAATAAGTGAACTCAGCAAACACTTTGTCAGATACAGGCTCTAAGACAGAAGTCTGTATCTGAATAAAGGAGAGATGAGGGGTAGGTAGGTCAGTGTGAACACAAAGGAAACGTGGGGAGACCAGGCACTGGGAAACTGGCAGGAGGCAAGAGGAGTCCTGGAAACTACGCTCGAAATTCACCAGGATTCAAAAATCAGCCACGATGACACCAAAGACAAAATCAATTGGACAGATCAGAAAAATCAAGTCGATGATCCCCCAAATTGGGGAGGACAGGGTAAGAGTAGAAATCGGCCTGTCTGGAAGGCACTCTGGCATGATCTTCAAAACACTGAGGCACTTCTATACTGTAATATGCAATTCCTCTCAGAATATTCCTAGAGAAACACTCATCCAAGCGCAGAGGAAGGCATATGATGAGAAGCACACTGCAAGATGTTCACGGCTAAACTGGGAACAGCCCAGCCACTCCATATTGGAGGAAGAAGTAGACCAACTCCATACAGTCATCTAGGGGATACCAGGCGACAATGAGAAATGCATCAACATGAACACAGTCCCAAGACACTGCATTGAGAGAGGACCAGGATAGCAAGCTATCACAGGACATAGCATGTTATCATTTTCTTAAATGCACCTATTCAAAATAAGGATACTGCCTAGTGTGCCCTTTCTGCTGCCGTGTACATAATTGTGCAGTGGGAGGTCCCATAGGTTACACCTGTGAACTGTGAACAGCAGTCACCTTTGGGGATGGGGCGGGAGATGGGGCAGGAGATGGACCTGGGGATGGGGGCTGGTGGAGATTTTAGCCTTGTCTATAGTATCTGTTCATTTCATGAGAGACAACATGGTCAAATTTTACTAGTGAAAGTAAACATTTATTTATTTATTTGAAGATTTTATGTATTTGAAAGAGTGAGAGAGAGAGAGAAAGCACGAGTGGGGGAAGGAGCAGAGGGAGAAGCAGACTCCCCACTGAGCAGGGGCCGGATGTTTGGCTCCACCCACCCAAGGACCCTGGGATCATGACCTGAGCTGAAGGCAGATGCTCAACAGACTAAGCCACCCAGGTGCCATTTTTTAGGAGACTTTATTATTTGAGACAGAAAGAGTGAGAGAGAGAGAAAGAGAATGAGTGGGGGGGCGGGGGGGGGGAGTAAGCACACACAAAAAACACCAACTTGTTCAAAAGCATGAACAAGTAACAAGAAATCCAAGGAACGGAACGGAGTGAATTTGTATTTGAAATTGCGGCCAGGAGAAAGGGAGAGGGTCTCAGAATGAGACCACGGTTTCCTGGTGCCCAGATACGGTTCTGAGGGCTTTTATAGAGGCTGCTCTCTCCACGGACATTCTCAGCCCCACGCTCCCTCTGGGTATCAAGGAACTTCTGACAAATGTGGAAAAACAAGGCTGTTCCAGCAGGGAACAGCTCACTCAGAGGTGGGCGTATGGAGAAAGGAAAGGACGAGAAGTGGGGATATCACCAAGTCTCTCAGTTAAATGAAAGGTTTCCTGGGTACCACTGCTGACATGCGGCTTACTTAACGTTTTAACAAATCATCTGAAATGGATTTATGGTTAAATATCTCAATGTACAAAGTACGCTTAAACTTGGGGGGGGGGCGCATGGAGGAAAATGGCAAGCAGATATGGATAAACTAACCATAGAGCAGGAACGACCCACAGGTCTGCCCCAGTCTCAAAACCCTTACATCTCCCCCAACTGTCCTGCGGATTAAATAAGATTACTCTTATAATCTTATATATGCCCACAAAAAAAGTGCAAAATGGTACACAAATGTTACTTGTTACCATGACTATGTCACTGTTGGTTTCGCATTGGTATTTGGTAACAATCAAAAACGGGGTCCGTGAAGGAGTCTGGAGTTCCGCTCAGCCACCCGCTTTGACTGTGACTGTTTGACAAGAATGATTTTGCTTTTACAAGGAGCCTCAGCTTTGTCTAACAGAAGTACTATATCCGAATTCAAAAGCTGAGGAAGTAGAACAGAAATAAAGCCACCCATCATCTCAACAGACCCACAGTGTCACACAGCACTTCCTATGTGAATAAGTGAATGAGAGAATGAATGAATTTGATGTATTTAATCCATCCCTCCAGATCCCTTGGTGGGGGGGGGGGGGTCTCTCTGTACAAAGGTTTCCATTCTCCAGCCTGCCCCTAATGCCTAAGAATGTCCCAGTGCTGAGAATATGGTTGATGGCTGGTGGCTGGCAGAGGCTCTGTTTTCCAGCTTTATTATTAGTGTTATGGTTATGGTTATTGTTACCACTTTGTGTTGATAAAGTGGATTGTTTTCTGAACTGCTCTGTTTATTTACTTAATTTCTAAGATAAAGAAAACACTCTCCAGGTTTCTACAGAGTTTAAAGACGAGACAGGATAGAAATCACACATCACAGTAAATTTTTTAATAGAAATTAAAGGCTCCACAGAAAGAATTCTATGGAGGCACAGATTATTTCAAAGAGTAAGTCAGCCTGGGATGATGAAAAGCTCTTTCAACGCTCTTTGAGGACAGTTCTGGAATGGCACAGGACCCTTCTCCCTGAGGCTGTCAAGAGGAGACAAATATAGTAAGACAGGTAATTATAACCCTTGGAGACGAACTGCCCAACAACCATTCAGAACGCGTTCATTTGCTGGTGATTTACTTCGTTCTGGAATTCTTTCACTGGCCAGATTTTTCAGGATCCACTTTTTTATACTGTTCCTTTTCTATCATTTACTATTCATTCTCTATCACAACCCCCGTTTCTCCTCCACTAGTCCCCAAGTTTGGGGCCCCAGGACCTATACTACTACTGAATTCCAAAGCCCATCCAATGGGACAGCCCCCATTATCTAAAACTTGCTGACAAATAATTCTGGGACCAAGGGACGCAGGAGGAGTCTCTTTGTTCCCTGAATTCTCTCACCCTCCACACTCAAGAGGCTAACTACATCTGACGGATCAAGCGCTCATTCATGTGTGGATTCGTTCTGTAGGTATTGATAGAGCACCTGTCATGCGTCATGCCCAGTTACAGCTCTGAGGGTCAAGGACAGAACAAAGACCCTCCCCTTGCCGAATTCCATCCTGATGCTGGCAGGTGGGTAAGGAAGAAGTGAGCAAGTAAACAACACGAGTTTGGCTACGCTACAAAGGACACAAAACAGGGTATTGGGTTAAAAGTAACTGGGGGGAGGGAGGGAGGGAAACTAGTTTGGTCTAAACGGTCAAGGAGGGGCGCCTGGGTGGTTCAGTGGGTTGGGCCTCTGCCTTCGGCTCAGGTCGTGATCCTGGGGTCCTGGGATCGAGCCCCGCATCGGGCTCTCTGCTCAGCAGGGAGCCTGCTTCCCCCTTTCTCTCTGCCTGCCTCTCTGCCTACTTGTGATCTCTCTGTCAAATAAATTAAAAAATGAAATCTTTTAAAAATTTTTTAAAAAATAACTGGTCAAGGAGATATTAACATTAATATCTCAGTTCAGATCTACATGGGAAAGAGCCAGTCAGGTGTTAAGACCAAATTAATGTGTCCTAGGAAGAATGACAGAACACAGGCCCCAGAGCAGAAAGGAAGTAGATGTGTTCAAAGAACAGAAAGCTACTGGTTGGCTTTTCTGGCTGGAGCTCAGAGAGCCAGGGGGAAGGTGGTAAGAGGATAATGTGAAGAAGGCCAGAAAGCAGAACACTTGGGCAGAGAAGGACTGAGTAAGGAGCTCACTGAAGTGCCAAGCTTCTGCCATGATACGCATCTTCATCCATCTGGTCAACCCACTTCATGCTCCATTCTCCCCACATCACTGGCGGTTCCTCCTAAACCCCTATTCATACCGTTTGTATCATTCTTATAAATCTCTTTACCAGAGCTTGGCTCTGCTCTCCATGCCCCTGAGCAAATCCTGCAGACTTGCCTAAAAAGGGAGCTGTCTCTTGGTCCAAGAAACAGGGGGACCTGACTCCAACATTCTAGTTCATTCTGTAATCCCAGCACATACCAGGCCTTCTAAACCATGTCTGATTCTGCTTTGCCTTTTGGACTTAATATCTTGGGCGTTTTGGAGAAGTAAGGATACCCTAAGCCCATATTCTACCCTAAGTGGGGTTCCACTTGGTCCCGTGTCCTCCCTCCTCCCCATGGGCCCTGCGTCTGATCCTCATAGGCTCTGTCCTGACCGTGGTCTCGTCAAGGCTTGATTGCACATCACAGTGGCCCTAAACAGTACTGTTAAGCTTAATCATCAGACTAATTCACCAGACTTAGCTCCAACTAATTCTTGGCGGTTTCAAAGAATCAAATCTGGAGATTTGTCACAATTGAGGACATTTGAAAATTATGTTCAGGCTCTGATGGCAATTTCCAAAGAGCAATTCCCAGAATAGCTGGGCCACTGCCACGTAATTGGAATAGAGCTATGACCTCCTCAGGGGTCTGCTTGGAAGAAGGACCACATCCATATGAGCACATAAATCACCAAGGTATTTGTTAATCATCAGGCCTCATTCCCTACCTACCACCCACATGTTTCGTGGTCATAACTCCTGCAGCACTTTGGGGTCCAAATTCTTATCTGAAAAATCAGGCACCAGACTGGCAGAGCCACGAGAGCGAAACTGAAAAGCCACATTACTGATCTGCATATTGGGCAACAGCTCCGTGCATGGCATGGTTTCAGACCCTTTGTCACATTGGCTGCCCTATTTTCGCCTCTGGTTTCCAACAAGCATTCTTTAAATGGTACTGAGGACTGTATTCTCTCCTCCTCGTGCAGTCTGAGCAGAGCAACAAGGCAGGTATGGTTGACCTTCTCTCCAGAGGAGACCAACCATGGTGCCCAGGCCAAGTCCAGCTCCCACACATGGCTATCTTGTTCAATAGAAGTGTTTACTCTTTTTTTTTTTAAAGATTTTATTTATTTATTGGACAGAGAGAGAGATCACAAGTAGGCAGAGAGGCAGGCAGAGAGAGAGGGAGAAGCAGGCTCCGTGCTGAGCAGAGCCCAATGTGGGGCTCGATCCCAAGACTCTGAGATCATGACCCGAACCGAAGGCAGAGGCTTAACCCACTGAGCCACCCAGGTGCCCCAGAAGTGTTTACTTTTAAAAAGTGCTGTCAACCAGGGTCCCTGCTCAGCGGGGAGCCTGCTTTCCCCCTCTATCTGCCTGCCTCTCTGCCTACTTGTGATCCCTCTCTCTGTCAAATGAATAAATATTTTTTTTTAAAAAGTGCTGTCAACATTAAAGAATTGGAAGGGAACCCATAAACTCAAGGTTTCAAAACTTCCCCAACAAGACTGTAAGACCTGGCCACATTGGGTCCACTTTGCCTGGATGGCAACTCAAACATCCGATGTGCTGTGGCCCCTATCCCCTTCAGGTCAGGGTATGAGCTCCCACTGGCCACTGTTCCCACCTGGCCAATGAAGTGTGTGTGCTGCTCCTCTCTGAGAACGGGTTTCACCAGGCAAGCAGTTAACAGCGGCAAATGTATCTGATTTGGAGTCAGAAGGAACAATCTGACCCATTCAGCCAAAAAAATCATCATTGATCACTCACGGCATGAAATACCACACTAGACTCTAAGGAGACAGTTGTGAGCAAGACGACACAGAAGCTGCCCTTGGACAACTTCTAGTTTAGCAGGGAAGAAAGACTATAAACAAATCACCACCTGCTTTCCTTACTCACACAAAGAAGTGTTTCTGAGGGAAAACAGAAAGCACCATTAAAACAAACAGAAGAAAAATCTGCCTTATCCAGATCAGAGAAGCCTTATCTGATGCAGTGACATTTATTTTTTTATTATTGTTTGTTTTTTCAGAAAGGGGGATGCAGGGAGCAGAGAGAGAGGGAAAGAGAGAATCTTAAGCAGGTTCCACGCCCAGCATGGAGCCCGACATGGGGCTCGATCTCACGACCCTGAGATCAAGACCTGAGCCCAAATCAAGGCTTAAGTAACTGAGCCACCCAGGCGCCCCTGATGCAGTGACATTTAAAAGGAGACCACCAGGGGCGCCTGGGTGGCTCAGTGGGTTAAGCCTCTGCCTTCGGCTCAGGTCATGATCCCAGGGTCCTGGGATCGAGCCCCACATCGGCTTCTCTGCTCCGCGGAAAGCCTGCTTCCTCCTCTCTCTCTGCCTGCCTCTCTGCCTACTTGTGATCTCTCTCTGTCAAATAAATAAATAAAATCTTTAAAAAAAAAAAAAAAAAAGGAGACCACCAAGGGAGGCCAGCAGGAGGCCTGGGAAAATGGAACAAGAAGGGTGTTCTAGGGTAAGTTAGTACGAGGCACACGGCCTCGAGGCAGGAAGGAGGCTGGCATGTCTTTGGAAGTGAAAGACGGCTTTTTTTTCTTTTCATTTTTAATACTGGAGATAAGACCTTGGGAGGATTTTATTACCGCCTCTTTCTTAAGAACAGGTACTCACTCCGTATCACAGCAGTGATCTTTCCAATATAGTCAGTGTTGTTGAGCAACAAGATAGGTGTGGGCACCCCTGCCTGTTTTCATACACAAATGCCTGAATCCCTGGCAGAAGATGCACGTTTTTTAATTTTTCCTAAAAAGACAATGAAATATATGTAAATCCTAAGTCCCCAAGCTCATCAGCCTGTGACTACAAAATGAGATGATGCTCTTCTTTCATACCCAAATTATTATGGCTCCAGGCCCTCCAACTGTCTCCCAGCTGTTTCCGAGACTTTCCCTGGGCCTCCCGTGTGTCCAGAATTAGGCTTTTAGTTTGTTTGCTCTGAGTTTCTTGTCTTGCTGGGCCCAGCTGTCCTCACTGGTGCCTACTGTCAATGCTTCCTTGGCTGTGGGAAGAGGGTATGGTTATTTGGGTCCAAGGGGACGGGCCTGGTAAGTCGCCACACTTGGTAGTAGAATCAGAACTCAGAAGCATTCCTAAAGCGGGAACCCCTAGCCTGTACACCCCCCTCCACCGAATGCTGGCTGCCCCAGAAAGTCCATGCTGCTGTGACGTTTGAGGCTCCCAGCTCTTCTCGCCCCTCCTGCCTCCTTGTGACCAGTGGACCCCTGGATGACGCGGAGCGGGGATTCTTCCCCAGGTAATCCTGAGCTAACTGCTGAATCTCTCTGTTCTGACTTGTGTTTTCGTAAGACGGATACACTCACCAACTTCCCTGTGTCACTGGGAGGACAGAACAAGGAAATAAATGCAGAAGCAATGTGTATGCTCTGAACAGTATCCACAGAAGCCGTGCACAGGGGATCAGGGCTCTGCATATGTAATTACCATCTCAGTGATGACCAGACAACATGGGACAGTGTAGGTTAGAGGGTCCTCGAGGCTCGTCATAATCCAGCCTCTAGCCCCCTCTCCAGCTACGTCACCCACCAGCGTCTTCTGGGCACCCAGTGACACACCCCAGTTGGATCTCATGAGCACACAGCATTTCCTTGTGCCTCTGTGTTCCACCTATGCTGGTCCTCCACCTGGAATGTCTGTTCTCTCCTACGACCACCAGGGTAGATAAAATCACACAGGATTCCCATTATTTGAGATGGATAGAAAATTCCACCCGAAGCGAGAAAAGAAAAATGGAAGTGAATTGCCAGGTGTATGTAACCATGCAGTCCGTGGGCGATACTTCAAGCATGGTTTCGTCTAGAGTTCAAATGGTAGTAGGGTAGGGCAGAATTTGTCTTTGTTTCCTTGATAATTATTCCATTCTTACCTCCTCCAAACCCATCACCCGACTATAACCAGTTCCTACATCTCCTGCTGGCAACCATCTGCACAGGTGTTCAATGGTCCAAAAACCCACAGGATAGTTCCAGAAAGGCATTTCCTTCTCCCTGACTGGTCCAGCTTGGGTACCAGAAGACAGAATGCTCCGTCTGCACCAGCCATGCACTCCACCCTGAGGTCCATGAGCAGAGTCAACATCATGCAAAACACAAAGACTGAGAGATGCCCTCAGCCTCGTAAAGCCAACTGCCCAACTGCCAGTGGCAAGAAGCATAAGTACCCACTCTTGGTACCCCTGTGACCATACCCTCCTATCTTCACAGTTTGAAAAACTCCTGTTCTTCCTTCAAAACCTCGTTTTCTTAAAAAGTCTTCATCACAAGAAAAACAAGAATTGTTGTAACTAGGTGTCGGGAGGAGTATTAACCAGACTTATCGTAGTAGGTATCTGGCAATGTCTGCAAAATTGAAATCATGCTATATACCTAAAACTCACATATACGTCCATCATACCTTAACTGATGAATCATTGAACATTATATCAAAAACCAATGACGTACCATACCTTAGCTAATTGAATTTAAGTATAAATTAATCAATAAATCAAAACAAAACATTCAGGCAGGCTGGAAAAATGAATAAACAGACCTCATTTTGCTTTCTATGTGAGATTATGTAATATTAGAAAAGCAAACATGGTATATTCTGGATTCCAGAGTACTCTATAGAAATCTCCTCTGTAAGATGGTATCCCACTGAACTATCACGTATCTGGACTGCTTGCTGGGAAAGCCTCAAGAGAAGGGTCCCAAGCCTGTTTCCCTCCATGTCCCTCTTGTTTCCCTCCATGTAGCATGTCTGGTGGTACAGAGAAAATGTTTAGGAAGAAGTGATGAATGGATGACTATGTATTTTAGTCCTCAGCTTTTATATTATCTTTATCAAATTGCTGGCTATATTCATTTTGTGGTCAAACAAATCCTCCCAGATCTTATTCCCACGTGTACACATTCCAAGTTGGTTTTTCTTCTTATTTGATGAAAATGCAATTCCCATGTTAAACCTGAACAGAAGACTTTGCTTAAGCCTCTACTGAATTTCAGCTTACTAAGTCTCTCAAACTCTCCCACTTGATCGTATAGTCCTGAGTCCTGATTTCATGGTGCCTCCTCATAACGATCATACTCAGCTTTGCACCATCTGCAAATCTCATCAGTACGCCTTCTTGGTCCTTGTCAAATCACTGACCTTGATTAAGATATCTGGTAGGACAGAACTGAACACAGAGGACCAACGGTGACCCACGGATCATTAATAGGAGTCTCTCACCAGGTGCAAAAAGAAAGATCCATCACATTCCAGGATTCTACCACTGGAAACCCACAAAATGGTGTCTTCATCAAGTAAACACAGCACCAGCTTATTAATAGGGTGTATCATGGAGATGCTCCATTAGTTATTCAGAAGTCAAGAGTTCTGGTGTCCCAATGACCTTGGTTTAACTTGAGTTGACATTTTTAATGTGAGAGATTTTACATAAAGGCCTAAATTTCTGGCTTTTAAAAAGTCCCCGAATCTGGCAATATGGAGCCCACATTACCAAGCTGCAGCCACCAGCTGAAGCTCAGTATTGAGGAAAGAGGTCTTCTAGTTGACCACATTCCACATCCAGCCTCTTCATTTCAGTGCCTGGCCCACATCAGCACTGGGAATTCATAAGCCCTGCTCTTTGGTGATTTTTCAAGACAGACCACAAGGGGGTCATCTGGGTGGCTCAGTCAGTTAAGGGTCCAACTCTTGGTTTTGGCTCAGGTTATGATCTCAGGGTCATGGGATTGAGCCCTGTGTCGGGTTCCGTGTTCAGCAAGGAACCCTCTACCCCTCCCCCAACTCACGTGAGCATATGTGTACCTTCTCTAAAATAAACAAATCTTTAAAAAGGAAGGAAGGAAGGAAGGAAGGAAAGAAAGAAGAGAAAGACCACCATGACAAGATTCTCAGGCACATACCGCAATCATGGCTCAGGAAGCGAAGCTAACAGCCTCCACCTAAACATTCCCAGAATCGAGGAGCCCACAGCACCAAGAGCCAACTCTACCTTTTCTAACAGCTAATCATTAATGCTATTTCTCATGAGAATGTGAAATGGGCCTCTCAACCCCCTTATTTTCCCATTGGATGGGAATCTGTTCTCTGGGACCATGCTGGACCTCACAGTCCTTCTCTCATGGCTGCATCTGTATTTCAAAGGCTCTGCCTCCTATCTCCCCTGGGGTGAGACTGAGTCTTTGTATGCCCTCCAGGATGAGAGTGTGTCTTTATCTTCCCATGTAAATAACTTCAGGTCCTTCCACCATTGTAATGGGTAACGGTTTCTAGACCCTGCCTATCAGCTTGGTCACCCCCCCTTAACTCATGAATAATCTTTGTCAGTGTTCAGAGGGTGGAATGGCATCAAGAGTCAATCAGGAACAGACACTTAGAAAGAAATCAAAAAGAGCTCTACCCAAGAGGGAACACTATCCTGCCAAGAATGATCAAGGAAACTCAAGGCAGCGAAGACCTCAGTAATCATCTGGCCTTTTTGAAGGTAAGAGCAAATGTATCCCAGGCACTGGTGAAACCAGGTCTGACTCACCGTCCTTGGGGCGGGCAGAAGAAACAATAGATAGAATCCCACAGCAAATGACCTTGAGGCAAGTGCCAGAGAGTTCATAAAACAGGGCCAACCTCCACCATGACATCTCGGATTTGCTTTCTGCCCCAAGAAACAGCGGCCATATGGAATCTCCAACTGTGCTTAACTTGACTTCAAAAGCAAGTGAAGGTGGAAAACCAATGCAAGACCAGTGTTTGGGATGGCGCTTCACCTGGGAAGCAATTACAGCGAGGAAGAGTGCTGGAGAATTAGGGAAACTAACCTTTTCTAATCTGCTGTCTAACAGAAACGTCTCGGCAGCCAATCGATAATGGCTGTGGCAGAGGGGCACAGGAAAAGTCTCCCTTTGCTTTCACAGAAGTAATTAAAGCCAGTTTAATGAGATTGCCCGAGAGCTGGGTGTCTGAGTGCAGGAGGTAGACAGCAACGTGGAGTGAGAACAGGCCACTGGCTGTGAATGACCCAGAGCCTTTCTGGCAAAGTGTGGGAGATGAGGGATGCTGCAAACAGACACCTGAATCCACAGAAAGGCTGTGATGGCCCACTGTGGTTAAGGGGCGAGGGAAGGAGAGATGGGAAAAGATCCGTGTTGTGCGCCATCCGCACGCAGTCTGTTTCCATCTTCAGAGAAAATGCAGCTCTTGGATCCCATGGCTGTCTACGGAACAGTGGGAGGAGCCTAGAGTTTTTTTAGACCCAGTTCTGCCTCCTAGAAACTGTTCTATCTGGAACAAGTCCCTTCCCCTTCTTACACAGCCATGAAATTGAAAATGGGATAATAACATTATGAACCCTGGAGGGGTGAGTGTGATCGTGCATTTAACGGGTCAAGCACGTGCCTGGCTCCTGGTGGGCACGTGGGCCATCAGATACTGTAACCAGCCACTGTTGCCCCTCAGAGTCTCAGGGTCCTCATCCAGGTAAGGGATTAAGAGCATCCCATAGGAGGACCTGATGTGCAGAGAATGGAGGTCTGAACTGCCACACCCAAGAGGGCAGAGAAACAAAAATGGCAGACAAACAAACAAAGAAACCCCTGCAGATAGGACATTAGCAAAGCATGCACAGGTGGAAAACCGCTTGCCAGAACACATACCCTGCCCTTTGCGGAGATGGGGCCGGCGAGGTGGGATTAGGGGAATGAACTTTCAGTACGGGGATACCTTGTTTTCCATACTGCGCCGCCCTCGCTACGAACATTTCTACAGACTGAAGGTCTGTGGCCACCCTGGATCAAGCACATCCCTCAGTGCCATTTTTCCAAGAGCACCTGCTCACCTCAGTTCTCTGTGTCCCATTTCAGTAATTCTCCCAGGACTTCAAACTTCTTTGTCATGATTCTACTCGCTGGGGTGATCTGTGATCCATGATCACAACTCACCAGGAGCTCCAATGATGGTTATGACTTTTTTTTGGCATGAAATCTTTTTTTCTCATTAAGGTATGTATGTTATTTTTTATTTTTTACACATAATGCTATGGTATACTTCCTAAGCTACCATACAGTATAAACCTAACATTTATGTGTACTGGGAAGCCAAAGGAATCCTCTGGGTCGCTTTATGGCGATGTTTGCATCGTTGCCGTGGTCTGGAACCGAACTCACGCCATCTCCTAGGTATGCCTGTATAGTGAGTTGTTGCTCCCTTCCTTTCAAAATCCTCTACTACAGGAAAACACAGCCTTTGGGGATGCTTCCAACAGAGTTGTTTCCCCACAACCTACCCGTTGGAAGCAATGAGGCAGCACTCTTGCCATGCTACCTCTAAGAGATGGAAAGCCTTGAAGGGAAAGCTACAGCAGTCAGGGGTGCTGGCAGCCCCCCGACAGAACCATATGGCTTGCTACACGTTGCACATAAATTACCTTTTGGCACCGAGCTAGACAAAAGAACATAGGCTAATTCTGCATCTTCCTAGAGCCTCCCTCCCTGCAACGCTGTTTGCCACCAAACAGAATCTATCTGCATATGCCTGTGCCAAATGCATGCTGGTCAGCCGCCCCATGATTTAAGACCAGCTACTCCTTGTCTCCATACTACATAATGAAGTCAGTCACATTTTATTGCCAAATGGCCCTGGTAATGCCTCCGTAACGGCCCATCGAAGGTGCGTTTGCTTTTGGAAATAAAGAACGAATTTGAATTGCACCAAGATAAACTCGTGACTGGGTCAATACATTGAATGGTTATCGTTGGTGCCCTGCACTTCATCTATTTTTAGGCCTTGTTCCTGCAAGGAAATAAACGTGTATTACCTGACTGGATAAAAGCCCCAGGCCTGGGGGAGAGGAGGAACAGTTGTGAACTGTTTTCTGTGGGGTGGGGGAGCAGAGGAGGCAAGGGTTCCCTGCTGGTAGGAAAAAAAATGCAGCAGGGATGTGGCGGTGGGGGCAAGCAGAAGAAGGAAAAACCACTTGCTCTGGAACCAACTTTGCATTTTAAAAGGCATTTATTTTCACCGGTGACACTCAAACCTCCAAGAGTTTGGAGCAATTAGCCTCATTTTATATAAGGGGAGACTCAGGACCAGTGGTGGAAGGGGGCTTTGACAGACCACATGGATTCTGGATCTTAGATGGGAACCTTGTTTCTGGTTCTCCAGAAACAAGAAAAGTCACACTCCCCTGCCCTTCTGGGAGTGAGGTGTGACACATGACCCATTTTGGATCAGAGAGAATGAGCCAAAGGGAAGGGCACCGCCTCCATCCAAAGCTTCGAGAGCCAGAGTCCAACTCACGACTTTCTCTGAGCTGTGATGAAACCAGGCTCCCAGATGGTGGCTGTCCCAGGAGCCTTGGTCCTTGAGTGAGGAGACAGGGAGGCACACCTCCAGCCGAGCCGTGATGGATGGACACAGAGCAAACATGAGAAATACCGCTTGGCTATCTCCTACCGCTGGGACCTGGGTGCTCTTTGTTACTGAGGCATCACCTAGCCCATCCTGACTCTCAGCCACAATGCCAGGTTTTTTACCTCCTCAGTGAAGCCAGAATGTGAGTTCAGGTCTCCCAAATCCAAGGTCACAGTTTTGCTCTGGCCCTCCTTCTTCCATTAGGAGTTTCCCTTTTTTTTTTTTTTTAAATCTCTATTTTGCAGGAGATTACATTTTGAAGAAGTCACTTGTCTGAAGGCTCAGCGACAGTAAATAGCCTCCTGATGTCTACCTTAGTATCAGAGATCGCCTGAGCTTCCTTTCCTTCCCCTTCCTGCTCCTTGCCCTGCAGGAAATCACACCGTCTAGTGAGGAGTAGTACCAGCTGTGAAGGCGGCCTGCCTGGGTCCAAAGGTGACCTGGAGTGAACATCTTACACCATTCCTCATCAGGAGAAGGTGACGTCACTAGTAATGGCGCCTTCCTCCTGGGATGCTGGTGACACATGCAAACGTGCTCAACACAGCTTGTGGCACACAGTAAGCACACGGTGCTTGCTCACCATCGTGACCCCCCTTTCATTCAACGCTGCCTTAGTACCACAGAATATACAGCCTTCCTCACGCACTGCAACCACGAGCTCCCTTCTCCCACGGCGTCCACCCACCTGCACTGCTGAGATGCCGCAAGTCTGCCCTGAACCTCAACAAAAGCAGGCAGGGGGCCCCACTTGCAAGAAGCACCCTGGGGTAACCCAGGCACATGACTTCAGACTTTATCCTCTGTTGCTCGCTCGCCCTCACAAACTATTGTCGTCTGTCTTAACAACTGTTAGCATCATTTCTACATCTCAAAGAACTTTCTTTCCTTTTTCCTCCATTTCTATCACGTATTTACTGGCAACCTGCCACTGTCAGGCCCAGTGCTCGGTAGCCAAAAAGGAAACAGTGATTCAGACACAGAGCGGCAAAAGGAGGAAGACCCACAGGAGAAAAAATCTGAAACACTCTGACCAGCATCTGTGAGAGGGGAAGTATAGGGTGCCATGGGGGCGTATGACTCTATTTGGGAAACATTTATTGAGTACCTAGGCTGTGCCTGATGTTTTGCTCAACACTGGAAACAATGGCAGAAAGGCTAGGCACTTCACATCCTCACATCTGCACCAGCATCTGTTCTCCCTATTTACGCCCAGTCTACACAGCTTCGGCATGGCTGACTCTGCTCTGTGAATCCGAGGATGGCCTGGGTAATCAAAGCTCACCCAATGGGAGTCTGGCGCCCACCACTGATTTGGGAGCAGTCATGCAGTCCAAGTTGTCCACTGAAGATTAGAGTCTGGCCATCTAGACACTTGCTGGAGCCACTGCAAAAGAGGTATGTCATTTTGCTGGGATTCCTATAACAGTAAGATATACACCCAGAATAACCCATGGATCTTTAGGAAGGACCAGGCTGAGGATGAAATCAGCAGATAGGAAAAGAGAGAGGAGAGATGAAGAAAAAAGATTTCTATTAACATCTTCTCAGCTACTCATACTGAATGAAACTGGATCTAGCTGTACCTGAAGACATCATACCTTGAACTTTTCTAGTTAACACTGAATACTTTTTTGCCTAAGCCAGTCTGACTGGGTTTGTCACTTGCAAACCAAAGAATACTAAGGCACAGGAGGAGGACATAGGAAGTTCGTGAAGAGAGAAAAGTATTTCCCAGACTAGAACTTAGCCACTCCTATAGCAGGTCTGGAAACCAAATTTCACTTTGTAGCATGTAGCAAGAGGACCAGGAAGAGACAGAGCTGGCCTGGCAAGGTCTGTGGGAAGTAAAAACCCTTCCCCCTGCCCCAGGCCCCATCCAGAAACACTGACACTCTTGAGGTACGGCTGCTGCCACCTGGCTTTGCACATGTTGCCAAAGAGAGGCATACTCTTGGCCCCTTCTTTGCCTGAGGCGGTTTCTTTCCCCCACTTCCCTGGTACCAACCTTCTAGGTAGTCCCCTTGGCCAAGCCACTGAGATTTCAGTCCTGAAAACAGATCTCCCCAGTCCTTCCCTGCAATTAGCCCAAGTTGCCTGGGACATGTGGCCTCAAAGAAAGCCAAGGCATGATGGTTCAAGGGCACTCCTGACTGTCTTTGGTCTTCATGTGGGCAAGGGATCCAGGCAGGGGGCCACCACCGTGGAGGGCTGCAATTTGAGATTAAAAGGCAGGAACCCTGGAGTAGAGTCTTGGCTCCTTAGGTGTGCCCTTGAAGATGACCTTTAACCTTCCTGAGACTGCTTCCTCACCTGTCATCTGCCAAACAGGGCTGTTTTCAGCATCTCTCGCTCTTCTAGTCCATTCACACTTCTCTCCTTTCACTGCTCCTGAGTTTTACTTTGCTCAGACACAACACAAAACCTCCCACCATGCCCACCTCCACTGTGGCATCCCCTTTGCACTTGACCTCCTGAGGTCTTCAGCCTTTGAGGCTCCAGGCAGAACAGGCTTGGATTGGACTGAGTCTGGAAACTCAGGGACACTTGTGCCCCAGGGTGGGAATGTTACAGGAGAGGGTCTGGGGAAGAGCACTCAGGCCCCGGAATACTGGGCCAAGAACCTCCCAGGAAGGAGAAGGAAGAGCAATTCCTGAAGCCAAGTTCGTAAGGAGATCGTCTAGGAGACCACAGAAGTCAGCCCAAGGAGGTCCCATGAATCCTTGGCGCATAGACTGGGGATATGGATGTCATTATTTGAAAATCTCCTATTCAGGATTCTGCATCCACATGATAATGGAGGCTCTTTTTAATTGCTATTTCGTTTGCGATTTTTGCTTTTGTCTGGTGTCAGCCCTGGTATGACTGATCCCTTGCATCTGTAGGACCCCGGTCTCCCAACCCAAAATAGCAAAATAAAGTGTGTGTGGACTTTCTCAAGCTTTGGAATGGGATTCCTTTACTAAGCTGATAAATGTTTCCACAGTGCAAGCAGACATTTGCCGAAAGGCATGTTTTTGCAAGGTGAACCTGCACGTTATTGGTGGTTGGTGGTCAGTGGGCAACAGAACAGAGGATGAAAAGTGGGCTATTGTGCAATTTTTCCAAAGACAGGGTGCTGTGGAGGTAGGTTAAGCTCTGAATCCTGGTGGGGAGAGAGGTCTCCCACTGGCAAAGTGCATAACCATGGCACATGCATAGCAAAGGCCTCAGTGTCCAGGGGAAGCTGTGTTTGAAGGTAGACACCCCACCTGGAGAGCAGGAAACAGCAGGAGAAGCATCCACGGCCCATAGGAACATGGCACGGAAGAGGCAAGTTAAAGGCTCGGGAGCCAAAGCCAGAGGTTGCAAACTGCTGGTCTGTGGACCAAAGCTGTTTGTTCCACATGTTTCTAATGAAGCAGGACAAGGGCTCTGTCTATTCTATTCAGTTCTATCCTCAGCCCCTCCAGCAGGCCTGGCACCCAGTAAGCACCCAACAAACACGGACTCAACTGATGGAAGACTAGCTGGGGGAATCACGTGATTTTCAATCAAGAGCCAATTTCCGGCTTCTTTTTTAAACTCAGAAGAAATAAGAAAACAAGGAGCTGGACCTGAGGAGCAGCTGTTCCCTGAAAACAGGAGCTGTTCTCTCCTTGTTACCACAGTCCCCACCATCCCCTATTGCCTCACACCGGACTCACTTCATTCCTATGCATCACCTGCCAGTGTGGAGGCATTCAAGTCTGTTCACCATGACCTAAGCCCTTGTGAGAATTTTCCAGGTGAAGTCCACTCTGGTCCCTGAGAAGGGTGCAGCCAGAGAATCCGGGTTATCACTCGGATTACTAATATCTAGAAGCACCTTTCCCGAGTGAGCTGGGCCTCACTTCTGCCAGTGTCTATGGGACACAGAAGGTCAAAATGTCACAAACCCAGCCCGCCTTTCACCCTTCCTTTGCTTCTAACATTTCAAAACCGTTTAACATGAATCTGAAAGAATCCAGTACAGTTTTTCTAGTAAGCTCTCAGGCAGGATTTTTTTTCCCCTTAAAATGCTTTACAAATGCTAAGTTTGTTATTATTACCTCATAATCCACTGGGCCATTGCCTGCAAGGAATCAATGAGGAAGGAAAGCCTGCAGTGGTTTAGCTGGTCAGGAAAATCCAATGATTTCACACTAAATTAGTCAAAGACCTTTAAGAGCTCTAGATGGTCCCACCCCTTTCAGAGGGGCCCCCAAAGGAATGTTCTGGGGGGCACTCACTGACCACATCACAAGTTAGAGCCTAAAAGGCACAGATCTATCGTGATCCCAGAAAATTCCTGAAAACTCCTGAGGTAAGAATCTTGTGGACACACTGTCCATGGCTGGGAGGCAGAGCAGTGTTGCGGTTTAGATAATGGACTTCTTGACTAAACAGAACCAAGTTTGAGGCCTGGCTCTGTCACTTACTTTTTGAAAGTTCTTAGCCTCCCTTAGCCTCACTGTCCATCGCTGCAAATACCAAGAATAATAGTGTTTTGGGCAGCTGGGCGGCTTGGTTGGTTAAGCTCAGGTCATGATCCCAGGGTCCTGGGATTAAGCCCCGCATTGGGATCACTGATCAGTGGAGAACCTGCTTCTCCCTCTCTCTCTGTCCTTCCTCTGGTTCATGCTCTCTCTCTCTCTCTCTCACTCTTTCAAACAAATGAAATCTTTTTTTTTTTTTAAATAAACATATGCATTTAGTGGGGTGCCTGGGTGGCTCAGTCAGTTAAGCATCTAACCCTTGGTTTCAGTATACACATAAGCAACAATTACCAGATCATTACACAAGCACACACAAAAGATGTTAGGAGTCTAGAGGACAGAATGACTCTGCCAGGAGGAGTCTAGAATGCACAGAGAAGGCAAAGCTACAGAGGTGGAGAGTGGATTAGTAGTTGCCTGGCTTGAGAGTGGGAATGGGGATCTAACTTCCAAAGAGCATGAAAGATCCTTCTGGAGAGAAGAAAATGTTCTAAACTGGACTGTGCGGATGGTTGCACAACTAGGTAAACTTGCTAAAAATCAATGAGTTGTACACTTAAAACAAGTGAATTTTAAAGACTGTAAATCACCTCTCAATACATATCAAGAATTTAAAATTATTCACAGAAGCAGTATCATTTAAACTAAGCCTCCTGAATGGTCGAACTCACTCGACAAGGTGGAAGGAAGGCCTCCGCAGGGATGGAGGGCACCCCTATAGGAGCAAAGTCAGGGTGGGCAGAAGCTACATAATCAGGAACCAGCTCTGCGGCAGGTGGAAGGAGACATGGGTTAAAGGGCTGGGGGACACGTTCCACTCACTGTGGACAACAGACTCTGGGACAGAAAGCTTCCCTGGGACAGGGACCCAGATGTATTACCCCCACTGAGCGATGCCCTGCCCCTGCTAGGATGCACTGTATCTCCCACACTAATGGTGGGCTTTAGCTTTGCAAAATAAATCCAAGCTCACTGTTAGAAAACAGAAATCCCCTCATAGGACACAAGAGCAGAACAAAGTGTTTGATTTCTCTGAGGTTTTCCCCGTGGAAGCCTCCCCTTCACTGGTACTTAGGGGATTTGTAGCTTCTTTGCGGAAATGGCACGAGAGGTTTCTGTGCTTAATCCTCAGATCCAAAGAGTTTGGGCTGCATTCCATTTATATTTCAAGAGCAGTGTGGTGTCATCCGTGACACTGAGCTTCAGCTCTCCGTGCAGGGAGCAAGTTGGAGAAATCAAGAGCTCAGGAAGCTTTTAAAGATGACAAAGCGAAGGCCAGAGCAGCGCGTTTCTGGCCAGACCATGGTTTCCCTTCTAGCTGTGCCACCTGCCACCCTAGCAGGCAGGGCTGTACTCCCTGACCCACCCTCTGGACCTCCAGTTAGATTCCTGGTCCAAGCTGGACCGTTCAGATGGTTTCCCCAAAGGGTTCAGAACTCAGCCATGGAATGTTCATTATTCCAGGCCGGTCAGTGGACCTGCGTTCGTGTGGAACTGTGAGCCGTGTATATTCTAAAGCACTGACATCTGGTCCAGAAAAAGTGATAGACAGACCTCCCCACACCATCTTTTAAAAAAAACAAAAATTTTATCTGAAAGAGAGAGAGAGAGAAGAGAGAGAGAGAGAGATCAGCAGGGGAGGGGAAGGGAGGGGCAGAGGGAGAAGCAATTTCCTATTGAGCAGGGAGCCTGACGCAGGGCTGGAACCCAGGACCTGGATCATGACCTGAACCAAAAGCAGACCCTTAACCGACGGAGCCACCCAGGCGTCCCTTCCCCTTCCAACCTGATTGCTGTTTGGTTTCTGGCTCTAGTTCCCTGTGAGGCTGGGCTCACTTCGTGATACCCTTGGGATTTAGCAGATGCTCGGTATGCTTCCAGTAAATTCCTGTGTTTTGCTCAAACATGTTGAAAATGGATTCCTTTCCCTTGGCATCACAGTGTCCTCATCGAGTCAGAGAGGGGTTTCCCCAAATCACCATGCAAGACTGACACCAGAACCCTCCTCTCCTGACAGACCAGGGACCTTCATGTTCATTACCAAAGATGGCGGAGATGAGTTGCTCATCAGTCTGGGCACTTCGAATTCACACCACAGTTTCCAGAAGCCAGTCAACTTCAAGCCCAACCTGAGAAGGGGAACTGCATTTTCTAAAAGAGGGAAGACTGTAGCTGGAAATCACAAATATAAATACAAACCAAGAGAAGCAGGTGGGGATCATATTCATAAGACTTAACGGCCACTGTAACAATTTTGGTTTTGCTCAAAGGGGATGACAGGAAATGGGGTGAAATACATACAGCACAGAATGGCGCCTAGTACAACATACGTGCTAGTTATTATTAGTCAGTGATCATCAGTATTACCCCAAGGATAATGGAAAGCATTGGGATGATTTGGGGGGCGGTGTGCAACATCACTTTTAGATTTTGAAAGGTCCCCCTGGATGTGGGGGTGCAGAATGGATTGGTCAACAGCCACTGAGCTGAAATAGTACTTACTAGAAGAAAACTCAAGTTGCATGTGTTTAATGTGAGCTGAATTTGAGCCATACAAGTGAATATGTCAAGTAAGCATTTGATGTTGACGTCTGAAGCTTGCAAGAGAAACCTAAAAGAAAACATTTTCAGTCATCATTGTTCCAAAGTTGAAGCCATGGGTAGGCAGGAGATGCCCCAGGAGGGTGGTCCAGGGTCACATTCCCCCGGAAAGCCAATAGGATCTACTTAAGCATAATGGATGCAACTGCCCACCCAGAGCACACTCCCAACGCCTCAAACATCAGCTCAATAAATATTTACTTATTGAACAAGCAGATCAATCCATCAATTCATGAGCGGAACCGAAAAGCTAAAGTTGCAGACCGGATCCTTCTGGGGAGTCAGGGAGAGGGAACAGGAGCCTTCAACCAGTTTTTCTTCCTGATTTCTAAACTCTCTGATGATCATATGTATTTTATAATTTGTGAGAAAGAACATAGGGCTGGAAGCTGCAGGTTTAAAAAAAAAAGAAAGAAAGAAAGAAAGAAAGAAACCACAAGACATTGTCAAAGCCTCCTTCCTAAAGAGATGAATGACACAATTTAGTTACAGAGATCTGCTCATAGACTCTGCTACCCACTGATCTTCCTCTGTGATAGAGACCCTGAGTTCAGGCGGGAGAATTCCCTTGCAGAGCCCCTGGAAGCCCTGAAGAGTCACCACGCCCTGAGCATTCCAGCAGGGACCCTAAGAGAAAGAAAAGACGCAAGTCAGGCTGCTAGCAGGCATTCATATGATAAGATGGCAGGATACAGCCTTGAGGACTTTGAGCCTCTTCCAACTTGGGATCTCCCTCCCAGGCAAAAAGCTCTCAAGGAACCCTGCCACCTCATCAGAGGAAGTTCCAGAAAAGAGAAAACTGAATCTGAAGAGTCGTTCTAGAAAGACTCGTTTGCAATTCTTTCCGCGTCTGAATTTATGCACAAAGGGGGTGAACACTGGAAGAATCAAGAGCAGTAAGAGCCAGGCTGGTGAACTCGGTGTAGCGGAATCTGAACACCTCACTCTCAGGGCACCTTCTCTGCTCATCCGGCAGCTGGGTTTTTATCGGGAAAGGCTTCACGACGTTCCCGATGCTGCTGCTCCAAGAGGCCCCTATTCAGAGGAAAAGTGACCAGTGCCTTGGCTTCTGTGCTCACTGAGAGGACCAGGATGAGACCCGCCGGCCAAGGGCGGCTGCTCTATATGGCAGAGGTTCTTAAATTTTAATATGCAAACAATTTTCTGGAAAGCTTGTTAAAATTCAGTTTTCTGGGACCTGTGCGCAGAGACTGGAATTCAATAGGCTGGTGTGAAGCCCACCCCACATGGGTTTGCTAATGCTGCTGCTGCCCAGGGTGGGGGCAAGCATCTTGCTTAACACCTATCAGCTCTACAGGGGGAGGACTTGGGGAGATGTACAGGTACCCAGCACACACCCAAACCAGCACCAGCCCATAGTAGTGGCTCAATAAATCTGTGTTGGATAAACCCCCCTCTCTTGAGGAGTTTCAATACTTAGAGACAGCCAGGGAGCCGATAAAGAGAAAGCACAAAGATGTAAAGAGAAAGGGCATGGGAAGAAGCCATGAGGCATCCAAAGGCATCAGCTCGCAGGGGTCATGTGTGTTGTCAAAACTAAGAAAGAAGAGACAAGTGAATCAGTCTTATCCCAGAGTAGTGGGGCTGCAGAGGCTGAGATCCAGAGTTTCTGTATTTCCAGAGAGCTGGAAGAGGCCCCCAAAATCTCTCCTGTTGGTGAGGTGACAAGAGCACCAGATTACATACATGAGTCTCTGGTTTCTAGAAAATCCTTCATTCTCCGTGGGGAATGTAATACCACAGCCGGCCTGCCTTCTTTGCCCACATGTCCTCATCGTCCTCCCATTCTGGGAATGACAGAACGGCTCCCCATGGCCAGAAAAGGCCTAATATCAACCCAACACAGGCCAGGACACCTGGACGCAAAACCCAATTTCAGGACCTCGGTCTCAGCCAGCAAGGAAAAATCATTTCAAATCTCAATTGAAACAGAAGCAGGAGGAACAAACCTGATGAGACATCTGATGGACAAACACTCCAGGGGCAGAGAACCACCAGCGTAAAAGATGATCCTGGGGTCAGAGCGCCAGGAGCATCTGGGGACCAGCAAGGAGACTAGTGTATCTGAAAAAGGAGGAGTATAGCAAGCGTGGCAGGCGATGGGCGCCAAAGAGGATTTGACTTCAAAGCGAGCCTGCTGACCCCAGGGGGCTCAACTGGTTGTGATAATAAAGAACATGGCTCTCGTGGAGCCACATAAGGCAGAGTTGAGTGTGGGAGCAAAGAGGGCAGAGTAGAGCGATCTGCATGGCACTCACCTGGCTGCTTTCTTTAAATCACAGGCAAGGGGCAGTGGAGGCTTCGACTCTGGTGTGGTGGTGGAGAGGAGAAACTTATCATCAAGCTGACCTCAGAAACCAGCCGCTAGTGTCAGAAATCAAAGACGGTGGAGCGCCAGGAGGCACAGACCCCCGAGAACACCCAGAGCTGAAGACAGGTCCACACCTTCTGCTTCACAGATGCTTAGCCCTTGACTTCCCTGATACCTTAGTGAGGGGGAAATGGGCTTTTCCCCCTGGTCCCCTGTACGGATGAACCAAGCAGGGGTCAGAGGCACGGACCCTCCCCCCCAAACACAGCTGAACCTCTGCATATAACTTTTGTCTCCCCCAAAATTTAACTAACAGCCTACTGTTGGCTGACTACAAGCCTTGCTGATCACAGAAATAGCGGATGAACACGTATTTTGTGTTATTTGTATTATATACAGCCTTACAATAAAGTAAGCTGGAAAAAAGAAAGTATTATTAAGAAAATCATAAGGAAGGGAAAAAAATTTACACTACTGTCCTGTGTTTACTGAAAAAAATCAACACAGAAGTGGACTCACGCAGCTCAAACCCATGTTGGTTCAAGGGTCGACTGTTTATGCAAGCTCTTTGGAAGACTTCTTTATTACCGAACGTAACTCCTCTCCTTCCTTTCATTCTTCGACTTCCTCAAACATGTATTCCTTCTCTATCAGTCTTATGAAATTATTCCCAAACCCAGTGGACACTTTAAGGTTCCGTGTCACTAGACCTTCCAGCAGCACTGCAAGCATTCCAGGCATGACTGACGTCCCATACGCTATCTTTCTGAACACCATCTTCTCTTGGCTTTGGTGGCACTAGCCTTCCTAAATCTTCCCTAAATCGTTTAACCACTCTTTCTCAGTCTCCTAAACCTTGGTCCTCTGCTTCCTTGTACCATGTTGGAAAGGCTCAGACCTGGACCTCTTCTCTTCTTATCCCACCCATATTACCCACCTACACGATGGTGTGAGCCCCCTTGCTTGCAAGACCAGCTGTGGCCAGCGACTCCCCAAATTAACCTATGTCCTGACCTCAGACGGATACCTTTAACTACGTTCTCAACGAGTCTTTGTGTGTGTAACAGGCTCTCAGACTCACACACCCAAACAGAATTCTCGAGGTCTTCCCTGACCCCCAAACATATCCCGCCTTCTCTAGTTCATTCCTGTAATGGTAACTTTAAAATGTGTTTTCAGGGGCACTTGGGTGGCTCAGTGGGTTAAAGCCTCTGCCTTCAGCTCAGGTCATGATCTCAGGGTCCTGGAATCAAGCCCCAAGTCAGGCTCTCTGCTCGGCAGGGAGCCTGCTTTTCCCTCTCTCTCTGCCTGCCTCTCTGCCTACTTGTGATCTCTGTCAAATATATAAAATCTTTAAAATAAATAAATAAATAGATAGATAGATAAAATAAATGTGTTTTCAACCTTTAGCAATCATAGAATTCTTGGGGAAAAAAAAAAAGTCAAGATACGTTAACATGGTGCCCCCATTCCCACAGAGTGAAGGTCGATTCTAGGAAGCTCAAGCAGGTGCCAGTCTTCAAATCCCAGGCTGGCTCGTGTCATACAAATATGTCACCCACATGAACCTCACAGGCCTTAGGGATAGAACCCCCACACCAGCCTCCCCTTGGACCTTGCTCAGAGCCATCCACACTGGCCTGAATCTCATTCCATAAATGAGCCAGGCTCTTTCCTGCCTCAGCACCTCCCCTCTGCCAGGAAGAAGGTAGCCCCCCATTGCTACCAAGCTGTCCCGACTCATTCTGCCAATTTCAGTCCAACGTCACTTCCACTGGCCTCATCCTCAGCCACCATGAAAATTCTCCTTCAGAGCTCTCCCTTCAATTTCCAGTTCTGCTCCCTGTGTTCTTACTGGTTTAGTGCCTCCTGCCCTCACTCAGGCTGCCAACTCCGGGAGTCCATTATCTATGACATTCACCATCCCCTCACCTACGCCCACACTGCCTGGCACATGGTCAATATCCAACAGATGTTGGTTGTGTGGTCGAAGGAATGAATGCTGTCTACACTATAATATGCTGAGGCTCAGTGTCCTCGTCTGTAATAGGACAATGAGATTTTCCAGTCTTTGACAGAATAAATAAAACCATGAAGGAGCATACCATTGTATGACATTTTTATTCTCCAAGAGAGAAAGACTCTTCTATGCACATTTGTATCATCAGCACCTGGTATAAAGTTACTAGCCACCAAATGTGTGTTGGATTGAATTGCTATTACTATCTGTCTGCAGAGAGGGAAAAACCAGAGCTGATGTCCGTTCCCCAGTCCACAATTACTGCTCCTACCCATCCATCTCAGGAAGATCCTCTGACCTGATCACAAGGTGTGGAAATCTCACAGTAAGCATCTTTGGGCTAAATCAATAAATTCATGGCCTCGAGCCCAGTTTTTTGGGGTTTTTTGGGAGTTGTTTTGTTGGTTGGAGTTTTTTTTGTGGTTGTTTCGTTTTGTTTTGCCCTGACCAAGTTTCTGTCTCATACCTGTCTTATTTTTTTGAAAGGTGTGTGTAGTTTGTCAATAAAGGTGATGCTCATCGCTTGAAGGTTTGGTGAGCAAGAAAACAGGTGCAGATGATAGAAGTCTGCCTCCACCCAAAGTCAAGTATCTATTTTATCTGTACAGCAAGGCCTGAAGTGATGCTGTATGATGGTGAGGAGGGGAGGCCCAAAGCTGGCCTGGCGGGGGTGGGGGAGGGGGGTGGTCAGTGTAAGGATCTTCCTGTTTATCTAAAAGGCTCTGAATATCATCCCCATGATTCTGCAACGCACAGGGGATTGTGACCCACATGAATTCTGTGTACGTGGTCTATCTGTGGCTCCCCTGTCCAGTTTTCATGCTGGTGTGCTTGGGGAAAGTGAGAACAGAGTGAATGTGTATTGAACCTCTGCTAAGTGCCAGAAGGAGGCATCCTCACAACCACCGACTTAACCCCACTTAGAAGGCACTGTTATCCCATTTCAGAGACGTAGAAATTGAGGTTCGAGTGGATTTGCCTGTGCGAGCTCATGACACTAGCAAGCCGTGAAAGGCAAGGCCACCTGCACTTAAGGACGAACACAAAGAACAACACAGCCCAACAAAGCAAGTGGTAAACCGGACCCTTAGTAAGTGTCAGAGTCTACACTGCAGCACAGAGCAGTAAATTCCCAATCCTTTATTATTGAACAGGTGTGGCCACATCTCGGCGCACAGCACGATAACGTTGCAGGAACAAGAGCTCTGGAATCAGATGGGGACTTGTATTCTTTCTCTGCTGTGGGTGAGCTGTGGGATGCCAGGCTCTGCTAAGCTTCTCTGGACCTCTGGTCAGGCCGTCATGTGCTATCCAGCCTATGGACGACGCATAAGGAACGACGGCTTTGCTTCCCTCCCCACTCCCGCACCCTTAGTCTCAACCAAGTCTGATGGTCATCCTAAGAAAAAAACGAACATCAATCATTTCCTCTCTCTCTCTCTCTCTCTCCTTTCCTTTAACATGCCAGGCACCCAGCTAAACCCTTCAAGACGCCGTATTTTCATTGAATACCAAATCTTTTTTTCTCCCAGGTCATGGCACTGGGTCTTGGAGAGGACACAGAGCTCCCCCAATCTTAGTAACGGGGCCAGGACTCTGCCTCAAACCCGGCCTATTTGCTGCTGAAGCTCAAGTCACCAAACACTAGGCAACACTGCCTTCCTCCCTACATGCCAAAACAGTAAACACCAAGAGAAGAATAAGCTTTCTCTGTTCACTCATTGCTTTTTGCAATAACATTCCCTAACCTGGCACTGTGTGTTCATGCATAAGCACCAGGAAAATATAAAGGCAGAAAGGTCGAGAAACAGTCACTCAGGTCAGGTACAAACCAGCCAGCCCCATCTGATAGGATGACGGACAGGAAATTACTAGAAGTCCAATATCATCTGTGGGAGTCCACTCTGCGGATTGTTTTACCTTAAATGCATTCCTAGAACTCCACACCCATCCACAGATGTTAAGGGTTTGTTATTTGCATGACAGGCCTGTGTTTTCCTCACCACCACCTTGTGTGCACCTCAAGAATGGGGGGAGGTCAAGAAGGGGAGGGAAGAGGCAGGCAGGTCACTTTATTATTTTTAAAACAGAATTTCTAAGCAGGTGTGTTTGTGTTTCTTACCTTAGGCCAGGCGCCTCTCCTTGCTGTTGCTTCAGAGAAGAGCAGCAGCATCGATCTGGCTCAGAGGTGATGCTCTTCAACAGAACCCATTCCGGGAATCTTGGGGGCTACTGAATATTTGAAGGGTCCGGGCTTCCGTGAAGAGAACGCAAAAAAAAAAAAAGAATGAAGCGCTTCCCGCTTGCGAGCAGTGGTTCTCCACCGTGAGTTATTCTGCACCCCTGCAGACAGCTGCCAACATCTGCACTGGTTCTTGGTTGCTGAGGCTGGGGAGGCTCCTGGCACCCAGTGGGGAGATGCACAGGCCGGCCCACCCCTACCCCAACACACACACACACACACACACACACACACACACACAGGAAAGAATTCTTTTGCAACAATGTCAATAGTGCCAAGGTTAAGAAACCCTGCTTTTGAGGGAGTACCTCTGGTTTCGAATTTTTTTTTTTTTATTTCATTTCGTCTTTGGAAAAGCAAATTATGGAGTGTCAGCCTGCCAGTGAAATGATCTTTCTAAAACATAACTCCTTCAGAGTCTTTCCTAAGTGAGCCTTCGTGGCTCCCGGTCCCTTCCAGAGTTGTCTGAAGCCTTCCACACAGCACACAGGAAATGTCCAGTACCCTGGACCGGTGACCTTCGCCTTGTCCTCCCTGTCCCCTCTCAGACCCAATCATGCTGGACTTCCTGTATCACCCAGGCCAGCCTTGAAGCTTCACGGCCTCCTCGCTCAGCCTGGTAAGCCTTTCCTCCCTTGACGACCTTGCAAAACTCTCGGTTTCCCCCAAGGCTCCATCGGTCACCCTCTTCACCTTTCTGGAAACCCTTCCTGCTCAGGGTAAGGCTCAGGCAGCAAAGGCAACAGCATCACCTGGGAGTTTATTAGAAAAGCAGGATCTCTGGGCCTCACCACCGACTAACGGAATCGGAATCTGCCTTTCAAGACCCCAGGTCCTCCGTTTGTCCGGGGAAGGGCTAAGAATTCTTGTCAACTAAGGGAGCTTCCGCTCCCAGAAAGAGACCCCGAGACTCACAGATGATTTCCTATACAGCAACTGTCTATTTGTGTGTATGTCTCTCTCTCTCCACTTTGTGACCCTGATCTGCAGAAGGATGATATTTTATTTATGTGTATCACTGGCATCAAAATAGACCAGACGCAGAGCAGACACCCAATATATTACAGCTAAGCAAATGAACAGTCTATCAATCCGTGCTCCCCTCACCCGCCGGGCCCTGCCAGATGGAAAGGCTGTGTCCTTCTCCAGACAGCTGAGGCCAGTGTATGCCCCGTGCCCGCCACGAGGACGCGATAACATCTCAGCAACCCCACCCGTGGTGCTTAGAATGAAGACGACTCAAGCCCCATCCTTCAAAATCCCGATAAACTTAAGAGTGTGCCAGGCCCTGCGCTTGGCAGAGGGGGTGTGACAATGAAAAGAACACCCCCGGGCCCTACTTTAGCTGGGGCTGGGGTCAGAAATGAGCAAGTCATCACAGACGGCTGGGTCCCCTCACAGGGAAAGCCTGAGGGGCTGGGCGGCACACCTGCCAACACCGTCTTCTTCTTTGGAGTGACGTTTTAGCTTAGGGGCTCAGGGGAAAGAGGAATTAGACAGGAGAAATGAGGTGAAGGTCTTTCGGGATGAGGAAACTCACCTGTTGGAGATCCAAAGACAGAGAGCAAGGAGTTCACAGAACTCATGGTATTTCCTGGTAGAAATGCCACTGGGGCATGGATGAGCACTAATTATGATGGGTACCCACAGTTTTCTGACCTTTGCTAGACCAGGGCTTTCTTTCCTAGCTGGATTTCAGACCTTCTGAATGGACAGCCCTCCTAAGCTAACGCCCACATGCCGCGTTTAGATAACGTGGTTCACGTCGTTTATGCATTCACCCAGCCACTGGCTCGCTTACTCATTCCATGTATGTACTGAGCCCTCCTACAAGCCAAGTCCTGGGGACACACAGATGACTAAAACAGACTTAATGAACCCACGCCCAAACCTCCCCGTCTCTGCACCGCCATGGGCTGGGGGGCAGGAGGGAAGGGAGAGCTCCCAGGGTACCCCCAGCCTGGGCTTGGCCTCTACACCTGATTTCAGCTCAAGATGCCCCACCTGCCCAGAGAGTCATAGCAGGGGTTCCCACCTTGTCCCACCACCTCCTCCAGGCCGTGACCCCCATTTCTGCATGCCCCTAAATAAAGCAAGTGGGTGGGCATTCTCTTCTCTGCATTCGTGACTTTTCTTTTTTTTTTTTTTTTTTTTTTAAGATTTTAAAGATTTATTTGAGAATGAGAGCACAAGCAGGGGGAGTGGCAGGCAAAGGAGAGGGAGAAGCAGACTCCCTGCTGAGCAGGGAGCCTGCCTCGGGGCTCCATCCCAGGAACCTGGATCATGAGCTGAGCCGAAGGCAGACATCCTGCGTAATTTATTAAGGTACTGGAGGGCGTGAGGATCACCCAGGAAGGAACGATTTCCTCAAAAATCGTGCTTATCTGGTCCACTCTGACTCAGAGAGACTCCTTCTGTTTTTCCTGGGGCCTCCGAGGGAATGCCTTCTTATTTCTCAACACAACGAACTGTGGTGATGTCACTACTCATCGGCCCTAAAAGCACCACTATCAGAGAGCCGGATATTACCAGGCGTTAAGTTACCTACAATTATTTTGTTTTACTCTCCATTTTGGTGAGACAAGCCATTCAGACCGGGCAGGACCTGAGCATCATCTGCTATTTTCATGTGAGTTATACAAAGCTCCAGCCAGAGCATGAAGCGACACCTACAGTGCTCCCTGGGCTGCCTCACTGGTCTTGCTGTTCTTCTTAGGAAGAATACTATTACAACAACAGTCTTTATCAGGGATCAGCAAACGAAGGCCTGGCCAGCCCCTGCTTTCTTCATAAATTGAATTTTATTGGAAAGCGAATATACCCATTTGTTTACTTATTGTCTGTGCTGCTCACATGATAAAACGGCAGAGCTAAGTGGTTCCAACAGAGTGCAACCTTCAAAGCCCCAAATATTTCCTACCAGGCCTTTCACAGAAAAAGACTGCCAACCTCTGCCTAAGAGCCGATGCTTCTACAGGTTAAGTCCTGGGCAAAATCCTTTACATGGTTTGAATCTCTGATCCAGTGAGAACCCATTTTACAGGTGGGACTCGCAAGGTCGAAAGGGATGGCACAGCGTTCCAGAGCTGGGGTCCAAGCCTGTGTGTTATCGGCTATGTCTGATCAATGCCTCCGTGTGCCTCTTGGGATTGACCTGCTCGCAGGCAGCGGGCCAGGTCTCCTAATGCCTCCCTGCGGGCGCTTCTCTCCTCCCTCCTTCTCCAAGTGTGGCCTGCGGGCCACCTGAGAGCTTGCTCGAAATACAGAATCTCGAGCCTGCTCCCGACCCAGTGACCAGGACCTGCATGCTGACAACATCCCCAGGTGACGTGGTGCATGGCAGGATCTGGGAAGCTCTGCTCTAATCTCCACTCTGATTATATCCTGCTGGCAATGCCACCAGCCTCGGCCAGCGTCGCGGAACATCTCCATCTCCTCACCTTCTCACGCAGTGGATTTCTGGGCCAGTTTCCGTTCTTTAATCCTTTCGAAAAAGTCAGCCCATTCTGTCTCCCAAGCCCCTGGGGTTGGACTCTGACAGCTTCCTTGGTTCTTGGGAACCTTCACCCCTCAGGATGTGTCCTTTATACCTTCCCCCATCTCTGTACCTTCTGCAACTTGACTTCTAATGCTTCCCCGACAATACGCTGTTGGACCCGAGTATCATATTATATCATGCTAGGAAAGATGTGCACACTGGACACTCACAGATAAAGACAATGCTACCCTCCCAAGCTTGACCTTGAGGGTTTATCCTCTCCCTGGCTCACAGTCCTCATGCCCCAGCCAGCCTCCTGCCTGAGATGTGGCTTTTGGGAGCCCCTTCTGGGCAACGCAAAGGATGCTCGCCCTCCCCTTCAGGTGAGCTGCCTTGTCCACGAGAGTCGGACTATGCCTCACGCAGCCCCAGGCTCAGCAGAGAAAGACGCTAGATTGTGGCTTAATGGTCAAGCCACTCATGTGGGCACTCTATGAATCTGGAAACTGTACTTCTGACCTCGGGTGTCCCCCACCTTCACCTTCCTATCTCTCAAGCATAAAAGAAAGAAAGGGAGTCAGCCACTGGCCTGAGCGACTGGGTAGCCCCAGAGCCGAGGGATACCAGACAACACATTCTATGCCTCTGACCTTCCTCCCCGCCCCATTATTTGGTATCTCGGCCTCCAAGGGACTCGGCGGCCGCAGATGTCACGAGGTCCCGGTACAGCCAGCCAGGCTCAGCCTGCTCCATGTGCCACCCTCCCCCAAATCAGCCAGATCTTCCCCGCACAGATGCCAGCAGGCTTCTCCTACCTCTTCCCACACCTATGATTCATCTGCCCCCTCCTCTTTTCTATCACAAACACACATCTGTTCCGACTTAGGATAACTAAAGGAAAATTAAATGAATCTGTTTCATGTGTCTCCAGGGTTATTTATAGGACTTTAATACAGGCTGATACAAAATAAAAAAATAAAGAGAGAAATAAAAATAAGTTATCTTCTCAGGAAGCCAAGCAAAGTTCAAGGAAGAGGAAAATAAGTCATGTCCTTCGAGCTGATGAAGCTGTAAGTGTCTTTGGTTTATCACCGTCTTTCTTCCAGATCCTGTGAAAATCAATGAGGCCCGTTGGATTTTGAGAGATCAATATTAAAAATACGCACTTTGCAATGCAGAACATGGGCTCCGTGTGAGCGCTTCAAGGGGCTGGCATGCCGACGGAGCCATCCTAATCAAGCATTTGGAAGAGAGTACATATTGACAGTTGGGATAAGGGGATCGGCGGGTCCCTCTCTGGCTTCCCCTTCGACTTCCCTCCGGGTGCAGGGGGCCGCCCAGCTGTGGTGGGCAGCTCGGGCTCTGGGCCACTGATAAGCCCCCAGTTCTCCTTCCTTCCGGCACTTGATGGTATCTTTCAGAAACAAGCCAAAGACCAAACGATAAGCTCTAAAGAAGTGGCTGAATGTCAAGATCAATCTGCGGAAATTACCTCTAATCTGGGGAAATACATAACATGTCCACACCTCGACGCCTTTGGGCTCATCTCCCCCACTGCCCTGCATCCCCACTGCCTTCCACTCACACCAAGCTGCTCTGGAGGGTCCCTCCACCTTCTGCTCTGGCCTTGGCTAATTGCTCCATTATGCCCACATCAGCCAGCTTCCATGTACCTGCCAATGCCACCTTTATTAAGACGAGCATCTTATTGTGTTTCTCTGATGCTTGGCATCTAAAAATGGCAGTTCATTAAGAATCTACTTCCTCAGGAGCCACCCCCAGATGACACCAGTAACACTGGAGCTTAACAGGTCTTGTAGAGTGAGCAACAACTTGTCAACACTCGGATCTGCTTTCTCTCTGTCCTCATTCCTGGATTTTCTTAGGCAGATAGGAATGTTTCTCTTTTTGTGATCTCAAAGGATCCTTCTATTTATTCTCCATCATTTATTCCACAGTATTGGGGTGTATCTCAGATCTGTGGACTGCCTGTCTTCCCCCACTGGAATACCAGCTTACAGAGGACAGTGACTTTGTTGTGTTTACACCCTGACCACAGCGCCTAGAATTAGTGCCTGGCACATCATAAGCACTCAAAATATATCTGCTGAATGACCAGCTGAAAGTCTACTCCCCCAGGCTAGGCTGTGAATTCACTGACGTCAGAATCTCCCCATTCATTTCACATTCTGGGCACACAGTTAAGTGCCTGGCATGGGGTTGGAGTCAAAACCCAAATGCCGTGTTGAACTGAACGGCCTTCAAAGGCACTTTGCAGGGGGAACCTATCCTCAGAATTACTTCTCTGTCTCTGTGTACAAAGCTAGATTAAAAGCTAAAGAGTGAGACTGCATCCCGCCAAAAGGGGGAGGAAACCTTCAGTGAGGATCAAGGACAAAAGATCCCCAAATCTCAACACCCCAAATGGGCAATTACGCTTCTCAGCCTTCGCCATTCAATTTATGAACGTAAATCCTCACCTTATCTCAAGGAAACATACTGCAATGTCAACTCGATCTTAAAAGACCTTTATAGTCGCCACAACTTTGATATACACATTTTACTGGGGCACCATGTGCACCGCAGAAGTTAGGGTTGAGTCAGCACTTCCAGTAGGAAATCCATGTTCTGGGGATTTATAACTCAGCTGTAAACACTCACCTTGGCTTTGCTGTTAAAGAAACGAAAGCAGCTCCGATGTGCAAAGATGTCGAAGCCAACGAACCCCCCGGAGCAGCGGTCCCAGTAGGCTCCAGGAGAAACCACGGGGCTTCCCATAGAATTTCAACGTTCAGTCAATATCAAGGAGAAAAAGCCCATTCATGAGACATCTATTTCTCAAAGGAGCCAAACCCCTAGTAGGTGTGCTTGATTTTGTAGACTTCCTAATTCCTGATTAGCTCTTCTCCCACTCACCCCATATGTGGGCATGACCACCAAATCTGACGGAGCCTACCCAGAGTCCTCTGTGGGGCACAATGCACCTGTGAATCACCTGATGATCATTTATTTATTTATTTTTAATTTACTTATTTTGAAAGAGAGAGACAGAAGAGCAGGCAGAGAGGAAGACCAGCAGACTCTCCTCCTGAGCGGGGAGTGTGACATGGAGCCCGATCTCAGGACCCTGATCATGACTGAGCGGCAATCTAGAGTCGGACGCCAAACCTGCTGAGCCACACAGGCATCCCCCACCTTCATGACAAGTAAATCCTGGAAGCCGAGGATGCAGCCAGAGCGCCTGCATTTCTAATACGCTCCCAGGTGAGGTTGATGACGGCACATGGAGGACCACTCTTTGAGAAGCGGGTCTAACAGACACCCCTTCGTGTCTCCACCTCTGGATCTCCCCCCTACCCTGCCCATCCTTCACGCGGCTCCTTCTCATTTCACACCTACCCCTCGATCTGCTCTCCTGCCATCCTATCTGCCTTCACTCCATCCTTCACTAAGCTGCCAAGGCAGTTTTAGGGGGAAAGTCCAATCATACCGCTTCCCAGCTTAAAACATTTAATAGCCCAGCATTACCTTCCCCCTACAATCAGCCAGAATTCTCTAGCTGTCCCCAGCCAGATTACCCATCGCCCCGCAGAGAGAGTGAGTCATTCCCTTCCCCGTCTTGCCACGCTCTCCATGCCACCATGAAATCTGTCAAGAGTTTCTAATTATTGACCCATGCATCTGTCAACCTCAATGGACTATGCGGTCTTAAAAGGTAAGAGGCATATTTTACTCAGCTCTGGGTCTGCTAGTCAATAGGAGTTCAATACGTGTTTGATGGTGGGAGGGATTCATAAATTAAGGAGTTTATAATAAGAGCTAACATTTATTGAGCACTGTCTCTCTGTACCAGGTGCTGTGCAACAGGCTTTCCATTTACTAATTCACAAATGCTTAGAACATCCCTGAGCGTTAAATATGGTGAGCTCCACTTTACTCACGAGCCAGCAGAGGCTCAGCAAAGCTACATAACTGTACCGGAGATACCCAGGTAATAAAGGGTAAAATGGAACTTGATTTTATTACAATTCTAGAATTTTCTCTTAATTGCTAAGCCATACTGAAAGGTTGACTAGGGATATGAATGAAGACAGGACTGAATGAATGAATGAATGAATGAACGAACGAATGGATGGACTTCTGGTACCTTTGGGGATCCGTGAAGGCAGGCGGCCTCACCCACAAGTCAACAGAAGTACCCTATTCAGGTGGCCAAGCATTAATATATAAAAACAGAAGGGGTGATTTATGCCTTTGCTTTACTGTTCTGACCTCTAGCAGCTCAAAGTAAGATTTGATTTTACAAAGCAAATGCCTTCACCAGTTCCTTGACATCGAGATGAAGGACTTGAAGATGAGCTTGACTGGAACAATGGACTTCAGGAAGTGGAGGAGCAGGAAGTACATTTTACCTACAGACATCACAGGGGTGTGTGAGGCCAGAAAGCCCAGACATCATTCACTCATCCATCCACCCACACCTTCACTCACAGTTCACCCGTCTATCCGTTTATCTCTTCACTGATCCATCCCAGGGTTCATTCTATCGGCTACCAAATATTTCTCAAACCTTGGTATATTCTGGAAACTAGTCAGAGCTGGAAATATAACCAAGTTGGAAGGGAAGTAGTTAAAGGAATGTTCTTGGAAAAGATTACCTCTTGACTGCTACTTGAAGGAGATACACAAATTCTTCAGGTGGATGAGTGTGTATTACCCAGTGGGTGGGGGAGGGGCGGAGACAGTTCTAGAAGGAAATAATGTGCAAGCAAACTGCGCGAGAGAGACAGAGATGGAGAGCTTAGCATGCTTGAGGTGTTGAAGCAGTTCAGGATGGCTGAACAGAAATGCCCAGACCCAACAGGAGTAAGGGGAGAAATACAAGGTAAACATGTCGTCAAGAGTGTTCCGTCTTGACGAAACAGAAGTCCTTCCAGGCTTCTGATAAATTAAAGGACGTCAGTAGCTATGTGGATCACAAAGGATGCCCTAAGAAAGGACCAAGCCAAGTTGAGGGACTTTAACATGACCATATTCATATCTATATCCATACATTTATTTTTACAGGTCAATAAAGTGACGAGTCAGGATTTACAGCACTTGACTATGGGGGAGCACACACATACACACATACACACATCTATGCCCAGGTCGGTCTGTCATCATCCTTAACCTTCTTCATCTTTCTGTAAAGCAACTGGAGTTCTGACCCCAGGTCTCTATTATGCAGAGTAGGATGGAGGAAATAAATTCCTAGTTCTTCCTGAGATCTTCACTGACCTGGAGGTTCAATACCACAGTGCTGGGAGTCTGAGCAAGATGCTAATGACTCAGGAATCTATCCATCTCTTGTGCCTGTGTTAGCCTTGCCCTGATGCCTCAAAGGCTCTCTTCAGCTTCTGCACCGTGCTCAGCACCTGGCAATGTTTTTAAAGCTGCCTTGGACCCCATATCCCTAGAAGTGCTGTTATCGACATTTTCCTGTGGAGTCCGAGGGTCTCCCTTGCATGTGTCCAGGAGGCAGGCAGCCTGGCCCACCTCTCTTCTGCACCCTGAGATCTTTCCCTCAGCCCTCCTCACTCATCTTCCAATGGGGTGCACTGAAGGGAGTGACCTTCCTTCTAGGGTGATGGGGGGGGACCCACATTCTCCCCATGATGCTACTCTACACCCAAAACCCTGCCCCACTGAGGGCTTCAGCTTTTGAACCAAAGCCAGAAAAAAGTGTTGGGGAGGCAGTATCAGTTTTTCTTCCCCCAGATCCCTCCCCTGAAATAATGAGTACTGAGCGGAGTGTCTCCTTGGTTGCGGCGGGAATAGGAGAGAGGAGAAGGAAAGTGGGACATGCAGAGAAAAAGAAACACAGATGGATATCCACCTAGCCACAGAGACGTAGTGCGGAGGTGGACACAGAGACTCCGTGACAAAACCAGTAAATAGCAGACATAGGCGTAATATAAAACAATGTTAATACACGTTTGTTTCCAAACTTCCCCTAACCCCGCAGGCAAATTCATTTTTTTTTTCCTGTTTCCCAAAACACTAATATAATAAAGGCCCTACCTTGCCAGACAGGCTGTTCTGGAGTTTTAAAATGGGGGGAAAAAACACAACAACACAGGAGTGGTTTTTTCAGAAGAGCTTAGGACTCCAGCACAGGACTCTTACTCTCGGGGGTCTTTGCGTTCAAGCCCCACGTTGGGGGTAGAGAGGGCTTTTAAAAATTAATTAATAAAACCACATTGTTTTAAAAATAAATAAATAAAAATGAAATGGAAAAAAAGCAAAAGCAGGTTCAGAGGACAAAAACAAAGTGTGAGGAAAGCAAGGGCTAAAGAAAGCTGCCATACAGCTTAGAACGGAAAGTGTGCAACAGCTCTTGGGTATGAGCATGGAGAATGGGAAGGCAGAAAGGTAAGATGGTTTAAGGGTGGCTGATGAACTGTCCCTATTACTGGATGTGGGATGTTGTACTGTCAGCCCCCATGGGGTTGGTTAAGGTTCCACGAACAGAGAGACCTGCGCGCAGACAATTCAACGTGGCCCTGATACCCAAGGGTGCCACAGGGACTAAGAGAAGCTTCTGGGTCAGAAATGGAGAAACGCGTTCAAGGCCGGGGTGAATTTTCTTCCCAGGAACAGGCAGGGGAGGAGGGGAAGGAACTTCCAGCGAGGGAGGATTCAATGCACATGAGCTCTGAGAAAGCAGGAATCCTCCCTTCTCCTCCCTTCCTGGGTCCCTGTCCTACCTTCCTAAAAAAAGGAGATCAAATTTCAAAGGTAGGGTGGGTGTCCTCCAAGTTCTCAAGCAGGTGTTGCTCAGGCGACAGAGGGGGAAGAACATGGACTCCAGACTCTCAGAGAACTGTTTTATAATATTCAACCTCTCTGAGCCTATCACTCCCCAGAAATAGCCACATCGCAGTCTTGTTTATAAATTAATCCACACATCAAACACACACAGGAGAGGATCTGAGTCCACCCTGATGGTCTCTCTCCCATGACCCCAGAAAGCTCCAGAATGCCAATTTTCACGGGTTAGGATAAAGGAAAGTAAAAGAAAAAAGGAAAAAAAAAAAAAAGGAAACAAAATACAGAACAAATGTCGGAGCCTCATTTTTTTGAATCTTAATATAAATTCTAATAAAGTGGGGAAGTAAAATTGGCATAGAAACCAATTTCTACAAATCCCCCTGCTGATAAGTTATTTATTCATTTATTCATTCATTCCACTTTGATCAATGACCAGAATTATACCACAGTAGTAAAGGATCTAGGCTCTGCAGCCAGACAGACAGAGTTGGAATAAATATCAGCTGTTTTTGTTGATAATAATATAAATACTACCATGCATCAAGCCTTATGTGAGTGAGGAAATTATAAAGATAAACACTCCACTCCCACCTGAGAACTGCTCAGAATCCAGGAGGATTCTGAGGAATCCTCAGAACGGAGGCTGGCCTGGGAACTCTGCTAAGAACCCTCTCAAGTGCATGGAACAGAATTTTTCGTGAATGGTAGCTGAGACCAGGAGGACGCTTACAATTTATTTAACAAGGAATTTGAAAAGAGGTGGACCCAGGGTTGGTCTGGCAGCTCTGTGATTTCCGAGTATGTGTCTCGCTCTACTCTTTTTAAAAAAGAAAAAAAAAAAAAAGGCTTTATTTATTTTATCTTTAGAGGAGTGGAGAGGGGCAGAGAGAGAGGGAGAGTCTTAAGCAGACTCCACACTGCGCAAAGAGCCCGATGAGGGACTTGAACTCATGACCGGAGATCATGACCTGAGCAGAAACCAAGCGTTGGATGCTTAACCGACTGAGCCACCCAGGCGTCCCGATAGGATGTAATCTCTCTGCATGTTGCTGTGTGGTCACAGTAAGGCTGCCACTTAAGAAGCAAGGGACCATTGTGCCTTGAAGCCAGGAAAAGGAGGAAGAGACAATTCTAGTGGGGTCTTCTATGCTTGTCCTTACCACCAAGAAGCAAAGCACCCTTCCCCGAAGTCATTCAACATAACTGTCCTTCGACAGATGTCTCACGGGACCTTCAACATACATCCCGCTGGACAGAATTGGGGCACAGGTTCTCCCCCCATAGCTCCAGGGGAGGCTGGTGAAGTCCACCTCGAGCTTCCCCACCCTGACGGAGGGTAGGTGACAGAGGAGTGCTGGGTGAGCCAACCCAGCGTCTCCTTCAGAAACTTCCAGCATATGGCACGCTTACATTGGGAACAGAGGAGGGATGACCTACTCTACATTTGGGGATTTGAGAAAGATCACACTGGAGCAAGCAAGGGAAAGAAATGCACTGTAGCATGTCACCTGGACTCAGAAGGACGGAGCCTTCAGGTCACAGACAACCGCAAATGCAAAGACAGGGAGGCGGACAAGAGGAGAGGTCACGTCAGAACAGCGAGAGGGGAGAAAGTGGAGGAAGAAACCATCCTGGGCAGGGAGAGTAGTGGAGCAGACAGGTCGGGGCCCCGCTCCATCTTGCTGAACAGTCCTTTTCAAAACAAGAGGCTGCTTTCAGTGAATACAGAGGATTCTGGAAGGTAGACAAGCACAGGGTTCAAGAACCTCGAGCTGTGCAGGACACATAGGCCCTTGTAAACTTGTTTCCGTCTTGTTTTCACAGCCAGGAGGAGGTCCTGGTTTGGTGCCGCGTATCTGTAACGTCTCTCTTAACTTATTCTTGTGTTTGCACGAAGCCAGCAAGCCTCGGGGAGACAGCCTAGTCAACGGTCCTAGTTAGGACTTCCTAATGCTGCGGTGTTTTGTGCACTGATGCTTGTGCTTACGGTTCCCTTCTACGGACAGCGAAGGACACTGGGTGCGCGAACGCCACTGTGCTTTCTTTTATTCTGATCTATGCTTATTTTTTCCGAAAGTGAGTCAATTTGCAGACAAAGCTGGAGTACGGAATGGCAGAGGTGGTGTACCACACGACGGAACGTGCCAAGATTGTCCACAGGGACGTTCTTCCGTCATAAAACCACGAGGGTGGCATGGAAGCAGCGGAAGTTCAGGAAATCTCATTCCAGTCTACAGGGGCTGCTTGTATTTGCATAGAGAGGGGTGATCAGATCGGGTTTCTAGACTTATGGGAAAGAGTATATGACCTTGTGCTTGCAAGGAGCTTAGAATCCTGCCTGCCACACAAAATAAATATTAACTACCAGAGTGCTGTTAGTACCACTAACCTCATCATCAGCTTGGAAGCAGGGTGGGTTCCAGGGTGGGAGACTGAATCCAAGAGATGGGTCAAGAGGCTGTTGGTCTGATACATGCTTAGCGAAATCTAGGGGAAGCAGGAGGGCAAGAAATGTCTGGGGACATTTGGAAAGAAGGATCTGCCGGTCCCTGTGTCACAGGGGGCCAGGTGAGCGCCTCCTTTCCCTCTGCTCAGGCTTGAAGCTGTCTTAGTCCCAGGCTCACCACGACATACTGCCAGGCCTTTCCTGCACAGACTTGACTCCGATGAACACCGAGCATGCATAGATAACAATCCCCAAGCACATTCTGTCCCAAATGAGGTGCCCTGTCATTTTCAGAATATCAGCTGTCACACAGTGCTAGAGTTCTCATCTGCTAAAATGAGAAAGCGGGAATAAAAAAAAAAGAAAAAAAAAAGTAGAGAAGGAACTTGAACATAAACTTAAAAAAAAAAAAAAGCAAGACCTGAAACCTTGGTCTGAAGAACCTATCAGCCACAGAGCCCCTTCAGTTAGCCAGGCTTTCCAGGAAGATACTGCGGCAGCTCAGTAGGGAGGAGGAAAAGAACCTCAGTCAGTGGGTGCTCCCTACCCACTCCCCACTTGGCATCTGATTCAGTCCTCACCACAGTCCTGTAAAGAGGCCAGAGCCCCCGGGAATGAGGTGGTTTGCCAGTGGTCACCCTGCTGGCCAAGGGTCACTCCAGGATCCACACTGCGTGCGTGTGACCAGCCCACGTTCTGGCCAGAGTGCACCTGCGAGTCCACACTTAGGGAAACTAAAAATTAGATAAAGGGAGGTCTTGAAGGTGAGACCGAACCCCTCAGTACTGCTTTTGACTTGATTATGTGGATTCACCCAAAACCCATCCTCCTTCGCTTCTCTCCAAGGGTCACAACATCCTTTAGTATTTTCCTAGTTGGGTGTGTGGTTAAGTTAGACAAGCAGCGGGGTTCTGGAGGCCGATTAATCTGGTTTCAGTCCCAGGAGAATCTCTAACTAGAGGCTGAAATGCTCATTGTCAGGGTGGGGTGCCAAGGGGTGTGGGGTCCACCGCCGAGCCCAACACTTCACAGGCCTTAGGACAAGTCACTCAGCAGGTCTATGGATGCCACTCCCACCCCCTCCCTTCCCTCTGGTCCCTCAGCCCCCTTGGTCACTGCTATGGACGGGATGTCTGGATGCCCCCCAGATTCATACTTTGGAAGCCCCACCCCAATGTGATGGCATAAGGGGGTGGGACCTTTGGGGGGTGATTAGTTCAGGAGGTTGGAGCCTCCATCAATGGTATTAGTGCCCTTATAGGAAGACGCGCTGGAGAGGACCTCACAAGACACCAAATCTGCCAGCACCCTGATCTCGGGACTCCCCAGCCTCTCGTACTGTGAGGAATCAATGTCTGTGCTTGAAGCCACCGGCTATCCTGTTGTAACAGCCTGGGGAGATTAGGACCGCCACTGTCTCTACTCTGATATTCACCCTTCCCCAGTCCATGGCCTGCCCTCCGTCTCTCATTTGCCCATTCCAGTCTCTGTCCACCGTCTACAAAATTTATCAGCGATCTTTCTAAAGCTCAGCTCCGATCATGTCACCGCCTGTGATTGAAACTCTCAATCATTCCTGGCCGCCCTCGCATGCCATCCCCAGACCGGCACTGTCTGATTCTTGTCTCCCAGCGAAGCTTAATATCCGGCCCAATCCCATCTATCCTTCCTTCTGGCCAACAGGTCCACTCACATCACACTCTTCTCTCAAACCCTGGTGCCTGCCTTTGTATACCCTGTTCCCATGGCCCAGAACACACTCACATCCTGCTCACCCATCTTCCTTCCCCTCAGTCCTGGTCTCAGGCACTCTCTTCTTTTTTTTTTTTTTTTTTTTTTTTTAAAGATTTTGTTTATTTATTTGACAGAGATCACAAGTAGGCAGAGGCAAGCAGAGAGAGAGGGGGAAGCAGGCTCCCCGCTGAGCAGAGAGCCGGATGTGGGGCTCGATCCCAGAACCCTGGGATCATGACCTGAGCCGAAGGCAGAGGCTTTAACCCACTGAGCCACCCAGGTGCCCCTCTCAGGCACTTTCTAGAAGGATCCCCACCAGCATATTCTCTTATCACAGCCCCGATCCCACTTCCTCACTGTTTCTGATTTTCTTCTCTGCCTCCCATACTCAACTGAGTCCAGGAGATTTGTTTGCTCCTTTCTACATCCCTATTCTCCAGTACCTGGTATACAGCAGGTGCTCAATAGATGCTCACGGACCTTGAAACATGATGAATTCCATACTGGAGTCAAATACAGATGGTACGGGAGGAGGAGTCCTACCAACGTTCCTTCTGTAAATAGAAGCTTACAAACTACAGAATATCACAACTTTACAGAAAATGCAAAGGACCCCAGGAATATTTCCCTCCTGGAAGCTTCCGCTTTTCAAGCCACCTTTGGTTTACCACTTCTCCAACACCAGAGATTTATTGACCAATGACTGCTTTGACTAGAGCCAAGAACAACTTCCTTTGTATACCATATTGTTTTATTTCAGCTGAAATCAGGCTTAAAATGAGTAATCACTATTTATTACTCAGGTAAACGAAGAGTAACCCCTGCTGTTAACAACAGAGCATTTGAAAATCTGGACCGGAGTCCACAGCACCCCAAGGAAAGCAACTAAAATGTCCAAAGGAACTGCGATCCAGGTACAAAAAGGAACGACCTGAAGTTACTTAGTGTAGAAAAATACGTATTTGAGAGAGGTGCCGCTGTTCTCTTCAGAAGCGCTACCTGAAGTGTATTTGGGCTCACGGGACAGGCTTCAGAAGACACATCAAGGACCACGTGAGTGGAAATGGCTCTGGCTTAAAGCCCAGAAGAGATAGCTCGCCAATGACACCCTTCGCTAGCACTGCTCCAGCAAGGGGCAGGGAGAGAAGGCGAGGGGGAGGAAGACGTCCCTGGCTGTCCCTGGAGGTGCTCAAGCAGGGATGAGTCCACACTTTAAGAGGATGAATGTCCACACTTCAAGAATGCCACTGAGAGGCGTACGTGACTTCTATTGCTTCTCCCGGTGCAACTACCCACCACCCTCAATGTTAAGGGTACCCCAACCTCATTGTTAAGTGTATCCACAACTCTCATAAGGACTTACTCTTTCATTCTCAGTGCGTTAGGGTGGGACTGACCCCATTCCCAGGCTCTAGAGTGGGTGCGCAACCTCAGTGGGGCCGTTCCAAATACCTCATCGCCATGGCCGCTGTGACTGGTCCGCAAATTGGCATGTGACTCGAGGCTGACCAGTGAGCTCCCTCCCTGGGACTTTGTTGCTAATCGGGTCAAGGATGCCAGCCTTGACCCAAGAACGTCCATCTCTGCCACCACACTCCCCATGAAGCCTGAAAGAGGGATCTTTTATTTTTTTTAAATATTTTATTTATTTATTTGAGAGAGAGACAGTGAGAGAGTCAATGAGCGAGGAGAAGGTCAGAGGGAGAAGCAGACTCCCCATGGAGCCGGGAGCCCGATGCGGGACTCGATCCGGGGACTCCAGGATCATGGCCTGAGCTGAAGGCAGTCGCTTAACCAACTGAGCCACCCAGGTGCCCAAGAGGGATCTTTTAAATAGGCAGAGAAGATCTTATTGTCCCCCTCCGCTACTTAAAAATCACCGATGGCTTCTCATTACACTTAAAATAAAACCAAAACTCCTTATCACGGTCCCAATCCCTGTACTGCCTGCCTCTCTCTTGTGTTCTCACAGGACTCTCCTCCTCTGGTCACTAAGCTCCAACCAAGAGAGCCTTCTTTTAGTCATTCAGACACAGCCAGATCAATTCATCCCTTCCTCAAAGTCTTTGCCGGTGCTGTTCCTTCTGCAAGGATACTCTTCCCCACGTGGGCACAGAGTGGGCTCCCTCCCTCTACACAAGTCCCTTCTCACCTCACGTCTGGCTCAGAGGGATTTTCAGGGATCATTCTCTTTGTTCTCACACTCTGTGTCTCTATATCCAGCTTTACTGCTTCCTTTACACTATTAATAGAAATTATACATACATTTACATTCGTCGATTTATTTATTCTACTTCACCTTCTGGAAATAAATTCCATGAGCCCAAAGACTTCGCCATCTTACTCACTGTTGTATCCCCAGTGCCTACAAGATCCCTGGTGTATAATCAGCTCCTAAAACGGACATGATGGATGAATTAATGAATGAACACATTGATCAACTGAAAACAGGGTCTAAATTTTTAAAAATAAACAAAAAGGGAAGTGGATGTTAAAGATTAGGAGAGGCAGGATTCCTACCGCCATCATTTGAACATATGGACCCATATGAGGCTGTCTCCTCCTGGACTTCTCAGTTAAACAAGCAAATGGATTCCCTTTTTAGCTTAAGCTGGTTTGAACTGCGTTTCTGTCACCTGTGAACCAAAGAGCTCTAACTTACATGAAGGGGGTTCCCTTCGTGTAAGGGCTGGTGGAGCCCAACCACATGATGTCTCTCCTCTTCCACTTCAACTCTATCCCCCAAACAGACTGCGGGGAGCCTTGGTTCCAGCTGTATACGCCTCCCTCCGGGTCATTCACTGTTTGATTAACATGGCTCAGTTCCAGGTCCCTTATCTGATAAGAAATAATGAGACACAAGGAGCTTACACTGAGAAAGGCGCGGTCAGACAGTTAGCGGATGCAACAGAACTGGCCTGTATTCTTCCTGTGTTGGGGGCCGCCTTCCCCCTGCAGGAGCCACTGGCCCCCTGTCCAGCCTGCCCTTAAAACAGAGACCCCATCTCTGGGAGTCTGACCCAAAAGAGAAGCCACTGATCTGTTCTAGGCTCACATTCTACATCAGCATCAGGCCCTATTTGCCAATAGGCTGGCTTGAATCTCATTCCTTGGTTTGGGTCTCCGGATTGCCAGTTCTCTTAAGCCTGACACTGACTTGGAAACCTTCCCCAGGGATGATAGTTAAGACTGAACAGTTAGTTGCCTTTCGTTGGTGTTTTATGAATGCCAGGCTCTGTTGTGAGTACTTTTCACGTTCTTGGTTCACTTAATCCTCACGATGATCTGATAAAGATAAGAACCATCAGTAGTCCTGTTTCACAGATGGGGAAGCTGGGGCATGGAGCGTTTAAGTGACTTGCACAACATCACACAGCTAGTAAATACTGGAGTCGGATGTGAAGCCAGGCAGCCTGGCTGCAGAGCTCGGGCTATCAGCATTCACCCTACAACAGGTTAGTTAAGACAATAAACATCAACGGTAGATGCAGTTTCCCAAAGATGGATGCAACAGTATCTCCCATCCCAAGTGCTTTTCTTACAGTGTCACTCTGATATCCCTCTCACTGAGGAGTGAGTCATATACTCCCTCTCTCCCTGAACCTAGAACATGGGCTACTATGTGACTCCAAGGCTCTAGGATAAAGATGCTATGGGGCGGGACGCCTGGGTGGCTCAGTTGGTTGGACGACTGCCTTCGGCTCAGGTCATGATCCTGGAGTCCCGGGATCGAGTCCCGCATCGGGCTCCCGGCTACGCGGGGAGTCTGCTTCTCTCTCTGACCTTCTCCTCGCTCATGCTCTCTCTCACTGTCTCTCTCAAATAAATAAATAAAATCTTTAAAAAATAAAAATAAATTTAAAAAAAGATGCTATGGGGCGTATGGGTGGCTCAGTCGGTTAGGCGTCTGACTTGATTTTGACGCAGGTCATAGTCTCAGGGTCATGGGATCGGGCTGCATGCGGAGCGTGGAGTCTGCTTCAGATTCTCTCCCCCTTTGCTGCTCCCCCCACTCATGCTCTTGCTCTAAGATAAATAAAACCTCAAACAAACAAACAAACAAACAAAATATGCTATGTATCTTGCTCTGATGGGACACTCAGTGTCCATACCTAGCACCATGTCCAAACTAGCCCATGTGCAGAGATCTCATGGAGATGCCCCACACGGACACCAGCTGAGGTCCCAGCTATAACGAGCATTGCCACCAGAACTGTGAGTGGAGATGCTTCCAGCTGGTTCCTGCTTCAGGTCACTGAATCACCCCAGCTCTTGAGTCTTTCCAAATGAGGCCCTAGACATCACAGAGCAGAGGCAAGCCCTCCTGAGTTCCTGACCCACAGAATGCATGAGCCTAATAAAATGGCCACTGTATGCCCCTACGTTTTGTCGTGGTTTATTACCCATCACTGCTGTCTGCAACCTTGTACACAGCCTGCCTACAGAACTCTGCCTCTGACCAGCATCTGATTCAGTCCCTAATACTCAGTGACAGGTTCACCATATTCTGCTACCCTGATGTGTCACCTCAGGCTCCCTAGTTGGACATCCTGAGTGCCAACAGCCAACTTCAATGACCACTTCTTGTCTGTAGCCAGATCCTCAAGATGCCGAATGTGATAGGTTAGACAGAACCTACACTCACTTCTTGAAGCGGTATCTGACCCCTCGAGCTTGGACACAGATCTCAGTTTCCTGGGTCATTCCTCTCGCAGCCAGCCCTATCCATCTTCAGGTGAATCAGGCACGGTCCGGAAATGGAGCTAACCCAGCCTCTTCATTTCCAAGACGGGAAAACAGACGCCCAGCAAAATAAAACAAAATGGTAGCAACTGACATTTCTTGACTCCCTCATGTACATGACTGGATTTTACCCTCCTAAGTTACCCTGTGTAATATTAATAATATTATGGGCTCCATCTTACAGAGAGAGTAAGAGAGCAAGCCATATTTGCTCATACAGTTGTATTAAACTGCCCCAGTGTCCTCTAGTCTTCAAGGCCCAATCTTGGAAGGGTGAAGACGAGAAAGACTGTGGATTCCAAAATGAAAAAAATCACTGGGCTTTTTTTGGGCAGAGATTTCCCAAGAAGACAATAGCCTTGGGTCCAGATTTCCTCCACCTCGAAAACACACCTCCTTGTCAACAACACATCTAAGAAATAAAGATGGTCCTTCCTCGTGGGTTGGTACTGTGGGTGTGGCTAAGAAGATCTGTATTGCCTGATCCCTCCAGGTTTTGTACATTCCAGCATGTAATACTGTAAATCTGGGTTCTTCTCCAAGAAGATGGTACCAAATCTGGCTTTGATGAGTGTACAATGCCTTCTTGTGGGTGGAAATTATATAGTGTTTGCAAAAACAAGAACCTATGGAGTCAAAGACCTGTATTATAATATTAATTGTGTGACCTGGGGCAAGCCACATAAGCTCGTGAGTGTCCGTGTCTTCATGAGCACAGTAATAAAAGGACCCAACTCATGAGGTTGTTGTAAGAACCAGGTGAGATAATGCAGAGAGCCTAGAACATAACAAAAGCCCTTCCAAAAAATGACCAATGCTACTGTTATCATATACAGAAATGGAATGAATCCTTACCAAATGAAAGTAGGCAGACTCTCACTATATTCTAGAAAAGCCACCAAATTACCTCAAACTCCAATACAAACGATCCCTAAACTTGCACCAAGAGGCAAGAATGCCACCTCCCAGATCCTGGAGAAAGTGTTTCATTCACACAATGCCAGCCCCTTACTGCACCCAAGTTGCTAAGAAGCATTTTGACACTAATCCTCTTCCCGGTGATCTCAAAATGCTAATTCCTACATTTCAATCTTCTCTGGAAAGTCTGGTGACTAAAAGATCCAGCTTCTGACCTACAAGCTGGAGATGGAAGCCCTGATGTTCTTAGCCATCAATCTTTAAAAAAAAAAAAAAAAAAAGGTAGGCAAATGATGGTATCAGGGTCCCATCCTTCTGGCAAACAGGAAAGTCCATAAAAGCGGGCGAGAAAAGATTCAATTGTAATCCGACTAATGCATCTCCAGAAGGGTTGCTATCTGCTGCAGAGCACTCCCCATTAAAGAAATCAATTTAGCATTCGACTTCTCCTCCCGTGGCGCATATTGAAGTGGGATCTGACAAGGATGGAAAACAGATTTGTGTTAAATACTGACAATAAAGCCTGTGGCTCAAGGTTATAGCAGTCAACAGAAATCCAGTGCCTCGTAAACCCTGAGACCCTCATCCATCAGCTGGAGTCAGCAGCTTTAAAAGGAAGCCAGGGGTTGGGTTCGGGAAGGGGGTTGGTTATCAAGAGTGGGTATGTGGGGCCATGGTAGCCCGAGATGCTGGTTTTGCGGGTGGTCCAGAAAATGGGCCTGAGTTTCTAGGTCCCTAGCGTCTTGGTGGTTTTTCTTGGTTGTAATGGAGATCTCTTATTTTCGCTTGCCCAGTATCCACTCACTCTTATTTTCCAATCAATAGCACCCATTTTAGGTGCGCCTGGGTGGCTCAGTCGGTTAAGCATCTGCCTCTGGCTCAGGTCATCATCCTAGGGTCCAGGGATCAAGTTTGGCACATCAGGCTCCCTGCTCAAGGAGGAGTCTTCTCCTCACTCTCTTATCTGCCTCTCTCCTCTGCTCATGCTCTCTCACACTCTCTCTTGCTCTCTCTTAAATAAATACATGAAATCTTGGGGGGGGGAAATAGCACCCCCTTTATCTCAGGGAACAGTTCCTCTTCTGCTTCTCAGTTCCTAAGATTTGAGTGAAATTTAGCCTACCTCCGGCTCTAAGGGGAGGAAGGCATGTGAACTCAGCCTGCCCGATGAGGGCCGTGCGGCACCCTGACTTTGGTGACCTCCTTGGGCACAGCACCCAAGGAAGAACCATCAGGGACAATGTGACTCAGTCTTGGAATTTTCTGCAACAGTTTGGTTAAAAGAATTCATCTTTCTACCGGTGTGGCTGGGAAGACAGGATTAAGCCTGAAGCTTCTGGAAACCATCTTATCATAATAAGGGGAGAATGGAATCAGCCCAGAGAAAGACACAGATTAAGAGATAAAGATCACCCAGAATCTGATTAGATTACTGCCCTAGAATGAGATTATTTGAAGACCATCGCCTGCACTTCTCAGTTCCAAGATCCAATAAGTTCCATTTTTCTTGGTTTTAAACCAATTTGAGTTGGGTTTTTGTCACTACAACCAAGAAAAAGATTTGACAATTCCAACATAGCTGGGTGAGGCAGGCCTACCGGACAGCACTAGCTCTCTGTGGGGCCTAGCTCAAGGCCACACTCAGCAATTAATCACATCTCCCAATCGGATCCCACTTTCCAATGCCTTAACAACCCACAGGCATGCCGCAGAGATAGTGCGGGCCCCTTCCAAACATAAAGAAAATGTTATCTTTAAAAAAAAAAAATAAAATCCCAGGCGCCCCAAAATTAAAAAAAAAAAAAAAAAAAACCACAAACAAAAAAACTTTTTTTTTTTTTTTTTTTTTTTTAAATTTAAAAGAAAAAGTCATTCCTGTAGTGTGTGGCAAAGTTGGAACATGAGATTCTTGATCTCCGGGTCAGGGGTTCAAGCCCCATGTTGGGTGCAGAGACTACTTAAATAAATTAAATAAATTAAATAAATAAATTAAATAAATAAAAGTTACAAAAAAAATCCTTTATTGCTAAAAGCTGCTAAGCATCATCTGAGCTTTTAGCAATTCTTAATTACTATTCACAGACCACCACAACAAATATAATAATGAAAAAGTCTGCAATACTGCCAAATACCAAATATTATCAAAACGTGACACAAGAGACATACACTGAACGGACACCGTTGGAAAAAACAGTGTCCACAGACTTGCGGCCACAGACCTTCAATCTGTAAAATCCAACAATCCTTCAAAGCATGAAGACACAAAGTGCGGGAGAAACAAGGTAGCCCATGCAGACCTATTAGTGAAGATTCCACGTGCCTTCTGGGAAAGCAGATACAACGTCCCAAAGCAAACAAGCAGGTGCTGGTGACGGCCCACATCCCCACCGTCACCCCTCTCCACTTCTGGACATTCTGTTCTGACTTCCGGCCCTGCAGCCTCCACTTCACGGGAAGGCTGCCCCCCACTCCCGGGTTCAGAAGCCCTGCTTCGCCTGCGCCCACGACACACCAGGGGTGCTTGGCTACTAATATCTCCCTGGGCTCAGCCTTTCGACGTTGCCAAGGCTGATTCGGAGGCATTTCTCCTTTATTCCACTTCCAGAGATTCTCCCCTGCCCAGGATTCAGTATTAGGCACCCCTAATCAGCAGTCTCCCCTCCACCTCTCCCTTGTGGTGTCCCTGCACCTTCTTTTTTTTAATTTATTTTTATTTAAATTTATTTAATTAATATACAAATGTTATTATTAACTTCAGAAGTAGAGATCAGTGATTCATCTGCTGCATACAACACCCAGTGCCCATCACATCACCTGCCCCCCTTAATGCCATCACCCAGTTACCCCATCTCCCCTCCCACCTCCCCTCCAACCACCCTCAGTTTGTATCCTAGAGTTCTGAGTCTCTCATGATTTGTCCCTGCACCTTCTAAATAAACTACAGGTATTCCTACAGTCATTGTAACAGTCTTCAAATTTCCCGTAAAACACCTTTGTTACTTCCCTCGTGTAAATTCCTCCCCCAAAAGCTTTTTTTCCTTGAGGCCACCCAACGTTTCACAAATCCCCTTCTGAGAGCCTTAGAAAAGCATCTCTCTCCCCTCAGCCTGCAGATCGCAAGAGGCAAACAAAATCCTAGAAGCTCTAACACCCCTGCCACCCACCCCTAAAACTTATCAATACATTCATGCAGCAAAAATAGATTTCTTCCAGAAGGGAATGCCGTTGCCACCCAAATATGACATCCCTATAAATACCAGTGCAAAGGACAGCAGCGAGCCGCCCTGCTGGTGTGAAAGCTGGAAGCCAAAGGCACCTGCCCCACTATTCTCCAGGGTCCGGCCCTCACCTCTCTCATCTCTCACCTCTCCCTACCTTCCCCTGGCATTTTGTGCGGATCCAGCAACGCTGAATTAACTACTCGCTATTTTCCCAAAATAGGCCTTGCTGTCTCTTTCCTTCTGCCTTTTTAAATGCAGTTCCATCCGCCTGAAATAGTGGGTGTTCCCAGGGGCTCCTAAGGACTTGCCTCTTCTCACCCCGTCCAAACTCCTGAGTTCTAGGACTTTCTCACTCTGAAGAGGGAGGGCTTGGGAGCGGATTGCCCCAGAAGACTGAGCTTTCTTCTCAAGATGATCAAGATGAGCCTAGTGATAACCCGGCCAGACATCTCAGATGGGACTGGAGGTCTGGATAACGAAGTGGGTCCCAGGGTCCCCAACAAGCCCATTCATCGGCTCAGGTGTTCTTCCAGTCCTCTTTAGGGGATGTATTAATGACGGCAGTAGATAACATGAAAACACACAGGAGGAGAGATACTTTTTCTCAGTTTCCCTTGGCTTTCTGATTTACTCCCTCCCAAGGAAAAGGTCTAATTTTTGCTATTCATAGGTCTTCAACATCTAACATCTGCTGATCTCTCATTTTTTTTTTAAAGATTTGTTTACTTACTTGAGAGAGAGAGAGAAAGAGAGAGCACGAGCGGGAGGGGCAGAGGGAGAGGGCAAGAGAAAATCAAGCAGATCCCCCACTGAGCAGGACGTGGGGGACTCGATCCCGCAACCCCGAGATCCGGACCTGAGCCGAAACCAAGTCGGAAGTCCAACTGACGGTACCGCCCTGGTGTCCCCCACTAATCTCTCATTGTAAAGGCAAAGAAATAATACTGTTGTTTTCTCATGGTGTTATGTTCATAATTCCCTTCTACTTAAGGTCAATGATACCTTTTTTCCCCCACTGATATTAAGCAGTCCAGTTTTCATGTAAATTTAAATAAATAAAGGGATAAATGATATGCATACACACACATATACGGGTGATATATAATTATAATTATGTTACAATTAATAACATATAATTAAATGTATTAACCACAGGCACTGCCTGCACATGACAAAAATCTGTGTGATACTCAAATGAGCTGAAAGAAGGGAAGAAACTAGAATTGGCTGGAGTAGCTACCTTTATGGTGCCTGCCTTCCTTGGTCCCCGTGAAGTCTCTGGTGGCCACAGTCCAAAGCAGTGTGGTCCCCAAATGCCTGGAAGAAGCAAACCCTGAGGAAACTGGCCGAAGCCAGTCTTCCCAGCCTCATAAAGGGCTTCAGAAACCAGGCAACCATTTGACCTTGCCCTGTTCCCCTGCGCCTGGGGTGTCGCCACGGAATTTTCACATCCCTGGATTATTTCAGAGTCAGGGAAAACCATTGTTTTGGCTCCATTTGGCTCCTCTGAAGTCCAGAGCAGAGGAAGTTCCCTTCTTGTAGAATCCCAGCTGTGACTGAGGACAAAGGGTCTCTTGTCTTTGACAAACCAATGTAGGTAGAGATTAAAGGCGATTTCCGAACCTCACTTAAAGAGGCAGCCCCAAAGCGAAGCAGCCGGACCCCGTGAGGCGAGGCCGCTTTTGACATCAAGGCTGAAAAGCAATGAATGGGTAAGCTTGTCTTTTCTGCTCTGAGAGGTGGCTTCGAGAGACCTACCCAAGATGGGGCCTTTCCCATCCTGTCCTCACCTTCCCAACTGCTTGCTGTCACTCAACCAAATTCCTTCAAGTGTATTTATCAAGCAAGCTTTTATGAGCCAGGCTCTGTTTTAACAGCGGGGACAAACGAGAAGTCAGAACAGCAAAGTAGTTCACCTCAGAAGCCTATACTCCAGAGATTCTAGAAAGAGAAGACAGAGTACAAACATTACTAAATGAAAAGGTAATTCCAAAGGAGGTGCGGCTATTTAAAAAATAAAGCAGGGGGGTGCCTGGCTGGCTCCATTGGAAAAGTGTGTGACTCTGGATCTCGGGGGTTGTGAGTTCAAGCCCCACATTGGGTGTAGAGATGACTTATCTAAGTAAACATAAAAAAAATAATAATAAAAAAGGATTCATCAAAACATATCTGACATGGGGGGGGTTAGTGTGGGTGATGGGTGATGATCTCTGTAATATTTTGATCTGCAACTTGAATCTGAGGGAAGGGTGCTCTACTAAAGGAAGACATACATACAACAGCCATGCGATGGGGCTACCTCTCCCTTTCTTCCCTTCCTCAGGGATCGACCCTCTCTGCATTCCCTCAGCTTCTTTTCACAAGGCTTTCTTTTCAGAGGTAGGACTCTGAAAGAGACATAAGTGCTATTTCCATCGCTAACCACGGAACCAATCTCTGAGTCTCAGGTTTCCTACCTGTAAAATGGTAACAAGAAGGGTAACCCTTATTTGATAGGATTGCTGTGAGCAACCACCATGGTGCGTCTAAACCACTCGACTGACTTCCCAGTTCAGCACCCAATAATGGTTACTCATCATTCTAATTCTATTGCGTTCCTTGGACACACTCCAGAAGACACCTGGGTTCACAGACCTGAAGGATGCCTAGTCCCGTGCAACAGCTGACCTGCATTTGAATTCTGAGTCCCTTCTTGTTTGAATGAATTTGGGATTGATCCTTTGGAAACAGAAGATGATAGATTTTTTTTCTCTTTCTCCCTTTCTCTTTCTCTCTCTTTCCTTTTTTCTCTCTTTCTCTCTTGCTTTCTTTCTACTTTTTGGTTCCAGGTGTTTCCTGCTACCCCTTCAATGACTAGAGAATTCGTTGCCCACTGTCTTCATTGAAAAGTTTTTTCTAGCAAGGATCCAAAGAGAGAGTCAGTGCTTGGCTTTTGAGGTTCAAAACAGGCCTTTGAAACTCAAGTCAAGACTGTGTCTTGAGCAAAAAAGCCTATCTGACTTTCAAGAGCCTGTATCCTTTGAGTTTCAAAAGACCAAAAATCCCAGGCTAAACAATAGGCAGAGAAGAATATGTTCACTGATCTGTGAGAGTGAGGTTTTCTGGTCTGCCACCAAAAAAAGAAAAAAAGAAAGAAAGAAAGAAAGAAAATCGCACAGGCTGGGGAGCAGCAGCAGAGTAAACATGAGGGTTAGCGTCTAGTCGAGGGCCCGGTGAAGCCCACTGAAGCCCAGTCCAGTGGAAAAGTGAAGAATTAAATTAGACATATGAGGGTATAGGGCAACCTCTTCTCATTTCCCAAGTAGGGAAAGTGAACAGGATTCGAGAGTTCTCCAGCATTCTCCTGGGGGTCAGATCGGTAGGACAGTGTTCTTGAGGAGGGAAATCGGCTTGAGGTCCTGAGTCAAAAAAGTTCTGAGATGTCTTATGAGCAGAGGCAGAAGCTACCGTTCAGGTGGGCACGACACCCCTACCGTGAGAATGCTCTCCTCCTGGGCACGTGTGGTCAGGACGGCAGCCAACCTGTCTCCCACACATGGCTTGATAAAAAACAACCTGTCTGCTCTGCAAGACTTCGCTTGGCACCATCTGAATCACCTCACGTGGACAAACCCCTTTACGATGGCTCGGAGTAGTCATAAGCCCTCAAGATGGAACGGCGCTCTAAAAATCTAGATGAATCAGTCTCAGCACGGATACCCCCATGGGAATGAAAGGAACCGGCTTGAGCTCTCCCCGGAGCTAGAAGGACACTATAACACACCTTGGTTAGACACTTGCAATCAAAAGAGATTTGCTGCAAAGACAGCCCACCATCAATAAACTAATGGTCTAGAGGAAAAGCAGCCAGAAACTGCTTGACAGGAAGCTAGCATAGTCCTCTGCTCGCTCTCTCTCTCTGTCTTCCCTCCTCTCTCCTGGAACTGAAATGAAATTTCAGCAACAAAATCTCCTGCAGGGTAGAGCCAGGCAAGGGGCACTTGCCTGGGTCTCCCAGGCCCCTTCCTTTTGTTTTCCAGGCTCCACCTTCCAGAAATTCACAGGAGGACTAACAACTAACCTGCTCTGGGGGTGGGGGACAGGAATGGAGGAAAGCCTTCAAGGGTGTACTTAGTTCAGAGACCGTGTGTTAGTCCTAAGCTGCTCTCTGAGCTCTGCAGCAGGGCGACACAAGCCACTAGCCCCTGGACTAAATTTACAGTGACTCTGTTTATCCATTTAGATCAGCACGAGAGAGGGACGGAGGCCAACTGCCTCAGTTTCCCCAAGGGGGGCTCAGTAGCACTTCCAAAAGCAAAACCATCTGAAGATACCAAGAGTGAAATAGTCAGAAGCAAAAGGTTACCTGGCTAACTCTGCTCAGAAAGAACTTTCCATCGAGGCTGCTCCTACAGAGAAGACTCAGAGCCTGCCCTATAACTCTGAAGGCCTGGTCTGCTCATAGTAAAATGAACTACACAGTCAGTGTGACCTGTGGTTGATATGAGCAAAACCGTGGTCACGGATTTCGCTCAGATCTGAGTTCTTGGTTTCCCCTCCAAGATTCTACTGCTCCAGGGAGCCCATGCTGTTCCAGCCCACGTGCAGGCGCTGAAATCCCACCCCTTGGACCAGAACCTCAACAATCAGACTTCTAGGAATGTATCCCAAGGAAATGATCATGCGGAGGTTTGACTACAAGGATGTTCATCTCACAATTAACTGTAATAATGAACAGTGTGAATAACTTTAAATATCCAACACCAGTCAGCACAGCAGAGGTGTGCAAATATTCATATTTAGAAAAAGGTTCATCAAAATAAAACAGTGACTCTCTATCTATGTGGTGGGATTATGGGAGAATTTAAGTTTCCTGAGAGTGAGGGCTTAATTGATGTCCACCAGCGAAGTAAGAAGGCTCAGCTCCAGGTGCTGCCCTCACTCCTGACACGAAGTGCAAGTCTGGGAGGGTGGTTTCCCAAAGCCATCCCAAGGTTTGATAACTCGCTAGAAAAACTCAGTCACTGTTAAGTTGTGGTGCTCAAGGTTGCATGGAAAGGCTATAGGCTAAGATCAGCCAAAGGAAGAAAGACACAGGGCAGAGGCCAAGAAGAGGAGAAAGGGGAGCTTCCACAGTCTTCTCTCCATGGAGGAAGGATGCCTTCCTTCCCTCGCATCCATGTGCAACAACGCATGTAGAGTGTTGCAAACTAAGGCTGCTCCCTGAGCCTCAAGGTCGGAGTTTCTGTTGGCGCTCTACTGTGTAGGCATGATTCACTGCTCACGTAACTAATCTCTGTCTCCAGTCTTCACCCCTCTGCTGTGACCCAAAGTCCACACCCCAAATCTCATTGTACATCTTCCTGGCATGGCTCACCCTCACCGAAATGTGGGGCCATCCCCCACTGTAAATCATACACTGTTAGACCAGCCAGTGTGAGCCATGGTCCCAAACAAAGACATTCCTATCAGGCACAACACTGGGTCGCCTGCCAGTAGCCAAGTACACATACCAGATGTCTTGAGCAAGGCTAGATTCTTTGCTATACATTATGACAAATGGTAACAGTGACTACTGATGATAATATTAAGGAGTTGTTCGAAATCTGATCCCGGATACCCAAGGAGCCAAAGAGTTGCTTTGCCCCATCCTTACCGCCGGATGCCATCTAAATGGGCTCCAGCCTTTCACTGGGTCGCACCCCAAGTCCTCCATCAGGCTCAGAGCCTGCTGCCATTTTGTTGTAATTCCTATCGTGATTATATTGCCATTTTTAATCATGATAATTATAATACTAGCTATCATCGCTAACACTGACAGCGTTCCAAGTATTGAGATGAATTTTTAACACATAAAATCAAATACTTTCACCTAAAAAAATTCTTCAATACATGCTAGCTTAAGCCCTGGTTTTGTAGCTAAGAAAACCGGACAAGAGAAAGGAGATCTTTCTCCAAAATCTCATGTATGAGAAGAGATAGAACTTCCACTGACGCTCCCACGGGTCTCACCCCAAGTGCCCCTGACTTCTCTGATGCACCCGGCCCCTCCCCCACCCCCCAGGGACCAGCATTGTCTGCTTCATGTCCTCATACCTGGCCAGCCCATCATCAACCTTGGATGATGGCCTAGAAAGTCAGGTGACCACCCAATAGAGAACAGATATGTGGACATCTCCCAACGAAGCTACCATTACCATAGGAAGTCCTTCTGGGGAACAACGAACCCCGATCACAGACCCCAAGAAGATCCCCCCCATGCATTTCTCCCAAGTCACCACATCACCTGGACCCAGCTCGTCCCTTGAAATTCAATTTCCTTTTGAGTGTCTATCCATCTCTCCAGGTGATCTTTACTGCCAGTCTCTGACACCTAAGAATTTTTTTTTAAATAATTTGTCTAATGATAATCTAATCTGAATTTTATCTAATACACCGACAAATCTCAGGTACATCTGAGGAGTATTTTTAGGAGTTCTACATCCTTGGGGAATTCTCTGTTCATTTTTCCCTTTTTTAAAATGTTTCCCTTCAAAACTCGAAAGGGTTTTGTGTTCCTTTCTTCAAAATTGTATTTCAATTTGTGCTGACAGACAAAAGGAGGTGAAAACACCCACAACGAAGCTGAATGTCTTGGTCCCTAAGTGGAACAGGTTAGATAGGTTCATCTATAAGGGGCTTTCCTGGGACGGTGCAGGGTCCTTCGCCCCTGTGTCCTGGCTTTGCCTGTTCCCGCTTATGTATCTTTTCCTCTCGAGCAGCCCCTCTAAATGTCCTGCTTGCATTTGAATCACTGTAGAAAAGCCATTATCTGTTCACTCTTTTGCTCCTGCTCAAAACACCAGCTGGATCTTCTCACTTACCTCCCTGAGGGGTGGGCCGTCTATGGTTGAATCACAGTGTGAGAAGACTCGCTTCCCTCTTCCCGTAGGACTTCAGGCAGGATACAGCCAACCTGTCCTCCCACAAACCCATTGAACTGTCCCAAAGTCTATAAAAATCCATTCTCGCAATCCTAACTGGAGGCGTACTCTTTATTTAAGAGACATACGAGCAGGGCAAACCTCCTTGTTGGGATGTCTCTATCCATCCCACATGCCTGTTCCTATTTCCGTTCTATTATTTCATCTATTAATTTAGCAACCCAAGTGCTCCCTGAGTTATTTAGCAATTACTGGGGGAGGCACGGGTCTAACGCAGACAGGGAGGAGGTTGACAAATGCCCATTAGCATCGGGCCCAGTAATGGCCCCATAATGCCTCCTTGCACTTAGCCAGATGAAAGCAGCTATACATTGTAAGGAATTTTAAAGGGTGTCACAAACCTTAATTAATTCTCCATGCTCTGGGAGGAGAGTATTTACTCCCATTTGGGACTCCGCTGTGCCGAGACGGTCGCACGTCACCGTATGAACACCATCCATCCAGTTCACCTTATACTCCATAGAAGTGGTTTCAAGCACATTTGCAGGGAGCCGTTCGTTCCTTAAACAAATATTTATTATGTGTTAGCCACGTGCCAGGCACCGTGCTAGGCTGCGGGGAAGCCAAGCAGACACGGTCCCCGACCCAGTGGATCTGAGAGTCTCAGGGAGGAATGAACCGTTATGTAAATTCATTTCTTTAATGGAAAAATCACGTCAACATCCTGCTGAGTGATACACAGGAAAGAGAGGGGGGTCTGGGGTAACCTGGAGTCTCAGAGAAGTCGGGCCTGAGTTTGACTGTATTACCCACTATCGATTCGTTCCCTGGCCTTATTAGACAACTTTCCTAACCTTTCTAAGGCTCTGTTTCCTCATCCAGTATGGTGTCCACCCCAAAAGTTTGTGGGAAAGATCAAGTGACCCAGGGCATTGTGCCTGCCCCCCAAAACGCCAAGTGCTTGATAAAGGTGAGCAGTTATGGCTTTAAGCAGTATTGTCTAGTGGCCTCCCAAATTGGGGATTCATCACTCATCTGAGGGCACACTTGTAAGTTAAACCTGTAAGTACCTCTGGAATCCTCCAGAATTAAACGGACCCCTGAAGGTCTGATAAATGCAGTCGTGTCTAGAGTTAACACCAGGGATCTCGGCTAAGCCGCTGGAGACAGTGGCACCCACATATCCTCCTGCAGTGGCCTGGGGCTTTTCTGAGAGCAAGGAAGAGCTGGAAGAGAAAAGCACTGGGACCAGTTCCTAACCAAAGCAGAAAGGACAGAGAATCCTGGCAGCCCTTTCCAAAGCCTGCCACCCGAGGCCCTAAAATACGGCCAGAAGAGTGTCTTCAACACAACAGCCGCGGGGAGGGTTGTTCAGCTCAGCCTCTGGCCCAATATTCAACACTTCTATCAAGCGCTCGAATAAAGGCTGATCGGAATCTGTGTGCGCTACAAAGTTGGGACTTTATCTTGTAGGCAATATGCTACATAATGGAATCGGCATCCCAGAAGACCTCCACCAGCTGGTATGGAAGGCCGAATCACACAACACGAAATGTAACAGAGATAAACATGAGGTCCTGCCCCGGGGGCCCAGCCACCATCTGGACAAGCCCTTAATGGGGAAGCAGGTGTGAATGCACCTGCAGGTTTTCATTACCTACAAGCTCAATAACTGTCTACAGTGGAACATTTGGATCATTTGTGGTTGTATTACTTGAAGTAGAGCTTTTTGAGCAAGGGAGGTGAAGTTTCCGTTAGAGGTCTGGGTGTAGTTCTAATACATCTAAGCACTCATGAGCATCACTGAATAAATGCAATCAAGGAAGGGACAGAGACTTCCAAATACACAGGCTGAGATCAAATTAACATGACAAAAAAACGACTGGGGGTCAGGGTACGCTACAGGACTGCTCTTTCCAAATTCTTAAGAAACCATACAAACAGCAGCCAGATGTGGGTCTGGCAATGGGTTGAACACGTTGCACTAACACCTCAATCAGCCCCAATCACAACTCCACTCCCAGTTCCCCAGAACTGGGAATGAGGCCCGGAGACGGACAGAGGTCAAAGGGCACTCTGCCCAAGGTCACCCATCTGGTGAGTGGGTGAATCAAGGCTATGATCTGGCAGTCTGGCTCCAGATTCGGCATGTTCACCAAGCAGCAAGGCACCCTATAGAACCATCCTTGGATGAGGACTTACTAGAGAATATGGGAAAGGGATGGGCTGCCCGCTGGCTAGCACCGCCTCGGTCCTCATCCTCTCCGGCACCTGGCACGGAGTAAATATTTAATTAGCATCTGCTGGAGAACAAGTTACTGAACCAGGATAAACTGCAGAGCGACACAAGGAACTACTCCCTAGAGTGAGAATTGCCATGGTCCTCGATTTTGGGGACTGCCCTAACACAGTCCCCCCAACAGAGTGGTTGAAAACAACAGAATCGTATTCTCTCTGGTTCTCACCGCTAGAGAGGGGAAAGCAGGGCAGTTCCCCCTCCAAAGGCTCTAGGGAAGAACGCCTCCTGGCAGTTTCCCAGTCTCTGGTGGCTGCTGGTCATGCTGCGGGCTCCTTGGTTTACAGCTGCGTGATTCCAGCTTCTGCCGCAGTCTGCATGTGGCCTCCCACCCCCGGTGCATCTCTTCTGGGTCTCTGCATCTCTTCTTCTAAGGACACCAGTCTCTGAATTAGGGCCCACCCTAATCCAGGAGCACCCCGATGGAACTTACTACATCTGTTTCCAAATAAGGTGACCTTCACCTGTTCTGCATGCACATGAATTTGGAGGAGACACCGTTCAACCCAGGGCAATCACTGAATAGGGCGAGGCATGGTAGCAGCTGGCCAGGGCACAGTGCAACCCCAGGGATGCTCGGGCACAGTTCTAGAGTTTCACTGTGAGGACTTCGGCAATCAAATTAAGGGTTGATCTTAGATATCACCTTTGCGTTCAATAAACCTTTATGAATCCCGACTGAATTACCCAGCAGGAAATCATATGGTGGGACAACTCCAATAGGAGTTCTCTTGTGGGGGGCAGGTGTCTCAGAGCCCAGCTGGGGAGGCAGATGTGCAAAGGTCCGCCAAAATATGATTAAAAATGAAGTTTACTCTCACATGCTATGGAAGCATGGAGACTAAGGTTATGAAGTCAGCCTGCAGAGAAGATGGAAAAATAACTCAAGTATCAAACATAACCAGAGTTCTCCAGTCACAAATACTTGGTCCCCCGCCCAGGTTCCAACCTTCCTCCTTCTACTAATAGCACAGAAATCTCCTTTGGGAAACAACTTCTCCATTCTCAATGCCGCTGACTGAGTAGGATGACCCTGCCCACAGCTCCCAGGGTTTTTAGGCGGGTCAGGACATCCCATGGCTTTGTCTAAGCAGAGGCAATGAGAAACAAAGGCACACAGGCTGGGGGTGCAGGAAAGTACGGATTCCACCGCACTCTGTGCTAGAAGGATGCGAAGCTTGCAGCTGCTGGAACCATCTTGCAACTCCAAGGGAAGAATCTTGAAGGTGCCAAGAAAAACAGCAGATCCCGGGAATGGAGCCACTCCCAAGAAGCATGGCCAAACGCTAGGTCCTGTTAGCATTTTTTATGTCCTGAATCAAAACATACCTGAAGCCAGACTGACCCATGGAAGCTTCATCAGGGGAGTCAACAGATACATTTTATTTTGCCAGAGCCAGCATGAACTGGATTTCCTGGCACCTCCAGCCAAAGGGCTCTGGATGGAAACAGCAGTCCGGCAAGCAACAACCACCTCTCAGAAGTCAGAGAGACAGAAAGAGTGGGGTGTTTTCTAGAAATGGTTGAGAATTTAGTGTGGTTGGTGAGTGAGAGAAGAGATGGCCGAGGCCTCACTGGAAGGGACCTTAGATCAAGCTGGGTTTGGGTTTCATCGTGGCATTTTTATATCCCTTCCAATTCTGAAATTCTTTGGCTTTCTGAGCTGTGTTCCAGAAATCTTTGCAAGAGAAAGGAAACATTAGTCCAAGAGTAGCAGTCTTGCCTGAATTACTGCCTTAGGTCCTAATGTGCCTGCTGTTGGGCATTTTATCTGCATCCATCAATCTGCAGGGAAGCTGGGAGTCAGGGGTAAAAATTACTACCCTGACTGCTGGGCCCAGGCTCCCTGGGCGTGCTGATCACACTCCTTGGCAATAACCCTCACAGGTGGCGGGAGCTACACCCCTGTGGCCAAGTCTCTCTAGCCTCAGATACTTGCAATTCAGTCATACGTAAAGATGCCAGAAACTTCCATCCTTGGGCTCCACGCATTGCTAAGCATAGGAAACAGAGCTGAAGCCTGCTGTAGTCGCCTTTCATGGGCACACCGTTCCCAAGCTCCACACTGGTCTTAGCAGCTGTGACAAACAAGGGGTGAGGTGCCCAAGGATTGCCAGGAGTGCACTCCGCCCACTCCACAGAGGGCATGCGGGTGCAGGTGACTGTGCCCGGGGATGACATGAGGTCTGCAGAGTGAGCGTGGACACGCAGGCTGGACTGGGCATTTGGATGCCGAGAGACCGCATGGTGGTCTCATTAATGCCCCATGACGAATACCACACAGAGGAGGCAGTGCCCCCTCCCTCCTCTAATGGGGCCAAGTAAAAGGGTAGCAAGGCTTCCAGACCCCCAGGTGTCCAAAAAGCAATAGCAAGAACCAGGGAAAATTTTTAAACAAAAGTGAAATTACAGAAGAGTTAGCTTATCTGGCCTTGCCTTCGTTATCTGGTTCTTTCCTTGCTTGACAGTTATCTGTCTAATTCTCTGAAATGCAGGGTCTATGAGAGCAGCGACCTTGTCTTATTTGATCAACACTTTACCCACTTATTTAATGATAACAAACCGGTAAGATAACAAGGGGTCTACAAAGGGTCGGGAAGTATTGCGTGAGTACACAACACGCACATGTGTATCAGTGTGTCCGATCCTCAGTAATCCCATGATTAGCCCCACGTACAGATGAGTAAGCTGATGCAGAGGCTGGATAACCTGCACAAGGTCAGTCAGCTGGTATCCGGCAGAGCCAGCACTTGAACTCACAACAAACCGGCTCCAGAGTCCAAGTTCTAATTAGGGCTATGCCCATCCTGCCTTCCCACTGCCCAGAGCATTCGTTCGAGCAGCAGCTCCATCCCAGGTTCATTTCCGGGTACTGGGGATACAGCTATGAATAAAAAGAATCAGGAGTTCATGCAGCATTTGCCGGGTGCACGACCAGGCGGATGTATGGATGGATAGAGGGCTAGATGTACGGATGGGTGGGTGAGGAACAAGGTAGGATTCAGAAACATGGAAAGGCTCTGCTGACTATCATGAGTGAGTGAGTCATCAATAAGAGGCTGGATCTGTCTTCCGCAGCTTTTCTTCCTGTATTTGACAGTAATTTGTCAGTGGAATGCACGCAGGCTCCAGGACCAGAAACCTGGCTCTATCCTTTTAACATCTGTGTGATCTAGAGCAATTCAATAACCCCCCCACACACACACACCAGACCTGTTTAATCACTTATAAAATGAGAATAACCCCAGTTACTCACAGTTGCTGTGGATTAAATGTTATTTGCTATTGTTTGGAGCCTGGTTCAAACATCTCTTTTCTACAGCTTTCAGTTCAATTCAGTTCAACAAAATGTTTATGAAATGTGTCCTTTATGCAGACACCGTGCTGAGGGTAAGGATCCAACACCGAATTAGACAAATGCAGTTCAAAGAAATTTTAGTTTAGGGGAAAGACAGGAAAAAAACAAACATGTTTTATAAGTGCTCAGGGAAGTATGGGATGTTAAGTGGAGGTTAGATGGGGTGGGAATTAGCCTGTCCTCCTTGATGCCCCCACAGCGCTTCCCTTGGGTTGGCTATCACTATATGCATCTGTCTCCCTGTTAAACATGGCTCTTACAGAGATGCCCATGCAACCCTCAAAGAGGAATCAGTTGCACCAAATGGGCAAATGAATGGATATAAGGATAAAAGGTGGATGGTTGGATGGATAGATGCATGAGTGGTCGGATGAGTGGATGGATGGGTGGGTGGGTAGATGGATGGATGGATGGATGGATGGATGGATGGATGGATGGATGGGTGGATGTGTCGGTGGATGGGTGGATGGATAGATGGATAGATGCATGGGTGGATGGATGACAGATGGACATGTGGGAGGTGGATGAATGCATGGGTTATTGGATGGGTGAGTGGGTAGATGGATGACGGATGGATGTGTGGGTGGATGGATGAATGCATGGGTTGTTGGATGGGTGAATGGGTGGATGTAGGGATAGATGGGTAGATGGATGCGTGGGTGAGGGGATGGATGCATGGATGGACGGGTGGATGGAAGGAAGTCAAAACAATGGTCCACACAAGAACATCCAGGACTTCGCAAGAGCCAAGGCCAGAAGCAAAACCCAGTCCATGCTGAGCTTATGTCTACATATTTAAAAAACTGGATGGAAGGAACAGGAGCATCAGGGACAGATCTGGGGCAAAGCCAGAAACTGGGATAATACACAGAAAATGGAAAAGGGGGCCCAGCTGCAGGAGACTCCACCAGCAAAAAGATCTCTTGGGATAGCAGGACCCAGAGGATCAGGTGTGGCATATCACAAGGACAGTCACAATGTCCCTTACAGATGCACCTCCACATGATAGGACTCTATGGCTCCTGTCATTAAGATGAACCATAAATCATCTACTCTTTGTATCTGCCCTTGCCCATACAACTTGTCTTGGTCAATGGGACATTACCATGGTCAGAGGCTGAAAAGCACTTGCACATTGGAGTTTGCTCTCATGCTGCTTTGGGAACCCTGTGCCCACTGCTCCATAAACTGCCAGGCTCACTTAGCCTGCCACACGGCTGAGTCACTCATGCCTACTGCCCCCCAGCTGACAAAGAGCCAACTGTCAGACCTGACAGTCCCAGAACAGGCTGTCTCTGCTGTGTTGGCCCCCAACCAGAAGAGCCATCCCACTGGCCATGATGGGACAGGATCACTTCTACCATTTACACCAGCAAATTTGGGGTGGTGTGAGGGAAAGCTCACTGAAACACAAGGGACCGTGAAGAGCCAAACCCACTCCAGCAGAATGATCAAACAAGCTCATGTGGATGAGGCCCCTTTCTATCCACCAATCCTCGGGGCAGAGAATATCTTCGGCAAAATCACTTCTCACAGTGGGAGCACAGGAGCCGACCACTCTCTGGAATCTGGGCACCAGTAGGCGAGCATGTATTTATCCCACTGCTTTTTTAACCACTGAATAATTTACTCCACAAGCAATCAATGGCGCACCAATATGGGTTAGGCTCTGCAGATAAGATAAAGTGGAAGGCAAGACAGACTGGGGTTGTGTCCCTCCATGGTTAAGTGATCTTATCAGGGGCTGGGATGGGGTTTTGATTTTGAGCGAGAAGAGGGGCTTGGAGCAGGAATGGGGACTACGACCATGACCTGGCCTGACCCTGGGCCTTTAGCCAAAAAAATCCACACACATGCTGCCTGCCAGCTCCCAGTACAGAGGAATTACAGCCGTCTTAGCTCTTCACTCTGTGGGTAAGAGGACAGACTCTGCGGGGGAGCCACGTGGCTCAGATGTTTGACCGTCTGACTCTTGATTTCGGCTCAGGTCATGATCTCAATGTCATGGGATCCAGCCCCGCATCAGGCTTGGTGCTGGGCATGGAATCTGCTTGAGAGACTCTCTCTCCCTCTGCCTCCCTCCTCTATCCGCACGTGCATGTGTGCACTCTCTCTTAAAAAAAAAAAAAAAAAAAAAAAAGACAGACTTTGGAGTCCCACTGTCTGAGTGTCTGAGTCTGAATTCAAGACTTACTATTCATGTCCCTGAATGTCTCCATCCTTCAGTTTTTTCTATTTAAACCTGGGGTCCATACTTGTTGCTACTTCCCAGGGCAGTTGCAAATACTAAAGATATATGACCTATAACAGGGAAATACCCTTCACCATGGAGGTTTAGGTTACTATCCTCCTTCCTTGCTCCTGATCCCACTCTTACCTCTCACTCTATGAGGCTCTTTTTTGCCCCAACCTGGATTTGCATTCCCCCATTTAGATCTGGGCACCCTCTCTGAGGAAGCCAAGAAAATACACCTCTCGAATGCCAGGCCACAGGGGCCGTCATTGACGGGTAGCTCTGGCATGAGGACTCTCCACTGGCCTGCCCAGATTCCTTTTACAACTGTGTCTGCAGCAAATTCTACCCAAATGTCCTCCTTCACCTCCTCCCCTGACGTCAGACCTCCACTGCAGCCTGAACACCCTCCCTGCCATTCCCACCTGGCTCCCACTTGTCCTTCACATTCTCCCCAAAACCTCGTGTGTCTCTCATCCTGTACTGGCATTGGCTTCTGCTCCGTGGAGGACCCCTCGCGTTCTCTGACACTGTCCTGGTGCTCCCACCTGCCCTTCTTCTGATTTCCTCTGCTTGTTGCTACCACAGGTAATATCCTCCCAAATGGCCAGACTTTAAGACCTAGAGAACCTGTCTCTTCCTGCAACAGGAAGAACCAGCGGTCTCTCCCACCCCATGTCCTGTCGCCTCTACCTTAAAATACAGCCAGAACCCAACCATGTCCCCCACGCTAGCACCTCGGTCCAGCACACCGTTCTTTCTTGCTTGTACCATTGCAGTAGTATGCTGGCTGACCTCCCCGTCGCTGCACGAGCCCTTCTTCACTCTATTTCACTAAAACAAAGTGATCCCATCAAGGCTAAGTCAGATGATGGAGCGCTTCTGCTTAATGTCCTCTAACAGATTCCCACCTAACTCAGACCAAAAGCCAAAGTCCTAGCAAGGCCACAAAAGGCCCCCACGTGACCTGCTCCAACCTGCCAACTGGCTCATTCCACTAGATCTACATTGGCCTCTTTTTTGGTCCTGGTGCTCCCCTCTTTAGGTTTCCTCATTGATGCTGCCCCTCTATAAAGCTCTTCCTGAAGACAACCATTTGATTTCACTCCCTGGCTTTACCCGAATGCCACCTTCTTAGCAAGGCCCTCGCTGGTTACTCTACCTAAAATTCCAACTTCCCCTCCCCACCCCTTTCACTATTTTGGTTTTGGTTTCCTAACACTCATCACTATGTAACATAGTTTACATTTGACTTATTTCTTCTTTCCCCAGGAGAATGTAGGTTCCATGACTGGGGGTAATTTTTGTTTGCTGTTGTATCCACAGTACCCTAAAGTATGGTGCCTGGCACGGGAAAGAGGGAAGGGAGGAAGGAAGGAATGGACAGAGGGCTCGAGAGAGAGAGAACAGGACAAAGTGACATGAGAGAGGGAAGGGCAAGATGGACAGAAGGATGGAGGGTTAGAGGGATGAAAGAGGGAGAGGTGAAGTGAGAGAGGGAAGGGAGGGAGGGATGGATGGCGGGAGGATGCAGGGTGGGTTGGAAGGATGCATGGAAGAAGGGATGAGAAGGGGCTGACCAGGTGCTGGAAATGCCACAAGTCTCAGCAGGGAGAAGCAAACTGCCATCGGCCCACGGACATTAAATCCACAGACTTACCTAGAAAACATCCTACCCTCATCTCATTAATTGACCCTTTCGGGCCCTGACTTGAGCGGGATAATGGAAGACTGGATAGGCTGCGACTTCTACTCACTAGTATTCCAAAGGTGGAGATGAACACTCCAGAAGTCCCGAAACTTTAGCGTCAGACAGAGATCTGAACCCTGGTCCTGTGCAATCTTGGCCAAGTGACTGAACCTCTCTGAAGAAGAAAAGCCTTCTTTTCTTTACCTCTAAAATTAAGATAACAATGTATTTATAGGGAAGATGAGCACAAAGATGTTCTAAGAAACCTTACATCAAGGGCCTAGCAGAGGGTCTGGGATTTAATAAACGCTAGTACAACTCCTAGAGACAATTTCTTTGGTGTCTCAGTTTCCCCACGTGGAAAACCCACCTACTTAATGGGAGTTTCTGGGAGGACCACATGGGTTGACGCTGGGCTCAGACTGAACGACCCGGTAAATGTCAGCCGTGGCACTGGCTGTGCTGCTGTAGAAGACCGGCTCTGAGGACCTGAGCTGTACACCTGAGGCCTTGGAAGTTCACCACCAAAAGCCACCGAACTACGGGGCCCTCCCTGTAATGCTGAAGTGTCCACTTCATAGTCACCTAGTTTGCATCTGAGAAACCAAGTCCCAAAGAGGTCAAATAACTTGCCCAGAGCCCCCAAGTGTACGGGTGACAAAGCCAGTGCTGAATCCACGATGAGAGGGAGGCCCCCACCACCTTCCACACCTCTCGCTGTTCCCCAGATCCCAGAGGCCACCGCGATCACACCCACGCTGCAGGGAGTGGGGTGCCCCAGCCTACCCTTCCATACTTCCACTAAGAGCCGGCTTTTCCTACACCATCCAGACTTTCTCCTGCTCCAGGGGAATCTGTACCCTCACACCAGTACTGTGGTTTCCCCACAGGGAGCAAATCACCAGCCAGGTCCCCGGGGCTGTGACGCAGATAAATGCGACCCCCCGCGGCTCCCCAGGAGCAGATGGCTGCATGTGAGGCCAGCTTTCCTTTTACTCCTTGCTCATAGCCCAAGAACCTTCAGTAATGACTATTATTCTTACGTTAAACAACAGTAAACTAAGAATTCCAAAGGTACGGGGAAGAGGGAAGTACACACAGATGCACGCACACACAGAGCCAGGGGCACACACACACTTTATGCCACAGGGATTCTTGGAGGCTGTGAGGCGGACAAAGACACAAGGAGCATCATCCTACCGGTGAACCTGTCTACACACAGATTTTTTGCATCTGCTTTTCTCGGACAAAGGCCCTGTTTATTAACCCTAGCGTCCCTGCAAAGAACACGGTGGGGGCAGGCCACAGCCAAGGTTCACAAGGGCACTCTCTGCTTCCCTCGATTCCAGACCAGTTGACAGCCAATCCCCACACTTGCTCTTGAAGGCAGTTACTCACAAGGAGCTTAGCTTCCACATGAAATGTTCGGTTTTTCTTCTGTTTGTTTGAATTCTGAACCTTTCAAAGTGAGGGCTCAACCAATGGTCTGTTTGTGAAATATTTTCTTCTCCCACTTAGGCAGTGGATGCATTTCTTGTTCTTCGAAGACGACCCTGAAATCTAGCAGGCTGTTGCCCTGTGTCAAGGTGGTCCTGGGCATCTGCGGCAGGCTGATCCAAGGACATCTGCTATCGGGACTGCGGACTCCTACGGAGGGAAGGGGGAAGGAGAAGAACAGAAAAGCAGGTTGTGCTGCCTGCTGTTCCTTCCGGATTTAGTATCTCACAAAGAATCTTCAATTTGGGGGGAAAAAAAAAATCAGCTTTTTGGCATAGAAGTCACCATAGCCGCCGAAGTTTTAAGTCTGTTCCATTCCCTTTGCAGGATTCCAAGGCAAGTGGCTGGAGCCTGGCGGTTTTCCCATGCATCTTCGCTCAGGTGGGAGGCAGGCAGAGGTAGAAGGTGCCGGAGTAACAGGGTGAGGAGGCAGGGGAAGATTCTGACTTTGTTATACGTGTGTATCTGTAGACACCTCCTCCCAGGGTCCCCACTCGCTTATTGTCTTATCTCAAAGGAACACCCTGAAGGAGGTAAATACATACCTACATCTCCATACTTCCCTGACTCAGTTTACCTACCTACCCACCCACCCATAATAGATATAAATATCTATTTATCTACCGTCTATTTTACAGCTGAGTAAACCGATTGAGCTCCTGTGACGACATGTCAGGCTCCATGAGCTCCAGCCACTCACCTGGATACAGGTGAGGGCGGATTAACTCAGTTCCCTGCTGAGATCATCCTTCATCAGGATCCCACCGACTCAGTCATTCCTGATCTTGACTGTAAATGGTGTCACTCCACCTGCATTCACAGAGCACCTATGATCTGCCAGTCCCAGTGGTCACTGAGTAAGACACTGGCTGAGTCCGCGGGGTCAAAACCCCCAGAAAAAAATGCCTCAGGAGCTCTGTGTACATTGAGCGATTGTGTGTGGGGGGTGTGTGTGTGTGTGTGTTTGTCTGTGTCTATATTGAAGGTGAAGAGAAAAATCATGCCGTTCTGAAACAGAGGGATTACGCTGTAGCAGAATGTTTGGCTAGATTGAAGGATTCAGTCTTACTAACGCAGGATCCTAAAACCACGCAGGGAGAGCTATGGAGACACCAGATTCTCCTCTCAGGAAGAGTTTCCAGCCGAGGGCTTGTGCTCATTTCTCCTCTTCCAGCCCTGGACAATCAACAGCACAGGAAAAATGGCAGCATGGGCTGCTCCTCTCTACAGGTTCTTAACTTCCCCATTACTCTCTTCCCCTCCCCCCCCCCATCATCCTCTGTGAATCCTCCTTAAGCCTTCAAGGAATGTCCTAATCTCACCACTGTTCTGTAAGCAGGACTCCAGAACCCGGGCGGACATTAGGTTTACGGTCTGAGAGGTCTTCTTTACTCTGAGTGGACAGTGGGATTTTCAGGATGGATGGATGGACTTACTCCAAAGTTGGTTTTAACTCTATGAAAGCCTGGTGACCAGGATTGGATGGGTGAGCCTTCCTGGAGACTGGGGTTCCCTAAAGATGCACAAAGAATGAAGATGAGGTTCACAGAAGCCAATGGGATGATGTTCTGACCATTCAAATTCCTCACCAAGGTCCCAGTACATGGAAGAAAGAACCCGACTGCCTCCTCAGCAGGAAATGCCACCTTGCCTGTGTAAGGAAAAGTCATCTTGGGTGCCTGGGTGGGTCAGTCATTAAGTGGCTGCCCTCGGCTCAGGTCATGATCCCAGGGTCCTGGGATCAAGCCCTGCACTGGGCTCCCTGCTTGGCAGGGAGCCTGCTTCTCCCTCTGCCTGCTGCTTCCCCTACGTGTGTGCTCTCTCAAATAAATAAATAAAATCTTAAAAAAAGAAGAAAAAAAAAAAGGAAATGCTACCTTGACTGCATAAGAAAAAGCCATTTCAGGGCGCCTGGTGGCTCAGCTGATTAAGCATCTGACTTGGGCTTGGGTGGTGATCTCAGGGCCCTGGGACTGACGCCCACTCCTGGCCCCACCGGGCTCCATGCTTGGGGGGGGGGGGGGGGGGAGTCTGCTTCTCCCCCTCCCTCCGTCCCTCCCCCCTGCTCATGCTCTCACTCTCCCAAATACATCAGTAAAATCTAAAAAAAAAAAATAAAATAAAATAAAAAATAAAAAAATAAGCTCTCTCAGCACTAGGCAAGTCTGCAGGTCTGTGAATGATTCAGAAATACAAGTAAGCACATGTGTGTGTCATAGATGAGACAAACAACCACTGTTACAGGATGAACTATGTCTCCCCCCCAAACTTCGTATGTTGAAGCTCTAGCCCCAATACCTCAGAATATGACTGAATTGGGAGACAGCGCCGTTAAGGAGAGGACTAAACTGAACCGAGGCCATCAGCATGGCCCTGAATCCAGTCTGACTGGTGTCTTCATAAGAAGAGATGAGAACACTCAAGAGTTACACCAGGGGCATCATGCCCAGAAGAATGACCATGTGAGGAGATAGCAAGAAGGCAGCCATCTGTAAACCAAGGCGGGGGGTGGGGGAAGGGGTGAAAACAATCCTGCTGACATTTTGGTCTTGGGCTTTTGGCTCCAGAACTGTGAGAAAAGAAATTTCTATTGTTTAAGCAACCCAGTCTGTGGTATTTTGTTACGGCAGCCTGAGCAGACTAATACATTGACACGTTGGGTAAAATGAGGTTGCACTGCAGGAAATTTTTACACACAAAGCATCCATGTTCAGGTGACTGTAAGGAAAGAGATTTTTATTTTTATTATTATTTTTTAAGATTTTATTTCTTTGAGAGAGCAAGTGAAAGAGCATGAGCAGGGGAGGGGCAGAGGAAGAAGGAGAAGCAGATGCCCAACTAAGCATGGAGCCCTACGAGAGGCTGAGATCATGACCTGAGACAAACGCAGTTGCTTAACACACTGAGCCACCTAGGCGCCCCAAAGGAAAGAGATTTTTAAACCACTAGTGATCCAAATCAAACATTTTTTCCAGAAAAATATACTATATAACACCTTTCTGTAAAATCAAAACAATGTTTAATTCCAGTAGATGACTTAATCTTTTAAAACAAGATTGAGTTGTTTCTTTTTAATACAATTGGTCAAAACCATAAGACTTTTAGAGTATTAAAAAAAAGAGAGAGAGAGAGACTTTCAGAGTATCGTATAGGGAATACCACCGTGTGATTGTAGTAGAGAGAAAAATCTTAAATAAGACCCAAGGTGCTGGACTCATAAAAGTAAAGAACAATAAATTTGATTCCATTAAACTTAACAAGTTGTATTCATCATAAAACATTAAGAGAGAGAAATGTCAAGCCACACACTGGAAAATATACTTCAAACACATAAAACTAACAAAGAATTCATACCCAGGATAAACACATCAGTAAGAAAATGGACTACATGATTTTTTCTAAATGAGTCAAATGCTAGATCATATAACACAAAAAAAAGAAATCCAAATAACCAAATAAATAAAAGAGAGAGAGTGAAGAAAGGGTCCCCAACTTCATTAGAATAGAAATCAAAACCACCACAAGCTACCACAACACATCTTTGGCAAAAATGAACAATTCGAACAGTATCAAAAATAAGCAATACGAGGCAACAGCAGTAACAGCCATACAATGAGGGTGGGAGTGAAAATCGAGAGAACCGCTTTGTCAAGCAGTTTGGCATGATTCACCGAAAACGAAGACACAAATATCCAATAATTCAGCATCTCTCCTTCTGGAGAAACTCACGCACACACGCCCCAAAATACAAGAGAAACTCATGAGCACACGCACCAAATGCAGGTACGAGAACGTTCATAGTTATTGTGATATTTTAATAAGAAATATAGATTTTGGTCTTCATCCTTGGCTCCTGGCCAGAGCTCCTAAAATCTTTGCAGTTTCCTAAGTGATAAAGGAAGGAGGAGCATTGTTTGTTCTACCATTTTGGTCTTTGACCCCAGTTCCTGACACAGAACTCCTAAACCCCCAGGGAAATTCCTAGGTGACAAGAATAGCTTTTTTTTCTAATGAGGGGACTCCTGATGGGCCCCTAGACAGCTCCTGGGTGAGGGCTTCTGATGTTGTGATTCACTGTAAGAAATATATTTGGTTTAATTCCCATTTCTAGCATAGAGCTCCTAAAGCCCTTAGAATTTCCTAAGGGGAGGGGTCTTTTTATGTAAATGAGGTGACACAGGAATGGCACCTAAGGATGGGGAGACTGGAGGCCGCTGAAGGCAGATATTCACAATAGCAACCATGTAGTTCAGTCTTATTTTCCAGGTTGATGAAAGGTCATCAGAGAAATAAAACCACTTAGCTGTTTAAAGCAAAGTCCTAGGAAGGCCAGATCAGAAAAACTGGGCCTTCGTTTTCTCAACTATAAAATGGACATGAGTATGCTGTTACCATACAATACAGCCATGAAGACAATACATGTGAAATAGCCCGGATAGAATAGGCCTGGCTTTGCTTACTGATCCCCAAAAAAGCCCATTTTTTATTTTTTAAGATTGGTTTATTGATTTGAGGGGTAGAGGAGCAGAGGCGGAAGGAGAGAGAAAAATCCTCCAGTGGAGCCCGATGCAGAGCTTGATCCCAGGACCCCAAGATCATGACCTGAGCCAAAATCAAGAGTCAGATGTTTAAGTGAGCCATCCAAGTGCCCCAAAAATGCGTTTTTAAAAGAGTAAGTTCAAAAAGCCAAGAAAGTGTGATCTATGGGAGGTAAATGTTGGGAGTGACCCCTGTGTTGTGGGAAATGATGGTCCAGAGTACCTGACATATTTAGACCTAAAATAAACAAATACAAAATATTACAAGGCCCTGGGCTACTCTCAAGTTAAAAACCTCTAGAGTTACAGAGAGAACAGCTAGTCAGAAAGAGAAAAGACACACACACAATGTTCAAAGCTCTACAGATATAAGGAAGAACTTCTAAAATCATATGAGAGCGGTATGTAAAATTTATACCGCCAATCTTAAAAATCCATGCAAAATGAATGACTTCGTCGGAAAATATAATTTACTGAAATTGACTCAAGAAGAGGTAGAAAACTCGAATAGACCAATAACCATTGAAGAAATTGGAAATGCTGTCAAGAAAGTACTCAAAACGAGGTACCAGCAAAAGCAATTTGGAAAGAGCTATTAAAATTAAAAACACACATACCTTTCAACACAGAAATTCCACTCCTGGGAGTCTATCAGATAGAAATGAAAGCGCCCGAACCTACGAAATGTGTGAGGGTTGGTCATGCAGAATCATTTGTAGAAGCAAAAAAGCAGGGAACAAAGTGAATACTTTACCATGGAAAATCATGCATTAAAAAAAAAAAAAAGCTAGATTTTTATCAGCTGATCTGCACAATGTATTGACAGTGAAAAAGGCAAGAAGCAGAGAAGCACATATATGTTTTCCAGTTTTTGCAGAATAATCAAAATAAGCCCCTGTGTTTTGTGTGTGCATGCACGCCCGCACACATGCATTTGTCTAATTTTATTAGCATAGAGAAAGCTACAGCGAGCTATGTACCAGGCTGTAAGCCCTGGTTATAGAGTGAGTGTAGGGGAAATGAGTTGGGAAGGAAAGCAGAGGGAAGGCTTAAAAAAAAAGGAGTTCAGCAAAACAGGAAAAACAGAAGATTTCATATAAATCAATGATTCCATGACAAAATGTTTTCATGCTGTTAACTCCTTTTATGTATAACTATATAAGTATCTGTTTGAATATGTATGTGTATGCTTGTCTGTTTTGTGTACATTCATGACCACCAGAAGTGAAAGTAAAAAAAGAAAAACAAAAAAAAAGACACCCCCCCACCCAATGCTTTTCACATAGACTTCTGCCAAACCTAGGGGCACCTGGGTGGCTCACTGGGTTAAAGCCTCTGCCTTCAGCTCAGGTCCTGATTCCAGAGTCCTGGGATCCAGCCCTGCATTGGGCTCTCTGCTCAGCAGGGAGCCTGCTTCCTCCTCTCTCTCTGCCTCTCTGTCAAATAAATAAAATCCTTAAAAAATTAAAAAAAAAGAAAGACTTCTGCCAAACCTTTAAGATACAATAATATTAGCCCTAAAACTAAGAAGGCACAAAGTCGCTCTGCTAGTTCTGTGAATCCTGAAGACAAAGCTGTACAAACACAAGACACAGGCTGATGAAAAACTAGAGCCCCAGCCCCACTAACAGACAGAAGCAAACTCTGAGCCAATCCTATCCAGAGTGTACAGGAGTCATACATCTTGACCAAGCAGGGCTCACACAAAAAATGTGAAGACACTACGGGTTTCAGTTCCAGCATAGAAAGAGACTGAAAGTTATTACTTCCATCCTTCCAACAAGAAACAGTTGAAGAGATAGAAAATCAGTGACTTTTCTTGGATCCATGAAGGAACTAGGGGGGCAAACCTCTACCTTGAAATCCGCAGAAACAGGTGAATTCACAGAGTTACGGTCAAGGTCTGCTCACCTAGAGCTACAGACGTAGAGACACCTAAATGATCATTTTGACAGGTTGCTGGAGGCCAGGTATGGACTTGTGTGCCATCGAGACACTCCTGGGGACCCCAGTCTTAGGGTGTCCCCGATTCTCTGACACTAACTGGGCACAGGATGATTCAGTTCTGACACCACCCAGAGTTAGTGCAGATCCTGTAGGTTAAGGGGCTTAGTTAGTCCAGCAAGACTGCTCCACTTCAAATGCCAGCCACAAATGGGGCACCTGGGCTATTTCTGCCTAGCGAACTACAAATCTGGGGGTTCCCGACTGCCCTCTTAGATCCTATAATTTACCAGAATGACCCACAAAACTCAGAAAAATACTTCATTTACATTTACCAGTTCACTATAAACAATATAACTCAGGAACAGCCAGATGAAAGGAAGGCACGGGACAAGACACGACGGTGGTTCCCATGACGTCTCTGGGCTGACACCCTCTCAGTACATCAGTGTGTTCATGAACCCAAAAGCTCTCAGAACCCCACTGTAGTTCAGGGGTGTTTGTGGAGGCTTCATAACACAGCTGTAATTGGCCACTGGTGACTGAACTCATCTCCAGCCAGCCATCTCTCCCTGGAGACTGGAGGTGTGAGGGCAGATCCAACCTTCTAATCAGGACTTTGTCTTTCTATAACCAGTCCCCATCCTGAAGCTACCTCCTGGGCCCCAGTCAGGAGTCATCTCATTAGCATACAAAAGGTAGTAAATTCCAAGGATCTGGGGGGCTCTGTGCCAAGAACTGCGAACAAAAGAGCAAATATTTATTTTTTTTACTACCATAGGGGCTCCCCCAACACTTTTGAGGGTTTTATCTCCAGGAACGCCATCAGGTTTTCACACTGAAAAGAAGTGCAAAGGAAGATCAGCTTCTGGCTTTTGTGGGGGGAGAAGGGAGAAGAATTAGCAGCCATCGCAGAAGAGCCCAGAGTCTTCTCCATGACAAAGGACCACTCTCCAGAGGATGAAACCCTGGTTGTTTTATCCCACCTGGAGGAAGGGCATTCCATCACTCTAGGAACTTGAAGGCCCTGGCAACTACAGCCACAGCAAACATTAAACACAGCCTAGCCCATAGCCATGTTAACATAAAACTTCACACTGAAGGTCTATTTATCTCAGTTCTTATAACCCAATACATCACATCCAACTTTCAACAAAAAATTACGGGGCACGATAAAGGGCAAAGAATGAAAGGATTGATCGACTTCGGGGTTTCTATTCAGGGAATTCACTATATCACAGATCAAGAACACATTTGTGTGACCATTCAAATAGACACCAGAAAAGCATTTCCACTATTACTTTATTCATTTGAAAGAGAGAGCACGTGTACCAGTCAGGGAGGGGTGGGGAGGACAGAAGGAGCAGGAGAGAGAATCAATCCCAAGCAGAGTCCATGCTGAGCTCAGAGCCTGATGTGGAGCTCAATCCCACAGCCCCGAGACATGACCTGAGCTGAAATCAACAGTGAGATGCTCAACCAACTGAGCCACCCACGTGCCCATTTCTACTTTTTTTTTTTAAGGTTTTTATTTATTTATTTGTCAGAGAGAGTGAGCACAGGCAGACAGAGTGGCAGGCAGAGGCAGAGGGAGAAGCAGGCTCCCCACTGAGCAAGGAGCCCGACGTGGGACTCCATCCCAGGATGCCGGGATCATGACCTGAACCGAAGGCAGCCGCTCAACCAACTGAGCCACCCAGGCGTCCCCATTTCTACTTTTTTTAAATGAAAACTATTTCCCAACTCAAGAAAGTGTAGCTACCAAAAATCTAAAATAAATGCCAGCATAAGGGCACCTGTGTGGCTCAGTGGGTTACGCCTCTGCCTTGGCTCAGGTCATGATCCCAGGGTCCTGGGATCAAGTCCCGCATCGGGCTCTCTGCTCAGGGGGGAGCCTGCTTCCCTCTCTCTCTCCACCTACCTCTCTGCCTACTTGTGATCTCTCTTGCTGTGTCAAATAAATAATAAATAAAATCTTGAAAGAAAAAAAGCCAACATAAAAAAATACTTTCAGCAAAGACAGGAAAAGACAAAATTCTGATATCATATAACATTATTCTAAAGTTTGAAAAAAATACAACAAGGCACATAAAGGAGGAGAAAAGAAAAGAAAAGAAACGGTCATTATTAGTGTAAGGTATGATTTGTTCCCTGGAAAACTTAAGAAAACCAACTGAAAGATTATGCTAACTAATAGTAAAATCCAATTAGGTGGCCAGATACTTTATAAATACACAAAAGTTGTTTCCTCAGCTGCACATAAAGAACAGTAAATCAAAAGGATTAATGAGAAGATATATCTTCTTCAAGCAAATGAGATACATAAGAAAAAATAGGCAAGACTAGTATAAAGAAAATTGTATACATATTTGGAAGTATCTTAAATTTTATTGAAGAATCTGTAAGATCTGAATAATCAATAGGGCAAGTATTTAAAATCTCTCCCTAAATGTATCTACAAGTTCAGTGCTCTATCAATTAAATTCTCGGCAATTTTTAAACAAAAATTAAAAAGCTATCTTTAAGAAAATATATTTTTTTAAAGATTTTATTTACTTGAGAGAGAAAGAGAATGAAAGAGAGAGAGAGAGAGCGAGCGCATGAGGGACAGAGGGAAAGGCAGAAGCAGACTCCCTGCCCAGGAGGGAGCCCGATGTGGGACTCCATCCCAAGATCCTGGGATCGTAACCTGAGCCAAAGGCAGCAGCTTAACCTACTAAGCCACCCAGGCGCCCCTGAAGAAAATATTTTTTTAAAATAAAAATTCTGTTTAAAAAAAAAAAAAAGCAGTGAGCAACACATGCTGTGCTATCAAAAAAATATAAGGAAGCTAAAAAAAACACAATTAGGTAACTAAAGTCATTTAATAGGTTGTGTTGCAACCTGTTGTAAAAACAGAGAAGTAGATTAGCAAGACAGAGTTGAGATCAGAAAGAGAATCATGACTTAGGGGAAACTTTGTATACCACAGAGGTGGCACTGGACTTCAGAGTAGGCTGGTAGAACCAATGCTGAAAGCTGGAGTTGGGGTAACTGACTATATATTTGGAAAATTTAAATGATATGCATCCTTCACACTGCACACACAAAATTAAACTGCAGATGAATTAAGGACCTGAACATTAAAATTAGATTAAAGGACAATACAGAATTAATACTTTTATAATCTTGGGAGGGGATAAAGCATTAAGCAATGAACAGAAGAAAGAATCACTAAAAGAAAATACTGACTTTACCCTGTGATTAACTTAAAATATCTGTTTGACAGAAGACTCTAGAAAGAAAATTACACAGTCAAGACAAGTAACATTCCGGAAGATATTATTTGCATCCCATATGATAGACATAGGATTGAAATCCAGAGTATTTCAAGATTTTTGAAAGAAATAAGACTATCCCTATTTAAGTGTGGGTAAATATACATAGGAAATTCAGAAAAGAAAAAGTATAGGGGTGCCTGGGTACCTCAGTCGGTTAACTGTCTGCCTTCAGCTCATGGTCATGATCCTGGGTCCTGGGATCAAACCCTACTCAGCGGGCAGCCTGTCCACACCCCCTTCCCTTGCTTGGGCTCACTTTCTCCTCTCTCTCTGTCAAATAAACAAATAATCTTTCAAAAATAATTTTAAAATAACTTTTAGAAAGAAAATGTATCAATAGCTGATAAATATTTGAAGAAATGTTGCAAGTTTACTAGGAATCAGGGAGATGGATTTGAATCTCAAGCAGTTGGAGCTGAGTCATTTTCCCATTACCCAATAGAGACTGGCAATTCGTTCCTGGACTCAAGCTCCAGACCTGGCTATGTTCCCAAACCTTCTGCTATGTTTTTACTCAGTGTTATCTGTAATCCCACAAACTATCTCCTGTCCTTCTACCACACTTGCCCTTATGTTTTTCTAGGTTCCTTTTCTGTTACTAACACCCTTAGATGATAGAAATGTTGAAAAATTTTTAGCAATTCAGAGTCTCATTTTCTAGAAGTATTGGTTTCCTAGGGCTACCGTAACAAAGTACCCTGAACTAGATGGCTTCAAACAGAAATTATCACCACACAGCTCTGGAGGCTAGATGTCTAAATCAAGATGTCAGCAGAGCCATGCTCCCTGCAGAGCCTAGATGCAAGGAAGCCCCTTCTTTGCCTCTTCCTAGTTTCTAGTGGCCCCAGGAGTTCACTGGCTTGTGGCAGCATCATGATACCGTGACAGTCTTTCTTGTCAGATGACACTGTTCTCTCTGTGTCTTCATATGACATTCTCCTCTCTGTGTCTCCCTACTTTTTTTTTTTTTTTAAAGATCCATTTATTTATTTGAGAGAGTATGAACGAACATGGAGGGGGAGGGACAGAGGGAGAGGGAAAGAGAGTTTTAAGCAGACTCTGCTGAGTGTGGAGCCAACACAGGGCTTGATCTCATGACCCTAAGATCACAGTCTGAGCCAAAACCAAGAGTTAGAGGCTGACTGTACCACGGACTGCACCACCCAGGTGCCCCACCTCTACTCTTCTTATAAGGACCTGCCCTACTCTGCCATGACTTCATGTTAACTAATTATAGCTGCAGTGATCTTATTTCCAAATAAAGTCACATTCGAAGGTACTGGAAGTTAGGACTCAACAAGTATTGTGGTGGGGGGGGGGGAATTCAACCTGTAACTCAACAATAAAAAGAGTGAGCCATCAAAACACAGAATTGGATGCATCTCAAAGACATCATGCTGAGCGAAAGAAACAAGTCTCAAAAGGTTACATATAATATTATTCCATTTATAGTACAGTTTCAAAAAGCCCGTACTGCATGATGAAGAACAGACCAGTAATGGCAAAGAATTGGGAGTGGGGGACAGGGTGGGATGATAAAGAGGCAGATAAGGGAGTTTTCGGGGGTAGGAGAACTCTTCTGAATCCTGATTGTAGCAGGGACCATGTGAATCTTTACATGTGCGCAAATTCAGAGAAATGTAGATTTTTTTTTAAGTGTTTGCTACTGTATGATCATTTAAGAAATAAAATTAAAAGAAGCTGCAAACTAACTGCTTTTGGATCTTCAGGCTATACTCAAAGAGCAAAAGGCTGATGCTTTGAGGGCCATCCAAATATTTACTAAAATCATATCCTGTGTTGTTTCTGCCTCATAAAATCAGCCCTAAGCAGAACTAAATGATTCTGACATATTCCCAGCTTCACATGTATAGCCCTTGATTTGATGGTTTCTCCTCTGTTGGGAACCGTAATGCAATATTGTTTACTCATCATACACCTCAGAAACTGATGACTGTAGAGTCAATCCCACAAAGCCACAGAATTTCTTTTTTGAAAGGGGGAGGGAGATAATAGTGAAACTAAGCTATTCAGAGGCAACTAATACAGTTTAGAGTGGAATCAGTGGCTATAGACGAAGATGTAATCGGTCTGATCCTTCCATTTCTATCAGAATTACGGTCTTTGGTACTGCCGAACGATCATGGTATCCTGGCTCCTTGCGTTGCAGAATTTCTAGCACATAACAGGTATTGCGTATTTCTTCCCGGTTCAGTCCCTGATGATGTGTGGAACTTTCTTTTTCTTTTTATTTGTTTATTTATTTGACAGAGAGAGAGAGACAGCACAAGCTGCAGAGGGAGAAGCAAGCTCCCCATTGAACAGGGAGCCCCACACAGGGCTCCAGTCCCAGGACCCCAGGATCAAGACCAGAGCCAAAGGCAGATGCTTAACCAATGAGCCACCCAGGTTTGGGGTATAGAGACTTCTGTCCAAAGCAATATATAATCCTTATGGATGGTATGCAGGCCCATTATTGGTCTTCACACTGTGGAATCTTTACAATTTTAATCCATCATTTACCAAAATTCATAGAGCCCCAACAATGCACCAATATATTAGCTTGGAAGTAATAATAACAACACATGCCTTAAAGAGCTGGGGTTTATTTCTTCCTCCATTATGGGGTGGCTGGCTGGGGGCTCAATCCTACATCTCCTCTCTCCACGTTCCTATCTATCAGCCAACCTGGCCAAGAAAAATGAAGGAAGGCTGAATATTTCAAGTAGGATTCATGTGGGGTATGCCACGAGAAGGAGACTGGCTGCAGAGCCCAATGGCTAAGAATAGTATCTAGACTTACACTGTCTGAATTTTAATCTCTGGTCCTTCCTTTACTATCTCCATGATTCTGGGAAAATAACTGAACTTCTCCGTGTCTTCATTTCCTCAATCGGTATATAATGGGGTAATAACATATTACACCTTCAGAGTGAATCAATGCTCAACAAATTAATATATGTCTTATGTAAATCTTTGATATTTTCTTAAAACTAATAGAGATGAGCCCACTTAAGGGCTCTAAATAGAAAGAGCTTGGGACAACATCTGCTCTAATTGTTTTAAAAATAAAACTCATTCTAGCCATGCTGTGGGAAATGGATTGGGAGGAGGAGGTACGGTGGATATCAAGGAGAGACTGAACTGGCTGTCCTTTGTGATGTGTGTGTATATACTGAGGTGTTAAGGGATTGGGGACATACAGCATGAATTTCAAGTTTCCAACTAAGAGATTTCATTCACCAAGATAGCTACCAAGATGTTGACCTGACACTTTGTGGATTATCCAAAAAGGATGCCTGGTAGACACACACCATGGTTCGGGGAAATGTCTAGGCTGTGGGTAACAGTAGTACCAGACAGTCAACATGGGGAGAGAGCTGAGCAGAGAGGTACCCCACACAGAGTTGATAGAACAAGCAAAGGCCAGAGTTTTAGGAGTACTTAAGGACTCTCAGAAGAAAAGGATGCAGAAAAGAAAGGGACAAAGAGGATCCAAAGAGAAATAAAGCGAAGGGAAAGTAAGAGTCTTTGTCAGGAGAGGCCTTGCTGCTTTTCTCATCTGGAGGCATCTAACATGGGCACATTGATTCAAATCCCAGCCCCAACACCTACTCACCCAACTCTGGAGGGACCCCTTAACTTCCCTAAATGTCACCTGCCTCATCTATGAAGTCAGATAATATAGAACCCACCTGAAACTACTGTCACTGATGATTAATGAGTGACTGCATAAAATGAGCAGGCCAGGACATGTAGCACGTGGTCCTTGACTCTCCACCATTGTTATTATATCATGGCCAGACCCATCAGCAACTTTTCTAAAGCGTTAGAGGTATTTCACATTAAGAGATCATGTGTCACTATCAAAATCTATGGCACTGATGGGTGCCTTTTGCAGCAGTGTCAGCATGTGATAAACTCCTCACTGTTCACTGGGTTTAATATGAGTATTTCAAACACACCCGTTCCCGATCTGCTTGTCCACATCTCAGTTCTGCCACTTGACCCCATGCCTCTGCTGAAGCAACAGAGAGACTGCCCGTCCAAGTCCCACTGCCTATGCCCCTATAGCTTTTTTTCAGAGGCGCCTCGGGCTGCCAGAATCTGCGTCAGGGGCACAGGGAAGGCTCCTAGGCATGGGAAGAGCAACCACGAAAGAGACCAGCGAGGACAGTCACACTGGAGGAAAAGAAGGTCACACAATGGCAGAAGAGAACACAACATGGGGACAATGGCAAAGGGCAAGTAGGGGGAGGGTTCTTTGCTCTAACAACCCACTCTGTAATACCACATACCATGAATGCTCAAAGAAGTGGAAACAATGGTGAAACGGAGTCTGACAGCCATTTGCAATCTGCCCTCCTCTGTGGAGTCAAGGACAGTAAGCAAATAACAAACATACAATAAAACAAACTGGGCATGGTGTCCAACCTTCCAGGCATCTGTATGGAAAAGTAAGCCCATAATATAAACCCCCAGGAGAATGGGGGAGGGGCAGAAAAATGGGACTGTGCTGCATTATTTTTGAGTGCCACAATTCTTGGCCAGATCTTTGTTCCCTTGGCCAAGTTTTCCGTGGGTGATTTCTCCAAGTTAAGCTCCCCTCTGCAGGAGGCCAAGGATGGTCAGCTGTTCAACTTTAGGAGTAAGATGGAAAATTATTAAGTTGAAGTTCCACTCTGAGTACTGAAGACTTTATATGGGGATGAGAGATACAGTGTCTCCTTTTGCAGGAAAAGAATGTTTCCATATGAAAATATCTATTTCTTTCTCATCCTCATCCACCACCACTCCCTAGTCCCTACTCCCTCCTTCATGCAAAATCGTTTCCAGCCACCATGACCTTCTAGTAAAATCGCCAACAGGCCAGTGTTCTCCTGTCTCTGTGCCTCTATATGAAACATTCTTCTCCTCCTATGCTTTGAAATCCTTCTGCATGCAGCAGGCGTAACTTCTGGATACACGGGAGACTCCAAGGTCTCTGCAAGGAGGTGCAGAACCAAGAATAGCACTGTAATTGTTTGGAGGGAAAGGGGTGTTGGGAGAAGGAAGATTAAAGAAGCAAAGAAATATGAATTTTGTTTTCTTTTTCCTGAATCCTGGAGAAAGTCAGTTGAGTAGCTATTTACGATACAATGTGCTAAGAGCTAGAATGTAAATGTAATAAAGTCACTTATAAAAAGGGATGAGAAATCCACTAATTTTCAGGGGGAGAAACTTCTGGAAAGGTTTCATAAAAGACATAGTATTTGAACTTCATCTCAAAGCCTGAGTAGAAATTGTCAAGGCAGTCAAGATGTGGGGATTTTTAACCCACTAAGAGCTTTCAAATTTCTGGTGCCACAAGTTAACAGTTTTAAAAAAATATTATTCATATGCTCATTACAAGACATACTCCTGGAACAAAGTAAGTCAAAAAGATTGAAAATAAGATAAAAAGGCAAAATGTCAGTCAACTGTGGAACAAAAAGAAAATGGAATTAGTAATTTAAATGTCAGAAAAAAAAAAGAATTAAAGGTGACAGCATAAGGGACAGAGAAGAATATATTATTAATAAAAGATGATCAATTAAGAAACCATAAAAGTCATGAAATATTATGCACCAAACATCAGAACTTCAAAATAAATATACCAAAATCATTCAGAATTCCAAGGGGATAGTAATCCATTTCCTGCTCAGATACTCACAGATCAAAAGAAAAATACACAAGGAATTTCCATGATCACAATTAACCAGTCTGAGTGAACAGGGATATGTTCTCATATATACTTCTATGTACCCACATATTCAAGTCTGCCTGTATATGCATATTGTGTACCCAGAGGACATGCACCCTTCAGAAATCACTTTACCAAAACTATCAATGCCTTTAATAGGCTATTTTTTTAAATCTCAGGTTCAAAAAAAGCCAAAATTCTAAAGAGTACATGGAGTAATTAACGTGGAAATTTCAGAAATTAACAAATAGATAGCTAAAAAGGCAAGAGTAAATAACATCATCACAAAACTACCCATCTTTAGATTTAAAACTGTTTCCTAAGTAACTCTTGGGTTAAGTAGAAACTCAAAGCTGGAATTATGGCCTGTTTAGAAATGAACTGGAACGCTACGTATCTAAATTATGGAACGTAGTTGCAGTCCCCTGAAGAAAATTTATAACTTTGAATGCTTGTATTACAAAACAGGACCGAATAAATGAGCTAACCATTCAGCTCAGAAAGCTGGAAAAAGAATTACCAAACAACCATTTAAAAAAAAAAGAAAGAAAGAAAAAGAAAAACCTGTAGACAATAAAAAAAAAAAGGAATGAATAAAGATAAAAGCAGGAATAAATGAAATAGAAAACAAAAGAAAAATAAGAGACTGCGGCAATAAAACCAAAAGCTAGCTCTGTAAAAACAGCAATAAAAAAAAAAAACTTCCAGCAAGACTGATCAAGGAACAGAGCACAAATAACCATTTGAAGAATGATAAAGAGCATATAACCACAAATGAAAGGGTGCTTTATACTATACATAAATTTGTATCAGTAAATCTGAAAACCTAGATTAAACAGGCTATTATTAAGGATCTTTAACTCACCGAAGTAAATTCACAAAGAGTTTTGAAAAAGCAAAGAATTTTTTTTTTTTTTTAAAGTTAGCAAAGTATCACACCCTCCCCGGTCTGCAGACCCAGATATATTTTATGGGTGAGTTCAACCAACATTCTTAACAACAAATAGCCTGTACTTTTTTGTGACTACTTTAGAACACTGGAAGTGATAGAAAACTTTTCCAATTCATTCTCAAAGACCAACATAAAAGTGATACAGAAGCTAGACTCTATTTCACCAGAAACAAAGACCCTGAAGAGAACAAACTAATTTAATGCATAAATATGAATGCCAAAAATTACAACACAGAACAATGATCTTAATTTAGCAGTGCCTGTACCAGTAAAATAACAGGACCAAGTAGAGTTTTCCCAGGAAAGCTACAATGGTTCATCATTAGGATTTCTGAAATTAACCACTTTCCTGAAATGAAGGCAAAACCCTACCTGACCACCTCAATACACACTAATAATTTTAATAAATATATGCCTAAATTCCTAAGAAAAATCCACAGCAAGCCAGAAAGAGATTTGATGTTAACTGATAAGAAGGATCTAGAAGAAATCTATCACCAATATCACACTTTGGAAGGAAACATTTATAGGCATTCTAATTGAAATTAAATTTTAAAAGTTTACTTTCATTGGTATTATTCTAAATTGTTTGGGATACTGTGGACATCACATAGAGTCAAAAAAACAAGAGAATTTAAATGATCAAGAAAACCACAAATTGTCATTACTTGCATTTTTTTTTTTTTAAGATTTATTATTTGGGGGGAAAGCAGACCAAGAGAATCTTTCAAACAGACTCCCCACTGAGCTCAGAGCCCAGCAACATGGGGCTCCATCTCACAACCCATGAGATTACAACCTGCGCTGAAACCAAGAGTCAGATGCTTAACCATCTGAGCCACTACATACCCCATTAAACCCCATTAAATGCATGTTTTATTTAAAAAGAAAAAAATTATTATTTACTTGAGAGAAGGAGTGAGAGAGAGAGAGCATGAGCAAGAGGAGGGACAGAGAGAGAAGGAGAAGCGGACTTCCCCCTGAGCAGGGAATCTGATATGGGGCTTAATCCCAGCACCCTGGGATCATGACCTGAGCCAAAGGCAAATGCTTAACTGACTGAGCAACCCAGGCTCCTCACATGCATGTTTTAATTCTTGACCTAAAAACAACTAAAACTCTAGCAACTTAACTTTAAAAATCAATAAGAATATTATAACAGGAAACCAACTGCAAACCACAATCAATAGCTCTCCTCAATGCCAATAAGAATTTACAATGGGAAAAAAATCCTAATTATAACTATACCAGTTAATCTTAAATACCTGGTTATAGGCATAACAAAAAATATGCAAGATGTAAGGAAAATTACAATTTTACTGGAGTTCATTTAAAAATACTTAAAAGGTGAAGTATTAATCTTTTATTTCTTTTATCTTAGTTATCTTATTGGTTAATCTATCATTTCAATGTAATCCATGACAAATTACAATGTGATGTTCACATGAAATTTAATAAGCTGTAAAATTTAACTGGAGAAGCAAACAGGAGAGGATCTGACCAGAGCATCCGGAGTTAGAAGCAGGATGGAATAAGCAAAAGTATTCTGTCACCCTGGATTTTATCATTAACATATACAAGATGCTATCGAAACTACAGGAACATGGTTCTAGCAGAGAGGTGAATGAATGGAACAGAACAGACAATACCGAAACAGTTGGAAACTTTGATTATAATACTGAGAAAACTCACTGTTCAGACACTGACGTCAGCAAGATGGTGGACTAGGAGGTCCCCCAACAAAAACAAAGATTTCACAGTTATGCATTAACAAAAATAGCCCCGAGAGGGTTCTGGAGTACTATGAAGAAACTGAAGCAACCCAGTGGAGCACAAAAACCAAGGATGGCTATACCGAGAAGTACAAAAAAAACATTGTATTTGCTTCACTTTGCCTCCAGCACAGCTCAGGGCCAAGAGGGATTCCAGGAGCCCTGACTTTCCCCCATGGGGGAAAAGGAGAGCATGAAGACTTCAACAGTCATCGTTCATAGGGAATCTCAGCAGCCCTCCCCACCACTGCAGACACCTGCAGCCTTTTCTGCTGAGGACCCACGCAGTCTTGGCCGACACCAACGCGAACCCCACCTGATGGAGCTGCCTCGATTGCAAACCACTGCCTCCGCTCCCGGAGCCAGAGCCACAGCTAAATTAGATATGTGCCACCAGAACCAGCACCATCACACATCCCACCCAGTCAATGCCCATGCACCCAGCTGCACAGGAAGATATTTCCCCTCGGAAGCGCCAGTCTATTCAAGTCTAAAAGTGACTCCTCGTCTCCTCATTCAAATTCACAGACCCCAAGGCAAGGCTACGAGCTACATGAAAAATCAAGGAACATGAAACCACCCAAAGAACACAGTAAATTTCCTGAAATTTACTGACCTGAAAGAAATGGAGATCTATGAACTGCCTGATAAAGAATTCACAGCACTTGTTTTAAAGATGCTCAGCAGGCTACTCAATGAAATCAGGGAAACAATGCGAGACGTTCAACAAAAAGACAAATCACAAAAAGGAATCAGGGAGACGATCTGAAGCTGAAGAATACATTAAATTTAAATTAAAAAATGCAATAGACAGGGGCACGGGGGGGGGGGGGGTTGTCGGTTAAATGTCTGCCTATGGCACAGGTCATGATCCCGGGGTCCTGGGATTGAGCCCCGCACTGGGATCCCTGCTCAGTGGGGAGTCAGCTTCTCCCTCTCCCCCTGCTCATAATCTCTCTCTCGCTCGCTCATTCTCTCTCATAGATAATTAAAATCTTAAATTTTTTTAATTTTTTAAAAAATGCAATAGACCATTTAACAGCAGACATGACAATGTAGAACAAAAATTATCAAACTGAAAGTCAAAGACACAACAACAAAAAAAGAAAACTAAAAGTCCAATATCCCTGAAAAACACAGACATAGAAATTCTCAACAAAATACTAGGAAACCAAATTCAGCAGCATGTTAAAGGGACCATACACCATAATTAAGTGGGATTTATGCTCAGAGGCAAGGCTGGTTCAACCTATACAAATAAAAAAATGAAAGATAAAAACTGTTTGATCATCTCAAGATAAAAACTGTTTGCATCAGTAGATGCAAAAAAGGCATTTGACAAAATTCAACACCCTTTCATGATAAAAACTCTCAACAAAGTAGGTATGGAAAGAACATACTCAAGAGAGGACAGCCAGATATTACAAGCCCACAGCTAACATCACAGTCAATGACGTAAGCTTGAGAGCTTTCCCTCTACCATCAGGAAGGAGACAAAGGTGTCCACACTCCCCACTCCTATTCAACACAGCACTGGAAATCCTAGCCAGAGCAATTACATAATAAAAAGAAACAGAAGGTATCCAAACTGGGAAGGAAGAAGTAAAGTTGTGTCTGTTTGCAGATGGTATAATCTCACATACAGAAAATCCTAAGGACTCCATCAAAAACCTGTTAGCATGAATAACATGAGTTCAGTAAAGTTGCGGGATACAAAACCAACTTACAAAAATTAGTTCCAGGGTGCCTGGGTGGCTCAGTGGGTTAAGCCTCTGCCTTCTGCTCAGATCATGATCTCAGGGTCCTGAGCCACATCTGGCTCTCTGCTCATCAGGGAGCCTGCTTCCCTCTCTCTCTCTTCCTGCCTCTGTGCTATGTGTGATCTCCCTCTCTGTCAAATAAATAAATAAAATCTTAAAAAAAAAATCAGTTCCATTTCTATACACTAATGGGGAACTATCTGGAAAAAGAAAAGAAAACAATCCCATTTGTAATAGCATCAAAAACAGTAAAACACTAAAAAACAAATTTAACCCAGAAAATGAAAGGCCTATACAGACACTGAGAACCACAAGATACTGATAAAAGAAACTGAAGAGATACAAATAATGGGAAGATATCAAAAGTTCGTGAAATGAAGACTTAATATTGTTAAAGTGCCCATACTACCCAAATCCACTAGATTCAATGCAATTCTTATCAAAATTCCAATGGCAGGGGGCGCCTGGGTGGCTCAGTGGGTTAAGCCACTGCCTTCGGCTCAGGTCATGATCTCAAGGTCCTGGGATCGAGCCCCGCATCGGGCTCTCTGCTCGGCAAGGAGCCTGCTTCCTCCTCTCTCTCTACCTGCCTCTCTGCCTGCTTGTGATCTCTCTCTGTCAAATAAATAAATAAAATCTTTAAAAAAAATTTTAAAAAAATTTAAAAAAAAATTCCAATGGCATTTTTCACAGAAATCATTTTTTTAAAAACCTAAAATTCACATGGAACCACAAAAGATCTTGAAAAGCCAAAGCAACCTTGAAAAAGAACAAAGCTGGAGTCATCACACTTCCTGATTTCAAACTATATTGCAAAATAAAAAAACTGGGTTCATAGAATAGATTGGTGGTTACCAGGAGTTGGAGAGTGGGGAAAATGAGATGTTGGTTCGAGTTCAATCTTCCAGTTATAAAAGGAATAAACCTGGGGATCTAATGTACAACATGGTGAGCATTACTGTTTGTATACTTGTATACAAGCCCTTGTTTATACAAACATAAACAAAAAAGACCATTGTATACTTGGATGCTGCTAAGACAGTAAATCCTAAATGATCTCTCCAGAACAGCAATAATTGTTAATTATGTGAGGTGAAGGATGTTTAAGCTAATCTTATTGTGGTAATGTAATATATACATATGTCAAATCATCACAGAATGTTATATGCCCATTATACTTCAATAAATCTAGGGGGAAAATACATTATAAAGCAATAAATGAAAGGGAAGTAAAAAGGAAAAAAACTATTCATAGCAGCAACAAAAACACTGGTAGAGGAAATTAAAGATACAGATAAGTGAAAAGACACCTGGTGTCCGTGCCCCTGAATAATTAATATTGTTAAAAAGTCCATACCACCCCAAGTGATCTACATATTCAATGTAATCATCCGTGTGGAACTACAGAAGACCCCGAGTGGCCAAAGCAATCTTGAGCAAGAAAAACAAAGCTGGAGATACCACATTTTCTTGATTTCAGTATATTAAAAAGCTACAATAATCAAAATTGTGTAGTACTGGCATAAAAACAGACACACAGACCAAGAGAACAGAACTGAGAACCCAGAAGTAAATCCACTGTCCAGTGATCTTCGACAAGGATGCCAAGAACACACGTTGAGGAAAGGATAGTGTCTTGACAATCAACAGTGCTGGGAAAACTGGATATGGATATGCAGAAAGAAACTGGACGCTTACCTCACACCACATACAAAGATCAACTCAAAAGAGATTAAAGACTTAGAGGTAAGACTTGGAACTGCAAAACTACTAAAAGAAAACATAGGAACAACTGCCTTGATATTGATCTAAGCAACGATTTCTTGAATGCGACACCAAAAAGACAAAAACAGACAAATGAGATTACACCAAACTAAAACGCACAGGAAAGAAAACAATTAACAGACGATAAAAGATGAAAAGACAGCATATGGAATGACAGAAAATATTTATAAACCATGTATCTGGAAAAGAGCTAATATCTAAAATATGTAAGGAACTCAAACAACTCAACAGAAAACAAACCCCCAATTTTCAAAATGGGCAAAGAACCTGAATAGACATTTCTGCATACAAATGGTCAGCAACCATATGAAAATGCTCAGTATCACTTATCATCAGTGAAATGCGAACCAACCACAATGAGGTATCCCCTCTCTCCTGCTTGGATGGCTATCAACAAAAGGACAGAAGATGACAAGTCTGTGAGAACGTGGGGGAAAAGAGAACTCTTGCATACTGCTAGTGGGATTATAAAATGGCACAGCCATTCTGGAAAACAGTATAAAGATTCCTCAAGAAATTAAAAAAATGAAACTACCATAGGATCCAGCAACCCCACTTCTGGGTATATATCCAAAGAAAGTGAAATCAGTGTCTTCAAGAGAGATTTGCCCTCCCATGTCCATTGCATTCCCAATAGCCAAGATTTGAAAATAACTTAAATATCCATTGAAGGATGAATGGGTAAAATGAGTGTGGTACTATGTAGATATTATAAAGATGTTATATATAACATAAATCTTATTATTATAGTAAACATTATGTATCATGTATGTGTTTGTGTCTGTATACATATGTATTTTTTCAGTTTTGAAAAAATGAAATCCTGCTATTTGCAACAACAAAGATGAACCCAGAGGACAATATGCTAACTGAAATAAACCAGATCCAGAAAACTAAATACCATATGATCCCACTTATAGGGACCGTGGGAGAAAGAAATGGGGAGATGTTAGTCAAGGGGTATAAAGTTTCAATCAGACAAGATGAGTAAGTTTGGAAGATCTAATACATAGCAATATGATTCAAGTCAACGATACTGTATTGTACACTCAGAAATTTTGTGTGTGTGTGTGTGTGTGTGTGTGTGTTTAGAGAGCAAGCATACGTGCAGGAGAGCAGGAAAGGAGAGGGGCAGAGAGATAGGGAGAGAGAGAATCTTAAGCAGGCTCCACGCCCAGCGCAGAGCCCAGTGCAAGGTTCTCTCCTACAACTCCCAACATCACGACCAGCCTAAATCAAGAGTCTGACACCCAACTAACTCTGCCACCCAGGCACCCCCTCTACTTTGAATTTACTAAGAGAGTAGATTTTTAAGAGTCCTCACTACACACCACACACACACACACACACACACACACACACAATAACCGAGGTTGTGAGGTAATACATGGCAATTAGTTTGATTATGGTAATTACTTCACAGTGTACACATATATCAAAGCATCAAGTTGTACACCTTAAATACATACAATTTTTGTCGATTATACTTCAATACACCTGGGGAGAAAGCCTCTAACTACAACCTAGATCTTTTTTTTTAAGTTTAGTTAAAAATAAACCTTCTACCTATTTGTCTAAAAAAAAAAAAAATCTCTTTTGTGGGGTAGGTGGAGATATAGAGCATTTTCCCATATTAGACCATAAATAAAATAAACTTCAAATTGATGTTCTTTAAAAAAATTGAAATCAAACCTAAAAATATATTAGAAAATAGGGAAAAATTTCATAATGGGAAAAATAAAAACTAAAATCATAAGCAAGTGAAATGACAGCATTTACTACCTTCAAAATATAAATTCCTGTGAGCTAAAAGATGCTCTAAACTTAAGATACTGTGACAAAAGGGAAAAGATACAACTTAATCAGCAAGTAACACAAAGTGTTAATACCGCAGTGCTGTTAGTTAACCCAAAACTCCTTATCAGTTTCTCTTGCCTTCTTCTGTCTCCATTCCAGATGTTATAAACTTCCTTGCAGACTCTGGGAAAGCTGTAGCTTTCTGTTAAAAAGGACAGATGCCACCAGCACTACTATTTTGTGATCAACAGGGAAAAGCCAAATCCTTTTTGGAGACCCCACTGCTGCCGAAACAAAGCCGTAGACCAAATGCTGGCCGCCTCATACCTCTTGGTTTCTCGCCTCATACCTCTTGGTTTCTCGTTGTGTAAGAAAAACAAACCGTTATTTGTTAAAGTCACCGTTAATCCGGTTCCCTGTTCCTTGGAGGGGACACTCCCAAATGCTATCAATAATATAAAAGAAGCACAAAAGAATTCACTGAGATAAAGACAGCCAGACAGAGAAACGCAGAGGTCAGAACTGGTAATTTTGAGGAAAGGAGAAACAAATATGCATTAAACTTTCAAGAATAAACTTTGTAAGAAAGGCACATTAAACGGTGAGATGACATTTTTCAGCTTTCAGACTGACAAAAATTAAAAAGTGAGGAATACAATGCCCATTGTTGTCAGGAATCACCCTCTTTGTCAAATGCTCTTCCTTGGCATGGCCGTTTTTGAAAGTCAAAGTTTCAGTATCATTTAATCAAAATTTTAAATGAGCTTTCCCTTGGACCCCACATTTCCACTTCTTAGACTCTATTAAAAAAAAAAAAAAAAAAGTGTATGTGACCAAAGATACATGTTTAAGGAGGATCCCTGCTTGGAGTGTTTGTAATATCAAAAAGTGGGAATACCACTGAGCATCATTAGAGGAGTAGCTCAATGAGTCATCTCAGGTGGCAATTAAAAAAAGAATGACAGGGGCACCTGTAAAATAACCTAACAGTGGGTTAATCCTCTGCCTTCGGTGCAGGTCATGGTCTCAGGGACTTGGGATCGAGCCCCGCATCGGGCTCTCTGCTCAACAGAAGTCTGCTTCCCCCTCTCTCTCTGCCTGCCTCTCTGCCTGCTCGTGATCTGTGTGTGTCAAATAAAAAAGAAATAAATAAAAAGAATGACATCAATTCTGTGTACTTATCGAAAAGAATGGCCAAAATACATCATTTTAAAATAAAATTTCGGGGGGCACCTGGGTGGCTCAGTGGATTAAAGCTTCTGTCTTCAGCTCAGGTCATGATCCCAGTGTCCTGGGATCAAGCTCCACATCCGGCTCTCTGCTCAGCAGGGAGCCTGCTTCCTCCTCTCTCTCTGCCTACTTGTGATCTGTCAAATAAATAAAATCTTTTAAAAAATAAATAAATAAAATAAAATTTCAGGAACACTGTCACTGAGTACACAATTTCTGAATGAATAAACCTGAATGTCTAGTTGAATAACTGAATGACCCCAACTTTACTGGATAAGCAACAAAATGACAGTGAACAGTCCTGGAGGATGGACATCACGTTGATAAAAACGGATACGCATCAGAAGCCTAACAATGGACCAGGGTGGGGATGAGGCCTGTTCAGAGGTAGGGAAATATTACTGAACCCATCCAAGCACGATCTCAGAATACAAATGTAACACTTAAATTGAAACAAAATACTGTTTGAAGAAGCCAGGATACAAACCTCAGGAGGCTGGACCCACTTGGGGGCAGCCTTTCAAAACCCATTAGAAAGAGGCTCAAGTGGTGTCCTAGAGGGTCACCTTGCATCGACCAACACTGATTCCTCAAAGGATAATGCAGTCCAAGACTCCTCCTGTGTGCAAGGCCACAGGCGGCTGCCACCTATGTAACAAGACTCATTCATGGTCATGACTGAAAGACTGAAGTGGATTACAGTTGTTCAATGTAGATCATCATTAAACAGAACCCCCCCCCCCCCCGCCCCATGTTTATTTCCAGACTTTGCCAGAGAAGCTGAGTTCACTCTGGTGGCTCATTTCTGAAGATAGCCTTCCACCTCTCCTTCTCCCAGTGAACCATGCCTCCCAGTACTCGTGCCCAAATACCGCCCCCTGTTCTTGAATCTGGACTGGCCCTAGGATTTATTTCTGACCAGCAGAATACTATGGAAATGTCTCGGGTCTAACTTAAGACTAGGACACTAGAAGCCCCGCAGCTTCCACTGGGTCTCTGGAATGCTCACTCTTAGGGACCTCCCTCTTGGAACTTCATTGCCTTGTACCAGGCCAATTCCTTGAGACCACCATGAACTTGAACATCCCAACACATATGGAGAGGCCCTGGCTGGAGCTTCCCGGAAGAGCTCCCAGCTGACCACCAGCATCAGCCGCCAGCAGAGGGAGCGACCCCAGGCAAGGCTTCAGAAGCCACTACTGCACCAGAACTGCATCAGAGACACAACGGATAAGCACCCAGCTAGGCCAAATTCATCTACAAGACTGTGACAAACAGTAACAAATGGTCTGCTTCCTCTAAAATTGTAAGGTAGTTCATATGTAGCAAAAAAATTAACCAGGGCGATCATTCATTCCCCAAGACGACAATGGTCCTACAGGAGGAATGGATGGAAGGTATGCCATAGGGGCACAAGGAGGCATCCACAGTTTTTGTCAAGACCCAGTAAATTACTTATACATACTGCTCATCTTTTTTAAAAAAGATTTGAAAGAGAGTGAGAGACAGAGAACATGTGTGCACACAAGCTGAGGGGAGGGGCAAAGGAAGAAGCAGGCTCCCTGCTGAGCAGGGAGCCCAATGCAGGGCTTGATCCTGGGACTCCGGTATCATAACCTGAGCTGAAGACAGATGCTTAACTGATTGAGCCACCCAGGTGCCCCCTTACTGCTCATTTTGTGCATCTTTTTATCTGATTAATTTCACAAACTCTCTTAACCTCAGAGCTAGATACTATTATGAACTCCATTTCATAGATGAAGAAACTAAGGCTTTAGATAATCAGAATAACTTGTTAAGATCACAGCACTAGTTAACGGTGGGGCCAGCACATCACCAAATTACTTCTTCTCTCAGAAAATCCTCACAGAGCACCAGCATGATCAGGTACCTATAAAAGGACCCTAAGCCCCTTGAGTTCAAAATACTTCTTAATCCATCCAGATCCTGATTTCTAGGATTCTGGTGGTAGAACCATGTTTCATTGACTCCCTAATAACGGAATGAACAAGGGACAAAACACAAGGTTTTCAGGGTTACTTCAATGAACTTACTTACTGGGTATCTAAAATGTACCCATCCAGCTCCTGGATTCCAGGAATAAAAAGATGAAAAAAGACACAGTTCCTGCCTTCAAAAACATCACAGCCCATGTAGGGAGAGAGGAAAGAGAAAAACCATAGTACAATGTGAGACATACCATAATTGAAGTCTATATGAAGTATTTTAAAGCAGATGGGAAAAAGTCCACCCCGATTCAGCATATCAATTACTTAAATTTATTTTAACATAAACTCAGATCTTTTAGTGTGAAATTGTTCGCTTTTGACATCAATACTGCAAGTATTTCACTGAACCCAAAAGAAGTGGCTCATGGTGCCATATGTAATCCTCAGACTCAGGCCAAAGCTTCAAGACTACTTGAGATGACCTTTTCTTCAATAAAAAGCCACCTCGCCTGAGCCACTTCCCTGCCCACTGAAAAAGGGCCCGTTCTGCAGCTGGACCTGCCATATGACAAAGAGTCCAAAATGTCAAGGAGCCATTGACTTCCGTGTTTGTGCCAGTACATCGCAAATATGGCTCCTTGTAGCGGTGGGGCTGGGCTCAGCCCCAAGGTGCCAGATGGTCCTGGGTACTCAAGAATAAAGCCATCTGCAGAACAACTCCTTCTACGGCCGTTACAATTTGTACTGATTATAAGCCTCTATCAGAATGTCTTTAGAACTCTTATCTATGGATAATCCTACCCTCTTCATTACAGCTCTGGGTTTAAGACTATAGTTTCAGCTGTAAGAATGGGAGAAACATATTGAATGAGTACTCCGTGTCCCTCCCACCCTGGTCGATCTTGACCTGAATTATACCATCTTCACTGGAAACCCATAGACAAGAAGGCAATTTACACTCACTGTTGGGAAGGCTTAATCTAATGACAACAAGATGCTACACGGGACTGACCTTGGTTTGGAATTAAGCGTGAAGGACTAAAATACTGGAAGAATTAAATACTGGATTTCATTTGGCCAATGATGACCCTCTACTTTCTTTGACAAAAAGCCTATTTAACCACAAATGGCCTACAGACAGGATCTGGTATCACAGGCTCACCCATGTGTGGCATTTACATGGCTGCCTGCTACAATAAAAACTCATTGTTTATTTGATCCGCGCTGTTAGGATGCACTGTATCTTATAAGAGGATATTCCATGGTGATGAAATTCTTTTCTGAATCAATTTGGGCCCCAGTAGGTTGATACATTATTTCCTCACAGTGCTCAGAGCATTAAGGTACTCATAAAATGAGTTAATGACCCATTTAAAAAATGCCCTTTATGGAAAAAAAAATCACTCTTCTATTCCAGGAAGCCGACATCACATTATCCTTATAATTATAATGGGAGAGCATCTAAGAACTACTTACATGGAGGCACAGACTAGGCTCTAGAAATTGCCTGATGACCAACAATTTATCTGAGGTTGAGAATAAAGTAAAATGTGAAAGTAACTTCCTATTACCTATCAAAACACTCCCCAGTGGGATGGACAAGATCGGTGGACTTCACAGACCCATGCTACATGGGGAAGCTTCTGGATTATAACAGATTGTTTCTCAAGATGGCTCAAAGGAATCCCAAATCAACCTCAAGTTTCTACTGCCATCACCAAAGCTCTCTGCCTTCTATTTGCAACAGAGGGCTACCGAGAAATGTTTTTTAGGACACTGATGTGAAAGGAGGGATTTAAGGAATTCTGGACAGGAATTCTCCATCAGGCTCCAGTGAGTTATCAGGACGAGAGAGATTTGCAGGTTATCTCCAGACACTTTATGTAATTTTAAGAAGAGATCAACCAAAAAGAACATTCTGGCTTCTGTCAACCAACACACCATGCACGGTACAACTCAACCAAAACATTCTGACTTCACTCATGTCTTGTAAGACACTTATTTCATGATGAAAATATTTCAGATTTGGCTTCTTCTCCGCCTATACTTTTCACCTTTTAACCAACAGCATTTACCTTTTTCTCCCAAAGAACTGAACCTGCCTTAAAATTGAGCCCATGGGGTGCCTGGGTGGCTCAGTGGGTTAAAGCCTCTGCCTTCAGCTCAGGTCATGATCTCAGGGTCCTGGGATCAAGCCCCGCGTCAGGCTCTCTGCTCAGCGGGAAGCCTGCTTCCCTCTCTCTCTGCCTGCCTCTCTGCCTGCTTGTGGTCTCTGTCTGTCAAATAAATTAAAAAAAAAAAAAAAATTGAGCCCATAAGCCCAGTGCCACATAAAACTCAAAGCACTGCCTGACTTTCACGATCATCACTTCACCAATAAAATTAGACGTTCTTCCAAGAGGGACATGACAAGGGCAGAAAATCCTGTCTGGGGCCTCTTATGATTGACATCCTAGAACCTCAGTCCGCCAACATGTCACAGACAAAAGGGAAGAGTAATAGTTCATTGACCTCCGCAGTTGCTGAAGAGGTCCCTGTATTTTGTTAAACACTAGAACGTAACACAATACTCTCATGTCAAAAAAAAAAAAAAAAAAAAGCATGCCAGTAAGTCCCAAAGTGGTCTCCTTTGTGCCAGAAGATCATTGATTGAGTAGTAATTCTGTGCATTTGTGTATGTACGAGTTGGGGAGTGGGAAGTGTTATCTTGCTGATAAACCCCTCGTAACTGCTGAAAAATCACCAACTGTCCTAACCACAGAAAATTCTGGAAGAATTCTTAAAAAATGAGGGAAGGATCAAGTGACTAATGCCATATGTTATCTCTGAGCGTGTTTATGGTACCCTTTGTCAAAGAGAGGAAGGTCACTTGCAGAAGGGCAAATGATCTTCCTTTGTGAAATTCCCTTTGTTTTCTATATGATGTCTTGATGCAACCAGCTATTTCTTCCCAGATATATAAATAATACATTCCACAGATACATTATCTTTTTCCAAGAGGTTAATCTTTAAAGATCTGTTTTAAAAGGATCAATACCAAAGAGGATATATACAGCGCATTGGATTTACATGTGACAGATACTTGAATTTCAAAGGCCTTTTGGTTCCTGTATTGCGGCCACTCTTTAGGTGGCAGTGATGGTTACTTGGCAACTTCAAAATGAGGAGGTACCTAAACCTGCCAGATCCTCTCAGCCAAAGGCCAAATTTCAGTGCCAAGGCCAAGTTGGTTCCATTTTATTTATGTAGAACAGTGACACCTAGTGGCAGGGAAGGCAAATCACAAAAGAGGATTCTCCCGGTGGTACTTCCTACCCCTCAAGGGATCCTTAATTTCTCATTGGCATTAGTGGGAAAAAAGTGACCCCAAAATGGCTTACGTATTTTCTTGGTTGAGCGCCAGCCTTATTTTGAAGATATCCAGAGGTTTACAATTAAGAGCCACCTCATTGGGCTGAACTGATTCCAGCTTCCCTGGAAAGATGCAAACCCAGTAGAATGCTCAAGATTAGAGGGGTCTATGAAAAGACCATGGAAGGTCCTGGTGTTCTAAAGAGGGAGTACGAGCAAATGGTGCACCACAGCTCCTCAATGGCCCACTGAAGGCCCTTGGCCCACTATCCGAAGATTCTGGAGCAAATGGCATACCGAGGAAATCATACCAGTCAACAGAAGGGGTAGAAAAACTGCAATTATGAATCACAATCATAAATGCATTGGTTCCCACCATTAGACTGTGAGTGAGTTACTTGAGAGCAGAACACTATTAGCTTTTCCTTTTGTTAAAACCAGCTACGTATGTCTGACAAATGGCAGGTACACGGTAACTGTTGAATGAAAGAGAGTGGGGTAATAAAGAGAATGAATCAGTGAGATGAGTACTTCTGGGAAGACAGCACAAGAAGCCTGCAACATAATTCCTCTAGAGTCAAGATAGCTTTTAGCAAACCTGATTCGGTTAACAGTAGAAGTAGCTGACATCCAGTGAGTGCTCACGCTATGCTCTGCAGACTTATTCCTCTCTCAGAATTCCCACTGAACATCCGGGAAACCCAACACCCTTGCCCAGCTAGGGGACCTGCCGAGTTAAGATGCTAACCCTGGCGACTGGCTCTGGCATCCCTATTCTTCACCTTCGTGCTATGCTGGCCTCTCTTCAATAAAAAGGGTAAAGTTCCAAAACAAGTATTTTTTTTAAGATTTTATTTATTTATTTGACAGAGAGAGAGAGATCACAAGTAGGCAGAGAGAGGGGGGGAAGCAGGCTCCCTGCTGAGCAGAGACCCCCCCGATGTGGGGCTCGATCCCAGGACCCTGAGCAGAAGACAGAGGCTTAACCCACTGAGCCACCCAGGCACCCCCCCCCCAAACAAGTATTTAATTTACAACAAGACTCCATCAGAGAGTAAAATCTATTATTGCATGGAAAATAGGATTTGCTCATATTTCTTCAATTACTCTGTTATACGACAAGATCCAGCCCTTATCTACACCATCCTAGTTGGGATAGTCGCCTGCCCTTTCAGATAGATGGAGGTTGGTACCTTGCCTACCCTAAAGAAACGTGTTTTTTAAAATTTTGGCAATATTTGACAAGAGATAGGTTCTCCCTTCCTCTGCTCTCCCCTCAAACTTTTTAAGAATAAGACTGTATCATTTCTTAAGAGTCCCTGGAAAATATCTAGGAAGTGGGTCCTTTTTATTCACATATTCCTTATTGAAACACTGTTTCCTCCTGAGGCCATATGGAACCCCAGCTTGTCCACCTAGGTCTTTGGTCATCCGGAATAGAAGAAAAGTAGGACATGTTCACATGCAAAGTCCATATGTGTCTCATCTTAACATGAACGAGCAGGATGGCATCCAGTGACTTTTCCAACCCAGTAAAATCCTGCTGTGGAACTATCTTAGCTGGCTCCAGTCTCCAAAATAAGGTCAGCTTTTAGACTCAAGAAGCAAATCTGGTACCACCTAAACTCCACTTGAAATCACCCACAAACTGAAGATTGGAAAAATCAACCACGGCTGGCATCAACCCTTACTGGCCAGAGAAGATGTGAGGTCCCGTGGGGGACATGAGCACAGAACCACAGAGCAACTCCTGCTTCAATGTCCTTTCTCATCATCATTAGGGTTACTGATGAACCCATCATGCAGGGTTACTGATGAAGAATAGTGAACTGTCAAGTACGTTTGGGGGAGCACCTAGGGGCCCTGTCAGTAGTCTTGAAGTCACCTTAACTATAAATTGTGCTGGGCGGGTTTCCTTCAGTCGGAATTCCTGCTACCTTGGATTTTTCTCTTCCTTATACCCTTTATTCAAGAATTATGCAAGGTTATAGTCTAGGTCTATTGTAATTTAGCATTTAGAGTCCATGGTGCCTTTGGGACCAGATACCTCCCTGCACGATCCTGTTTTTCATTTCTACGCTGACAAATATACCATTTCAACTGTCACTTACACAACCAGTTCAAGCTCTACTGTTATTTTAGCTCCATATTGTCAAACAGGTGGATTTATAAATGCATTACCTGAAGGAAACGTTCCCCCAAACAGCAGAAGTGGAGACTTTATTTATTTATAATTATTTGTTAGATTTGTAAAAATGTTCTTGTTGCCAGAAAGCCGCTGGCTAAATACAAATTAAAACACTTTTGAATGTAGTAAAAACAGCAGTGGCATCATTTTAATTACCCATTGGGGGACGCCAGGCAGCAAAGATGTATTTATTTCTTTCTTTCCTTGTTTAATGTGACTGCCTGCTTAGGGACATGAACTTCCAGTCTGCACGCCTGCCACACAGGCTGTACCCCCAGCATCGATTTCCGCCTTCCCGAGAACATCCTGATTCGGGTGGGGAGGTGAGGGCGGAGAAGAGGGTGGGAAGCCGTTCTCCTCCATTTGATAGGCTTGATGGGAAAAATATTCCAGACGACTGTCTCCCAACACAGAACAGACTAGCCCTTCCCTCTTCCTGCTCTGGACAGGGCTGTGGCTCTATTGCCCAGCCGTCCAGAAAGTCCTTCTGTCCACTTTTCTTTCCTCCAAGCTTCCTTTCTATTCCTTGATCCCCTTGATACTCTCCCACTAAGATGTCTGCTTCAGTGAGCCTGCATCAATTTCTGCTACTTGCAGTCAAGATGCCGGTCTTCTACAGAGGGCTAAAACAAAAAAGAAGAGTGTGGCTGTCACCCTTTGACCTAAGAGAGAGTATGTCAAGCCCAAACCCAATCAGTCTGAGGCAAGCTTTGCAACTACACTTTTGTTCTAAGATGGCAAAGCGTAGTCATTAAAGCAAAGTCTTGACCTTCACACAGGTCTGGTTGGGACTTCCGACTCTCCACTCACTAGACGTGAGCAGGTTCCCTAAACTGCTTTATACCTCAGTTTCTTCATCTGTCAGATGGGGTTGCTATGATGGCTACCCAAGAACCAGGAGAACACGTGTAGGAAGCACTGCTCTCCGTAGATGGCACACGGCACTGTGCTCCATAAATGTGAGCTTACTTGATTTTTTTCATCATCTGTCAACTGAGGAATAATAATATCCACATTCACTTGAGTTATTTTGGGGATGAAATGTGTGAGACAATACTTGGGAGATATATAGAGAATCCACAAATATGAAACCAGAAAAAAAAAAACAGAGAAGCCACCCTCTGGCTCAGAGCCCTGAAGCGGCTCATATAGCAAGGAATCGTTTGTCCAGAGATTGCTCTGCTAAGGGAATGCTTGGACAAGTAGCTGGGAGTTTTCGTGTTCAGACAAAGGTGGGGGAAGGGAAGCTGCCCCAGAGACCAAGAGATGTATTTTAGGAAAGCATCTCTTTTTCCAACTAGTTGATCTATTTCAGCAAGTCAAGAAAACAAAGAGTAACATAATGAACGCCAACACACCCATTACTCACAGAAAAAAATCCTTTCTTTCTCCCCTGATTTCCCTACATACACATTCATCTCTAAACCATATGTACCTATATACACATATGTAGAATTGGTTTGGCAAATTTCAAGGCTATCCAATAAATGGTGGCCTACAGCCGGTGTTCTTACACAACTCAACATTATGTTTGTGAGACACAACCATCGTTGTGTGTAGTCTTGTTCATTGCTGACTAGAATGATTTTGGAGGAATGCACCCATAATGATTCAGTGGTAATGGACTTTTTTTCTTTTAAGATTTTATTTTTAAATAATCTCTATACCCAATATGGGCTCAAACTCAAGACCCTGGGACCAAGAGTGGCACACTCTACTGACTGAGCCAGCCAGGAGTCCCTGCTGATGGACATTTAGACAGCCATTGGACAATTCTAACATTCTGTCATCCATTTCCTTTGTGCCTTAATGCAAAGTTTCTCTAAGCCAGTAGTTCTCAAATTTGGGACTCTGTCCCCTGGAAGGCTTCTTAAAACAAAGATTGCGGGGCCCCTCCTCCAGAGTTTGGTTCAGTCTGAGATGAGATTCAAAAATTTGTACTTTAACCAGTTCCCAGGTGACGGTGACTTTGCTGGTCCAGAGGCCACACTTTGAGAACCGCTGCTCTAGGCTCTAAGAGAAGTGGTAGGTCATAGGTTATAAACATTTCCAGCTCCTCCACTTATTACCGAACTGTTTTCTAAAGCAGCTAAACTGACAATGCAGAGGGGGCGGGGGATTCCAAATCTTCACATTCTCATGCACTCTGGACAGTTTTTTCAAGGTCGCCAATTAGGCTTGTAAACTTTTCACACCTTACTAGTTTCATCAAACCTAGCACAGCGCACACTGAAAAGCTGGTTATGAATATGGGAACGCTTGGCTAAGTTCACCCACAGCATCCTTGGGGACGAAAAAGATTCTGGTTCATGAGGCAAGAACTAAGACAAGTTTTCTATGAGAGGGATATACTTGATGACTCTACTTCTTAATCTCCTTGATTTTCAAATTCTGCCTTTCGTCCAATAATCCTCTGTGCGTAAGCAAAATGCGCTCATGTTGGCTAAGTCCCACCTGTCCTTCAGTGTTCCTACTACAAGATCACTCAGAGGTTCTGTCATCAGGGGAGAGGCAGACACCCACACGTGCTGAGTTACCACTCTGTCAGGCACTAGATCTCATTTAGTTTTGACAGAAGTCTACTGTGCTACAGGCATCACCATCTCTAATTTATGTAGTTAGAATAATAATAACACAGTGAAGTTTTTGACTGCTTACTGTGTGTCAGGCAGTCCTAAGCTCTTTATCCAAATCAATTCATTTAACCCTCACTTCAATCCATGCTGTAAGTACTATCATTCTTGCTACTTAATGAAGTCATTTCAAGCAGCTATACGATCTGATCCCAGCCATGGCACCAATCAATGATCTCCAGATTTTTTCTGGTTGACCCCAAGATCACAATATTCTCTTCTTTTTTAACAATCAGTCTCTTGGCATATAACATGGAATCCCAACTTCGGAGCGGGGGGTGGGGGTGGAATCGGGGGGAGGGTGCAGTTTGCAACCTCAGCCTTGTTTCTATCAATTCAGCTGAAATTCATCTCAAAAATCCCAGGCTATTAAGAGGAAACACCGAGTGGATTATTTGAATGACCTCTTCCCCCCACCCCCACCAGAGGAAACTAGCTAGGTTCAGCAGACCAAAACTCCAACTGGAAAGCTGTTAAGGAGGGCTGAAAATAAACATGAAATTTAATTTGAAAATATATTTACCAGTACCCCTACCCCTCTGTCAATCAGATGTCCACCTGGCTTACACTCAGGTCTAATAGCCGTGAACTTCAGCTGAAGAAAGGCTTTCTGCAACCCGTCACAATTACTGTATCACAGACCATTCACATTCAGAAGCCGTTGCTTCTCTTGTATCTTATTTTTTGTTGGAGGAAATATTGAGAGAATCTCTGCGGCAGACTCTGCTCCCAGACAAGATGAATGATCATCAAAATACAGTCAGCAAAATTTAAAAATGTGAATAAAGGAAGGATATTAATATCCTTTCTAAGGTAATCAGTACTTTTTGTTTGACAAAGAAATTGCCCACTGTTTATGGTTTATGCAAATAATGTATGTTAATGTCAAAGCTGCAGAGTATATAGCTTTGCATCTAAGTGTTTGTGGAAAATACATGCCAATACATTTTAAACCTTTTCCTCATATAAACACAACGATTTCATAAATATACAGCACCTTGTTCTTAAAAACATTTATTATAATTTTATGCAATGCAAATCACATTAGAATAAATTATTTCTTGCTAAAATGGCAAAGTCAGCAAAATTACAAGGAAATATGAAGTTCCACCATTGTGCGCTTTTCAATTACATCAAAATGAGCTGACACCCTCCCTGGCAGGAATTCACCTGGATGCTCTTAACCAGGGGGGCCCCCGACTCCCCAGTCAACCCAGGGGGTTCTCTGCACTCAGGGCACCAGGTCTTATGTTTGCTGCCCAGTATATTGGAGAACAAACTTGCTTTATTATGGATTAATAACGAGGACCTTTAGTGGAGGTAACTTTTGAAGATGTGAAAAACAACCCTGATTTCTAAAGAGGAGTTGAGCAGAAGGAGTCCCTGGTGGAGACTGTTCGTACAGAATCCATGCCCAAGACCCCAAGAGAAGATGGAGTCGGAGACCGCAGAGGAACACAAGTACAAACCCCAACCACATCTTCATTCACGGGCCCATGCATTTATTAATTCAATGAACAGTTACTACACGCCAGATACAATTCTGTCACCGGAGAGGGAGAAATGAACGTGACAGAAAAGGCCCACATCCTCATGGAATTCACAGTAGAGAGGCTTAGATGAGCAAGCAAATAAGTCAACATGATTATTTCAGGTAGTGATGAGCGAATGTACCCACTATGGGAGGCATTCTTGATGGGGTGCTGAGGGAACACTTCTCTGAAGAGGCGACATTTGAGGGAAAAAGAAAACGAAGAGATGCAACCAACACGTGATGATTTGAGGGGAGGCGGGGGGGGGGGGGGGGCGGCGCGGGGAAGTACTCAAGGCACAGCACATGCAAACAGCAAACGCTAAGGCCTGAAGTAGAAATCAGGCGGAACAACATCAGGATGACGGGCGCTGACGGGGAACAAGGGCCAGGTTGGGTAGAATCCTGAAGGCTACCACACAGAGTTTGGGGTGGATCCTAAGGCACGAGAAGCCACTGGGTGCTTACCCAGGGCACTGGCACATTCTGAAATGTCACTGTGTGAAGAATGGATTGAAAATCGGGATGGGGGAGCGCCGCTGGAAGACCACCCGTGTCCACACGGTAAGAGAGGAAGGTGGGCTGGACCAGGGGTTCAAAAGTTGAGCCATAGACAAACTTAGTATATATTCAAGAGCTTAAAAAAAAACACAGAACTTGCTGTGGAAGGTAAAGGGAGAGAAGAACTCAAGACTAACTCACTGGTTTTTCACATCCGCAGGTCTAAGCATGGGGGCGCCATTTCCAGAGAGAGAAAGACACAAGTCTGGGAGAAAGCAAGACATCTATTTTGGGATGTTAGGAGATCTCCCAAGCAAAGGTCAAGTCAGTCACTGGATATTCAGGTATGAGCTCAGAGTAGTAAGGGGAACCAGAGACAGAAATGTGGGGACTGGTAAAGAGCCCATTCCTCTGACTGTGGAGGAGAGAAAGTGTTGGCAGAAAACATGGCAAAACAGAAGCTATGATACACAGACACCTTGAAGAAGGAGTCTTTGTTGAGGGGATAAAATCTGCACCAGCCACAATGATGGAAGAGGATGAAGTGAGAAACGAAAAGAAAAGGCAACTACACTGGTTCTAGCTCTTGATACCTCTACCTCCTGGATACTCCTCGTATCATCTCCTCTCCTCAGGGCACTCAACAGGGCATGCATTTATCCTCTCCACTAAGCTTTTCTTCCATGTAAAGGAGGCCCACCTCGTACTACACTCTAGACTCTCTCCACCTCTGTGTTTCCTATGCCTGGAGAGAAATGGAGTAATTTTCCCAATTGTCCCATTAAAGAAAAATGCCCTTTCTCTCCTAGGAAGCCAGCTGCCCAGAGAATGTAAGACTTCAGCTCTGCATGCAGCAAAACCCTACCCGCCAAGTCCCAGTGAGGGGAGGCTTGTCCCAACCAAGTGGGGAAGTCAATCTATGTCAGTGGGCCTGTCTGTCCTCCACTCAGCCACATTCCCCATCTGCCCCTTAACTAGGTGCCAAGGACTCCCTCCATTGGCCACTCCTTGCTAGGTCCTCATTCAGAACGCAGGCACAGAGCTGGGATGGGATGACTCCTATGACCCACCCAAAAGAAGAGAAACTGGATGTTCTACGAGGTTGATTTCTTGTTCAAGTTCACAAAGCTAACCGGTGACCAAGCTTCTCTGAATCAACATCGTCTGAGTCCACAACTTAATTTAAATGCCCGGTCTGCTACATGTCGCAAGGTTCTTCATGGGTTAAATGAGGATCATCCTTGCACAGAAATTATTTCCTGGAGATGATTCAACGAGAGACAAGTCACTGTAGCACACAGTAGGCCAGATTCACTCACCAATTCATTTTTAAAATGTTTAAAGTTATTGAATGCAGGGGAGAAATCCAAATATGCTAAATGTAGCATCTTCGGGGATCTTTATTCTAAAAATTGTTTCTATGTTTACATCCAAACCCAGTCCTTCAAGTAAGCAATTGCGTTCCACCAAGATAGAAACAGAAAGCCGGCTTCTTCGTGAGGAGCACATTTTCTGTTTTGTTTTGTTTTTTACACTGACAATTAGCAGTGAGTTTAAAAGACAGACAAATCTTCAAGGGATTCGGGGGAAGCGCAGCTTCCTCCAACCTGTCAGTAAATGCCTGGCCGCCCCCGCTCCAGCTGGATCATGTCCGCATCTGTCCGACACACCTGTGGTGAGGGACCAGGGCAGAGAGGACAGCAACTCTCTGCTTTTTGCTTGCAAGCCATGCAGACGAGCTCGGAGACACTGCAAGGTTGGTCCTGCAGTCGCATTACAAGGAGAAGCCAGTCTGCAGAGCTTGTGTCGCTTTCTGGGCAGCCTTCTGGGCAGCTGACATGCAGAAAAACAGGCCGACAGAGAAGCTACCTTGGATCCCCGTTGCTTTCTGGATTCTTGGTTCTGCTCCCTCATTGCTAGTGACTTTGAGATTTCTGGTGCTAGCTTCTTGAGACGACTGGCTCTATTTCTTATTAAGTTGCATCTTGTATCTTGGAATCCTTATAATAAATCTTCCTTTTCTTCAGCCTTGTTTGAATGACCTCTTGCTCTTTGCAAATAAAGGCATCACAACAGATACAGCTCTGGCTGAGGTTGGAGCAAATAATTAGGGATCATCTCGGTCTTGAAAATCACACATTCAAGAAGGCTTGAAAAGAGCATGCATAGGTCTATGTTTTATAAAGAGATAAGTCACTCGTGGAAATTATAAACACCATGGATGGTATTAAAATCACCTCTAAAATCACTTCTCTCAATGACTCCATGCCTCCTCTTTGACCTCAGAAAGACCCGGTGTCACTGGCCCCCTACACCATCTCCCGAACACCTTCATTTCTCTCTCCAGGTGCCCTCAGTCCATGGTCCTGATTTCTGGTCCTTGATAATATCCTCGCCTCCTTGCACCTTTCTCATTTCACCAAGACAAAATCACAGCCCTGAATGAACCATAACACCCCCGACCTTGTCCATGTATTAAGGACTGAATTGCATCCCCCCTACCCAAAATCCTAAGCTGAAGTCCTAATCCCCCAGATTTCAGAATGTGACTGTATCTGGAGATAGGGTCTTTAGAGCTGTCATTAAGGTGAGGTCACTGGGATGGGTCCTAACCAAATATGACTGCTGTCCTTAGAAGAAGGTCCTTATAAGGTTGGAAAGTAAAGACCGTGGGAAGACACAGAGAGAAAGTGGCCATCTACAAGCCAATGAGAGACGCCCTCAAGAAAAACCAACCTTGCCAGCCCCTTGATCTTGATCTTGGGCTTCTAGCCTCCAGAACTATGAGATAATAAATTTCTGCTATTTCAACCATGCTCCATATGGCCCTTTGTTACAGTGGCCCTAGCAAGATGAATACGCCATTGTATGTACTCCAGCACCCAAGAGTTGCTGGAGGAAAACTACACAACCAGGCAGAACGGTTTCAGTATAAATTTATCATCACCAACCCTAACTGGACCCTTGACACTGCTTAGAAATCCCACCAGAACTCTCTGGGCAACCTGCTTTCCCACTCTCCTTAATGACCTTTCCCCCTCTTCCCATCTCCAAATGTTCCCCCCCCCCACTTAAATTCCCATTCTTCTCGAAGATGATCTTTACTCCTAAGTCACACTCCAAAAAAAGCCATCAGGAGTAAACTTCAACTCTCCACCCCTACAGCTATAGTCTTACCTGTGCATACGTCTCCCCGTTATTCCCACCTCCCCAGCCACATGCTGGTTTCCATTTCCCCACCCCATCCCCCGCCTCCTAAGAATCTTCTCTCTGTTTTCAATCACTCCGACTCACTCAGCTTATCTCCCTCACACTCTAGTCTCTTCCAGGTTATTTCAGCCTCCGTTCCTATAAAACAGACCCAATTATGGCTACCTACAAGGGCCACTGTGAGTGCTATTTACAAACGTCTAGCACATTCCTGGAACACCACAGACATAAATGATCCTACTTAAACTTCAGTCAGAAAGACTTGGTAAGGGGCACCTGGTGGCTCGGTGGGTTAAGCCTCTGCCTTTGGCTCAAGTCATGGTCTCAGGGTCCTGGGATCGAGCCCCACATCGGGCTCTCTGCTCAGCAGGGAGCCTGCTTCCTCCTCTCTCTCTCTCTGCCTACTTGTGATCTCTGTCAAATAAATAAAATCTTAAAAGAAAAAAAAAGACTTGGTAATATATATATTAACTTGTTAAGGTATATAGTCCTAAATATAGGAATTTCTATATATGTAAGGGATATTATGAACATATATTATGAATACATACTGTGAATATATATATTATGTATTTTTATATATACTTAAATATGTTTTATATATTCCTATATATAGAAAAATAATGTCATACATTTTGGAGATGTCATAAATTTGGAGGAAGAAGGAACGGGGTTTTTTTTTCCTCTTGTAAGTATTTAAAAATAATTATTTTCATCTCTAAACTCTGACACTCTGACAGAGACTGTGTTTGATGAAACCCCCAGAGAATAAACACATTCCGTGTCACGTGAAGAGGCCAGAAGGAGTTGTTCAGCACAGAGGGTTGCTAGTACTGTGTGGCATGATTTACATGCACAAGTTGACACTATAAAGAAAATGCTTCCTCTGTTAAAGCACAGGTCCTTGGAGCACCTGGGTGGCTCAGTGGGTTAAAGCCTCTGCCTTTCGGCTCAGGTCATGATCTCAGGGTCCTGGGATCGAGCCCCACATCAGGCTCTCTGCTAAGTGGGGAGCCTGCTTCCTCCTCTCTCTCTCTCTGTCTCTCTCTCTGCCTACTTGTGATCTCTGTCTATCAAATAAATAAAATCTTAAAAAAAAAAAAAAAAGCATAGGTCTTTTTCCAGACAACATACAGGCAGCACAGGGGAGAAGGGACATGAGAGGTGCTGCTCTGGGATGGTCACGAGCCAGGCAGACCCTCCGTCTTCCAGGTCCTGCAAACATCCAGCAGCAATGTCTACTCCATCGCCACCACAAGCCAATGCATAGCCTTGTATTAACTTCCCAGGGCTGCCATAATCAAGTACCACAAATTCGGGTGACTTAAAACAACATAATTTATTCTCCCACCGTTTGGAAGCCAGAAGTCTGAAATCAAGGTGTCGGCTGAGCCACGCTCCCTCTTGAAGGCCCTAGGGGAGAATCCTTCCTTTTCTGGCGCTAAGGTCTCCTGGTTACCAGTCACCCTTGGCACTCCTCGGCTCGTAGACACCGTCACTCCAATCTCTGCCTCTTGAGGTCACGCAGCATTCTCCCCATCTCCTCTGTCTCTGCATCTTTGCATGGCATTCCCCATGTATGTGGAATGTCCAAATTCCTAAGGACACCCGGCAGTGAGTTACCACCCAACCCCATTTAGGAACGACCCATCTTAACCTGATTACACATGCAGAGGCATTATTTCCAAAATTGATCACATGCATAGGTTCCAAGAGTCAGCACCACTTCAACATCTCTTTCTGGGGAACACAATTCAATCCGTAATACCCACCCACACGTGAAACAGCAAATGCATGGAATGCATGCAGAGCTCGCAGCCCTGCCAGTCATCTCTATGCCAGAGGAGACCCGAGGCTCGGAATGTTCTACCCCAAGCCCACTGGGAAAAGGGCAGCATGATTTACACATAAGACCCTATGGCAACTGGGAAGGGGGTAGTGTGCTGGCTGGGTCCCCCCATCTAGCTTTACTCACAAACCACGGAGAGGTCATGGATTTGCTCACAGAGTATCCAGGCCAGGCCCTGGCTCTCCCTAGAAGCATCCTGAGTCTGCCAGAGCCAGGCCACTTGTCAGCAGGCTTCTCTGTTATTGTGTCTGCCCTACAGGGACACGTGGCTTAGCCAGCGCTCCCCAGCCTCCAGCCTGGCAAGCTGCACTGTACCCCTCAGCCCTGGGTCTCCTGGGGCCAGCCGGGACAACCTTGAGCCGCCCATAGAATGACAACTCGATCCACACTTGTTCCCTTCTCCCAAAGAGACCACAGACTCAAGTTTTCTTTCTTATATACTTTCAGACTGTATATAATTTGGATTCTTTTTGGACTTAAAACTGAAACGGCAAAAATGAGTAAACATGTAAATATAAATCCAATAAATAATGAATCATCCCAAATGATTAAAGGAAAATTAAGACTGGGATGGGTTATGTCATGAGACGCACAGCTCATCCCTGTGCTTCCTTTCTGAAACCTGTGGCCCTCCCTCCTCCGGGAAAGACAGGCAGTTCATTACCAAGGGCTGACGAAACATTGCAGAGTCTTTCTCTTGCTTTTTGTCTTTGAAGAGTTTAAGACCTTTGAATTTCGGAAACCTAAACCCCCGAGGGAAATCAGGAAGCAGAAAATACAACGTGTAAAAGCATCCTCTTAATAGAATTCCCTGGGACAAAGAAATCAATGGCACAGATATGGCCATTTGGTACGAATTTCTAGGAACCCTTTCGAAACAGAGCAGGGATAGTAGGACTCAATGTAAAGAGGAAATCAGGGCCTGCATGGTGAGTCCCTTCCTAATAAAGCAAGTTGTTGTTATTAAAGTACAAAGCCAGGACCCCGGGGGAATGTCCGTCCCCCCACCACCACCACAGGGAGGAACCGGTGCTGAAAGAGGCACACTCTGGGTGGGCGGGGTGGCCGGAGGGATCTCTTTTGCCCACGTGGTTCTCAGGAGGGGCTGAGAACTTGGCAATGTCTGGCGACCCGTGTGACTGTCCCACCTGGGAAGGGGATGCTGCTACTGGCTTCTAGTAGGCAGAGGCCAGAGAAGCTGCCAGTCATCCAGCGATGCACACGACAGCCCCCCAACAAAGAAGGACCCAAACCATAGGTCAGTGGTGGAACTATTTGGCAGGAACAGCTACATACCTTGTAAGATCTAATGCAAAATAAAAATGCAGGTCCCTTTGTTCAAAAATGTTAAAATGGTGACGGCAGGGAATTAAACCAAGCACAGGGTCTTTCTAAGCACAGAGCCCCATGCAGTGACATACATGAGACATCCACGAAGCTAATCCTGCTGGCGAGAAGCCCTAGGCTCGACACCCTTTAGTCATTCAGAGGCCATGAGACCACCCCCGCCAAAAAATAAAAAAATTCTAGGAGTAACAGGGTTTTCCTAAGACAGTCCCCAAGCCCCTGCCCCCCCACCCCCAACCTGCAGAAGCTCCAAAAAGAAACTGGACCTAGACACATGTACCAGGAACACAGGGAGGACAAAAAAAAAGGGGGGGGGGGGACAGGTGGATCTAGAAAGCCATGCGATAAGGCATCAGATTTATCAAACTACAGGAAAAATCTTCAATATGCAAAGCTCCTCAGCTGTGACTGACAAGAAGTGAAAGCCTTTCTAAAGGCAATTACAAAAAAAGCAAGCATACTGAAAAGATGGAGGCATATGATCACCTAAAAATGAAAAAACCCTATAAACTAAAAACTTGCTGGCAAAAGAGAAGGACTGTCAAGGAAAATCCATTTGCAACATACCAGACAGATGCAGAGCTGAGAGTATTACTATGTAAAGAGTTCTTATAAAACAATGAAAGGAAAACACATTTTTTAAAATGGGCCCTTGGGGTGCCTAGATGGCTCAGTTGGTTAAGCATCCAACTTCCTGATTTTGGCTCAGGTCATCATCTCACAGTCATGAGATCGAGCCCCACATTGGGCTCTACACTGAACGTGGAGCCTGCTTAAGATTCTCTCTCTCTCCCTCCTACTCTAAAAAAAATAAAAATAAAAATGGACCCTCAAGCCCCTAAAAACTGCAAAAGTCATAATCAGATACATAATAACAGATTTTGCATCACAAAAAAACTCAGAGGCACAATAATGATAATACTTTTCACATCAGCTTTGAAGAGAACACAAAAATAATTATAAAACCTAGTTTTATAATAGAAAAAGAAATTAGAATGCCTTTCCAAGTCTGCTGGTAAGCCTATACATCAATAGGAGCTTTCCAGAAGCTAAAAAACAGTATGTATAAAAAATCCTAAATTGAGTAAACTCTCATTCAGCAACTCTACCCATTTACACTGGTCCTGAAGAAATAATCGGGGAAGTGAACTTAAAAAATAGAAATTAAAAAAAAATTTTTCCCTAACTTGCCTAAATTCCTTCAGGTGTTAGGAAGCAGAACCAGGGTTTCAATCCAGACCTGCCTTCTTCCAAGCCCTGAACCATGCACAGCAACAATACAAAGGTGAGAGACAACACAGGTCAGTAAACATCTGTCAGTCAAACTCAGGGCCTAGACCACCCCACCCTCTGCACGTTACATGGGAATCATCGTGAGCTGGTGGAATAGGGGAATGGTAAATTTCAAAGGGATCTAACATTCAGGGGACGGAGGAAGATCCTGGAGCCAGTCCGCTCTCCCACAAACAGCCAACCTGTGGCATGAACCAAACCGCATCTCTTCCACTAGCAAAGAGCCTTTGCACTTTAAGTAACACATCACTTCCTCTCAGAGCATTTCTGGGAGCACGTGTCTAGTGCAGTTGAGATTCTATGTGGGAACACAGCTCTGTGAGTGATCGCTATATTCTGTGGGTCAGGGACCACAGGTTGACCTGCACGAAACACACAGGCCATGCATTTTTGCCAACAGAACCAACTCCGACAATCTCACTGGAATTAGGAAGAAATGGACACACAAGGCTTACAGGTGGAAGCCTATGATCTCTTAGTGCATCTCATCTACGGGAAGCTGCCTCTCTGCAGACCAGACACGCCATCAACAGAAACCGTCCAGGACTGTGGCATCATATCCTTGCTGGTTTGAGACATTGCCTGGGAAATCTGGCTCGAGTGTCATATGAGAGGGAAGGCCCAGACTAGGGTGGCTGGATGAAAGAAAACTGTACGATAGAGAACATATCATGTTAGCATGGGTGTGTATGTTCTGGATCCTTCCATCCTTACAGGATGGAAGCTCCAAAGCTCCACCAGGAGATCAGCCCTACCATGTTTTTAAGCCACTTCTTCCTGGGGAGATGAAGGTTTATTCGACCACAAGCTGGGATTTGGGTGAGCTGGACCAATCCTTTTTCCTGCCTCAGTTTCCCTGCTTGGCAGGCAGGCCCCGTAGAGCTGGGATTCCTGCATGGAACCCCAGTCTCCATGAACCTTCATACGTTGCACAGTTCTTTGAACTTACCTTTCACGGTAATCCTGGACTTGATCCTCAATGATAGTCACTCTCTAAGTCCATCCCCTCTTCCTACACCCCCGAATGTCAACACAGGCCTGCCCTCAGGTCTCCCCACTCCTGAGAACATCTCCAGATAGATAAGATAAAAACAGAAAGTGGGAGCGCAAATGGAAAAAAAACAAGATTCCCTTGCACAATCAAAGAGGACAGCGGGAGCTTTCACAGTATCACACGGCCACTAAATGCTGACACCCAGGTAAGTTTTCCTGCTCTCGCTTTAAATTTCTCTTATTTCTTTATTGAAGACCTTTAGAGCAGCACTGTTCACTCATGTGCCTGGATACAAAAGATATCTCTCAGGGGAAATGAGCACATTCTCTTCGGCCAACTAGAAAATAAATGACGTATGAAGCCAGAAAAGATGCTTGGCACCTTCATGATCCTTCAGATGGGCAGAGCATCTACTCTGCAGTTTCCATGATCTTTTACAAACGTTAGTCCTGTGTCCCTCACACCAGTCTGTCTGAAATCCACATTTTACTGGCTGGGAGAAGCCAACGGATTTCCCCAAGATGGCGGCAGGGTTCAAGGTGAGAGCATTAGGCCTCCCGTGTTCCACTCATGAACTGAGCAGCAAACATGTATTCCTGCCTTCCTACACCACACAGTCTGGCAGGGGAAAAATATTAACATCACAAATTCATAATTATAAACCACAACAGAGGAACGACCAAATACATGATGGCTCATCCCCATGTAATACATCACTACCACAGGCGCAAAACGTGGGCTTGCACAGATACATTTATTTACCTAACATACATCCTCAAGATGTTGCTAAATAAAAAGAAAACAGGGTACAGAACAGATCATAAAATAGGATTCTATTTTCCTTACAAGAAAAATAAAAGACATGCATACAAAGCTCCGGCTTTTGCCTGCTGTTATACTGCCCTACTCCCGTGTATAGACTGCACTGGTAGCCCATCCTTTAGCATAGGTATGGGCAAACTACAGCCTGTGGGCCAAACTCAGCTGTTGGTGTAAATTAAGTTTTATTGGAACACAGAAGCACTCATTCATTTACATATTGTCTATGGCTCTTTTCACGCTACTACAACAAGTTAACTCATTCCAACAGACCGGGTAGGACAGCAAAGCCTAAAATACTTACTCTCTGGCGATTCCCAGAAAAAGTCTGCCAGCCCCTGGACTAAGTCTATCCAGGAATCCAGGAGTGTGGTTGTTCTGAAATCACAGCCCTCTTAAGCGAGCACTTACGAGGTGCCAGTCCCTATGTGAGCACTTTGCAAAACCCCCCGGTTTCCCTCCCTCAACAGCCCTATGTGCTAGTGCTAGGTGCTGTTATTAACGATGCTTTACAGATGAGGAGACCTGGATGCAGATTAAGGAAACTGCATAGGGTCACACATCTGGGAAAAGAAACAGATTCCAAACTAGGATTTCACATGCAATGACACACTACTTCTGGAACAGACTCCTCCTCCTGCTTCCCTTCCTTCTCTTTCTGTTCCAGCCTCTGGCCTCATAAATAGAGACACGTCGAGCCTTATCTCTGCCTGAAGTCCTATAAGTCTATCATGACCTCTAACTCTGGACATAAATTTTTAATAATATTAATCAGCTCAGTCATCAGTAGGTACTGATTGCCTCTGGAGTTGTTAGCAGTCAATGGAAGCTTCTGGAAGAGGTGAGATGAGAGCCTATGTCTTTTTGTTTGTTTGTTTTTATTTAAATTCCAGTTAGTTAATATGCAGTGTACTCTTCATTTCAGGTGTACAATATATCGATTCGACACTTCCACACAACACCCAGTGCTCATCACAGCAAGGGCACTCGCTAATCGAGGGTTGCTGTCTTGAGCCTTGGCTCTGGACGATTTTAAGAGATAAAGCAGAGGGAGAAAGGTCGTCCAGAGAGTAGGTATAAGGAATGTTAAAACCAGAGTCGCAAATGCTCTCGTGCACTTAGCAACACTGAAACACTGAGCCCTGGGGACACAGGGAAGAGGAGGGCGGTTAGCGATTCATGAGTCCATGTCTAGCCTTCTGGTGTCGTCATGACCAAGCATTTACTTATTGGTATGTATATTATTTTACAAAAAAATTCCTTTCGTTTTCACTTCTCCTTTATAGTACACTTAGGTCCTATTAATTTTTTAATTATGCAATGTGGCTTGGTTATATCATCTATGAAGTTCGTTTCAGGAGGTCCCACGAAATGTTTGTTCCAAGAAGGGAACACTGGGCCGAAATGAGAACCATCAGCCTGGTTAATTCAGGGGGTTAGTGGGAAGTTCTGCGAGGATGGAGCCAAATGGAGGACTGGAGACACGAGCGGTCAGGGGACAGGCTGAAGGACACAGGAAGGATGCAGAATATGTGCAACTTGGGGGCACAGAGGCAATTTTACTATGAAACTAACGAGTCTGAAGCTTCACTTAGCCCCTCGGATGCTTGGGGCCCTTCCAAGACCTTAGGAGGAGGAGCCCTACTGCATGTTCATATGGTCTTTTTTTTTTTTTTTAATTTGAAGTATACTTTAATTTCCATTTTGCTTAAAGAAGGTCCTCCACGACGTATAGAGAAGGCTCCACAAACTCTGGACAGCCTTGGTTAGATGCAGAACATGCAGAATATTCAAGCAAGGAAATAACAAATGCTTTGTGCAACAAAAAAATCTCTGGGCACTCCTCCCTGAAGGAGATAAATGTTCTTGCCTCTTGCTTCCCAATCCACAGTAGTGAGCCAGGCAATGTGGTTCAGACTTCGTTTCTGCACAGCCCACGTACGGACCCAGACACATCACCGCATAGTCACTGTGGTCCATCCTCCAGCATCCCTCAATTCAGTGAACCTAACTGCCCTGGGCACATTTACCCACAGAACAAATAAACTATTCCCAGGTAGGAGGAACCTCAAGACCAGCTTTTGCACCAAACTTAGCATGAAGACACACCACTGTATTTCTTGTACATTCCTGAATCTGTGGCTCCGTTACCTGAGTGAGGTACACTGATATCAGCACACATTGCAAATACTTTCATTCACCCTACATCTGTGTATTGTACTCCTGGTATGCACCAGATCTTGTGGCAGATGCCAGAAAGACAGGGTAGAAGAGTGGGCTGTTGGGAGTCTTTGTGCACTTACTAGCTATGTGACCTTATGCAAGCCATTGGACCTCTCTAAGCTCAAACTTCTCTTGACTATAAATCTAATGAATATGCTGATATACTACAATTTAAGAAATAACAATTTGGGGGGGGGCACGTGGGTGGCTCAGTGGGTTAAGCCTCTGCCTTTGGCTCGGGTCATGATCTCAGGGTCCTGGGATCGAGCCTCACATCGGGCTCTCTGCTCAGCAGGGAGCCTGCTTCCCCCTTTCTCTCTGCCTGCCTCTCTGCCTACTTGTGATCTCTGTCAAATAAATAAATAAAATCTTTTTTAAAAATTCAAAAAATAACAATTTTTTTAAAAAAGGATATGTGCCAAGTGAAAAAAATTACAAATAAAGTGGACTTCATGACCACAGTGAGCTCCCTCTATTGTTGCCTGTCCCACAAATCTTTCTCCTTATTTAAATGTTCTACAGTATTACATGATTATTTTCACTGAGGTATGATTTTCATGCAATAAAATACAGTTCTTAAGTGTACAGCTCGATGAGTTTTGACAACTGCATATTTCCAAGTAACCTCACTAGAAATAAGATACAGAATGTTTATAAAAAATAAAATTAAAAAAAAAATAAAGCAAGCATATGAAAAAAAAAAAAAAGAAAGAAAGAAAGAAATAAGATACAGAACTCTCCTATTACCCCAGAAAAGTCTCTTATGACCTCTTCACACCAGTTCCTAGACCCTCCTTAGAAACAACCACATCTTACTTCCAACACCATGGATAAATGGCATCATTAACACATGTATCTTTTTATGGCTGGCCTCAATTGCTGAATATGGTATTTTTGAGCTCCATGCATGTGTTCATACACAGCAGTGCCCTGTCTTGTCGTGTTGTTGAATAATATGCCACTGGGTGACTGCATACTGCAATTATCTATCCGGTCACACAATGATGGACATTTGGGTTTTTCCAGGGTTTAGCTATGGAGAATATAGCTGCTGTGAGCATTGCTGTCAAAGTCTTTCTGCAGACACATGATTACATTACACTTGGGTAAATATCGAAGAGTGGAATTTCTGGGTCATTGGGTAAATGGATATTTAACTTTGTAAGAAATTAACAAACAGTTCTCCAAAATGGTAGTACCATTTGCTACCTCCCCCAAGAAGCAATGCAATGTTCGATCAGCTGCTCCATATCCTAATACTTTCTTTGCCAATTTTTGTTGGGTTTTTGTTTTGTTTTGTTTTGTTTTTGCCATTCCAGTGGCTGTGAAATAGAATCTCAGCATTACAGTTTTCACTATTTTTCATTCTAGCCTTGCAGACAGAGGTGTAGTGATACCTCCTTGTGGCTTTACTTTGTTTCCTGAATAGCTAATGATGAAGCCACACCTGAAACAAACCACCTCTGAAATTTCCTGTTAAGTAAACCAACTGTCTGTAGTTATTGAAATCAGCAGTCTAGCAACTGTCACTAAAAGTTTCCTAAGTGACAGAGGGCCATCATTTTCATTTACCAGTTAAGAAACTGAAAATTTAAAGGTAAGTTATCCATATGGTCACAGAGCTCATATTTAAAATCACTCAGAAGTCTGTGCTTTTTCTACTAAGTTTTGCTCTTTCTCAAACTTAATTTCTGAATCTACATTTAAAAACCTAAATGGGGGACGCCTGGGTGGCTCAGTTGGTTGAGCAGCTGCCTTCGGCTCAGGTCATGATCCTAGCGTCCTGGGATTGAGTCCCACATCGGGCTCCTTGCTCGGCGGGGAGCCTGCTTCTCCCTCTGCCTCTGCCTGCCATTCTGTCTGCCTGTGCTCGCTCTCTCTCCCTCTCTCTCGGACAAAAAAAATCTTAAAAAAATAAAATAAAATAAAATAAAAACCTAAATAGGAGCACCTGAGTGGTTCTGTAAGGTTAGGTGTCCGACTCTTGGTTTTGCCTCAGGTCATGATCTTGGGGTCTTGGGATTGAACCCCACATTGGGCTCCCAGCTCAGCATGGAGTCTGCTTGAGATTCCCTCTCACACTTCTCCTCCTCTCACTCTCACACATTCTGTCTCTGTCTTGCCCTTCCTCTAAAATAAATAAAATCTTTAAAAAAAATGAAAAACTAATGAGATTTAATTGAAAACTACATGATGCATAATTTATATAAGCAGGGGGAATAAAAGCATAGCTTAAGAAAGTGAAATATTTTCTATCTTTCTCTTATGTACTTAATTTTAACTTGCCAAATCATTCAGGGAATATTTACTGAAAGCATATATGTTGGGCACTGTATTATAAATATAAAAAAGAGTAAGAGAATGATCCTAAATGTGTACTCACCAAATAACAGAGACCAAAAAAAAAAAAAAAAAAAAAAAAAAAAAGAAGTTGAAGTTGTTAAAAACAGGTGCTCGAAAGTGAAATAGACATGGTAATAGTAACACCCAATTCCCAAGCAAAAGATAGGGCCACCAGACAGAAAATCATCAATGATACAGGACATCTGAACATAGCCGACCAACATGGTCTAAATGATATACACAGAACACTGTACCTAACAACAGAATACATACTTTCTTCAAGTACTACAAGAACATTCACCAAGAGAGACTGCACCCCACAACACAAAATAAACCACAACATATTTAAAAGAATTGAGATCATATAAACTATTTTCTCTGACCACAATGGAACCAAACTAAAAAGTGGTAACAGGGCAGCTGGGTGGCTCAGTCAGTTAAGCCTGTGACTGTAGATTTCAGCTTGGGTCATGACCTCATGGGTTGTGGTATCAAGACCCACATCGAACTCCAAGTTCCCTGGGAGTCAGCTTGGGAGATTTTCTCCCTCTGCCCCCACCCCCACTTGTGTGCATTCTCCCACTCAAATAAACAAATCCTTTTTTTTTTTTTTAAGATTTTATTTATTTATTTGAGAGAGAGAGAGAGACAGTGAGAGAGAGCATGAAAGGGGAAAGGTTCAGAGGGAGAAACAGACTCCCCATGGAGCTGGGAGCCCGATATGGGACTTGATCCCAGAACTCCATGATCATTACCTAGGCCAAAGGCAGTTGCTTAACCAACTGAGCCACCCAGGCACTCTTTTTTTTTTTTTTTTTTTTTTTGTAACAACAAAGCAATAGGAAAACCCTCTAAACATTTGGAAATTGAACAAAACAACTCTAAATGATCAATAGGTCCAAAAGGAAATCTCAAGGAAAATAAAAATACAGAGAGCTAAATAAAAATAAAAATACAGTGTATCAAAATATGTGGGACACAGCTAAAGCAGTGCTGGCAGGGAAATCAATAGCACTAAATGCTTATTTTAGAAAAGGAGAAAGATCACAGATCAAATAAGCTAAGTTCCTACCTCAAGAAAACAGGAAAAGATGGGGCACCTGGGTGGCTCAGTGGGTTAAAGCCTCTGCCTTCGGCTCAGGTCATGATTCCAGGGTCCTGGGATCGAGCCCCACATCGGGCTTCTCCTGCTCAACGGGGAGCCTGCTTCTCCCTCTCTCTCTGCCTGCCTCTCTGCCTACTTGTGATCTCTGTCAAATAAATAAATAAAATCTTAAAAAAAAAAAATAGGAAACGAACAAAAGAAACCCATAGCAAGCAGAAGAAAGCAACAATAAACCCAACAGCAAAAATGGACTGAAAACAGGAAAATAAAGAAATGAAGTAAACAAAAACCGGGTTCTTTGAAGGGAAAAAAAAAAAACAAAAACAATAAAACTGATAAAACTCAAGAAAAAACTGACCAAAAAAATCAAAAAAGGGAAGACACAAGTCACCAATACCAGAAATGAAACGGGAGCTATCACTACAGATCATAAAGCCATTAAAAAGATAATAAGGAAATATCACAAACAACTGTGCACTCATAAACTCAACAACTCAGAAGAAATGAACCATTCTTCAAAAACCACTAACTACCAAAACTCAAGTGAAGACAAAACAGTGTCTGAATAGTCCTATAAACATTAAAGAAAGTGAATTCATAATTTTAACATTCCTAAAAAAGGAAATCTCTGGACCCTGATGGTTTTATTGGAGAATTCCATAAAAACATTTTGAGGAAAATAAACACCAACTGTATATAAATTCTTCTCCACAAATGGAGGAAAAAAACACACACACACAAAGATAATTATAAAAATGGAAAATCCAGATCAGTATCTCTCATTGACTTAAGATGCAAAAATTCTTAACAAAAATATTAGCAAATTCAACAATGAATAAAAATAATTATACACCATAACCAAGTGGGGTTCATTTCAGTGTACAAGGCCAATTCAAAAGCCAATCTCTGTAAGCTGCCATAACAACAGGCTAAAAAAAAAAAAAAAGAAAAGAAAAAATTGATATAGCAAAACCGTCTGACAAAATCCAACCCCATTCCTGATCAATACTCTGAGCACATTAGGAATAGAGGGGAACCCAATCCACTTAAAAAGATCATCTACAAAAACAAACTAAAACAAAAACCAAACACCATAGCTAACACCGTACTTGGTGTTCAAAGACCATATACTTTCTTACTAATATCAGAAACAAGGCAAGAATGAACACCACTCTCAACACTCTTATCCAAGAGAATACTAGAAGGTCTACCCACTGCACTCAGGCAAAGAAAAAAAACAATACGATCTATACATATTGGAAAGGAAAAAAATAAACCATCTGTATTTGCAGATGGCATGATGACTGACAGAATATACCAAGGAATCTGGGGTACTTGGGTAGCTCAGTCTGTTAGGCTCCCGGCTCTTGACTTCAGCTCAGGTCATGATCTCAGGACTGTGGGACCAAGCCCCACAGGGGGCTTAGCACTCAGCATGGAGTCTCCTTGAGGATTTTCTCTCTCCATCTCCCTCTGCCCTGCCCTGCCCCGCCTCCCACCCCGTGCTCATTCTCTAATAAATAAAATAAATAAACCTTTGAAAACCCCAAGGACTGTACCCCCAAAAAACTTCCAGAAGTCATGAATGTGTTCACCAAGGTTGCAGATTAGAAGCTCAGCATGCAAAGTCAACTGCATATTCATACTAATAATGAACATGTACAGACCAAAATTAAAAATGCAGTATCATTTGCAACTGCTCCAAAGAAAATAAAATACTTAGTTATAAATTTAACAGGACATGTACAGGATCTGTAAGCTGGAAATTACAAAATGCTAATGGAAATAATCAAAGAAGATCTAAATAAATGGAGAAACCGATCATGTTCAGCAACTGGAAGACTCAACGTAGTAAAGATGTCAAGTCTCCCCAGGTTGATCTATAGATTTAATGAATTCCTATCAAAATCCACACAAGGTATTTGTAGAAATAGATAAACATATTCTAAAAAGTATATGGCAAGGCACAGACCATAGCATATTTTAAACAACCTTGGAAAAGAAAAACAAAGCGGGAGCAATCACTCACTTTAAGGCTTATTGTATAGCTACAGTAAGCAAGACAGTGTGGTTCTCAAGTAGGAACAGACACAGATCAGAGGAGACCCACACAAACATGCTTCAATGATTTTTAACAAAAATGCAAAAGCACTAGAAGAAAAACAATAGAACAAGGGTAGCCTTTTCAACAAACAATGTTGCAGCAACAAGAAAATTTGCAGAGGCAAAAAAATGAACATAAACCACACCTCAAACCCCATGAGGAAGTTAACTCAAAGGGGATCATGTAGCTAAGTGTAAAATTATTAAAAAAAAAAAAAAAAAAACTTAATAACAACCGGAGAAAATTTTCCAGATCTTGGCTAGACAAAAAATTCCTTAGGCACCGAAAGCATGAGTCATAAAAGGAAATTCTGATAAAATTGATTTCATCAAAATAAAAAAGTTTATTCTGTAAAAAGCCCTGTTAAGAAGATAAAAAGACAAAGCTGTGGCCTGGGGAAAAAAAAAATCTGCAAATCACAAATCCTACAAAAAAATACTATCTAGACTATAGTAAAGAACTCTCAAAACTCAAGATTAAAGATCAAACAATCCAATTAGAAAATACGCACAGGACGTGAACAGGCATTTCACTGAGGAAGACATAGAAAAAGCAAATAAGTGCATGAAAAGATAATCAACATCATTAGCCCTTGAGGAAATAAAGTAAAGCCACAATGAGGTATCACTACACACCTGTCTGAAAGGCTAGAATTAAAAACAGGGACAACCCCAATGTTGGTAAGTATGCAAAGAACTTGGATCACTCATACACTGCTGGTGGGAAAGTAAAATGGAACTCCAGAAGAGTTAGAAAATGTCTTATAAAACTAAACATGCAATTATTTTTTTAAACATTTTTATTTATTTATTTGAGAGAGAGAGAGAGACAGTGAGAGAGAGCATGAGCGAGGAGAAGGTGAGAGGGAGAAGCAGACTCCCCGTGGAGCTGGGAGCCTGATGCGGGACTCGATCCTGGGACTCCAGGATCATGACCTGAGCCGAAGGCAGTTGCTTAACCAACTGAGCCACCCAGGCACCCTAAACATGCAATTATTATACAACCCAGCTATTGCACTCTTGGGTGGGGCCCAGAGAACGGGAATTAACGGGAATTAACGTTCACACAAAAACCCAGAAAGGCGGGACACCTGGGCGGCTCAGTTCATCTTCCTTCAGCTCAAGTCATGATCCCAGTGTCCTAGGATGGAGTTCTGCACTGGGCTCCTCGCTCACCGAGGAGCACGCTTCTCCCTCTGCCTGCCACTCCCCCTGCTTGTGTGCGCTCTAATAAATAAAGTTTAAAAAAAAAAAAATACAGGCATGTTCACAGCGGCTTTCTAATAGTTCAAACTACAAACAGCCCAGAAGCCTTTCAACAGATGAACAAACTAGGGTATATCTCCACATCCAACACTGTTCAGCAGTAAGAAAGCATGAACTTTGGTACAACGACATGGGTGAATCTTCTGGAAATTAAACCACATGAAAGAAACCAACCTCAAAACGTTCCATTACAGCACGATTTCATTCATTTAACATCGCTGAAATGACAATCACAGACCCAGAGAACAGATCAGTGGCCACCAGGGGTGAGGGGGCTCTGGGAGGTGGTGCTCCAGGGAGGAAAGTGGGTGTGGCCATAAAACAGCACAGAAGGGATCCTCGTGCGGCTGGAGACTCCCATACCCTGACGTGGTAGAGGACTCACAGCAGCCTATACCTGTGATAAAACTGCACGTAGCCGGGAAGCCAGAGTGGCTCAGTGGGTTAAGCCGCTGCCCTTGGCTCAGATGGTGATCCTAGGGTCCTAGGATCGAGTCCCGCATCAGGCTTGCTCAGTGGGGAGCCTGCTTCTTTCTCTGCCACTCTGCCATCTGTCTCTCTGACAAATAAGTAAAATCTAAAAAAAAAAAACAAAAGAAAACAAACTGCACACAGCTAAATATGAATACACGTATGAATACACGTGCTAAAACACAGACACACACATGCGGACACTCACACACACACATAAACGGGTCCAAATAAAAACAGGGTGATCTCAATACAGTCAGTGGATTGTATCAGTTACGCAAAATGCCACCATGCTACCACCGAGGGGCAGGCAGGACCTCCTTATCTTATTCCGTATACTGTCCGGGAAATTACAATTACCTCAAGTTCAGTTGAAAGAATGCAGTAAGAGCAGTCTTCACTCTGTTCCGGAACCCGGACTGGATCCTGATGGAAGAACCAAGCGGCACTCGGAGACCCTGGAGGTTTATTTAACACCAGCAAGGTCAGAGGAGAGCGATCTCCCATGGTCTCAGCCGGGAGCGGGACGGGGGTCACTTATACCCTTTGACTTCCGCAAACTTAGCGCCCTTGGTGCGCATGCGCGGGAAGCAGAGCGGCTAGAAGAACCTGGAAGAGCCCCGGGTCAGGGGCTGGGACTCCTTTGCTAGCTCGGTGGGCCATCTTAGAACACACATTTTCCTTATCAACTCTACGGAAGCTCAGGGTCAGCTGGGGAGAACAAGCATTTAGAGAAATGATTAGAATTGAGTGCGTTAACCCCCACGGACAAGGGGATGCAGTCGACATAGAGATTTGGTGACTGTGACACGGACAACTGAACAGGCATTTTGTGAGCAAAGGATTTGAGAACACGGAGACACGACGAGTGGGGCTGATGTCCTGTCTCCAGTGTGGGGACACACACACACACACTCCCGCTCACACACAGCGGAAGTGACCACAAAACCACCAACATGGGGGAGCTTTGTGCCAGCGCTGAATCTGGGAAAGGGTGTCCTCTACTTGTCGATACTTGGAGAAACGAGGTGACATAAATTGGAGATGGAAGGACGCTGTAAAAAATTACCACAGCCGGGGCACCTGGGTGGCTCAGTGGGTTAAAGCCTCTGCCTTCGGCTCAGGTCATGATCCCAGGGTCCTGGGATCGAGCCCCACATCAGGCTCTCTGCTCCGCGGGGAGCCTGCTTTCTCCTCTCTCTCTCTGCCTGCCTCTCTGCCTACTTGTGATCTCTATCTGTCAAGTAAATAAATAAAATCTTAAAAAAAAAAAATTTACCACAGCCAACTTCCTTTCTGGAAAGTGCTGGAAGCAAGATGTAATCTGAGGGAAATGGAACAGCATCCCCTTAGGACCTTCGCAGAGACAAAAGAGAAGAGGCCGGGGTCTGGCACAGACCAACTTGGTAGCCGGTAGCATCAAAGGAGGGGTCTGTTTGGATCCCACCACTATGCCACCAAGCAACCAACCAGACACCGGGATTTTAACAGACACTAAAAGAAGGAGTTGATAGGAATGCCTTGGTCCCTAGATCCCCTTCCCATCCTCCGATGCCAACCTAGGTCATCCTCCTCTCCAGCTTCAGAAAATATTGTAATAACAATAATGGTAACAATTAATTATTGAGCTAAAATCAAGTGTCAGCCAATAAATTAAGTTAATTAAGCATGAGCTGTCATTCCGTCATCCAACAATAATACAAGACCAAAGACAAGGATCCAAATGGCGTGAAGGTGAACAAAACAAAACCCTAGGAATATGCCATGCAATTCTGGAAGCAAATAAAAAGCTGGAATACAGCTGTCCGCATTTGAGGATATATTTAAAAGAGAACAAATACCACCTCCACCACCACAAGAGGCTTGTGAAAACTTGTAGCTTTGAGGGAGGATTTAAACATAACATACAAAAAGCAGAGGAGGATCATATTTTCAAGGAAAATTGCTTGGGAAATTTTCAATACCATCTGTTTTTCACTCTCAAGGAAATCATAGAAAACAAAGAACCTGTAAAATAAGAGGAAATAATAAGGCAACTTACTGAGGGCACAAAGAAAGAGAAAGCCAACAGAGGTAAGAAATTAATTCAAGGAAAGGAATGAGCGTTTTCCAGAATTAAAGCATTAAAGGTGGGGAAGAAGTGTACTGACAATATATGAAATTTCAACACCTTGCCGAGCAAAACAAATTGAAGCAGCTCCTTCTGAATGCAAAAGAAAAGGGGGAAAAAAGATAAGTCATTAAAAATGACTTTTATGGTGGTTTCTATAGATATGTTGATGACAGTTACGGAAAACAGAAGCTGGAGTCCCTGGGGAAGAACACAGGACTGATGGAATATAAACCAGATGACTACAGTTGCAATGAGCTCACTTAGTCCTCACTTGGTACTTACAAGGAATTGATTTTATATGAGGAAGCTAAGCCCTAGACAAATTAGTTACTTGATCAGTTACTTGCCAGACAAGTTAGTAACTTGTTTATCAAGCCTACTGAGCAGAGCTGGGGAGGGGGATGGGGGGGTGTGGAGAAGGAGGGGGAGGGATGAGAGAGAAAGAGACTAAAAAATACAAAATCCAAGTGCTCCTTTTTCACCAAAGGCAGCAAGCCAAAATAAAGCAACATCTAGACACAACTTAATACTTTCGGTCCCCTGGGAGGGGCAAGGATCCTGGTCATAGGCAAAGAAACAGAAATTAAATTGGTAGCAATCTCCTCCACCTCAGCATTAAGATGCTGGAAACAAAGTAAACAGTTCTAATGAAAAACAGTTGTAACCTGGGGATTGTTAATACTCAAGCTGAAACTCTTGTGAAAGCAACAAAAAAGAAATTCCCTGGCAGAAAAGGACAAGGAAATGAAGTCCTCATTTACCTATCATGGGGAAAAAATGGTCAGTAAGACTACTCAGTAAAATAAGGGATGAATTAAAAAATAAAAGTAAAAACCTCACTTGTGGGGAGGGCATGTCAGAAAGAATCAAAGGACAGCACTGAATGCTGAAAACATCTCCACATGAAACTCTCCTGACCTCCTGCCTTCCCACAATGCATTGCCTGGAAAATATTCAGAACTTGAGAAATGTCTGCTCCATCATATTTAATGATGCTACAATGGAGGAGTTCTCATTAAAGTCGAGAACAAGAAAAGGAAATTGTCTATTTTTATTTAACTTCATTCCAAAAACTGTCAGAGGGATGAAAATGTTAGAGGAAGCCATACTGTATAAATACTGGAAAAGAAGCAATACTTCATTATTTGTGGATCACATGAGACCACCTGCAAATTCAGGAAATTCCAGTGCAAACTTACTACAACTGTTCAGTAGGGAATCCAGGCCATGTCACATATATGCACATATGTAATTAATATTACATGCTGAGTTATTTGTAATTTAATATCCGCTACCTTCCCTCTAAGGCAATAATATCCAGTGAAAAAGGATGTGATTATCATATTCACAATAACACAAAAACATAAAACACCTTCAAACAACTTTACAGAGAAATGCCCGTGACCCAAATGAAAAAAGATTTTTCCTTTGATGGAAAATATAACAAAATACATTGTTACACAAAGGCCAGGTTCTTAGATGGGACAATGTAACACTGTATCAATTTTTAGTCCTTAAACATCAATCTACAAATCTAATACCATTAGCTAACATTCCAAAGTGATTTTATTTGGAATTTGCCATGATTCTAAAATATAGCAGTAAGTATAAGCAGAGCAGAACAGCCCCTCAGATTTTGATAAAGAATAATAAGGAAGGAGAAACCACACTGTTAGAGAATATAATACAAGGGAACAATGAAAAACTTGTTTCTGAGACCATAATGGAGGTAGATTGATGGAACAGAATAAAAAGGAAAGAGACCCAAATAAGTACTTAATGAACCCAAAAATTGGTATTTCAGATGTGTAGGAAAAGAACATCTAAATAAATACAGATCTTTAAAAAAAAAAAAAAAAAAGGTTTAAACCACACCTCAGAACTCATACCAAGCTAATCTTTAAATGAATAAAAAATCAAAAGTTGAAAAATGGAGTTATGAAAATGGTCTGAAGAACAACTAAAGAAATAGGTTATCTTTCCCTGCTTGGTTTTTTGGTTTTTTTTTCCCCAACACTTACGGGCTTCTAGAATGTTGTATCAATCCATTGTACGCTGCTGTCTCTTCACATTAAAATGCAAGCTCTATGAGGTTAGGATTTTTATTTATTTTTTTTTTAAGGGTAGGATTTTAAACTATTTAAACCCCCCCCCCCAGTGTCTTGGAGAGCTTCTAATAATAACTAAGCCAAAAATCTGTTGACTGAATGATTAAATAAGTGGTATCCCGTTGTGAAAAATCAGTCTAAACCTATTTATAAAGGCTGAGCATCTCTGATGCCTGGCTGGCTCAGTCAGAAAAGGGTACAGCTCCAGATCTTGAGGTCATGAGTTTGAGTCCCAGGTTGGGTGTAGAGATTACATAAATAAAAATCTTTTTTAAAAAATTTAAGTAACAAGCCTTTATAAAATACTAAGAACAACAACAAAAAAAAAGGGGCAAAAATAACATCCAGAAGATAAAAAAAATGTGGTCAATAAACACTTAAAACGTGTAACATCACAAATAACAAAAGCACTTGTATCTGAATTAAAAGAGAAATACATTATTTCTCTCTCCTCTGACGGGCACAGTCTGATCATATTCTGTCTTCAATCAGAGTGTAAGGAAATAGGGACTCTTACACCAGTAAGCAGAAGTAAATTTTAGTACAACCTTTCTGGAGAGCAATGAAATGTGTCAAATTTTATATGTGCATGCCCATTTACCAGCAATTCTGCTGCTAGGAAATTGTCATACAGAAAGGCATGCACAAATACAGTAGTCAAACAAGAGAAAGGATTTTTGATGCACTGCTACCATAAACATAAAAAAAACCTACAACAACTTAAATGCCTCTGATATAAAATAAATTAGGGTACATCAACACAGTGGAATAACACGTACTATGTTGCATACCAGTGTGGGTCAGAACTGCCTGAACAAGTACATGTGACAAATTCAGTAAGACATCAAGTTACTGCGCAGTATGGATGTCTCGTCTGTGTATGTGTTAACAGCACTTCTCAAACTGGAGTCCCCTGACCAACGGTTTCAGCATGACTTGGGACCTTGTCTGAAATGCCAATGATCAGGATTCACCCCAAACCTACTGAATCATAAACCTTAAGAACACAGCAATCTTGTGTTTTAACAAGCCCTGCAGGACATTCACACTCCAGTTTGGGAACCGCTGGCAAAGCTTGAAAGATTTCCTAGAAAATTTTATTTTCTCCTTTATCTATTTCTACATTCCAATGGATGTGCATTGCTTTTGAAATCAGAAAAGCTAAGTTATTTCCATCAGGGAGAGAAAGAGGGAGGGAAGGAGGGAGGGAAGAGGAGTGTGACCAGCCAACAGAAAAGTCGACAAGAGACTCACCTGAGTGAGGCCATCCCCAGGCAATTCCTAATACAGGTATGTTTTGAACAGTCAATTTGACCGGAATTAAAAGAAAGCTGTATTAAAATTTGACAGCTTTTCCCAGTTATGAATAGCTTTGAGAAAAAGAGTAGAACTGAATGGAGCAAAGGCAGAGTGTGCTGTCAGATTTCCAGTAAAAATAGAGAGTGCACTGGAAATCTATAGAAAAATGTAAAATGGGGTAGGTATATAGGGGACCCAGTAATCTAAACACTAGGGATTTCTCCTAGGTAATATTTGAGGGTATGTTTCTTTCAATTATTGTTAAAAAAATTTTTTTGAAAGTATCCTAAATGTAAATATAAAATTGATTGAAAGAAGTATGTTATACTCCATAAATACAAATGTGGTTGTCAGAGGGGAAAGTGGTGGGGAGATGGGTGACATAGGTGAAAGGGGTTAAGACCTGCAAACTTCCAGTTACAAAATAAATAAGTCACAAACACAAAAAGTACAGCATAGTCAATAATAGCATAATAATATTGTACAGTGACAGATGCTGACCATGTTTATCATGGTGAGTATCGTGTAATATATAGAATTGTCCAATCACTGTGCTCTACACCTGAAACTAATATAATGCTGTATGTCAAGACACTCAAAAAAACAATAAAAAAGAAGCTTAAGAAAAAGAATTATACACCTTCATGAAATAACTATATTATAGTTCTTTAATGAAGTAACTATATTACAATTACGTTAGTAACATAATTTTATGCACTTTAATGAAATAACTATATTACTGTTGTAATTGTAATATAGTTATTTCATTAAAAAGGATGGCATAAATATACTAATACAGAACTACACTAATGTGTTGTCAAGAGAAATACACCTATCAATATTAAGCACTGAATAGGCATTAGGCACTATTCTAAGAACGTTCTAAAAAATAACTCACGTAATCCTAACAGCCATATGAGAAAGTGAGATGGCCATCTCACAGATGACAAGGCACGTTTGGAGAATTTCAGCAACTTGCCCAAGGCCACCAGGTGATGAGGAGTGGGGCCGGCTGGTGGCCGTGCCCCAGCCTCTCCAGCACCCACCTTGGTAGTCACTATGCACACAGTACCACTGAAATTGTTGTTGGTGACTGTTCGCAGACCACCTGAAAAGTCTGAAAGGTTAAACACCAAAACATGAGCAATGGTTGTCTCTGGGTCATGGACTCAAAGGTAGTTAAAACTGTGCTTTTAATTGGCTTATCTTTTGTCTCTAAAGATGATATTTGACTTGTGTAAGTGACAAATATTTCATTGGGGATATTTTTGGTATATTGACAAGAGAGGAGGAGGAAGAGCTCATGATGAAGACAAGCTCTACCAAATCCAACCAGCAGAGAAAGAACCTTTGAAAGGCATGGAGTTAGGAAAAGATATGGTACTTCTAGGTAACAATGAGAATTTGAGTGTGAGCGGCGTTGAGACCACCTATAACAGCCATTGTCACATTTCATGACCACAGCTATGAAAACAAAGTAAAGCTCAGGAAAATTCTAGTTCTGGTGTGCTCCATGTACATGAAAATTCAGCTTTTCCTCAATTAAGAGACTCCAACAATTGGGGCATTCAAATTACATGGGACCTTCATACACACTACCAGCAAGACTATACTCAGATTCTTCAAGAAAGCCTGTATTTGTTCATGAACAAGATCCCATATGCAGTATCCGTGTTACGCTATCAACAATCTCAACTCAATGTCCAGGCAAGTGTTGCAAGAGAAGGCAAGTGGGCCTTTCTGATGAATACAGGTCCCCAGATGCATGTATCTCATAATGGGATTGCAGACTCCAAGAGAGGACTGGAGACAAACATCTGAAGGATTATGGGCTATAAAGCCTTACAGGACTTAGCGCTTCCCAACTGCTAACACTAAATACTCAGATTTCTTCAATCATGCTATCCTAGGGCATCCAATCCCTTTCTTTGCAAATGAACTTGTCCTTGTGGTAAATCATATTACTGCTCAAAATGCTCACTGCTGGGGCACCTGGGCGCCTCAGTCGGTTAAGTGCCTAACTTAACTGATTAAGTCTAACTCTTGGTTTGGGCTCAGGTCATGATCTCAGGGTCATGAGACTGAGCCCTGCCTTGGGCTCAGTGCTCAGTGCTCAGTGGGGAGTCTGCCTGAGATTCTTTTCCCCTCTCCCTCCCTTCTCCTCTCTTTCCCCACTCATACTCTCTCTCTAAAATAAATAAATAAAATCTTAAAAAAAAAAATTGCTCACTGCCTCTCCTTATGGAAGGACTATTCTCCTCCACTCCACTGACATCAAGATAGTCCATATGACTTTCTTTGGCCAATGAAATAAAGATGAAGTTTCACAGAAACACTTTAAGAAGTGTTTAAGAGTCCTTATATGCTTATGGTCCGCACCTATGCTTTCTGCTCTCGGTGCCATCAAACCACTGACACACCAGACAGGTCCAGCTCTATTAGCCTGGATCCCAGAGTAAATAAGTTGTGGGCATCATTACAATTCACCAAAAATGGACGTGAAATGTGAGAACTAAATCTCTGTGGTTGTAAGCCAGGGGACTTTGGAGCAATTTGTTACTGTAGCGTATCTTAGTATGAGCTGACTGATAGATCGCTGTACCCCTGGCTTTCCTGTTTGGAGACCCAATTAACACCAAGAATCACTTCCTCCTAGCTCTGTGACCACTCTCCATATTCTCAGAGATAGAAAAGCTGACCTGGGGACGCCTGGGTGGCTCAGTCAGTTAAGCATCTGACTCTTAATTTTTGGCTCATGTTGTGATCTCGAGATCCTGAGATCGAGCCCCATGTGGGGCTTCACACCAGGCATGGAGCCTGCCTGAGATTCTCCACTTCAGCCTCTGCCCACCCCCTACCCTGCTCACAAGTATGTGTGGCACATTCTCTCCCTCTCTCTCTCTCTAAAATTAAAAAAAAAAGTAGAGATAAGCTGATCTAGGTGCATCTTTATCAAAATTGTTAAGATTTGGACTGCTGGTTTGCACTGATGGTCCTCCTCTGGAGTAGAGTGGCAGACTGATTTCCTTACCTCTTCCTTCTACACCTTCTTTCCTTCTACTGATTTCCTTACCCCCTTCCTTCTACTTATATCCAAAACCCTCATCTTTCTTCCCAGCATGGCACACAGCCTCTACCACTCCTCTGCAGACAGGCTATGAGAGGCCACGGGCAGATTCACCAGCAGAGAACAAAACAGGCCTTCAGACAGCATCCAAAAGACGACAAAACAGGAAATCCCTTGTTCCAGCGGATATCCTCGAGGGCTTTTTGTTTCTCAAGCCTTGCATGAAGAATCTTACAGTTTGAGTAACACTGTCTTCCAAGAATCCAGGATTCCGGCTGTTATTCATAGTTCTACCCATTGACGGCAAAGCAGAGTTGTTGCAGGCAATGAAATGCAAGCATCTGTTTCCTGAATGGTTGATGAGCAGTACTTTTGGACCTCTGCAAACCCATCACTTGCTTATTATAGGGGAAGCCTTGGAAGGAGATGAAAATATTGGGGGTGGGGGGGGTTCGAGAATGGTCAAGAGGCAGCAGTCACAACAGCATTATTATTATTATTATTATTATTATTATTAAATATGATAGCTGACATGAGCTCTTACTGGATGGCATGTTCATTTTAAGTGCCTCCCAGGCACGACTTCTTTGGCAATTCCTAACTTAACCTGATACAATTTATTTATTTTTTTTTAAAGATTTTATTTATTTATTTGACAGACAGAGGTCACAAGCAGGCAGAGAAGCAGGCAGAGAGAGGAGGAAGGAAAGCAGGCTCCCTGCTGAGCAGAAAGCCCGATGCGGGGCTCGATCCCAGGACCCTGGGATCACGACCCGAGCCAAAGGCAAAGGCTTTAACCCACTGAGCCACCCAGGCACCCCTGATACAATTTATTATCCATACTTTAATGGTGACACAACAGAAGATTAAAAAGGTAACTTGCAAAGGGTCATAATTCAGTGGAAGATTTGGAATTTGAATGCAAGTCTCTTAATATCAGAGCCCAAATACCTAGTCACCACATTATATTGCCTGTGATTAAAAATAGAAATAAATAAAACTACTTGGAAATTCTTCTATATCTAGAATCCTCCTTCAAGAAAAGCAACATGGATAAAATGGAAAAACCCTTACCGTCGAGATGGTTTTTGTTTGGGTCCAAACAATGGCACTTTTTGACTGAGTGATTTCGAATGACCCACTTCATCATGCCTGAAAGATGTTGCCTCATTTATAGAATGAGGATAATGATTCTCATTTTGTAAGGTTTCAATAAAAACAGAAAATGGTAATAGATGGAAACGGCAACTCTAAACTCTAAAATGCTAAACAAGTGTCACTTATCGTAAGTCATTTTTGCAATGCCATAATTGGCTGCTCAATGTCAACCGTGAACTGATACTGACCGGCACTATGAGACCACAGACAGGAGATCTGTGTATAGCATCAAATTCTGAGCATCCAGTTTCTACTAAAGGGAAATAGCTTGTAGCAGACCAACACTCCCACCAAGAAAAATGATAAAAGCCAGTAACATATCAAAATTCATCTGTTTGAAAGCATCAGTGTTTCTATGGCAGCCAGAATTTAAAATCCAGACCCTAGAGAGAAGGAAAGCTCACAAAGATGAGGCCAATTGTCTGCATGCTGATGTTTTCCACAGGATATTTGTCAAAATTATTGGCACAGGTTAAGAAGCTGAAAGAAAAGGCAGAAGCAATCGTTACAAGGGATAGAAACCAGCAGAGACAGAGGCAACTGCATGGGGCTTGGATTAAAATAAATTGGGGTTCAGGGATGCCAAGTTAACTAGATCTTGAGAAACAAAAATCAGACAGAAGGAAAGAACAGAGAAGTGAGACCAAGTTCGGCACCACTCTTCCTCTTGGAGCATGGGCTATGAAATGTCACAGGGCAGAAAGCTAAGGAGCCAAACTTAAAGGGAGAAAAAAAAAAAAAGGAAGAGTTCCAACAGTCTTACAGTGCTGGAGAAACTTAGATGTGAAGATCTGTCAATGGGAAAGAATTCTAGGAAATACCATAGGCTCTAAGCTGGGACACAAAGAGGGTGAGACCCTAGGATTGAGGCTGAACACGAAAGGTAAACTGAGCCTCTCAAGGAATGCAATCCAACCTCAGGTCGACTCTGCTCTGTCCATGATGGTATGAGATGATCTTTCTCCTGCCGGCTGCCACAGAAAGGACTGAATCTTCACTGAGGAACAAGAATACCATCCAGGGTTTTTACAATTTAACATCCACAATGTCCAACATCCAACTGAAATTACCAGGCATATCAAAAACTAGTATAACGGGAAAACGAGACAAACAATAAAAAGAGACTCCCAAGTGATTCCTTTATTGGAGTTAAATTCTGAGACTCAGACTTTAAACTTTGACTGGAATGGCCAATAAAACAGATGAGAATTTGACCACATAATTTAAGTCTATAAAGAATAAAACAGAAATTCCAGAACTAAAAACTACAATAACTGAAACAAAGAACTCAGCCGGCAAAAAAGAACATGAAAGAGATATCTGTAACCCTGGGAAAAGTTTTATCACATATGGGATTTGGGTCCTTCAAGAGAAAAATAAGGAGATAGGAACCTGATCGAGATCTGAACAGACAATCGCTCCAAATTTTCTAAAACTGGCAAATGACCTCAAGGTATGGATTCATGAAGTGATACAACACCCTATAAGGATACCTACAGAGAAAATTACATCTCACCTCCTCACATATAAACTGCTTCAAATGGAAGAAAGAAAATTTTCAAAGCATGGGGGTGGGATGGGGAGACACATATCCTCAACGGAGCAAAAATTAGACTAACAGCTGATTTTTCACTGCAATATCGGAAGCCAGAATATGATAGAACAGCAAAGTTCAAGTGCAGAAGGAAAGTAACTACCAACCTAGAATTCTATACTCAAGAGAAAACACTGTTCACAAGTAAAGGTGAAATAAAAACATTTCCAAGATAAAATAAAATAAAAACATTTCCAAACAGACAAAACCTCAGCGAGCTCACTGCCAGCATACCGGTGCCCAGGAAATACTATAAGATTATTAAGGAAGAAAATGATCCCGGGCAGAAACACAAATGCAGAAAGAAATTTTTTAAAGTTTAAATATGAGGATGAATTTAATGAAACATTGACTGGACACAAGAAATATAATGTCTTGTGGTATAAAAATTATATGTTTAATTAACATGCATAACAACAATAACACAGAATGCTAGAAAGGGTAGAAGAGGTTAAAATGTTCTTTAACCTTAGCATTATTTGTTAATTGATTAGTAGTAGGCCATGATATTCAAAGATTCATGTTTTAATCCTTAGGGAACTCCTAGAAAAATCTACAAACTAATAAACAGGGTGATAATGGAATAATTTTTTAGATGTCCAACTAACCAAAAGGGAAGCAAACACACACACACACACACACACACACCCACCCCACTGGGAAAATAAACAATGGCATAAAAAATGTGACATATCAGCCATTAAATTAAATATAAATAATCTAAATGCATCAACTTAAAGTATTAAAATGAATTAAAATAAATTACTTTTCATTGATTTTGTAAAACATTTCTTTCATATAAGAACAATTAAAGGTTGACAGTAAGGGGTTGGAAAAAGTTACTCCTTCCAAACACTAAACAAAAGCTGTGTGTGTGGAGGGCAAGGCAGTTGTTAAGGCAAGATACCTAACTAAAGATAAAGAACATTTCACGCTAATAAAATGGTCAGTCCTCCTGGACAACATCAACCTTCTAAATTTGCCCACAACTAACAGCATAACATCAAGTACGTAAAGCAAAAAAAAAAAAAAAAAGATAGAACTACAAGAAGAAATAAGCAAACAGACACAATAGAGGACTTTCACAAACTCTCCAGTAACTCACAGTTAACTGGTAGAAAAAGCAAAGCAAAATAAGAATAACAATATTTTTGAGAGAAAGAAAGAGAATACCCATAAGAGCAGGGGATGGGGTGGGACCAGAGGGAGAGGGAGAGGAAGAAAGAATTTTAAGCAGGCACCACACCCAGTGCGGAGTCCAGGATGGATTCCAATGCAGGACTCTTAACTCATGACCCAGAGATCATGACCTGAGCTGAAATCAAATGCTGGACGCTTAATTGACTGAGTCACCCTGGCACCCCCACAGAATTTTTTTTAATCTTAATAAGATTAACAGTATTTACCCAATTGAAATATATAGAACGCGACACCCCAACAATTAGATCATACACGTTTATATGGCTGTTTTTTAAATATTATCGTATTCTGGATTATAACGTGAGCCCAAGCAAACATCATTCAGGGTATAGTATTTGACTACGTTACATGTAGCGACAAACTGGTAACAAAAGAAAAACAGGAAATCAAAATGTTTGGAAATTAAACAACTAACATAATTGTTAGTAACCATTGGTGACAAAAAACATATTAGCATGGAAATTAGAAATATTTTTCCCTGAATATTAATGAAAATACAATTGGTAGAATATGGCTAAATTGTTTAGAGGGAAATTTATCATATTAAATGCATCTATTAGGAGAGAAGAAAAGCCAAAAACAATTATCTAGTTATCTAGCTCAAAAAATTAAGAGCCAAATAAACTAAAACAGGAGAAGGAAAGAAATAAATACTAAGTGCAAATCTCATATGAAAACAGAGAAAAAAATCAAAGTGTAAGTTGGTTCTCTGAAAAGACTACAAAATAGATACAAAAAACACCTCACAAGACAGTCAAGAAAAAATGAGAAAAAGCATAAATTACAGTACCAAGAGTGAAAGGAACAACATCATTACAAATCCTACAGACATTTAAGAAGATAATCTAAAGATATTAGGGTGCCTGGGTGGCTCAGTCATTGGGTGTCAGCCTTCAGCTCGGGGTATAATCCCAGGGTCCTAGGATGGAGCCCCATGTCAGGCTTCCTGCACAGTGGAGGGTCTGCTCTCCCTCTGTCCCTTTCCCCCTCCCCACTCATGCTCTCTCTCTCTCACTCGCCCACTCTTGCTCTGTCTCAAATAAATAAGATCCTTTTTTAAAAAAAAGGTAATGTAAGGATATTTTTTTTAAGATTTTTTTTTAATTTATTTATTTGACGGAGAGATCACAAGCAGGCAGAGAGGCAGGCAGAGAGAGAGGAGGAAGCAGGCTCCCTGCTGAGCAGAGAGCCCGATGTGGGGCTCGATCCCAGGACCCTGAGATCATGACCCGAGCCGAAGGCAGCGGCTTAACCCACTGAGCCACCCAGGCGCCCCGGTAATGTAAGGATATTAAGAATAACTCTCTCCAATTAACAGGGAAAATCTTGGAACAACACAATTTAGAAAACCGGTACAAGAAAAACTGGTAAATCTGAATAAATCCTTATCAATTAGGGAAATTAAATATACATAAAAACTTCCAAACACAGACATCTCCAGGCCTTGATAGTTTCATCTGTGAATTTCTCCAAGCATTTAAGTTACAGTTAACATATAGTTAACATTAGTTATAGTTAACAGTCTTACACAAAACCTTCCTATTAAAAAAGAAAAAAAGAAAAAAAAAAAAGAAAACACTTGCCCAACTTGTTTTGTGAGATCAGCATTATCTGAAACAACAATCAAACTCTGACAGGACTGGTACTAGAGAGGAAAATTACAGAGCCACCTCTTTAATAAACATGGATATAAATATGCTAAATAAAAACTACTGTATCCTGTCAATGTAGTGGAACATCTCAATATTTCTTTAAAGAAAATCAATGTAACTCACCACATTAACAGAAAAAGAGGAAACATCTACCAACAGATGTATAAAAATCATCTAATAAGATACAGTACTGGTGGGGCACCTGGGTGGCTCAGTGGGTTAAAGCCTCTGCCTTCAACTCAGGTCATGATCTCAGGGTCCTGGGATCAAGCCCCACATCGGGTTCTCTGCTCAGCAGGGAGCCTGTTTCTCCCTCTCTCTCTGCCTGCCTCTCTGCCTACTTGTGATCTCTCTCTGTGTGTCTATATTTCCTTTATCTGATGAAAAGCAACTTAAAAACCGTAGGGCAGGGGTGCCTGGGTGGCTCAGTTGGTTAAGTGACTGCCTTCAGCTCAGGTCATAATCCTGGAGTCCCGGGATCAAGTCCCACATTGGGCCCCCAGCTCCACGGGGAGTCTGCTTCTCCCTTTGACCTTCTCCCCTCTCATGCGGGCTCTCTCTCTCTCAAGTAAATTTAAAAACAAACAAACAACCGTAGGGCAATTTTCATAATCAAATTTGAAATGCTGAAAGGTTCTTCTCTGAAATAAGGAACAAGACTAGGCTACTTTCTCTCCCACTGTTACCCAACAATGTATAGAAGATGAAGTGCCATAAGACAAGAAAATGAAATGAGAAGATTAGAAAAGAAAAATAAAATTGTCACTATTCATAACTCACTGGCTTCTACCTACAGAAAATCCAAAAGAATATACATACAGTTTACTAGATTGGAGAGCAATATCCAAAAAACAGCTTGCATTTCTCATTACTAGTAACAAATGATTATAAAGTGAAAAAGCTTTAAACCCATCATTTGCAATACCATCAAATACTTAGGACTAAATCTAACGAAAGATGTGCACATCTACACAAGAAACTAGGAAATATTATTGACATAAATTAAGACGTCTTCATAAGTGGAAGGCTATATCACATTCATGGGTCAAAAAACCAATTAAATAAAGATGCCAATTTTTCTCACAAATTAGGTTCTAGACTTGATGTAATTCCAATCACAATCCAATAAACTTATTTTTGTGAAAACTGAGACAATGATAGAATATATAGGGAAACATAAGGAACCAAGAAAAGATAAGACAGTCATGAGGAAAAAGAGCAAGCCCTTTAAGGACTTAGATATAGAGATATCAAGAGTTATTATAAAGCTGCAAGAACTAAAATGGTGTGAAATTGGCTCGGGAACAGACAAGCAGTCCAGCAAAACAGGAGAGAGTACAGAAACGGACCAACAAATATATATCACTTGATTTGTGACAAAAGCAGCATTACACAGTAGGGGGGGGTAGGCTTGTCAATAAATGGTTCTGTGTCATCTAGATACCCTACCAGAAAGAAGTGAAGAGGAGAGGAGAGAAGAGGTGAGGAGAGAAGGGGAGGGGAGAGGAGAGAGGAGGTGAGGACAGAAGGGGAGGGGAGAGGAGAGAAGGGGAGGGGAAGGGGAGGGGAAGGGGAGGGGAAGAGGAGGGGAAGAGGAAAGGGAGGGGAAGGGGAGGGGAAGGGGAGGGGAGGGGGAGGGGAAGGGGAGGGGAGGGGGAGGGGAAGGGGAGGGGAGGGGGAGGGGAGACAATGGATCTGTACCTCTACTTCTACCAAAAAGCTCAATCATATATGAATTATAGATCTAAGTTTGAAAAATATTAACAATAAACCTTTAAGAAGGTATAGAATATCTTCATGACCTCAAGAAAAAAATCTTAATTTTTTAAAAAGCTTAATTTATTTATTTTAGAGAAAGAGCAAGCAGAGAGGCAGAGGGAGAGGGAGAAACTTTAGCAGACATGGCACGGAGCCCAGTGCAGGCTCGATCCCAAGACCCTGGGAGCACAACCCAAGCGGAAACCAAGAGTCAGACACTCAACCAACTGCCCCACCCAGGGACCCCAAAATCTTAATTTTTAAGTAGATTTAGAAAAGCACTTATTACAAAGAAAGTTATTGATATATTAGGCTACATAAAAGTAAATAATTCTTGCTCACAAAGACATCATGAAAAGAATTAAAGTGTATATCACAGACTGGTTGAAAATATATTCAACATATATATCCAACAGAGGACTTTAATCCAAAGCATATAAAGAACATCTATAAATCAATAAGAAAACAAAGCAAACCATTAAAAACAATGGTAAAAAACTTGAAATGCAACTCACAAAAGAGTACAGCCAAGTGTTGGGTTAGTATATAAAAAAGTGCTCCATCTCGTTAGTCATCAGAAAAATGCTAATTAAGACCACATAAGATACACTACAGCCTGGGCACCTGGGTGGCTCAGTGGGTTGGGCATCTGCCTTCGGGTCAGGTCATGGTCCCAGGGTCCTGGGATCCAGCCCCATATCAGGCTCCATACCCAGTGGGGAGCTAAATTGATTATTGACAGAGACTGACTTGTAATGACATATTTTTGAGAACATGAATACAGTCACATCCAATCTTGGACTTTCCAACTTTGAGAGTCAATCAGCTCCTTCCTTTGCTTGACGCAGGGAGTTGGGTTTCTGTCATTTGCCTCCAAGAGCCCTGAGTGTTAAAATTTCCAAGGCCACTTCCAGCATTAAGCCCACGGCTTCAGCAGTGCATTCCAAATTTTTCCAAAGAAGCACCCCTTACGGGTTAAGGAGAATGAACAATGCACTCAAAAGTCAAGCCCTTCCACTAAACCGCTTGATGTTTCTTTGAAGTCTCAGAGATTACTTTTTAGAAATCTAAGCAGAAAATCATGTGAATTTTCTAACTTGCACCATGATATTCTGTCCCTTTTTTTTCAAGATTTATTTATTTATTTGACAGAGAGAGAGAACAAGCACAAGCAGGGGGAGTAGCAGGCAGAGGGAGCGAGAGAAGCAGCTGAGCAGAAAGCCCCACGGGGGTTCAATTCTGGGACCCTTGGGATCATGACCTGAGCCAAGGCAGACATTTAACTGACTGAGCCACCCAGGTCCCCTGATATTTTGTCTTAATGCAAAAATATTTTCTCCAAATTGTCAGGTATGCGCCGCATGCTTCTGGAAGGTTCCTGTGCCACCTGTACTCAGTGCCTTGCACTCCTAGAGATAACATCCCCTTGTTTGAAAAGGACCTACATAGGGAAGGGGTTATGGGCTCAAATTCCCACAGGGATCGAGCACGTAAGACAAAGGGTGCAGGAGAAGGAACACAAGCCAGTCCGTGGGGGGCGGCCCCCACTCAGCTTCACTTCCTTGTGGTTCTGGGAGAATGTCTTTTAAATCCCCATGCAGGCCAAACACACCCACAGCACGAATAAAGTCAGGGCAAAACCACTCCCCACCTCAGATTCTGAACACGCATTCTTCTGGGTTTCCATCTAGAACCCAGCCAACTACTTAACACCGTTGCTAACATCCATTCTCCAAATACCCCGTATTTGTCTTCTTATAAAAAATCCATCTTTCAAACAGAGGTAAGGCAGAGAAACTTTGGTATGTATTTATTTAGTGAAACTATATTGTACTTTCTGAAAATCAGATGGCTTTATCTGTGCAATCTCTAGGAGGAAAATTATCCTAACAGGTACACGCACATACTGTGTGACATTCTGAATAACCTCGAAGTTTCAGCCTCAACCGGCAATGTTTGAGCTGCTTTTAATCTAGCTAGTATGAAGAAGAGAATAATCTGGCAGCTCCCTCTTGACACCTGTCAGAGGGAGGATTAGGGTCCTCTCATGAGAAGCTGGTGTTCATTAAAGTATTTTTTTTTTCCATTTTAGGCTACTGACAGCACACCCTCACAGCATGGGCCCATGGCTATCACTCTGGAGACAGACACCAGCCTCTGAAATAACCGTGTGTTTTTTCACACAGTTATTTCTGGTGCTTGGGTTTGGTTTTGTTTTTTGTTTTGTTTTTTTGATAACTTGGTATAATCAGGCATTTGATCTGAACTTCGTAAGGAGAAGGGAAAAACTGAAAAACCGACATCAATGACCTTTCCAATTACGTACTGAGGCTCTTGTACAAGAGACATTCATGCAATGGTTTGCCTGGTTTACTTGTAATACAACGTCCTTTATGGGGAACAAGATTGCCTTGTGCAGGGGAGTCCGTTGTCAAGTCGCGAGCAAGGTTTCATGGGGGTAGACTCAACAAGCAAAGAGTTATCTCCTCCGCCACCCAAAGGTCCTCCAGTGTTTTAGTTACAAATCATTTCGGAGTAAGAACAATGGTAATAAAGATAACGATGTAGGAATCGGAATTGAGTCTTTGTGATCCTCAGGACATCGGTTAAGGGCCTTGTGCGCGTTTTTTATGTAATCCTCTCAACTCTTTAGGGCGGGTATTGGTAATCTCCCCTTCATTCCAGAGGAGACCAAGGCTCAGAGGAGTGACTGGAAGCTCCCAGAAGCTACAGAGACTGGGCTCCAGTCCACATCTGATGCCAGAAACTTTGCTTAACCCCTTGGCCCTTCACTGCCTAGAAAGCTGGAGGGCCTTCCAGAAATCGGCCACCCAGTCTTCTACTCTTACAATCCTGCCAACTTCCTGATCTCTCCCCCAAATCTGGCCACTGTCCACTCTTCCCAGGTGAACATCACTACCTTCCGTTTAGATGCTCAAGCCAGAGACCCAGGAGACTTTACTGATTCGTATACTTCCGCCCCACCCCTACCCTCCCCTACCCTCCCCACCCCTAGCCTACTAGTCCCCCAGCCTAAATCCAATGCCACTCCAAGACCACTTCATTCTACCTCTTCAAAAGCAATTGTATCAATTCTTTTCCCTACATCTCCACCACCAGCAGCCTTGTCCAAACCACTCAATATTGCACAGCCTTCCCCTTCGTTCTGGTCCGTGTCTGACCTGCTTATCACTATGGCTGAGTGAGCTTTTGGAAATGCAATGCCACCGTTCCCACTCAAAATAACTTGATGGTCGCCCAATACTCTCTGAATGAAGACTGGAATCCACACATGGCCTAACAGGGCCCCGTGTGGACCCCACCCGCTTCTGTCTGCCTGTCTCTGCTTCAGCCACACCAGACTCCAGGTTTTCTGAAGCTCAGGTCGCCCTCTGATCTCAACTGCTGTGCACACTGTTCCCTCTGCCCAGAATTCTCTTCCTTCCTTCTTCACCTGGTTAAAACCTACTTCCCCTTTCAAATTCTGGCTCATGATCATCTCCTGAGGGAAGCTGAGACAGGGAAGGTCTGACCAGGTCAGCCCCCTCTCCCAGGAAAACCCTTCTCTCACTGGAAACACAAACCAGACCTGCAATGTGGTATTTGTGTGTGAGACTTAGTGAACAATGGGCTGCTTATTCGGACTAAGTGGAAAAAAATTCTTTCTGAACGCCAGCAATCTCTGCATTAACACACACTCAGGGGCAGGTTGGAGACGTGGTAACCATGGTAACTGCACCTGCTTCAAGGTCAGAGACCAGAGTTTGAATCCTGACTCTATTTACCAGCCTTGTGACCTTGAACAACACATGAACTCCCCCGTGCTCAGTTTTCTCAGTTGTACCATGAGGGTGGTGCCAACACCTCTCCCTTCCCAGAGTCAAGGTTAAATGAGGCAGAGACGTAAGGGTACCCAACCCATAGCTCTTGCCACGGGGTAGGGGGTCAACTGGGATTGCTGGAGACTCCTGTACAAAAAGATGGATCGATTTCCAATAAATATTGTTAAGATAAAAAAGCAAATTGCAGAGTGCCAGGCTAGCCTGGTCAGAAGCACATGCAAACCCTTGATCTCTGGGTCGTGAGTTTGAGCCCCACGTTGGGTGTACAGATTACTAAAAAATAAATAAATACACTTCTAAAAGGGGGGGGGGGGAGGGCAAATTGCTGTGCACTACAGAGTACAGATCCACAGGGTCAAGGACCTGAAATGATGTAGTTCAAATACGACATGGGCATGGAGTTGGAGAAAGGGAGCTACGGTGAAGAGAAGAAAATGAAGGAGAGGAAAGGGGACCGCGACCTTACAGGAGGCCCATGTTACTTCTCTGAAAAGCCAACCAGGGCCGATCTCTCTGGCCGATGCACTAAGCCATGACCCTGGTTCTGTCCCATTACCACAACAGCCCTCTGGGCCCAGAGCTAGACCTCAGTTAGCAGAAGAAATGAATGGAAGATATATCTTAAACAAATAAGGGAGAAAGAACGACAGAAAAAGTGCTTTAGGGGCCGCCCGGGTGACTCCTGATTTTGGCTCAGGATGTGATCCTGCAGCGATAGTAGGATCAAGCCCCGCGTCAGGCTCCCTGATGAGCTTGGAGTCTGCTTCGGATCCTCCCCCTGGCTCCTCCCCTGCTCACGGACTCTCCCTTGCGCGCGCGCTCGCTCGCTCTCTCTCAAATAAATAAATTTCTTTTAAAAATCTTTAAAAAAGAAAAGAAAAATGTTCTAAGGGTGCTTAACTAATCTGATCACCCAAGTATTTCAAAATCTCCAAGTGCATCTAAGTTCTAGAAACGGGTAGGCGTGACGGCTCTTGAGCCGCACTGAGTACTTAGTGCCCCTCTATAACACGGTAAACTTTTTTTTAAAGATTTTATTTATTTATTTGACAGACAGAGATCACAAGTAGGCAGAGAGGCAGGCAGAGAGAGACGGAGAAGCAGGCTCCCCGCGGAGCAGAGAGCCCGATGAGGGGCTCGATCCCAGGACCCTGAGATCATGTCCTGAGCCGAAGGCAGAGGCTTAACCCACTGAGCCACCCAGGCGCCCTAACACGATAAATTTTATGTGATTATATTTTATAAAACATTTTACCACAATAACAACAAAAATGTTCATCAATGTCTTTTCCCCGGAGTGGAAAAGAACAGCCAGCTGAGGGCCTGTATGACCACAAATTCTTCATTAATCGCATTTTTCGCTGTCATCATGCCCTATCCTTCAGTATCACGCATTTCTCCCCAAGAGTAGTTGGAAAATGGCTCAAGGGGCTCCAAAGCAGGAGGCTGTCATTACGCCACGGGCAGGAAAAACCTAGAACTGGCTTGATTACCAGAGCTCTGGTGAAAAGTAAAAAGGTGATTTTTGGTGACAGCTGCCGTTGATGGAGCGGACACTAAAAACTGGGGACGGGGATGCCAACCCCCCACGGTTCTCACCTCAAAAACTGTAAATATGGGCACTCACTCCTCAGTAGCTTTAAAAACGGAGCCATTCTGGAAAGCATCAGAAGGTTTAGAAGAGTCGCCAGCTTTGAATAAAAGCAGCGGTGAGTTAAAGAGATAATTAGATGGGCAAAAAGAATCAGTGGAAAACTGAAAAGAACCCTTTCGCTGGCAATGACATCTTCAAACACAGTTGCAATCTACAAAATATAAAGGGAAAAAAAGAAGATGGGATTCCTCTGATAGGAGAAATTGGGAGCAAAGCAGATTAGCTCAAGAGCCCAGTCCTCTTCTTTTTTTCCTCCCCCCGAAGAAAGGGCCAAAATGGGGGAGAGATTAGATTTTCTCTGTGTTAAGTAGCAAAGGAAAATGCCAGTCACAACACAGACCCGGTAACACTAAAACACGCAAGCTATTATCACAGACAACTGAAATCTATGAAAACTATTTTTAAACAATTAAGCCAGGTCAGATGAGCAGTGAGTTTTCATACGCTCACGTTTGCAAAAATACCTGAATCCCTTTTATTTTAACCCTACTTGGATCTTCTAATTTAATAAAACCCCATTAATTCTAAAAAGAGGTCAGCACATTAGCAAGAGTTACTATTTGATCTGCTTGCTTGGGATTATCCAATATTTTTATTAGAGAACAATGTTTATCCAAGTCGCTGCAAGGTGCCTTCTTCTTTAACTAATCTGGCACTGCTTTAATCAAGTTTGCTTTCAAATAATCCTCAGACACCAGAGATGTCTTTATACAGATACAGAGTGTATACAGCATAACTTGATCAAGTGTAATGTATTTTTCTTATAAATTGAATTCCGAACTATACCGTTAAGATCCAACAGTGAAGGAAATCTAAGCGCGAGCTAGAGAGAATTGATGTGAAACACACAGAAAAGGCAGGAGGCAGACAGACAGCTCGTGGGAAGGGGATCCTGGGCCACCAAGCCCACGGGCAGAGTTCTGTGATACGGAGCAAATGGGACACTGGTGAAAGACAAGGGTGTTCCTGTTTGGTGGCTGGGTGTGTGTTTTTGTTTTCCTGTATGGTTAGATTTTTTTTTTTTTTTTTTTTTAAGAAGGAGAAGCAGAAAGAGAGAAAACCCTAGAAGATGACTAGAATGTTTTCAGCCCCATGTCCAAAAAACACCAAAGAGGAGAAAGAGAATTGTAAGTAATCTTTAAACATCTCTGTGCAGGTAATAAAGGAAAACAGTAAGGCTGAATTTTAAGAGTACAGCGCTGGGTGGTCAAAACCACGTGGCTCTAGGGTCAGGTGACCCCGATGAAGATCTCGACTTCACCACCTGCTGCTGGCTGGGTGATCTCCAGTAAGCTACGCGTATGCACCATATCTTTGATTCTGCACCTGTCAGTGCAGGGAATGACAGCTCCCGTGACCTGAGGGCAGGTGAAGAGTGGAATGAGTGTGGGGGATGCTCATGCCTCCAAGAACCAGACATGAGCCACGCGTGAGACAAGGTTCTGCCAAGAGGACAACTTGGCAGAAAAATCGGAACCACCGTAGAAAAAGAAAAAGGTGAAATCCTCCTTTCCTAAGTAAGGGCTGAGGAAGAAACGAGAAGTGGCCTTCAGAGATGCAATGACTGTCATCCAGAGAATTCTCAGTCAAAGGGCTCCAGTAATTAGGTACGTGGACGTGTATGGCAATCTCCAGAGAAACTCCAAGAGCAGCCATGAGCAAAAGAGCCTACTTGAAACAGGTACCAAGTCCAGAAGGTGCTGAATGCAGCTCGTGACAGCTCCAGGCAAGTAAACACATTCCTAGCCTGCTGGGCCCCTCTCTGACCCTGGAGAAGGCAGGAACTGTGGTCTAGAGGAGGGAGGAGAGAGAGAGAAGTTGGTCACCCTTCTCTCTCAACAGCAAGCTCCTCCGTATGTAGCAAGCCCCAGAAACCAAGTTCAGAGTTTCAGCAATTGCACTGGAGGGACTAGATAATTCTTTTAAAAGATTTTATTTATTTATTTGACAGAGAGAGAGAGACAGCACAAGTAGGCAAAGAGGCAGGCAGAGAAAGAAGAGAAAGCAGGCTCCCCGCTGAGCAGAGAGCCCAATGCAGGTCTCGATCCCAGGACCCTGGGATCATGACCTGAGCCAAAGGCAGAGGCTTTAACCCACTGAGCCACCCAGGCCCCCAGGACTGGATACTTTAATTACTGATGTAGAGCTAACTTTGATGACTTATGGGGGCTTAAGGACCTTCAGTTACTGAATAGGTTATCAGAAGGTCAGTAGGGCCTTCTAGAATTTTCATCCAGAGACAGCAACAGAACCAGCCCCACTGACTAAGTATCTAAAGAGACAACAGAAGCCCAAAATTACTTTAGAAATATGTAAGAGAAATCATGTTCTTTCAACATGTAGTTACATGTTTCGAGGCGCAGGGTAATTGTTACAAATGACTATATCCACTGGGCATTCACCAAGTGCCAGATACCGTGCTTATCACTTTCCAGGCCAACATCCTATTTAACCCTCCTGACAGCACCAGGAAGTGGGCAGCAGCATCATCCCCATTTTACAGATAGAAAACCAGTAACTTGCCCAAGGTCACGTGAGTTAGCGGTCACGTGAATCAGCGGAGCTGGGACATCAAGCCACAACGCCAGTTCTTTGCTTCTCCTTCTTCTGAGATGGCTGGAGAAGTACAATAGGGCTTACCTTGTGATTCATGTGGATTTGCTCGATCTGCTCTCCACAAGAGCCAGCCATGACGGCCCACCCTAGGCAGCCAAAGAAGATCCAGCTGGTGAAGATAAACCTGGGATCTGAACCGTGACAGTTTGGCTCCAAATACCGAGCTCCGAGCAGCGTGATGGACAGCCCACCTGCAAGTACTTTATAAACTGTGGAGTGCTGCGTAAATGTCAAAGGGAAGGTAATGAAGAGGAGGAGGACAGCCTGGCCGCATGGAAAGGGCAGGACCATGGGCTGATCTAGGATACCAGGGGGCGGGGGGCTCATCGGGCAGAAGCAGCAGTAAGACAGGGAACACGGTACCTTCTAGGAGCAGTAAGGCCAAGGACTGCTCTCACAGAGGAACTCAGTTCACGGGGCAGCCAGGAAAGGGAATGAAGGAGAGAACAAACAGTAAATGCGCGAGGCAACCATTCGCGCCCGTGTGCACACTTGCCTTCCAGGACACGGTCATCACTCACGTTAAGAAGAAATGGATCAAGAAGCAACCCGGGGACCTCGGGGAGAAGGCCGCGGAAATGGACTCTTCCTCCGGCAACACCAGCACCATCGCTCAGCGGCTTGCCGAGATGTCACGCCAACTGTGGCACCTGCGCGCTCTCCGTCTTCCTCAGACCCGGCAGGAACGTCTCCCTCCTGGAGATGGCACTGGGTGGTGTGGCCGTTGTTCCTGGTTAGACCCTCCTGCTTCTCCGCCTAACTTCACGCAGTGAGCCGGAGACGAGTTGGCTGGGTGGGAAAGGCGTGTGTGTTCATTTCTGAAGGCCACTCTGGATTTGCAATGCGCCTTCCCCGAGAAGCTCGAGAGAAGTGGATTTTGTTCAGGGTATCTGGAATGTGGTCTGCGGCACAGGAAAGACTTTCTTTTTTTCTCATGTGAGGGACATCTTTAAGGTCGGAGGGTTTAGAATGCTTAGGGCCTGGCACAGTCTTTTGCCCATCAGTAATGAGCAACTGATAAATAATAGTTTACTCTAGGCTGGTTGGCTGTTGGTGAAATAAACGAATGAACGAATGAACGAATGAACGAACGAATCAATGAAAAATGGCAAGAGGCAAGAATACAGACTTTGAGATCAGGCTCATTTAGGCTTCATCACCAACTTCCTGTGTGACTCTGACCAAGCCACTTAACCTCTCTGAGCCTAATAATCCATTTGCAAAAAGAGGTAACAAGGGCCACAGGGATGGACTTCTGATTCTCTGTTCTGCTTTGGTTCCTTCCAGCCTCCATTATTTTAGGTCTTGTAACACCCGGATTTGGGCTTGGTGCCCTGCCCCTCTCCCATCCTCAGTACCAGTCAGTTGGGGGATCTAACTCTACTGGGAATTAAACAAGTAACTTCGACCTAGGCCAACCAGTGTGTTACATTCCTATAGAGAAGGTGGTGCCTCACCGGCAGGACCATGAGGCCAGTCACAACTGTATTAGGCCGGGTTTTCCACACAAACATGCAGTAGACAGGATATACATATATATCCACCTAAGAATCAGACACTTTCCAATTTCTTCTCCCTCCTCCAAGACTATCCTAAGCACAGGCAAGTTTGTGTCTGTATAGATCACTTCCTATGCCAATGGAACATACCCCATACACAGCATGCTGCATTTTAGCTGTTTCCCCTTAAAATAAACCTAGGAAATCACACCACACTGACATATTGGAGGTTGACACAATTTCTTTGGGGTGTTACACATTTCTCACCTTCCCCCATCAACAGCCAGGTAGGATTTATCTACGTATCTCCTGTGTGATTTTATACATATGATTACAATGTAACATCTGTTTATACTTCATGTATTTATATGTTTTAATATACATTTAACTATGTCATATATTTATATTACATATTATATAATTTTATGTTCCAGTATCTCTATACATGTGAAATCTTAAAGAAGAGAATGCAGAGGGGCGCGCCTGGGTGGCTCAGTGGGTTAAAGCCTCTGCCTTCGGCTCAGGTCATGATCTCAGGGTCCTGGGATCAAGCCCCACATTGGGCTCTCTGCTCACTGCTCAGCAGGGAGCCTGCTTCCCCCTCTCTCTCTGCCTGTTTCTCTGCCTACTTGTGATCTCTCTCTCTCTCTGACAAATAAATAAATAAAATCTTAAAAAAAAAAAAGAAGAAGAAGAAGAGGAGAATGCGGAAAGTGAATGAAAAAAGCTAATTATTTTCTAATAAAGTAAAATTACTCAGGACCCATCCATCCCTTGGTGGACAGTTTGATTAAGACCCAGGAGTAATGGGAGCAGCCTTCTTTGCTAGGTTTTACTATGTTAAGATAATCAGGAATGATGTGTTATTTCCTGATGGCTCAGAAAATAGCCTACCTTTGGGGAAGGCAGTTCACCTTCAAAACCCACAGACCTGGGCTGGATTCTTTGCTCTGCCATTTGCCAGTAGGGTGACATACGTAACCCCTTGGAACCACAGCTACTTCATCTGTAAAATGGCCATTTCTTGAGGTCATGTGAGGATGCAGAAAAATTAAACACAGTAGATCTGTCCCTTCTTGGGCAGCCTTCTTGGCTGAGCCGGTTAAGCATCTGACTCTTGATTTTGGTTCAGGTCATGGTCTCAGCTCCACACTTAACATGGAGTCTGCTCGAGGTTCTCCCTTTGTCCTGCCCCGTACTCACACTCTGTCTCTCTCTCTCTCTCAAAATAAATAAGTAAAATCTTCTTAAAAATACAATTTAAGGGGTGCCTGGGTGGCTCAGTGGGTTAAGCCTCTGTCTTCGGCTCAGGTCATGATCTCAGGGTCCTGGGATCGAGTACCGCATTGGGCTCTCTGCTCGGCGGGGAGGCTGCTTCCTCCTCTCTCTCTCTCTCTCTCTCTCTCTACCTGCCTCTCTGCCTACTTGTGATTTCTGTGTCAAATAAATAAATAAAATAAAATAAATAAATAAAATAAAATTTAAAATACAATTTAAAAGTAAAATAAAATCAGTCCCTTTTTCACATCCCTTTAGAGAACATACAATTGTGCAGCCGACATGACCAAATGGCAGGTAGCCAAGTATACAGGGAGAGACTTGCATGGGCTCCTCTCTATCATGTTGAGAAATGGTGAATGTGTGTGGTCATGTTTCCATTAGGTAGCTTTGCAATGTGTGCCCTGGCCCTCCAAACTTGCCTACCAGGTCCCAGGCATGTGCTAGTTGCTGGGATTTCCCAAATGAATGCGGCCCCAAGGATTTCCAAAGTAAGTAAAGCAAGAGCAAGGGGAAAAAAGAAAGAAAAACACACACACATCAGTGATTATTTCACATGTCATGTCACTACTATGGGAATTTACAAAAAACACAAGGAATGCAGAGGAAGAAAGTCTGGGAAAGAGGCACCAAAGGAGGATGCCCCCTTTCCTGGATGTCACAGGAGGAAGAGAATGACAAGCTGGTGATTGAGGAGAAGGGTGTCTTCATGAACTTGGAACACCCCTGTCTGATCCTCCATAATCCCTCTATCTGGTCTCTCTTGCATCCACTCGTGGCCCACACAATGTGTTCCCAACATAAGAACAAGCAAAGCTATGAGGACATAAAGTCAATCATTCTTCTCAAATATCTTCCCACCTCACTCGGAATAAAAGCCAGAGTCTTTACAACGATCTTCCATTCCCTACTTAATCTGTATCTCCCCAAACCCATAAGGCACATTTCTACCTCAGGGCCTTTGCACCTGCTATTTCCTCTTCCTGGACTCCTCCTCCCTCAAATATTTACAAGGCTTATCCTTGGACTCCCATTTTTCTCAAGTATTCTCAACTTTGGCCATAGTATTTCATTTACTTAGGTTAGGTGTTCAATGGATAAGCTATAGATAGCTATGCTTTCTGTTTTACCCACAATGCCTAGAGACAGAGAAGGCAAACAATAAATATTTTCTAGAAGAAAATAAGTGATTAGGGATTCCTGGCAAAGCTACAGAGGTATGAAGGGTATTGGCAGGTTTCAGGTAAAACAGAAGATAAGAAAAAAACAAAACAGATAAGGTGGGGGGAGAGAAAATTCTGTTCATTCTACAGGTGACTGTCTGCAACAGGAGTTTACACACCAATGTGCAGTGACTAATATGCTTGAGTCAATGGAGAATCCCTACCCACATTTCTGGGACTCATCAGCGACACCCCAGGCCTTTCGGAGAGAAAGCACAAAAGGAAGGGGCGCAGGACAGCACTGGTCAGGAAGGACAGGTGTTTAAGGATGAAGTATCGGCTAAGCCGTTGTACCCATGGGAAAATGCACCTTGCCGTGAGAGCATGCCTATATTTTGTTGCTAAAAAGTGTGTGCATTGAATCAGCAGAACTAGACAAACATGAGTCAGTCCCTGAGAGGTGTAGAGACTCAGAGATGATACAGAAGAGATTTGAGGGCTGAGGCATTCTCGTGACCACGAGAGGAAGGCACCAGGAGCAAAGAGGTGAAGAACATGCGGGCGAGGACAGGAGGCCAAAGGGAACATACTGCCACGTGCGCAACAGAGAACACCCTGTAAACAAAGTCCCTGACCATTTTTTCTCTGTGTGTACGATCATAGCCAGTGCAACTGTGCCAAGCATCTGAGGACCAAGGTCCTGTCTCTGCCCCATGTCCTTGCCTTGCGGTCTCCAGGATCCCCCAACAGGAGCAGCAGGAGGGGGCCTAGTGGAGAACCAGACATCAGCACCATGGTTGCCATTCAACCGAAGTCCAGACCTCTGGACTGGGAGGAGGGGGATAAGTTCACTGACAGGCTATCGTGCCAGACCCTAGGCTGAGACTCACCCAGCAGGCACGACCCTATAGCAAATGCACTTTGTCAAACCCAGGACTTTGAACTCATGTTTTATTCCTATAATCAATACAGAGATGATGCCAGGAGTTCAGAGATAAATGGCCTCTGCCTATGGCCTGGTGGACAGACCCAACAAAAAGGAAGTAGATCCCTTATCATATTCGAGGCAAGAGCTGTAGATGAGGACAGGAGAGAGGCAAGTGATTTGTCATCAGTGTCTTGCAGAAGGCTTCTGTAGAGGAGGTGTTCTCAGGGCTGGGTTTTGAAGGGTAAGTAGGAGTTTGCCACCGGAAGGGAGGAGGAAAGGCACTCCGTGCAAAGGCAAAAGCTATGAGTAAGTATGAACTATCTAAAGACCAGCCAAGAAATTCAGTGGAAAGTGACTCTGGGGTGTACGTGGGGTAGAAGGAAGGCTTTCTGCTCACAGCTAGAGATGGGGTGCCTGAGACCCCATCCGGCTAAGCACTCTGGAGAGGATTCTGGACTTGGCGGATGGCCGGAGGAGGTCCACAAGCAGGCAGACACGGGTGCGTGGGGGTAGGAAGGGCTTTTCCCACTAAACCGTATAAAGAGCCCTGGGGTGTTTTTAATGACAGAATCCACGACCCTTTAGCCACAGAACATTCTGCAACAGCTGCTCATGCTGCAAACACATGCCAGCAACACTCATTGTTCAGATCCATTCTCTAGAATCCTCAGTATTGATGTCCCGCGAGCTTGGGGCCCTGGGCGAAACCATCCTCCGGCAAATCAAACAGACAGCCCGGCCAAGGCCCTCACCGAGTAACAGAATGAGATGCAATCCGGCTTCTGGACGCCTTGACGGATCAGTCTGCCAGTCTGCACAGCCCACATAAATGTGGTGGGCACAACAGCCGTTCAGCCACCAAGGCCCCCACATAAATAACATCCTCTTTAGTCGATGCTCGAAGAGAAACCCCGGGATGCACCGTCTTGCAGAGGAAAAATAATAAAGTCAGCCGACTCGGAGCTACAAGCATCGTGCGAGGTCTCCATGTCCCTGGAAATTCAGGGCTGCCTGAGAGAGGGACAGCAGGTGAAATGTACATTGCAATATGCAAACAGACACGACTGTCAGCCCACTGGCCCATCAAGAAGATGAATGCGAAAGTATGCAACAAATAAATCAGGCAGGTACTGCAGGGGGGGCACATGATGGAGGCTGGAGAAGAAATCCTACCTAATAGTAAGTAGCAAGAGCAGACACTTATGCAGCATCTGCTGGACGTCACACCCATCCCTGGCACTTTACACCTGTTACATAATGTCATCCTCATCATGACGTGGGAGCTATTACCATCCTCCCACTATATAAAGGAGGACACGGAGGCACAGAGAGGGTGAGCAGTGTGTCCAAAGTCACCCAGCTGGGAGACCACAGAGCCCAAATGGAAATGCAGGCCCTCCGGCCTTAGAGATCAGGGCTCTGAACTGCCCCTGCAACTTGCCAGAAAGGGAAGAGTCCGTCTTGCTGCCCCCCAGCTCTGTCTGTCTCTGGGACAGAGGCTGCATTTTTTGAACCTTGGTTTTTCCAACAGTGAGAGGACAACACTGGCAGTAGTTATCTTAGAAGGTCTTGAACCCATTAAGTGAGTGCCTGGCACCCAGTAGGCAGCCAGTAGATGTTTGCGAAATCCCCAACAGAGAAGCGACCCAAAGAGCTTTCGCAGTGGTTACTTAATCTCAAATCGCACATTTACTCAACATTAATCACTTCCCCATAAAGCGCCTCATTTAGGCCACTCGCCCTGTCTGCCCACCACCCTGAGTCAAACCTCCTACTTATTATTCTCCCACATGGCCACAGGCTACTCAGTGCCCAGACCTCCAGGCGCCAGGGTGTTTCTTGAAATGCGGATCCATTCCCTGGGATTTTCCCAGGAAGGCCCTAACAAGACTGACATTTGGGGTGGGGGCGCCTGGGTGGCTCAGTCAGTTAAGCATCCAATTCTTTTCTTTTTTTAAAAGATTTCATTTATTTATTTGGCGGAGAGATAAGAGATCACAAGCAGGCAGAGCGGCAGGCAGAGGGAGAGAGAGAAGCAGGCTCTCCGCTGAGCAGGGAGCTCAATGCGTGGCTCAATCCCACGACCCTGGGATCATAACCTGAGCTGAAGAGAGCCACTTAACCGACTGAGCCACCCAGGCACCCCTAAGTGCCCAACTCTTGATTTCAGCTCAGGTGATGATCTTAGGATTCTGGATCGAGCCCCATATCGGGCTCCCTGCTCAGTGTGGAGTCTGCTTAAGGCTTCTCTGTCTCTCTCTGCCTCTATCCCTCTCCCAGCTTACTCTCTGTCTCTCTCTCTCTCTCTCTCTCTCAAATAATAAATCTGGGCGGGGAGGGTGGGGGAGACTGACATTTGGGACGACAAGTTGGTCTGCAAGGAAGCCAATCATAACGGGTCTCTGAGTGATGGTCCAGTCACGAAGATATCCCAAGATTCACCAAGAGTTTAGCAAGCCTGTTTTAAAAAGGCCCTTCAGGGATGCCTGAGTGGCTCAGTGGGTTAAGCCACTGCCTTCAGCTCAGGTCATGATCCTAGGGTCCTGGGATTGAGTCCCGCATCAGGCTCCTTGCTCAGTGGGGAGGCTGCTTCTCCCTCTGCCTCTGCCCACCATTCTGCCTGCTTCTGCATGATCTCTCTCTCTCTCTCTCTCTGACAAATAAATAAGTAAAATCTTTAAGAAATAAATAAAATTTAAAAATATTAAAAAATAAGTAAATAAAAAGGCTCCTCAACGTGGAAGTCAACACAAAATCCTTTTTCTCCGGACAGCCAGCATTTCAAGACATTTTCAAATATCTCCAAATACCTCCACACTTACAAATAATCTCCTGTTTTCAAATTCAGCATCATTGATCAAGTCTCTCTGAGGCGCCCATCCCCACTGCAGGTACCAGAGCTGAAGAGGATCAGTAAGACATGGCCCCATCTTCAAGAATCTTTTAATATTAAGGAGAAAAATTCACAGCGGCAGTGAGCCCCGTGTTGGAAGCGTTCCGTGGTACTAGGAACATCCAGATGCTGTGAACCTAAGGGGCACTGTCAGCTGCCTCGGGGAGGGGACAGGTCATGGCAGACTCTCTCCCCAGTGATGGGATATCAAAGACGGCCAAAGCTCAGTGATTAAAAACGCGAAGATGTTGGCGTCTCGGAGCACGGACGTCCGCCTGGACCACACAGGGACATTTGCAAAGATCCCATGTGGGATCAGAACTGGGAAGTGTGGGCAGAGGAGGAAGCAGACAGCTTTGTGTGACATTTACTTGCCCTACACCATCCGCGAGTGGTTGTGGAGAGCATACGCTCACGGCTGGTGGCGTGTGTGGATATATTTGGTGGCCTGGTCCAAAGTCTTCATTTTCCTAATGGACAAGTCTCGTTATCTACTCCTCCCGGTCACGCGATACTCACGAGTCCCTTCGACTTCCCGCCGGTATCAAATCTACCTGCCTCGCAGAGCGGAACATGGCAGCTCTGTCCCGGGTCTGCCAAACGCTTACCCTGCAACTGCCATTTCCCTGTCCCCTGACGTCACATGCACCTTTGCTTCGCCGGCTCGCATTAGACTTGTAACATTACAGGTGCGAAAACGAAATGTCAAATTTTTCTCACTCTCTCTCAAAGAGAATGGCGAGACAGTAAGAAACGAATTCCTCAGACTTAAATGTCTCTCACTTTTCAAAAGACTCTTTCTAGAATTCTAAAGACGGGGGCCCTTCCCTGGGCGGTACTGGCTTTTACAGTTTGCGTTTCCGTGTTTCAGTGGAAAGATGGAGATTTTGGAGGACAGCTTGCAGGAAGACAAATAACTAATATTTGCTCAATGCTTACTACCTACCTGTCGAACACACACACTCTTTTCAGCCCATTAAAACCCAGCAAGGGAAGTATGATGATCTAAGTGCTGCAGACAACAAAACTGAAGACCAGGAAGGCTCCGAAACTCACCCAGGATCCCGCAGCTCCAATACAGAATCCAAACTCCCATGGCTGGCCCCAAAGCATAGGCCTTCCTCCATGAGAACCTTCTGGTAAGATGATGCCAAAGGGCGGGCAGTAATGCACTCAGAGTCACGCTCTGCATGACAACCAAGGGATAACCCTTCCTCGGAAACCCAATTTAAGAACCCCAGTATTTATCAGGACGGGAATACTCTAGAACTGGAATCAGCAAGCCAGCGTATCTGCTCCCCTCACCCCCACCCAGCCTGCTGCCATGTTTTGTAAACAAAGTTTTATTTCATGCCTCAATGCAGAGGTGAGAAGTTGTTGACAGAGACCGCAGGACTCAAAAAGCCTGGAATACTTCCTTTACAGAAAAAGCTCACCAACCCTGGGGCTATGAACATCATCCCATCTTCCACTAAATGCTGTTTGAAGCCCAAAGATAACAGAGCTGGGGCTGGGGGAAGAAAGGCAGAAGCTGTCAGTGAGAAATGTACTGAGCACGGTCATGGTTAATTTTAAGTGTCAACTTGCCTGGGTGAAGGGAGCCCCAGACAGCTGCTCCAACACGATTTCTAGGTCTGTCCAGGAGGGTGTTTCTGGAACAGGCAGAATCGGTGCACCGGGGGAAGAAGAGTCACCCTTGCCAAAGCGGACGGGCATCACCCAGTTGGCTGAGAGCCTCAACAGAACAAAAAGATGGGAGGAAGGACAGCATGATCTCCTCCAGTCCTTGGACATCAGAGCTCCCAGCTGTCAGGCCTTCAGACTGGGACTGAACGATACCACTTGCTTTCTTTTTTTTTTTTTTTTAAAGATTTTTTATTTATTTGTCAGAGAGAGAGAGGAGAGCGAGCGAGCACAGGCAGACAGAATGGCAGGCAGAGGCAGAGGGAGAAGCAGGCTCCCCGCCAAGCAAGGAGCCCGATGTGGGACTCGATCCCAGGACGCTGGGATCATGACCTGAGCCGAAGGCAGCTGCTTAACCAACTGAGCCACCCAGGCGTCCCTACCACTTGCTTTCTTAACCAAGACTTGCATACAGCAGATCATGGGACTTCTTGGCTTTCATAAATATGTAGCCAATTTCTAGAGTAAATCTCCCCTTGTGCGTGTCTCTACATGTCCTATAGGTTGTGTTTCTCTGAAGACCTATCTCACACGCTCGATATGACTCTGGCTGTCCCCCACACGAGGCACCAGAAAGACGGCCTCACTCGCTCATCAAATATGTACTGAGCACTTGTTTTGTACCAGACACTACAGCAGGTGCTGGAAAGAGTAATAAACACAAACGGCATGTTCTGGTGAGAGACGCACCTCAGAATCTCTGCTCCAAAGAATTTACATAGGTACACAGATTATGATGCCTCAAGGGATACAGACCGTCAGTGGGAGGAAGGAGGAGGAAACAACTGGTTTTCACAGACAATGAGGAAAGCTCTCTGGGATGACACCTGAACAGAGTGTTAAAGTACGGTTTGTCGGGGCGCCTGGGTGGCTCAGTGGGTTAAAGCCTCTGCCTTCGGCTCAGGTCATGATCCTGGGGTCCTGGGATCGAGCCCCGCATCGGGCTCTCTGCTCATCAGGGAGCCTGCTTCCTCCTCTCTCTCTGCCTGTCTCTCTGCCTACTTGTGATCTCTGTCAAATAAATAAATAAAAATTAAAAAAAAAATAAAAATAAAGTATGGTTTGTCAAAGGGGGAAGAGGAAGAAAGGTGCACCAAGCAGACAGAAGAGGCTGTGCAAGGGTCCTGAGGCAGGAAATCATTTAGCATCTTACACCGACAACAAGGCACCACCCTGTGGCTGCAGCAGACAGGAAACCCGAGGGGGACTGGCAGAAGATGCAGTTTCAGGGTGGTTGGTGGATGGCGGGTCCCGTAGACAAACTCGACAGGTTCAATCCTAAATGTGTCAATTCTGGTTCAAATCCTGGATGCAGGATTGTGGTCTATCACTTCTGTACCCACCTCTGAGAGTCACTGTGAGGACACAAAATGAAAATGCATTTAAAGCACTTAGCCTAGTCCCCGACGCGCCGTAAGCACCGACTACATATCCCCTTTCATTGTCACTATTATGTCTGCGCTGATAGGAATTTCCTACAAATTAACTGCTCCCCATCAACTGGAACATTCAGCCTCCACAGATGCTTTAACTGGCAGAGAAAAAACTATCAGGGAGCGTGTACCCAGATGAAATGTATGGATCTAGGCTGCAGAGGAGAGAGTGATCCACTTACAGAAGGAGCTGAGCCCAAATCCTGGCGCCCAACCCCTTTCCTTGCTGTGTGGCCTGAGAGAGGTTACCCAACCTCTCTGTGCATAAGTGTCTCAATCTGTAAACTGGGGATGATTACAGAACCGAGCCCTCCAGGTGGTTGTTTGAGGATCAGAGGAGACAGTCATGTAAGCACCCAACCCCATGCCTGGAGGTAGGGAGTGGTCAGTAATGTTGGCTATTTATTATCTTCAAGGTCAGCAGGACTTGAGTGAGAGAAGAACAGGCTTTCTTGCTCACACTCCAGAAAGCCCTGGTGGAGGAGGGAGGGCTTCTATTCCTCTCTTGGCAAAAGCATTTCAGATTCTAGACATCTCTTAACAAAAGCAGAAAAAAATATTCACTGGGTGGGAAGCAGCTACGAGTCTTGGAACTTCTAAGTTCCGTTCCAATCGTAAACATTCTGTCCACCTTCCTCACTGAACACACGCCACTAGGTCAGCAACAAAACAAGACTTCTTTATCTGCATTCTGCACTTAGCAGTGGGACCTAGAACCTCGCAGTGACCACCAAAAACACACAATGAAACCAGAATGGAGAGTGAGGCCAGGGCAATGATCTCTGTGGCAAAAATGGAAGGAACGAGCTCCCCTGCTGTGCCTGCACTGTGCCTTCTCCCACTCCAAGCTGCTGTCAGGTTGGTCCATCCCCAGGCTGGTGAGGAATTGCCCACAGATAGCCCCTTTCACTCTCTAGGAGTGTAACGAATTAGAAGACTCTGTGCTTGCTGGGAGAATACAACCTACTCTTTAAGCAACAACAGCTAAATATGTGCTTATTTAAAGATCACTCTGAAAGTCAAGGTTTCCTTTTCAAATCCTTTCCGGGGAGGGCAGCGTCGGCAAAACAGAGGGAGAAAGCTTTGGGTGGTGCACCTGAGAACACACGCATCTCAAGGAGGCTGCGAGGGACTGCAGACCATCGTCAATGGAAAACAACTGTAAGGGGTGCGCAGTGGGTGCAATGCCAAGATCACCAGCCACCGACGGGATCCACTGTCAGAGTGAAGGTGCCTGTGGCTCCTGCAGCAATCAGCAAGGTTGCGTCTCCCAAGGTCAAGAACGGGACTGCAGAGACAGCTCCCTAGCTGCCCAGGAAGGGGACACCAGAGAGATCAGACCTCAGCGGCTTGTGCGCACACAGACAGAGACATGCACTCACCTTACACCGGGCGTGGTAAAAAGGAAACGCGTCCAGGAGTGAGAAGATTCCCAGCAGGACCGACTTGGCTCCTGGGTGTCATCCCCTGCCTGGAGAGAGCTAGCATGCTGATTCTGGCTGCCCACCCACCTCCCACACGGAGTTGGACCTGGGATCACAAACCCAAATGCCGGTGGGAACCAGGGAATGCCCATCAGTAAGCGAAGCAGGTTATAAGTCATCGGCCGGGCAAGGCAGGGGCTGTGGCAAATTCAAGAACCCTACCTCCCTGTGTACAGGGACGCCACCACTCGGCACCTGTGGCGTGGGACCGCGTAGGCATACAGCCCCAGGGCAGTGCCATAATCTGATTTTTTTTTTTTTTAAGAAGAAAGCCGAATTTTTATGTGAAACTTCCCAATTTTAAAATAGTAGCCACTGATTCCAAATTGTCTTAGAAGGCTCTAGGCCAGACAAATAAAACCTGATCTGTGATATCAACTCATCCCTTCTCTCAACTAGGAAGAGCAAGGCATGGGTGGCCCTTCCCAGTCAACTTTTGCAACACAAGACACAGGGAACCTATTGGGCCTTACAGCGTTGGGTCCAAGGATGCCACTGGTAACTCCCTAGCAGGACTGGCAGGTCCAGGCAAATCCTGACTTCTCAGCTCCTGGCCCACTGCCCCCCAGAGGGATCTCCTGCCTTGAATTCGTATCACCCAGGAGCCAGTCTTCTGATCCTGGTGTTTGTTCAAGAAACAGAGAGAGAGGGATCAGACTGCCTTCCCCCAGAAGACACGCTCCCTTTGCAAGCAAACAGCAAAACTGTGCTGATTTAAAAGACAAAATAAATGACATTAGAAGAGTATGATCTATGAAAAAAATACAGATATTGCATGATGTCAACTATGTGGACTTCGACGTGCTCAGGCAAAACCAGACAGACAGAAAAGCCACCAACGTGGGGTATTAGGAGAGAAAGCACAGCCTCAAAAACCTAGTTGGGTATCGTGCCGCAGCCCCCCATATGTGACATGGGACAAGGTCCCTCATGTCCCCAGCCCCTCCTCCTCCCCCATAAAGTGGGAGGGTTTGGCCTTAGCCTTTACATTTCTCATCCCCACGGTGAGCTCTACCACCACACAGCTGTGAGTCCTGCTAAGGGTCCCCCTGCTGACCGCAGTGCCAGGGACACAGCAGACAGGCAATGAACCAGTCTACATGCAAACGACAAGCACCACCCGCGTGAGTGTGAGCAGGAGCTCCGGTCACTCATCAGCGGAACCCTGAGCCTGACTTCACCTCTGCACACTGTGGCCGCTGAGAAGTATTTAGTTAGTATCGGCGGTGTGCCAGGCGTGGCTAAGGACATGGGTGCACGGTCGGAGAGAGGATAACAGCCATCACTGTCCCGTGACCAGCACATCGGAAGCCAGACATCGAGAACTCAGCCTACGATCCAAACGGCCTGGCCCACAGCTGTGTTTGGTTTGGCCGCACTCCGGGTTTGTGTTTCATTGGGTGGCAACCACATGAAGATTGAAAATTCAAGCCCTGACCTGTATTTCTCTGAAATGAGACGCAGTGACCATACTCAGCGCCCTCGACCCGCAGACGGGACGGTGGGGAGTCACAGCCACCCCTTGGAGGAAGCCAATTCCCAGAGGGCCCCCTTCACTCATCTTGACACCCGTCTGGTCCCTGCTGGGCATGTGCCTTGCGGCCCTTGGAGGTGCACATACTAGGAAAGGGAGAAGAAATGGCAAAAACCTGGGGCCAGTGTGAACACTGCAGAGGGAGGGGAGACTTTGTGGAGTGAGACAGTGAAGAGGACTATGGCATTGCTTTACCCATAAGGGTGAGGATTTGCTTCACAATCCAAGCAGCTAAAGTACCACAAACTACTCAGACAAGAGTGTGCTATGGGAATTTAAAACCAGAAATAAAAATAAAAATAAAATAGAAATAAAAATAAAAGTAACTAAGGAGCTATTTTTTTGCCCTTGCAATTCACAGACCTTCTTAAGGTTGATTTACAAACTCTTATTTTGAAAACCTTCCCCCCCCCCGTCAGCTCATATTTCTTCCTTCCCTCAGTAAGTTCCATTATGGGGAAGTCAACAAGAATACAGGATCTAGAGTTAGGAGGCTCTGCCCCTGACTGGCTATGTCTACTTGGTGCCATTTCAAGGAGAAGGCTTGGCTCCAAGCGGAGCTACCGCATGGTTAATGGCTACAGTGTTAATAAGCTGCTCTCCCCCAGTTGTATTTGCCTCCTCTTTAAAATGGGATAATAATGGGGCGCCTGGGTGGCTCAGTGGGTTAAGCCACTGCCTTTGGCTCAGGTCATGATCTCAGGGTCCTGGGATCGAGCCCCGCGTCGGGCTCTCTGCTCAGCGGGGAGCCTGCTTCCTCTCTCTCTCTCTCTCTCTGCCTGCCTCTCTGTCTACTTGTGATCTCTCTCTGTCAAATAAATAAAATCTTTAAAAAAAAATAAAATGGGATAATAAGGGGCGCCTGGGTGGCTCAGTGGGTTAAAGCTTCTGCCTTCAGCTTGGGTCGTGGTCCCAGGGTCCTGGGATCGAGCCCCACATTGGGCTCTCTGCTCAGCGGGGAGCCTGCTTCCTCCTCTCTCTCTCTCTACTTGTAATCTCTGTCAAATAAATAAAATCTTTTGAAAAAAATTAATTAATTAAATAAAATGGGATGATAAGACCATCTTACCTCACGGTGGTGCCATGAGGAGAAAACAGGCAGGTCACATGGAAGCTCGTTATATGGTCACCTCTGCAATGACTTTGCTTCTATGTACTATCTTTTGCACCTCCCCACCCCCCAAAGGCTCTGTAAAGTCAGGGTGTCTGTGGTCTTCATCCCCGGATCCCCAGTGCCAGGCACATAGCAGGCATTTGCTGAATGTTTCTGGATTACAAAATGCTGTGTGCGTACATAGATGACTGACAGATGGGCCAAAAGATGATGGATGGATGGATAGATAGATAAAATAAAGGGATCGACAAATGAGTGAGTCAGCAAATGAGACAGACAGAATTGTCACCACTAACACCATCCATAAGCTCTCCTCTCTGAATCCCGACCTAGAAAGCGTGGCCGGTCTGCCAAGTTCTGCTGGCTACAATCACTAGAATCTTTACACACGTTAGATTCCACTCACATGTTTCCTCAGTGGACACATTCCTTTAACAATCCATTCGGCACTGAAAGAGGCTTATATTTCCGTATTTCAATGTCATTATGTGCATCCTGGGTGCCAGGAGGCTAGGAGTTAGGGTCCAGACTTGTCCTCACCACGCTTAAAGGTGGTCACTGTAGTTCACCCAGCTCACAGGATGGGAGACTGAGGCTCTGGCTGGGTAACTGAGCTTCCCAAGATCACACAGTAAGTGGTGGTGCCTATTTTTGAACCTTGCCTTTTGACCCAAGGCCCAAGATATTCCACACCCCAATAGACTAGACTGGATGAGGCTGGGAAGGTCTTTGCATCACTCTTGAGATTCTTGACTTTCTACTCAACCTACATGCTCTTGGTGGTCTCACTTGCTAACACAGTGGCTGATTAATATTCCAACCATTCACCAGTCTTATAACTCAGCTTGGAGCCAAACCCTCTCCTGTAACTGGGAGTGTGCACTGCACAAACCAGCCATGGTCCAGCCACAGCCACATCCAGCTCCCCTGCCCCACATGGTCCACTTGGCAAAGTACGATGGCTTGGTCTTGGTTAGCCACTGATTGGGCTAGACCTGATCAAACTCAAAGAAGGTACTTCCATAGATTGGCCAACAAGTACCAGGAGGCTTGTTATAGAGGGCTCTGTCCACTAGGGGGCGATGGTGCTTAATTAAGCCAATGAAGGTGTCCCCTCTGGACCAGTCCCAGCAGATTTAGAGAGATGCAGAGAAGCCACAAGACCATGCAGGGCCTAAAGGGACATGAAGATTGTCACAGCCCTTTAGCCGAGGATGTGTTCCAGTCCTGAGTCCTACTCACGGAAGGGTGGGATCAACATCCATTGATTCTCTCTTCTTAAAGCAATGACTGGCCATCTGGTCTTTGGATCTGATTTAGAATCTGGCTCATATGCTCTCATCCCAGCTTCAAGACCCCTCTAACCAGACCTTTATTTCAGGGCTGTTCAGGGAACCAGCGTTTTCAGCCCCAGCACGGCTCAAACGATGGCAAGCAGCACCCAGCTCCTCCAAATCCCTTAGAATTGGCTTCTTAGCGATGACTCTGGATTTTCCTATCGCCTTGGCCCACTGAACAGGAGCATCTTTCAGAATAAATTCAGTGGAACAGAATTTCACACCAGGATTTGTTTCCTTTTCACACACACACACACACACACACACACACACAAGTCTGCTTCCAAAGATCAAAACCTAACTTTTAATAAGGTTACGGCCTCTGAAAGCCCAGTGGCCTTGCTCGCCTCCTTTCTCACAAAATGCTTCCCATGGACTCCGCTGTGCATGCTCCAACAGCCAAGAGGACTCAAAACCACGGCTCTACACCACCAATCCCGGCTACTTATTTCTTCCCCCATCTTCCATCTCTTCCCCTCAAGCTATTTCTCTTCTTTTATGTCTAAGCTTTTTTCTGAGTAAAAGAGCCAGGCGACGGGATCAGAAGATAGCCTTTTGCAAGGCTGCTCTTACCTCAAATAATACCGCAGCGAGTTCATGCACACACAGCGCTGAGCGGAATTATTTCCTCATCTCTTGTTCTTCGGTGGGAAAGTGATTTCACCAAGATCTACGTTCACAGCCACGGCAGCTGCCCATGTGGCGGGGTGCAAAAAAGAACCTTCTTTGAAATCCCACATCACCGCTCGCGGTTCCACGACCCTTCCTTCATTGTGTTACCCGTCAGGCTAGCCTTCATTTGAGTCCCAAGCTCTAAGAGCAACGCGCCATCCCTGTTCTAGGGACCATCAACACTAGACAGCCCATGGAACGAAGCTAATGACATGTGCCAAGTTGGCAAAGGCAACAGTGGCTATTTTAAAACACTGCCCGGCACGGGGAAAGCGAGATGGCAGGATTGGGGGAAACACATGCGTGCACATGCGTGTGCACACACGCATACACACAGGTGCGTATGTACACACACGTGCACATACACGCAGGATGGTTTGAGTCTCAGCTTGCCTATGAAGCCACATACGACCCTTAGCTTTTCTGTGCCTCTGCTTCCTCTTCTGTAAAACGGGACTGTGTTGTAAATATTAAAGGAAGACCCTGAGCGTGATGCCTGTTCTTCCCTGGTGAAGGACACGCCCTTTCTCACCTTCCCCTCCCTCTGGCAGCTCTGCAAACCACCACCAGTCCACATCACCCATGGAGCTCCAGGCCTCTGACTCTGACTGCCAGTGGACACCTCCCTCGGGTGTTGCCAGATGTCCCCAGCAGAGTTCCTCACCCCTCCCCCGACACCTCCTCGTCCCTCTGTGTTCCCAGCATCACAGACTAGGAGCTCCTTCCACCCAGAAGTCAGCCTGGGTGCTGCTCTCTCCCCACTGAGCCCTTTAGTATCTGCCTCCTTATTCCTGGACTCCATCCACTGCCTTCCATCCCTGCTTTGCGTCCCTAATTCAACCCAGGGCACTGCCCTTGCTGGTGTTCTAACTGTCCTTCCTGATTCTCCTCTCGCCCCCATCCAGTCCACTGGCCAGTCCCACAGCAAGAGCCATTTATCTTCAATATTTCCATTGGAGCAAGTCACTCCCTTGCTTAGAAACCTTCCACAGCTCATCCCTGCCTTCCGCGTGAAACACAATCTGTTCACATACCAGGACTGGCGAAGCCCTTCGCTTCTGATGTTCTTCATCCCCCTCTGCAGCTGCATGGCTTGCTTTTAGGATCCAGACACAGTGAACTCCATCTCCTAAATGCCCCCTCGGAGCTCTGCACTGGCTCCTGCCCTCCGCCTGCGATCCTGCAGGGCTGTGACCGAGGCACACTTCTCAGGTGGCCAACTTCTCCTCATCCTCCTGCTGACTTAGCGTCTGCCCTGTCCCAGCCCGTATCCCAGCACCCAGCATGGTGCCCAGTGCTTGGCAGATTTCTGGTAAATGGATGAATCTTCTGACACTCCCAGGTGCGCCTAGACGGGGCAGGAAAATGTCTACTCTGGAGACCCTGCGGGCCATTGCTGGGTTTACCTTTGCCAACCCCATTCTAGAAATTGGGTTGAAGCCTGCTGGGAGGCAAGCCAGGACCTAGCCACCAGATGGCATTTTCTGAAGACCTGGGCGGTCTTCCGTCTTGGAGAAGCAGCTGGGCAGAGAGCAGAACAGCCTTGGGACCTACAGGCTGGAGCAAGTTTCTCCCATACGCCTCAAGTTTCCTACTTGAACTCCTGGGCCTTGCATGCCCTTGCCTGAGGTCAGAGCAGCCTTCTTAGAAGATGGATATGGCCTGCATGCCAGAAAGCCAAAGGTGTGGGAGAGTGGTCCAAAGCAGGTCAATTGAGACCACCTCTCCAACTTGCAGACAACTTCCTGCCTCCTGGACACCTGGGAGTCTGTCCCTAACCCCAACATGCATCACAACCCCATGGACTCGAGTCCTTCCCTGTTCCTTTTGGTTTGGCATCTCCACCATGACTTCCTCCCTGGCTGTGGCTTGAGTTAAACCTGTGGCAGATTACCTGTGGATGCCTTGTCCCCAGTGTCCTCCTGACACGAGCTGGGCTCTCAAGGGACAGCCTCTCTCAAAGTCAACCAAATGTGTTCCTTCTTCCTCCACTCAGCATGGAACTCCCGGGCCAGCTCAGCTCACCTGTGCCCCGCCCCCTGCACTGGATCTTCCAAAACAGCACAGTGATCACAAGTGCAGACTCTAGAGTCAGGCGGACCTGGGTTCATAACCTGCCTCTTCCAGTTACCTGGCCCAGTCACTCAAACTCTCTGAACCCCACCTGCTTTGGTTATAAAATGAGAAAGACAACATCTACCCAGAAGACCACGATGAGGATTAAATTAATACATACAAACGCAGGTGTGTAGCTGGGACATGGCAACCACTCACTAAATAGTCTAAGCAGCTCCTAACCATTAGGCTAGTGGAACACAACTGAGATTCCCCATCTTAGCCGAGGTTTCCATAAAGGAAGGGAACACCTGTACCCTACCTCCTGGGGTTTCATCCCTCATGCTCCCCACTTGCTCGCTCTCTGCTAAGGAGGGCTCTGCCTCCCCTCTGCAGCCACTGAACCCTAGCCACATCTCAAGATCTCCGCTTCTGGTCACAAACCAAGCTCCACGGCAGGCCTGGTAGAGGCTCATGGCCCTGCCATAAACTCAGGCAGTACCTCCTAGCACACATCCTCACCTGGTTAGGGTATTGATGTGGGTCTGCACAGCTAGACTGTAAGCCATACGAGGCAGGGCCCATATTTGCTTGTATGCACGTGGCTGCACGCACACACCTGAGGTGCTCACTATGTCCTTGTAAGGGATGCAAGATCAGCCAAAGGTCTATCCATTCTCAAGGTCAGGTTAATGAGAAAGGCCAGACCCACAGGTGGTCCAGACCCACGTTTTTGTTTTTGTTTTTTTTTAAGTAGGCTCTACCCCCTGCATGGAGCCCAATATGGGGCTTGAACTCACAACCCTGCGATCAAGACCTGAGCTGAGATCAAGAGTCAATGCTTAACAGACTGCGCCACCCAGGCACCCCTGGTCTACACCCTACTGAAGCCCCAGGCAGTTACTTACACACACACACACACACACACACACACACACACACAAAAGAAGGACTCAGAGCAGCAGGCTTGGCCCAGTAACTAGGTAAAAGAAGTTGAGCGTGGGTGCCCTCAAAGGATCTTGACAATGGGTTAAATCTGCAAAACAACAGCAATCTGAGCACAGGTATTGACAGGATAAAGAATCTGTTAGGCAGAGACCATGATTAACATCTGTAACCAATTAGAAATAACTAAAAGAAGGATCGATGAGGGAATCAATACAGGCATTGGACTGGAATGATACAATGATTAGAGCAAAGACATTGTTTCAACGGGTAAGAAAGAGGCAGGAGGTACGGCTCTATTCAGAACTTCCTAGTCCTCGCTCCCCTTTGGGGTAAAAAGAGTCGGGGGAAATGGGTAAAGCATGTACCCACAAAGGAATGTATCTCTACTATCCCATCTCGGGTGCTGGAAGAATCTTTTGGTGACATTCTACGAAGGCTGCTAGTTATGCTGGGGGCTCAGGAGAGAGAGCACACAAGAATGTTGTGCCCCTTAACGGGTAACATCTCCCTGTAGGGAAAAAAGGTCCTTCCATTCAAGAACCCAACTCGGGAGCATATATATTACATTTATTATGATTCTTCAAAGTCCCAGACACCATCGTTGGGTCTGGAAACTCAACACCAAACAAAACAGCCTCAAGCCTTGACTTCCAGTGGTTCTATTTCTCCAGCAGCCCAGGCCGAGTAGACACCTGCACCCAGACCATCCCCACCTTAGTTCTAGAAAGTTCTAGGAATTTGAGAGTGCCCCTAAATGAGGCACCCGGGAGAGGAAAAAGGGAAGAGGAATTCCATGGGACCAGAATGTCCTGGGTGGATGGACACACAAAAAAATTAGAAAGGACGCTCCCCATCCCATGTCATCAGGGAAATGCAAATTAAAAACAATAGTGAGATTCACTACTGCATGCCGACGAGAATGGCCAAAATCCGGACTAGGGACAACGCTAAATGCTGGCGCAGATGCACAGCCACAAAACTCTTCATTCTTTGCTGACAGGAATACAAAATGGCACAGCCACTCTGGAGGGTGGTTTGGCCATTTCTTGCAACAGTAAACACACCTGTGCCATAGGATTCAGCAACTGTATTCGTTGATATTTATTTACCCAAAGGAGTTGAAAACTTAACGTGCACACAAAAACCTGGGCATGGGTGTGGGTAGCAGCCTCCCTCATAATCACCCAAACCTAGAAGCGACTAAGGCGTCCTTCTGTAGGTCAAAAAATACACTGTGGTCCATCTGGACAATGGAATATTAGTGCTTAGAAAAAAAAAGAGCTATCAAGCCAAGAAAAGACATGGAGGAACTTGAAATGCACGCTGCTAAGCGAAGGAACCCCATCTTGAAAAGCTCCATAGTGTATGACATACTGGAAAAGGCAGAACTATCTCAACGGTCAGAGTTGGTGGTTGCCAAGGGCTGGAGGGAGGGGTGCCGAGGAACTTTGCAGAGGATTTTCAGGGTAGCGAAAAGACGCTGTCTGCAACTGTGTTTGATGTGCATCATTATAAATCTGTCCCAACCCACAGGACGGACAACACCAAGAAGGAACACAAATGAAATCTCTGGACTCTGGCTGATAATGATGTGTCAAGAGCGGGACCATCAGCTGCAACAAATGTACCACTCTGGTGGGGGAGGCCGGGCATGTGTGAGGAAGAGAACATACGAGAAATCTTTGTACTTTATCTTCGCTGTGAACCTAAAATTGCTCTTAAAATGTCTATGAAAAAAAAAGAGAAGACTAAGAAATTAAAATAAAAAGACATGAAATGGCAATGAAATATAGAAAGGTAAATTAATGAATAAATTGCAAATAAAATTTTAAATCATAAAAACAAATTTCTTTGTATCCTGAGTAGGACCCTCCTACTATTGTTGCAGCAAAGAAAAACTTGGTAATTTCCTACTTTCCTGAGTCCAGCTGGTACTCCCTCATTCTGGTCAACACACCTGGCAATGTTTACACAGCACAGAACAGCCATGCAACTAATTGCACACCTACTATATATCAGGCCCTAGGATGTTCTCCAGACCCTGCAGAGCAAGGACGTTTTATGAAGGATATTAAATCTTAAACCCAGAAAATAGACAACATTTTGCTGAGTTAAAATGCTAATCTTTATTGAGCCATTACTGTATACCAGACCCTGTACCAAGTCCTCACCATAGTGAGGTCTAGCCTTTATTGAACACCTAGTGCATGCTGTGCTCTGTTCTAAGCACTTGACATCTATTAACTCATTTGAGCCTTACGACAATTTTATGAACTACGTGTTACAATTATCCCATTTTACAGATGATAAAATGAAGGGACAGGGAATTTGACTGACTTTTCTCAGTCACTCAGCTGGGAGGTGGCAGAGGGAGGTTCAGACCCAAGCAATGGGACTCCAGAGCCTAGGCTAAAGGTTGGTTTTGCAACTGTAGCTGGTTTAAAGATAAGGAATGTAAGGTTCAAGGTAGTTAAATAAGTTGCCTAAGGTCACATACCCTATTAAGTGTTAGAACTGAGATTTGAACGTTGATTTTACGAAGTTATACTAGAAGGTGGAGAACCATGGTTCCCAATTTCAAACATACTACGAAGCTACAGCAGTCAAAATAATGTAATACTGCAATTACTATGATCTAATAGGTCCACTAAGAACAGTTGTGTACGCCGAACAAGGCATAAGTCTAAAGAGCACCGTTCACGTTAGGATCTATGTAGACAGTGTCCTCTTAGAGTTGAGCAGTGCACAACCTGCTCAATCTTACATGGCAATCCTAACTGTATGGGAAACCGATGAAACTAGAAACGCAGGTAAGGGGTTCTTAACATAATATGAGAAACATAGGACTAGGGACCTGCCCTCAGATTGTTTCTGAACTTCTAAAACAGAATACATACAGGCTGAGAAGTGAAGGTGCTACTCTAACAAATTTTGCTTCAGTTCTTTAAATGATGTATGAAGTTTCACAGGCTTTCACTATCAGGTGCAGGGAAGATATGTAGCTTCAAAGCAGTTTTGCTTCTTTGCTGTGTGCTATGCTGTTAGGTCTTTTTTTTTTTTAAACAGTGTTTCCAACTCCATTATAATTCTTTATCTTTCCCCATCTTTCTGTACCAGCACCAGTGACATCTGTTTCACACAGGAATCATTTTTATCAACAAAGCAGTCTCACTACAAGGATATACTGTAGGTTTCAAGAGGCTGCAGCTGCCTCTGTCTTTGCAGGAAGGCTGGTGGTCAACACTGAGTTTGGAGACCTGGGTTCTTCTATGGGGTGGGATGAGAACAGGGGCAGTCACACAACTGAGTGCGCTTCTCTGTCTAAATCCCCATCTGGCCCTTGATCATGACTCCTCGCGGCCACCGTCCTGTTTTAACTCAGACTCTCATCTTTCCTTAATGGCAGAAATTGTTAGGAGCTTTTCTATTTGTAGATTTGTCCAGTGCCCTTCCCCATCACAAGGCCATCATCATCATCACCAAGCTTCCCCACGTACCCAGGGTGCTTTCACTAAGTCACCGATCAAACAATACCTGGGTGACGCCTCTGCTTAAATTCTTCAAGATTCCTCGTCTCCTGCAGTCAGGGTTATAACCTCACGTGTCTTTCAGGGACGAAGAGGTAATGTGAAGTAAAGAAGCAGGTATGCATGTGTCCGTCCGTGTGTGGGACTGTGTGTTTTCCTGTAACACCACCCAGAATTGTATCCTTCCTACAAGGACATACTCTGCATGTTAAAGATAGAGTATTCGTCACGTATCCAAAGAAATATGCTTTCTCTCACTTTTCATCAAACAGACCTCTCAGGCTAGCTTTTGTTTTTCTTCTTTTAACAGAGACAAGGAAAGGAAATATTTTATTTTCCTCTTTGCTCTGAAGATGGGCAACAGTTGTTAAGAGTGGTAATAAAAGAAAACAGATACTCAGCTCCAGTAGGGGGGACAGAGTTGGGGAAGGCGAGCCTGGGGCAGACAGGACCACGGGTTTCAACTGAAGATGGCAGCCTTGATTGGCTGGCCCAGTGCTACCCTGGAGGAAAGTGAGCCCACTGGTGGCAGGTTTTCTGATGGTTCTAAAAGCAGTTTGAAATCTGGATTTTGGTGTGTAAGATCTCCTAATTAAAAACTGGGACGGGAATTTATTCTTGAAAATCTCAGTCAGGCTGAACCAAGCAGAGCTGCAAGTCAAACGCAACCTGTGGCTTCCATTTTATGACCTTTGACCTAGAACACAAAAGTTACCCTTACCTCCCAGCACTGCCCTGATCTAACGCCGTTCACCTTTAAACCCCCTTCACGCGAGTCTTGGTTTTCCCACCTTTGGGCCTTCAGGTATGCTGTTTCCTCTCTCCTCCTCTTCTACCTAGAAAAACTCCTCCTCCAAGGCGTGCCTCGCATGTCACCACCTCAGTGAAACCTTCCCTGACTCTCCTGGCAGAGGTGATCACTGCTTCCCTCAGACTCCTTTAGTCTTCTGAACGCTATACTGTAAGCCCACTTTTCATATTATTTGCATTAATTTCTGTCTATCTCAGTAGTAGATACAGTAGATAGTAATAGAGAAACTTAAAGGAATAATTACATCTTATTTACCTCTCTCATTGCAATGGGAATTATAGAGTAGGCTTTCATGAATCTGTTGGATGGGTGGATGGATGGATGGACTGAAGGATGGATGGATGGATGAGCAGAGGATGGACGGATGGATGGATGGGTGGATGGATGGACTGATGGATGGATGGAGGGAGGGATGGATGGGTAAGTGGATGGATGGAGGGAGGGATGGATGGGTAAGTGGATGGATGGATGGATGGATGGTAAGTGGATGGATGGATGAGCAGAGGATGGATGGATGGATGAGCAGAGGATGGATGGATGGATGGATTGAAGGATGGATGGATGGATAAGTAGGTGGATGAAGAGGTGGATAAGCAGACGGATGGAGGACGAATGGATGGATGGATGGATAGATAGCTAAATAAACAGACGTATGGTGGATAGATTATGAATTCTGGAAAACAGATGGAGAGAGGGAGGAAGGGATGGTGGATAGATGAATAGTTTCTGAGCAAATAAATGGGTATATGAATGGATAGGTATATAAATGTTGGATGGATGGATGATGGATGGATGGACAGATGGATGCCTGGATAGTTTTTGGATGGGTAAGCATATGTATGATGGCAGAGTATGAATGTTGGAATATTAATGGGTGGGCATGAGGATGAATGGAAGCATGGATGGATGGGCCATGTGACTGGGGGCTCCTCCAGGAGGCCTTAAGAACAGCTGCCAAGGATTAGTTCAGAAGCCCTGGCTTTATTTCGGTTCCTAGAACCCACCCAAGCTCATTCCTTTACCAGGGACTTTGAACTTGCTCTTTCCCCAGCTCTTTCAAAAACTAATTCCTTGTCATGATTCAGGCTTCAGCTCAGATGAAACCTTAGAAAAGCCTTTCGCAACCATCCCAAACATAAGAACCACAGCCAAGTCAGTAATTATTAAAATGTTGTGCATATTAGTAATTCTCACTGCCTGAACTCGCTTTGTCTATACCTCTGTCCACTGGCTATTTTATGCCTCCCACTCTCCTCCACTAGGGAGCTTCAGGAAGGCACTGCTATATATCTATGCCTACCACTCTCTCTGGCACATTGCAGATGCTGAACAAATATGGCAAAATCGAATAAATTGATTATCGAAGGAGGAAATAATCAATACCATGAATGAGTGGAATCCACTTCTTTGGTGCTTTAATTGGCCTTTGTGAAATTAAAAAAGAACCTAAAACAAAAATAAACAAACAAAAAATCTGGGAATAAGAAATCTCTTGTCCTTATTAAGATCTCTTCTAGGAAGCTGTGTGCAAAAGTTGTTAAGAGCCTGGAGTCTAGAGCCAGAGGGCTGGATTTGAGACAAAGACTTGTCACTTGCCATCACTGAGTGACCTTGGACAAGCCACTTCATTTGCTAAGCTTTGGTTTCCTCATCTGTCAAACAGAAATAATAACACAAACTCCTAAGTACTTGGGAGGATAAAACAAGATGACAGGGCATGAAAAAGCTCATAGCAGAAAGTTGGCCACAAAGTAAGGACCCAACTGAAGTCAACCACCAGGGGCAGCTGTGAGGCCATTCTGCCCAGGGACCACTGAGGGTTCAGAGACCTGGCCTGTCCAACAAAGACAACACGCATGATAACATACTGGGGCTTTGCCTCCCGGGCTGGCCAAGTGTCAGAAGTGATGCATCACACTCCATGCTATTCACTCAGCTTTGAAGAAAGATGCAGGGTCCCCCCTCCCACCCTCTGCAGCAAAGGGGGCAGAGTGCCCGTACCCAGAGCCAAGACAGCATTGCTTACAGACCGACTTCCCCTTGGCAATGCCATCTTCCCAGAGAGCCTACTATGGAACACAATTTCCTTGGAAGTCAGGCCACCCTATAACTGAATCTTCTTTGTGGGCCCGGCATATGTCAACATGATATTTTGCTAAGAAAACTCATAAAGAGGATTGCCGGCTGCAATACAACACTCGCTCCATATTACCGTCAGTCTAATTGTTTCCAGAAGCAAACAATTAAACAGTTTATGAGAGAAACTCTATCTGTAATTGTGGGGGCCCCACACAGCTGCTTCCTTAGTGGTTCCTAAACAGTTGGAACTAACGGGTACAGATATTAAAGTACAGTACGTATTTAGCAATATGGCACCTCAAATGCATCATAGCCGACCTATCAGGGAAATAAACAGCGTTCAAGTGTATTTTTGGAAGACAAATACTCAGTACATCATTAAATGTACAGTTTGCAGTTGGCGGTTAATCTAAGACATGAAGAGAGCGCCGCGTTTCACGCGTGGGGCTACTGAGGAAAGGCAGAATTGATTGTAAGAATGATTGAGGATTTCTAAAGAGCCGAAAGCCCAAGCCAGCAATGCCCTTTGTGGCTTTTTTTCTCTCCTTCTTTTAAATTTGCCTATAATCCATTCAGACAAATCCTTTTATCACGCTGATTTCCTCTCATTAGGACCCATGTGATTAATTACTAAACTTTTCCCTCACTCTTGCATAACTTTAAGATCTCATTTTTCACGTGCAGAATGGTCTTTCTCATCCAAGTACACAGATCTGCACACACCCCCACACCAAAGCATCTCCATTTTAGGTCTCCAGGTTATTAATAATACTTTCCAATGGGCCCATTCTGCTGGCCATTTGCAATGGTGAAACCTATCTAGAGCGGGCTGGGCCATGTTGGAGAAAAGCCCAACACCCTGATATGATAATTAGTCGGCACAATTAGTGACTTAGACCCCACAGTCTTTGATGAAACTTGCCTTTTTGTGGCCTATTTATTAATAAAGCAAATGAACCTGGGAAGACCTTCCTGGTCCAATCCAACCTGTATTTCCAAAGTGGATCTGAATCACTCCCTGGTTTGCAAAGCTTTCCAACAGTCCCAGAATTAATCTTAGGATGAAAAAAAGGAAAAAGGATGAAACAGCAGAGCAGATTTCAAACTTACCCATCACAAAAACACGGTGGGAAAGCCATTTTTTTTTTTTAACAACCTAAGGCATCACGACCTAGGGACTTCCTTTCATCCAGCTCGGGCTGGGACCACTGCCCACTGCAGCAGCACCAGCCTTTCCCACCCAGCTTCCTCCAGACGATCTAATCCCCATTTCCTGCAAACACCACCGCCCTGCGTAAGCCCAGCAGTGGAGGACCACAGAAAAGGTAGTCAGAGTTCAATCCAGACCTGTTTACTCCCCATCGGTCCTTTTGTTTTGCCCCCACTAAGATGCTTTTCAGTTTAGTAACACATACAGCTCCCCGTTCGGTACGGTGTGAGGTCGGAATGAAACACAAGTCTGTTAGCACTATTCAGCTACGTGATGACATTTCAAGCTTCTGAAAGGGAGACCCTAAACAGAGATGATGAACAAAAAACCCTGAGTGCTTTGTAATTATGTATATGCCATCCCTACATAATCACTGTCGCTCTGGCACTCACAGAGCTTGGGTCCTTGCTTTGTGGAATGTTCTCTGACATTCTGTGAGTCAAATCCGAAGGATCCTCAACTCGGTCTCTGCCACCTACTGCATTTTCCTGATGATGGCCGCTGTGAAAAAGCACTTTCATAATTGGAGGGGACGAAGGGAAACGGAACGTATATACACATGAGCGCGCAGCTTTCGGGGGAAATGGCCCTTCTCAAGTGGACAGAGGAGCTGTGGCAGCCAGCCATTTCCAACCAGGCTGCGGCCAGGACCTACATAGCTGGCCTTTCCTGTAAGGCTGTGGGGCTCAGCATGAGCTGGGGGTGGGGGGTGCGACCTAAAGCACCCCTTGCCTCTTTCTGTGTCCACGAGTACATCAAGTGGCCGCTTCTTGGCTCCCCTTCAGCAGTTCTCCCTCCACACAACAGCGACTCCCTGCAAATTAACATTCCTTTCCTCCTGCCTGCCCTGCCCTCAAGTTTTCAAACATAACAACAATCTAAATGAAATAATGAGAGAGACTCATTCTAATGCTATGGAGGGAGCTGTTTTATTGCTAAGGCAGCGAAGAGAACTAATTGAATCCACTGAAAACGAAGCAGTAGAAGGGGAAAAGGACAGTGGAGTAACATGATGGAATGAGGAAGACAGGAGGGGCTGCTAATGTGCACACGTGCGTGCATGCATGCATGCACAGGGACGCACAGAAGCAGGCCAGGTAAGTGGGAACCTGAATGTTCACAGGAGAGAAATTGTGGTGAGTGTGAATGCAAATGGCTTCCAAGATGGCACACCGCCATATTGGCGGGAGCAAGTCACAGTGGTCTATATCCAGACGCAAAGGTAACACCAAATGTCCACAGTTATAAAACTGAGCTGCAAAGTCTACGACACGTCTTCCATGGAAAATGGAAGTCTGGGGCACCTGGGTGGCTCAGTGCGTTAAAGCCTCTGCCTTCGGCTCAGGTCATGGTCTCGGGGTCCTGGGATCTAGCCTCGCATCGGGCTCTCTGCTCAGCGGGGAGCCTGCTTCCTCCTCTCTCTCCCTGCCTGCCTCTCTACCAATTGTGGTCTCTGTGTATCAAATAAATAAATAAAATCTTAAAAAAAAAAAGAAAGAAAGAAAGAAAGAAAGAAAGAAAAAGAAAACGGAAGTCTATGGCCCCTTCCCTTGAATCCAGCTAGGTTTCATCTCCTTTGACCAATGCTTGTTACTTCTAAGCTCATTAAAGATCAAGCAGCTTCTTCTAGGTATTAATCCAAAGGATACAAAAATAGTGAGTCACACACCCCAATATTTATATAGCCATGATGTCCACAACAGCAAAAGTAAGAGGTCACCACCAGATGAATGCATAAAGAAAATGTGGTGCACATATATATATATGTATACACATATGTATACACACACACACACACACACACACACACACACACACACACACAATGGAATACTACTCAGTCACCAAAAGAATGAAATCTTGCCATTTGCAACAACATAGATGGAACTAGAGGGGATTATGCTAAGCAAAATAAGGCAGTCAGAGAAAGGCAAATAACATATGATTTTGCTCCTGTGTGGAATTTAAGAAACAAAACAGATGAACATAGAGGCAGGGAAGAAAAAATAGGATATAAACAGAGAGGGAGGCAAGCCATAAGAGACTTTTAACTCTAGGAAACAAACTGAGGGTTGCTGGAGGGGAGATGGGTGGGGAGATGGGGTATCTGGATGATGGCATTAAGGAGGGCACATGATGTGATGAGCACCTGGTATTATACACAACTGCTGGATCACTACATTCTACCCTTGAAAGTAATAATAAGGGGCGCCTGGGTGGCTCAGTGGGTTAAACCGCTGCCTTCGGCTCAGGTCATGATCCCAGGTCCTGGGTTCGAGCCCCACATCGGGCTTTCTGCTCAGCAGGGAGCCTGCTTCCCTCTCTCTCTCTGCCTGCCTCTCTGCCTACTTGTGATTTCTCTCTGTCAAATAAATAAATAAAATCTTTAAAAAAAAAAAAGTAATAATAAACTATATGTTAACTAAACTGAATTTAAATAAAAATCTTTTAAAAAGAGAAAAAAGAAAAAAATAATAATAATAAGGACCATGCAACTACCCCCTTTGTCACAAGAACACTCACTCTTGGAGCTCCAAGTGGCCATGTGAGGAGTCTGACTACCCTGAAGTCACCATGCTGTGAGGAAGCCCAAGCCATAGGGACAGGCCACATGGAGGCATTCCCGGTGGGGATTCCCCCGGTGGGGGAAGGGGCAGAGGGAGAAAGAGGATCTTAGGCAGGCTCCACACTCAGCACAGAGCCCAATGTAGGGCTCGATCTCACAACACTGAGATCATGATCTGAGCCGAAATAAAAAATCGGACACTTAACTGATTCCACCACCCAGGCACCCCCACAAGGGGGCATTCTAATCACCCATCCCAAATGAACCCAGCCTTTGCATCATACCAGCGCAGGCCCAAGACGTACAAATTAAGAAGCTTCCAGAGGATTCCAGCACCAGTTCATGTGAGTTCTCTCAGTTGAGGTCCCAGGGTCTATGGAGCCTCTGCTCCAAATCAACCTCGCTATGGACTGTTCTATCCCCTTCCACAGAATCCATGAGCCTAATAAAATGGTTGTTGCTTCATGGTATAAAAATCTGTGAGTTTGTTATACACCATGGTAGCAAACCAGAAAGTATTTCCTCTGCTTCTTCAGGCAATGATCAATTTCTACATTATTAACCTCCGTTTCAGCAACCAGAAAATGCGACTGAGGCTACTAATCTGTACTTCTCTGAAGAGCCACCAAAAGCAAATAAGACAACAGTAGTAATACTGGCAACAATAACCAACGTTTCTGGTGGCTCAGTCCATTAGGTGTCTGACTCTTGATTTAGGCTTTGGTCATGATCTCAAGGTTGTGAGATGGAGTCCCAAGTTGGTCTCTGCACTCAGCAGGGAGTATTCTTTTTTTTTTTTTTTAAGATTTTATTTATTTATTTGACAGAGAGAGATCACAAGTAGACGGAGAGGCAGGCAGAGAGCGAGAGAGAGAGAGAGAGGGAAGCAGGCTCCCTGCTGAGCAGAAAGCCCGATGCGGGGCTCGATCCCAGGACCCTGAGATCATGACCTGAGCCGAAGGCAGAGGCTTAACCCACTGAGCCACCCAGGCGCCCCAGCAGCAGGGAGTATTCTTACAACTCTCTCTCTCCTTCTCCCTCTGCCCCTCCCCCTCCTCACAGGCACACTCACTTGCTCACTCTCTCTCTCTAAAATAGACTTAAAAAAAAAAAAAAAACCAACATTTGTTGAGGACTTCTTTTGTTTCAGAACCCATTTTACAGACATTAAATAATTTAATTCTCTTAACCACCTCATGAGATAAGAAAGCTGCTATTCCTTTCACAAATGGGAAACTGAGGCACAGTTTGTGTGCACAAACTCCACAGCAAGAAGCAGAAGATGAATCTTCCAGAGAATTCTTGCTCCACCTTCTTCACCATCTAAAAAAAAAAATCTGCCTATAGAGAAATAAGCAAATAAGATGGTGCCCAACACATAGCTCTAACGCTGTTATTGTTGTTTTTGTTAAAAATGTAGTAATTAATAGACACAGGCTTGAGAAGCACAAAAATGGGCTTTTCCTACTTCTCCTCTTTTACCATCTACAGGTGAATCTTGGAGTGGTCTGTCCACTCCCCCTAATCTCCCCAGCCTCCAGAAAGCGGGAAGAATATTCATATTGTATATTTCACATGCCAAAAAGATTTCAATTTCACGCTATACTGAATCTTAGAAATGCCCCCCCTTAATCCTGTTTTTATTCTAAACCAGTATAAAAACTTTAATATTTCCTAATGGAGTGTACATTTATTCATTCCTACCAATCTAACGGCAATTTATAAGAAGTCAGGCAATAGCCAGTAAGATAAGCTTGAAGCTTTGGTTCCAAAAGTTCAATCAGTTAACCTAGGACAGCAATCACTTCTCCAGAATGAATAATGATGTGGAATAATATTTGGATGGAGATAAACCCTTTTTGCATAGAAAATTGCATTATCATGTGCAGTATCTCAGCTGGATATGTAAGTTTACCAATAAGGACATTGCTTCATGCATTTTTATTATGGAGCTTTTTGATTCTGAGATTTCCAGAGGATTCTGCATTGAGGGAGGAATCCTTAATGTTTGTATAATGCGTGATGCTCTCTGAGCTGTAGATGTGAGGGTGGGAAGGCAGGAGCGGGACTCTGCAATTTCTGAAAAGCTGCCACCACATTTTCCCAGGGATTCTCCATTCCACTTAAGCAAGGGGGCTAAGCTAGCAGTGCACAGTGAGGCTGAGTTCTTTAAAGAAACGGCATTGAAAATAACCATCATGTCAATTTCAGCTAATGGGGCACAGTATGGGCTCGTTTTAAAGCGAAGAGGAGTGGCATGCAACCATTAAGGAAGCGATGTTTATGCCATATGTGAGCATGCCCATCCAAGCACAACCAGGAGCCAGTGATGCTGGGGACAGCTCAGCAGGTCTCTCCCACAGACTCGGAGATGGACCTCCCACTGACCAGGTCCCAGAGACCCGTTAGGAAAGTATAATTATAAGTGAAATTAGTGAGAAAGTAGCCGACGGTTTTTTCCACTAGAGCTTCAAAAACCCCTACTGATGTGATAGAGAGACAATTTCTGAATTCTCACTGACTTCCCCTGCGCAGGTGTGACTGCCGAAACATTTCAGATGCACACACCTGCTTGCCAGCTGACATGTGCATCTGAGAGCGCCCTTTCAAATTCAGGAGGGAGTAAGCAAGGAAAAGCCTTCTCTCCTCCCTCCACTCCCAGTATTGAAGAACTGGCTCTAGCAAGATTCCAGGTGAATTGTCTACAATGCCAGCTCTCCATGGAGGAGCTATCCATGCTTGGGCACCCGAAGGAAGTTGAAAACTTCCATGAGAGTTTGTTGGTGCCCACTGGCAGGTATGTATAGTGGCTAAGCACACAGATGTTGGTGTCAGGAAGACCCAAGCTTGATTCCTGCACCTGCTACTCATCTCTTCTCTCTGTGACTCAGATCCTTGCTCTGTCAGAGGCAAAAATGACATCTACTGAGACGTGCTGAAGGATTAGATGAGGAAATGCAACAGTTATGCATACCCCTCTGCCACTGCAGGAACCTGTTGCTTTTTGAAGGACAGATGCTCTGCCACCACGGGCTGTGTCCCATCCTGCCAACTGTCTTGCGTGGAGACAAACCAAATATGGTGGCTGGCAGAAGGCAGCAAAAGCTCTGTGTTGCTGTGGGTGCTGTCCACACATGTGGTGCTGAAGATGAGCCACGTCTCTACCTTCTGAAATAGTCCTCACAGTTATCTGACTATGGAGTCCACAGCCTCTCATGGCCAGAAATCTATGAAAAGAGGAGTAGCACCATATCAAGAAATAACGCAGAGGGTATTTTTCCATGTCAGCCGTCAAGTTTATCTCACTTTTTTTTCTACTTGTGATGGTTAACATCAACGTTTGACTTGCAGCTTGATCCTCTCCCTCATGCTACATACCTTATTGCTTTCCATATTTGCAACTCTTCCTTCCTCTTCAAGCACCTCATATCCACTCATCTCTCTATGCTTTGGTGCACGTGGATTGCTTTACTCAGGATGATCTAATCCTGTTCTTCGCCCAGCAATTCCTTCAAGGTCCAAATAACAACCTCTATAAGTCATTCTCTGAATGTCCTCAGCCATATTTCTTTGCTGACCGATAGCATTTTTACATCACATTGTAACACTTGTAACCATTTTGTGCTCAATTAATTCACTTGAAAATATTTTTCAAGGACTGTCACCAAATCAGATATTGTCATAGACACTGGGGATTCAGTGATCAGCAAAGAATAGGCACTGCCCTTAATCTTGAGAAGCTCACAGTCTAATGGAGCAGACTTAGAATCAGCACAGAATCAATAAGTGTGTGCGCAGAACAAGGCAGCACACGAAACAAGCACCGGATGCACAATGAGAGGAATGAAGAAGGCTTTCCAGTGGAAGTGGAATCAGTAGGATCTGGAGGATGACTCCATCAAGTGAAAATTAAGAGGAAAGGCTGTAGACAGTGGACAGTTCTATTCCAATATCTGCCAAACATAACATCTAATAAATGGTCCCACGATACTACAGAGACCAGGTGAAGAGATTAGAGCCAAATGAAACAATGCGTAGGACAAACCAGAGCTTATTTTTTTTTTTAAGATTTTATTTATTTGTCAGAGAGAGAGAGAGAGAGAGATCACAAGTAGACAGGCAGGCAGAGGCAGAGGGAGAAGCAGGCTCCCCGCCGAACAAGGAGCCCGATATGGGACTTGATCCCAGGACGCTGGGATCATGACCTGAGCCAAAGGCAGCCGCTTAACCAACTGAGCTACCCAGGCGTACCCCAGAGCTTATTTTTATAAAAAACATGTAGATTAGTGAATCTCAACTTTAAGTGCATACAAAAGACTACATACTGTATATGCTTCTTTTGTAAAATTCTATACAAGGTAAAAAATAAACTGACATAAAGCATATTTGTTGGGGCCAGACTGGGGGAGGGACTGCAAAAGGGCACACGTTTACTTTTTGGGTGACAGAAATCTTCTATATCTTTTTTTTTTTCCTTAAGATTTTATTTATTTATTTATTTGAGAGAGAGAGAGCATGGGCCTAGAGGGGCAGAGCGAGAGGGAGAGAGGTTTGTTTTTTTTAGAAATTTTATTTATTTGACAGAGATCACGAGTAGGCAGAAATGCAGGCAGAGGGGCAGGGGAGGAAGCAGGCTCCCCGCTGAGCCGAGCGCCCAATGTGGGGCTCAATCCCAGGACCCTGGGATCATGACCTGAGCTGAAAGCAGAGGCTTAACTCACTGAGCCACCCAGTGCCCCAGGAGAGAGAGATTCTTAAGCAGATTCCGTGCTGGGCACGGATCCCAGTGCAGGGCTCAATCTCATGACCCTGAGACCACAACCTGAGCCAAAACCAAGAGTCTGACACTTATCCAACTGTGCCATCCAGGAACCCTGAAATATTAAATATCTTGATGGCATATATGACTGTATACATTCATCAAGATCCAACGATTTAACACTTGAATTTTTGTGAATTTTATTGAATGTAAATGAGACCTCAACAAAATTGATTTTAAAGGGAGTAATAAAATATCTAATGTATATAAAAATATACGACATGGGGGCGCCTGGGTGGCTCAGTGGATTAAGCCTCTGCCTTCGGCTCAGGTCATGATCCCAGGGTTCTGGGATCAAGCCCCACATCGGGCTCTCTGCTTGGCAGGGAGCCTGCTTCTCTCTCTTTCTCTGCCTGCCTCTCTGCCTACTTGTGATCTCTGTCTGTCAAATAAATAAATAAATAAATCTTAAAAAAAAATATATATATATACGACATGGCCTGGGATTCTGTATCCTTAATACACATTTCTAGCAAATCTGATATGGTCGGTCTGAAAACAACCATTTTAGAAATGCTGACAGATTGATCATCTACTCAAAGTCTTACTCTGGAAAGTCTCTAAGTTGTGTGATACATGGCCTAATATTTGATTTTATTCAAAATGTTATCACCAACTTATGTGTGGCAGAGACGGCTATCTGCTCAACTCACCATTTATCCTTTCATTCATCTTTAGAAACAGAATCCATACTTTATATGGTTACATAGTTCCCCAGTCAAAAGAGGATATTCCCCAGCCTCTCTTGCAACTAGATATGGCAATGTAACTAAGACTTGGCTAAATGAAAAGTAGATTTCAGGATTTCCAGGGAAACGCCTTTAAAAAGAAAAAAAAAAAAAAAAAGTGCCCTTCTCTGTCTCTTCTTTATTCCTCTCATTTAGGATACAAATGCAATGACTGGAGTCCCAGCAACCATCTTTAACCTTGAGGCAACACATTAAAGACGGAGAAACACCTGTTAAAAGGAGCAGAGCCCCTGATGGCCATGAAGAAATGACACATTCTATTAGATCAAGCCTAACTCCGGATTTCTTTTACGTTGGAGAGAAAAATAAACCTATGTCTTACTTCAAGGCACTGTTATTTGGGATGTTTCTGTAAATACATGGCTGAATCTAACTCATGCATGTTTATTAATTGTGCATTTCACACCAAGCTTGTTTCATTGTCCAATGTGGTAGGTGGCAGAATCAAACTTCAGGCAATTTTCTAAACCTACTAAAAATGCCACCAAAAGATATTTTGTCAAAATTGGAACAAACAAAAAAGTTTTCTTAGGCATCTTAGTGGACAAAAGGACTCAAGAACTGTCAAACCTGTGATGTAGATGGTTTTGAAAAGCTAATTCGATCTCATGTTATGTTCACGGAGATACAATATCAAGAATGCAGATGATGAACCTTCTAATAAATGTTTTAGAAAACAGATGAGACATTGACTTTACTTCTGGAACACTTCATTTGAAGAAGAACACAACTGGGGTGACCCAGAACGAATAGAGAGTGTAGTCAATAGCCTAGAAGAAGTCAACTGAAGACTTTAGACGATCTAAACTAGAGAAGGGGACACGGAGAGGGGATGATGCAGATAATGAAAAATAGTTGCAAAGCCGTCATATTCTAGAACAGTAAGACTCGTTCCACACAGCTATAGAAGAAGCAAGTGGAAGGGGATGTTGAGAATCAGAGGGGGTCAGTATAACAAGACCCATCAAGCCAAAAAATAAGCTGCCCTACCGAATATTGACTTCCCTGATAGGCTGACTGATTGATTTGTACCTCACCTGGTTCCCAAAATAAATATCTAACATTTTTAAATGAGTATGTGATAACACTATTCTGAGTGCTTTATATGTATAATTCATTTGACTCACACAACACTCTTAAGTAGTTACTATTATTATCCCTATTTTTATGGATGAGCAAACTGAGAAGGAAAGGTTAAATAACTTGCCCAAGGTCACAAGGATGGATATAAAAGCGAAGATTTAAAGACAAGTGTTCTGGCCCTCAGAGCCCATGTGTTCATCACCAGAAATCTATCCTCCTTCTTCCTCGCCGGAACATGCAAAGCTTCCCTGTTAGCGAAACAGATCTCAATAGTTAACTGGAATGTTGAGATGATAATTAGGTATGGTGGACCTCGCTGATACCTTCAAAGACCTGGGGCTTTGGGGAAGCTCCGAAGGATTCTGATTTTGTGAAACATTGATACCTTGAGTTTGTGACATGCCAAGTTTGACATGAATTTAACACCACTGGAAGGTAGTTCAAGAGAATGATTAGAAATATGCTAAGGCACATATTTGTCAGAAGAGTCAACGCTAGAGATAAAGAATTTGAAATCAGCCTTTGGATGTGTGACAACTAAAGCCAGGAAGCGTTCACGTTCGAGAAGGCAGAAAGCAGAGACTGATGGCAGACGCTAAGGCTCAAACCATGAACCTTAGAATGGAAAGAGAAGCCAATGGCAGCTAAGCACAGAAACAGCCTCAAGCTACAGAATATAGTACATGAGACTTTCAAAAGGTTTAATTGATTGAGAAGTGCAAAAGACCTCTATTGTTTTTGCTTGCCCAGAATCCTTCCATTCTCCCTTATTTTTCTAGGAATGCCCTTATGTTCTCTGGGAACCAACCCTCTCTGTCAATGTTTTCCAAGTATGGTTAATTGATCCCATTTCCCTGAATCCAAGATAGCCCATGTTTCAGACATGGCCAACAACCAGTCTATGCCCCCGATCATCAAAGTTGGCTTTGAATGGATATATGACCCAAGTGGGTCCAATGAGAATCAACACTGAGACTTCTGGTGGAATTTTAGAAAAGGTACTTCTCTTTACCAGCCAGGGAAGCCAGGCTAGTGAGATGAATGCAGAGTTTCCGGGACCATCTCTGCTGCTACAGGGAAAGCTTGTCTATAAACAAACACAAAATCACATCCAAGGGATTTCTTGGGGTGGGGGTAGGAGGATGCTTCTGCGCACCCAGATCCTGCTATTTGAATATTTACATGTACCCTCTGGATTTTTCAGTTAGGTAAGCAAATAAATTCTCCCTTTCTGTTGGTTTCTGTCATTTGCCACTGAACGGGATGCCCAATGTATCACCACTATGCTTCAGAGAGACCTCTGTCACAATACAGGTTTCTTCAGGTATCCATGACTCCCTGTTAAATGACAAATTCTCTGAGACTAGGCATCATGTTCTCCCCACCCCTATGGCAGCACCCAGCTCAGGGCCAGGCACATTAGAAACAAACCTCATTGAACTAATTTGAATCCATTAAATGAAATAATACAGGCAAGAGTGTGTTATAAGCCGCAGAGCATTTTTTTTATTGTTACTTCAAAGATGATATAAGAGCCTCTCTTTCGTTTTAAAACTTTCTGAATCTAGAGTTCAGTCAAGTTCATCAAGAAGCGGTACCCTCCAAGTATTTTGTTCAGCTACTAACAGTCCTACCAATCTGAGCCCATTGCTGTCTTTCTTTCCCCCTCTTCTTTCTCAAACACATCCTTTAAGGAAATGCAGTGCTGGCCTTTAAAATCAAATCTCCTCAAGGTAAATGCTTTTCCTTATACAAAAACAAAACAAAACAAAAAAGAATAAGGAGTACACCATTTAAAGTAATAAAAAAAATTGTGATCCATCTCTGATGTCCAAATGCAAAATGGGACAGAAAAATACCTGCGTATAATGAATCTTGCAACATTTGTGGAGGCCCCACATGGCAAGGAAAGACAACAAATGATTCAAAAATAAAAACCCCTTCAATTCAAATACTTTCTCCAGAAGGAAAGTAAATACACGGCACACACACGTGCACACACACGCAAACTGTACTGTATAATCAAAAATGTAGTAAGAACAGGATCCTCGACATTAACGAACATTAACGAAAAATCTATGATTTTTTAGGCCCAGGGATGAGAAACTCTCACCTTAATCTTTCAGCTATATTTACTCCTACACTACTTCTTCCCATGCATTTTTAGCAAACATAGATTAAAAGTAAGTAAAAGGGCAACTGGGTGGCTCAGGTGTTAAGTGTCTGCCTTCAGCTCAGGTCATGATCTCAGGGTCCTGGGATGGGGCCCCACATCAGGTTCCCTGCTTGGTGGGGAGCCTGCTTCTCTCTCTCCCTCTGCCCATCACCCATGCTTGTGCACATACACTGTCTGTCTCTCTCTCTCTGTCAAACAAATGAATGGAATCTTTGAAGAAATTTTTTTTTTTTAAATAAAAGCACATAACAAAGGAAAGAGGAAATCCCATCTACCATAACAACTACAAACGTCCTTTTGGGAGGGTAGGGAATTCTGAGTCCCTGGCTCTGCCACTGTGTGACCTCAGGCAAGTGGTTCGACTTCTCTAAGCTTCAGTTTCATCCTCTGTGTAAGGGGTAACATTGCAGTGCGCTCCTAAGTTATTGGGATTGAGTGAGAAAATGGTATGGAAAGTGCTATCACCACGGAGTGGTCATTGTATTTTTTTTTTTTAATTTTAAGATTTATTTATTTTAGTGGAGGGAGGGCAGAAGAGGAGAGAAAATCATGAAGGAGACTCCTCACTGAGCCTAGAGCCTAACACAGGGCTCGATCCCACAACCCTGAGATCATGACCTGAGCCAAAATCAAGAACTGGACACTTAACCGACTCAGCCACCTACGTGCCCCATGATCACGGCTGTTAATAACCCTTTTCACTTGGCACGGTTTAAATCGGCCAAAATCAACAAGACCCTGCTATGCGAAGGGAGCCACAGCCCAAACACCTGGCTGCCAACCTAGGCTCTGCTTCTACCTACCTCTCCCATCTTGAGCAAATTAATTCTCCATTGGCAGCGGGAGTCGCCTGGAACCTAACACCTTAGAGGTCTGTTCCATCTAAGAACTTGATCAGAGCTGACAAATACTTGCTTTAAGAGAACCAGCAAAGACGTGTCTTTGGCTTAGAAGGAGCCCTGAGGGGGCGCCTGGGTGGCTCAGTCATTGGGCGTCTGCCTTCGGCTCGGGTCATGGTCCCAGGGTCCTGGGATGGAGCTCCGCATCGGGCTCCAGGCTCGGCGGGAGGCCTGCTTCTCCCTCTCACTCTCCCCATGCTTGTATTCCCTCTCACTGTCTTCTCTCTCTGTGTCAAATAAATAAATAAACAAATAATCTTCTTTAAAAAAAAAAAAAAAAAAAGAAGGAGCCCTGAGTACTGACAACACAGTCTCCCCTGGATCTCATCTCTACCTTTCTGGAGGAAGCCTTGAAGAGACGCCCTCACTTCATTCACTTCAGCCACAGGAAGAAGCTGTTACCCTAACAGCACTGTTTCCCCCTATCATCAAAAAGGTCTGTGAACCCACATCTGGAAGCTCGCCAGAAGCACATCTTTCAGTAACCGACATCATAATCTGCCCCCACACACACAGGTGTTGCCATCCCAAACAGACATCGACGTCCAGGGACCCCTTTCCAGGAAACAATCCGCTTCAGACATCATCTCTCCAATTCCCTCTGACACTGATGAGCAGTGTCACTATTCCTTCGGAAACAGAAACGGGAATCACGGGCATTCGTAACAGCCGAGTACTGGACAGTGTTTTCAGCCACTCATTTATCTGTTTGCTTTAAGCATGTCATTCACGACAGAGGAGACAGGGAAGGTGGGTAAGTCCAAGCAGCGGTCTGTCTTAGGAGAGGCTTCAGGTAATTAGCAGACAATTCTAAGTCTCCATTCATTCATTCATTTCTTCAATAAATATTTATCAAGTGCAGCGTCCTGTTCTGGATGCTGAGGATACAGCAGTAAGCCAAACTGGCAAGATCCTTGCTCTAGTGGAGTGTGCATACCAGGGGTGGGACACGAGCAAAAAATAACGAAGGAAGCAGATAAAAAAGATCATCTCAAGCAGGGCAGTATGATAAGGAGGGACCTGGGCTGGTGGAAGCAGGGCTGCAGCCCATGGAGGCAGGCTGTGCTCTGGACGCTTCTAGAGGATACTAGTCACACTGCAAATGAGTGACCAGAGAGACAGAGCCAGGCAAAGCAAAGGGCAAGAGACACCAAGGTACAGGTTTTCTGGAGTGGGACTGTTTGTCTCGTGTGGGTCTGTCCTGAGCATCATGGGACATTTAGCATCCATGCACCTAATGTCTCCAGGCAGGGTCCCCATCCAAGTCCCTGGGACAACCGGAAATGCTGCCCTCACTTGCCAAGAGGAAGGGCCAGGACTCTCCTTGTCGGGAACCACTGATGAAACAGAGAAGAAAGGCAAAGGCCCTGAGTCAGCAACAAACTTAGGCTGCTCGGTGAACAGAGAGACGGCCATGCACTTGGCATGTAATGAGTAGCAGGGAATGAGTTACGAGTTGAGTTTACAGTCATTGAGGCTTGGCTGCAGTATACTGAGTTTGCATACTGTCAGCTGGGAAGATTTCACGTAGGAGACAGAGATGAAGCAGAGCACAGAAGCCACAGTCACCCACACACTTCCTGCACAGAACCAGGAGAGGGGTACACGCCTGTGGATAATGAGATTAAGTGTCACTGCCCAGGTACTGCTGAGGGCAAATATGGGAGAGGCAGAGAAAGTGAGCGAACTACTCTATTTTTCACCCATCCGGAAATGTCTATCAGAATATGCTTCACGATCGCCACTGGCCAGGTAGGAATCACGACACACTGTCCCTGCCTAAGCCTGCACCCCAAAACCAGCAGCAGCCTGGAAGAAAATCCTGGGGACAATAATGGAGCACTCAATTTTAAGAAATGCTCAAAACCGGAAGCCTGGGTGGCACCGTTGGTTGGGCGTCCAACTCTTGGTTTGTTGGCTCAGGTCCTAATCTCAGGGTCCTGGGGTTGAGCCCTCAGTCAGGCTCTGTGCTCAGTGTGGAGTCTGCTTGAGATTCTCTCTCCCTCTCTAAAATAAATAAATAAATACTGGGGTGCCTGGGTGGCTCAGTCATTAAGCATCTGCCTTCGGCTCAGGTCATGACCCCAGGTCCTGGGATCGAGCCCCTCATTGGGCTCCCTGCTCAGTGGGAGCCTGCTGCTCCCTCTTCCCCTGCTTGTGCTCTCTTTCTCTGTCAAATAAATAAGTAAAATCTTTTTTAAAATTTTAAATAAAAAATAAAATATTAAATCTTTAAAAAGAAAGATAAAGAAAAAAATAATTTAAAAAAAAAGAAAGAAAGAAACATAAAGAAACTCTCAAAACCAACAGCCCAGAAGGAACCAAGAGCAACACTATGGGGAGGGCAGAAGGAAACACACCGCAAACTGCGGGTGACAGAGCAGAATCACACTTGGAATGGGAAATTTGTGGAATATTCGAACCAATTTGTTTCATTTACTTTTCCTGAGGTACGCTCAAGCGTGATAGAAAATAAATGTCCGAGCATAAAGGATCCTCTTTCAATAGATACAACATTTTAAAACTCTGAATGTAACAGTATTGTCATGGTTTCATTAGCAACACTTTATTCCTGGTGAGCAGAAGAATAAAAGTGTAGCTTGCAGACTTGAGGAAATCTGAGGACATTTACTGAGCATCCAGGGAGCTCAGAAATGTTGTAAGTGCCACAAAGCATGTAATCTTCATGGGAACGCGCTTGCAATCCAGACGCGAACCTCCGCCCCACAGATATTCATGAATAACCCTCCCATGGCATGGTTTCTTTCCTCACTTCAAATGAATCATATCCAATATTTTAAAGGATCGAGGTCACTCTGCAGGGGACATTATGACCCAGAACAGTCAGATTCCCAAAGACATGCTCTTCCAACATTGTTTTGGATCGTTATTCCAAATAGCGTCCTCACTCTGCCTCAGAGATGGTTAACTTTGTGTCAGCTTGACTAGGCTACAGGATGCCCAGATAGTTAGGAAAATGTGATTTCTGGGTGTGTCTGCAGAGTGGGCTTCTGGAAGAGATTAGCATTTGAATCCGTAGACAGAGTTTGGGGTCGGCTGCCTCCAGCCTAGCCCCAGGGTTAGCAGGAGACTCAGGGCTGTGCCCTCAGGCTCACAGCAACTAGCCCAGGGGTGACTAAGGAGCCCAGCCAGAGCCCATGAGAATCAGCCTTACAACTCGTGCTGAATCTAGTTGAGAAACCAACATCCCCTTTCCTCTGCGAGGAATGGGCCAACTCAGAGTAAGCCCAGAGCCACTGGTGGCGGCCACATCAGGGAGGCCTGCCTGAGAATGAAGCCAATGCAAAGCAGAGCAAACCATGAGACAGAGCCCCAAAGGCTTTGAGTCCCTGGCTAGAGCCTTTCCTGACACAAGGAAAGGGGAGATTTTTCAGTTCATTGAGCAAGTAAAGTCCTTTGTGAGAAAGGATGAGGTCACTTGCAGTAGACAGCGTCCTGACTTAAAAAACAGATAGCCCTGACTGTGTTCTGTAGCGCTGATGGCTGAAATGCTCACTAAGGGGGACCACACTGGCCTCTTACCCAAGCTCTGAATGAGATTCTTCTACAAGAGCGCAAGGGGCTGGTGGCCAAGCTCTGTGCAGACACAGGACCTGAACTCACTGAAATACCTAGGGAACCAGCTGTCTAGCCAAGGGTTTCTTAGATCGAAGACAGCTTCAGAATTCACAGAGCACACTGCATCGTAGAGAGAACCCCCAGGAGGGTCAGCCCTCCATAGCCTGGTATGAACGTCCCAGGGAGAATGAAGTAAGTCACACAAGAAAAGTCCACGAGGCCAATATAGCCACTGGTCCCCTCACCACCCCATAAAACAGCCTGAAATCTCACTGTCAGCTGTCCCCATTGGCTTCAAGCATTCTCCCTCTCAAGGGCTTGTGTTGGGTTACAACCACATCCCAGGGGACAAGTCACCTGCGTTCACTAGCCTACCTGTCCAGATCACACTGCTCTGCTCATTACAGTAGCTGGCAGCCTCCTAAGGAGACCAGAAAGGCCCGGGATGGTTGGTTGGTTTGAAGCGGAATGCTGCACTACACTGTAAATTTCTTAAGAGGAAGGAACTGTATCTTTCGTGGGCCCCACTGTGCTCCAGCACCCCATACAGTACATGGAACAGAAGCACACAATCGATAGGTATTGGCTAAACGGTGTATGGTAGATAGTCTTGGGTTTGGGAGTTAGGGGTCTGGTTTCCGGTCTTAGCTCTGCCCCAAGTCCACACACTCACGTTCACTCCCTGCGGCGTCAGGCAGCCCCATTCCAACAAGAATAGGTGGGCCTCTGAGACCTGAGAGCCAGGACAGGAATCCTCCATGGATGGGTTTGCGTGGCCTGTGCTGTGATTTTACACACTGGTGGCAATCTAAAATAAAATGGGACATCTCATATAAAAATGCAGAAATCTGGTTTTTTTTCTTGCAAAATGGAAGCATTGGCAACACTGAGCCTGCCCCCACTTCCAGAACAAAGCATGGCGGGGCCGGAGGGTGGAGAGCCAGGAAAGAGGAAGGGCTGCCCTTTTGACCAGGCCTGGAATTTGCCACCCTCCACAATCCCAGCACAGTCTCTGCACCAAGACCAAAAGCCAGCAGCTGTTAGAATCACATGATCCTGTGCCTTTCCTTCTAGTAAACAAGCAACTAGGAAGACAGACTGAACCCCGTTTTCAAATTTTTTTAGAAAGCACATTTCTTTACAGCGGTGAATTTAATTCCCACCTATAAAATAACCCCATCTATCATCCATGTAGCATTTAATGCATATGCCAGATATCATTCTGAACACACTACACCCTTACTTATTAACCCATTCAATCCTCATAGCAAGACAACAAGGACCCCTATTTTAAGAAAAGCAAACTGAGGCATAGAAAGGTTAAGTAACGTGTGCAAAGTCACACAGCCAAGCAAGGATCGGAACTTAGGCAGCCTACCCGTGCCTATGACATGCCACCTCCATGTGCTTCTGCACTGAGAGAACCCAGCCTGACCCACACCCAGACCTCTTAACCAGTCTAATCTCCGCTGCCTCCCCATTTTTCAGAGAGGCAAACTGAGACCCAGAGACAGGAGGAGATTTTTTTTCCCCCAAAATTCAAACAAAATGTTTGGGATAGGACAGGGACCAGAATCTAAGCCCATGAGCTTCCAGCCCACTGCTGTTTTTTCTACACCATGATGTTTAATACTGCACCCCAGGCTGGAATGAAGCTCTTGTGTAAGCATCTTTCTGAATCAACAGAACTGAGTCATGTTAGAGATGATCACTCACTACTTTGTAAAATGTGATGCCACGTGACTGCACTGAATGCTGAGGTACATGGGAAATGGACCTGAATACAGTCGGGTGTCCACTGTCAGCTCATGCATCAGGATCGACTGGCACACATGGGACTCCCAGGGAACCCCAGTCACCCTACACCAAAATGCTTGAGAGAAGGGGCACCCAGGTGGCTCAGTCGGTTAGGTCTTCAGCTCAGGTCATGATCTGGGGTCCTGGGATGGAGCCCCACAGCGGGCTCCCTGCTCAGTGGAGAGTCTGCTTCTCCCTCTGCCCCCACCCTCACTTGCACACATTCTCTCTCTTGCTCACTCTATTGGAAACACATGAAATCTTTTAAAAAGAAAAAAAAAAAAAAGATGCCTGAGAGACTACAATAGCTAACAAATCCAGTTATCTGGTCTAGGATCAAGATAGAAAGAGTCAAGGTTATTCAGACGAGTAATAATCAAAGATACCAAGACTGTACCTCACAATACCAATGTATGGGCACTTTTATTTTTTTAAGATTTATTTATTTATTTGACAGAGAGACAGAAAAAGAGGGACAAAAGCAGGGGAGTGAGAGAGGGAGAAGCAGGCCTCTTCCCGAGCAGGGAGGCTGATGCGGCCCTCAGTTTCAGGACCCCAGGATGACCTTAGCTGAAGGCAGATGCCTAATGAATGAGCTACCCAGGTGGCCCTGTATGGGCACTTTTAAAACAAGACGACATATGTGCTTCTATCTTGATAAGCTCTAAAATACATCTTCCAGCCCATTGATAAATGAATGGATGAAAAAGATGTGTTATATAGACACAATGGAGTATTATTTAGCTATAGAAGGAGAATATCCTGCCGTTTGGAACAACACAGATGGACTTTGAACACATTATGCTAGGGGAGGTAAGTCAGACAAATTATCTTTAAAAAAAAAAAAACTTGTAGAAAACAGAAAATAAAATAGGTGGTTACCAGGGCACAGGGTGCGGGGAAGGAGACTGATGTTATATTAAGGTTACAAACTTGCAGTGAGTAGTTAATAAGCCATAGAAATCTCATTCACAATATAATGAACGCAGGCAACAATACTGTACTGTAATTACAGACTATGATAAATATCTCTCCAATGACAATCATATCACAATACATAAATGCATCAAAGTAACATATTGTACACCTTAAACTTACGTGTTACATGTCAAATATATCCAGTAACTATTTATCTGTACCTAGATTTATAGATATGGATGGAAGGATGAATAGATGGATAGACAGATCAACTGATCTTCCATTGTTCCTATGTCCCCATATCCTGGAGGAAGAGAAGAGCAAGTCTAGGGAGAAAGTTCTAGAAATCCCCTATATGGGATGAATCTCAAGAGACTGCCTTATTGGGAAGACATCTTTCACTCATAAATCTACAGGGTAGGTATGGAGAGCTTTAGTTACATGAGAATGTATTACCTGTATTATTACTACTAAAGTTGACAACAATTTGTTGACATTTTATGGCTGTTTACTATGTACTAAGCACAGTGCTAAAAGCCTTGTATGTTCTATCCTACTAATCAGCATAACTATGGCATGAAGTAGGTACTATCATTACCTTATAAGGAGAAAACAAGAAGCTTGCAGGATTAGAGGATATACCCAATGTACCACAGCTAGGAAGTAGCAGGACCAAGGTCAACAATTAAAAAATACAGAGCTTCCATTAACCCACACTACATTGCCTCTTTCCAGAACTCTAATCGGTCACATTTTAGTAGTAGGATTTTTTTGAGTTTTGTTGCCAAAAGGCGTTTCTGTGGGCTTCCTCGGGGTGTGAAGAGCTCCACAGAGTCACCCAGGCTCTGACCATCCCTTGTGGTGCTCAGAATGCCAGAGGAAGGTCAACTGGTGTCACTGTGAAAAGGTAGGAAAGGAAAGGCTTGTTGCTCTCCAGTGCTCGTTAGCATGAAAATAATCATGCATTTCCTATTGTTTGGTGGCAAAGCTACAAGGGTCAGCCTGAGAGAGGGCATATCAATGTGGCTCACCAAATGAGTCAGTCAGGATGAGAATATCAATTTATTAGAGCAGACATGTGTCGATAGAATTCATACCATGTACAAAGGTAGCTGATGTAAACTGCCTATTACCTACTTGGCAATTCTTCCTAAGGTTCATCCCCCCAAGTTCTGGGGGAAGACTGGGGCAGAGGTGGACAGGGAAGGGTGTAAAGGAAACAGGGAAAGAGCAGGGGAAGCTACAATATTGACTTTAGAGTATTTGTTTTATTTTTTTTAAGATTTTATTTATTTATTTGAGAGAGAGAGAGCACAAGCTGGGGGGGAGGGAGAGAGGTAGAAGAAAAGGGAGAGGCAGACTCCCCGTTGAGCAGGGAACCCCAGGCGGGACTGATCCCAGGACCCCGGGATCATGACTGGAGTTGAAGGCAGATGTTTAATCGACCAAGCCACCCAAGTGCCCCTAGAAAGTATTCATTTTAAAGACAAAAATTTCAAAAACAGAAAGCCTGATCTGGTCGCAGGGGCCAAAACTTGTTCCCTGAGTTGAAGGGTGGGCAGAACATCTCTCATTATGCCCCTTACGGGTTTTGCAATGTTTCTACCACAATCTTGGATCAGAAGAGGCCAACTGGAAACATGGCAATATGGTCAGACTGCTCCTTTGCAAACATTAAGAGGTTTATCCTTTCCAGGTAGACTGGAACAGAATTGTTTGCTCACTGTGGGACAGCAAAGAGAGAAAGACAACTCTCCCGGAGGAGAGAATTTGCATATAATAGAAGGAGGCAGCTTCATTTTCCCGAAGGTTTGCACTTGACTGATGTACAGTCTGTGTTCGTATGGCAGTGTCCATGAAAGGGTTCACACTCAGCAGTCTTGGGATGCCCAAACCCTGCACCTTCCGAAGAAAGGACTGACCCTTGACTATGTCCTATAAGATGAATTCTGAGCCACTGGATTCTCCTGCATAGCAAAAGCGTCTCTGCACACTGGAGACCTTGGGCCAGGACAAACAGATGATGCTAATGTTGTGATATATAGTGAGCAGCTGTTTTTGTTGGCCTGGGGCCTCAGGGCCATGCTATACCAGTTTGACTTCTACAAAAGGGAGGGTCAGGGGAGCCTGGAGACCAAGCAGCTGAGGTCAATCACACACCCAGGAACTCCATGCCCCTGTGACGGACACCCAGCACAATTCCTGGACACCAAGCCTCTGGGAGCTTCCGTGGTTGGCAACACTTAGCTCGTCTGTGACACCCCGTTGCTGCCTGTGCCAACTCCACAGGTGGAGCACAACTGGAAACTTGGGTCTGGTTTCTCCTGGACTCTGCCCTATGCTACTTTTTCCTTCCCTGATTACAATGTATATCCTTTTGCCGTAATAAACCACAACTGTGAGTATAACAGCCTTTCTGAGTTCTGTGGTCTTTCTAGCAAATAATCAAACCTAGAGGTGGTTTTGGAGACCACCCTCCCAACCCCAGCAAGGAGGGAGGGAGGGATAGGAATAAAATGAAACAAGATAAAAACCCAAGGAACTGCTCTAATACCCCATTTCTCACTGTCTAAGCGCAAAGTAGTGAAGGGAAAGAAAACGTCTTGTCTACAAGAGCCCTGAAAGACACCAAAAACAGATAAAATTCAGAGCCGAGCATGCAACACCCAGGGCGTAATTCCACACTAGCCACATCACCATCAAGATTGCTCTGCCTGGCAGTTTTCCCAGTGCAACCACTAACCTCCACTTCTGAGAGGCAGCGACCATTCTCTTTTGATGAAAACATTCTGTTTCAGAAAGAAAACTTTCAAAAATGATCTGGAAGAGACTTAAACATGATAGCATTAACTAATGCTTTTTCTTTTTTTCTTTTTGTGGTCCAATGAGAGGATAAAATGGACCACTGCCTGCTTACATACCACCAATGCAAGTAAACGGCTCACATCGAATGCTCCAGCCAGGCCAAGGGTATATACCCCATGCCTGGACCAGATGCCAGAAACTCAGGGCTCCGTCCATACTCTTACCCTTCTCAATTCATTGAAATCCACTTCAAGCAAATATCATTTCAAAGAAATTGCCTCTGTGTATTACACCACGAGCAGTGAAAAATGTCCCACATGAGACTCAGTGGTCCCGAAGCAATAAAATTTTTGCTGAAGTGCAAGACGTATTAACTCAGGGAAAAGAAGTCCCCATGACAACAAGAAGAAAAGGAACTGAGTGAGAATCTGAAGCTTCAAGTCTCTTACAATACAAGGCATCACTGGTCTGTGCTCGGAAATCTGTCTTTGGGATGGAAGTCCCACTAAGTAACTTCCTCTCTGCCTGCCCAGGTGGTACTGGACCTGACGACACTGCATCAGAAAGTGGGGGCGGGTGGGGGGAGGATGGGAATGCAGGCAGTAGAATGGACCGGAATCTATCCCATGCTTTCCACGTCTCCTGAGAGTGATGCAGATGTGCTCTGGGGTTCATTTCAGAGGGTTCAACATGCATACATACGGACACTGTGGCCAGTGCTAGAAACTATAGGGTCTTCCCACCAGCAGGAGTCTGGGATCATTCTCCAAGCACTGTATCCCATTTCCTTTTCAGGAAGGAATTCTCACTTCCCTTCCTTAATTGCTCAGTCTGTCGGTCACAACCTGGCCCCTCGGTGGGGCCCCATCTCTCCAGACTCCTCCTTCCAAAAATCCAGTCTAAAACTTCTTAAGAGTTTAACTAGTTATCATCACTGAGAAACAGAAGACACAGAGAAGCCAGCACTGGAAGTTCTTCTGGAAGCTTGGTTCATACAGCCACTTCAACCCTGGGTCTCCAATCCTTTACTCCGAAATAGAGCCCAGGGGAGCTTCTTCAATTCCCATTAACACCTTCCTAACAGAAGGCCTCTCTTCCCAGAATATCATCATAATAAGGAACAGTTTTACTTCTTCAGCATCTACCAAGGGCTGCCAGCAAGCAAAGCATGTTACAGAATGTTATTGCCTTTAACCCAATCGATAGCCCTATGGCAAAATATTATACTTTCCACTTTGCAAGATCAAGAAAGTAAGTTCGGAGAGGCCAAACAATTATCCCCAAGGTCACACAGCTAGCATGTGGCAGGCCTGAGATTCAAGCCAGTGTCAGAAGGACTCTAAAATCTGAATATAAACGTACTGAAAATCCAATTAGAGCAGAAGAGCAGGGCTGAACTCAGGTGACAAGTCCTATGACGTGTATAATGCACACTTCTAGCATCTCCACACTCAGCCAAAGCTCCTTTCTTCCAGCTCACCCCAGCGTTTCCACCGGGTCCCTAATGTTGAAGTCATAAATTCTGACTATCATTTTAAAGTGTGTGCACAGGGAGGACGTGTGCGCACGTGTGAGTCTACCCAGAGTTTGAGTCTTCCATAAAACACTTGAATGATCAGCAACCCTAGAAGCCGATCGTAATTCTAGTCATGAGGTGTACCAACTGGCATAACTCAGCGTTGAAAAGGCTCCCTCTAAATGGATTAAGTATGATTGAACGATGCAGGTTCTCCCCAGATATAAGCCGGGTGGAGGTGGATGGGGAGTTCTGGGAGGTTCGGTTAATTCTTTCCAAGTGCGTCCATTGGATTCCCAAGGATTCTCTCCATCCTGGAAGAACTCAGATCAACATTCTCAATCAGAAATAACACAGGATCGGTACTAGACAAGCAAGGTGTTTCTCTGATGGCCATTTTTCTAAAAGATCTTACACATGTGCTCATAGTTTTGCTTTTCTCTATTATCGGTTTTTAATCGAAGCCCTAGACTCCCATGCTCTTAAGAGAAGTTCATGGTGTAAAGGATCCACACCACACGCGGCTCTGCACCGTTTCCCTGGCCATCAGTGCATCCTGGAGACTGCGTCACACCTGTGTGTCCCGTGCAGTCTCCTTCTTTTAATAAGCATACTGTGTCCCTCCTGTGGAACTGTCACGGTTTCTTTAACTTGTCTCAGGCTGATGTACACTGAGGTAACTGCTAATCCTTTGCCATTAAAAAATAAAATAGAACTTGAGTATGTGTTTTGTTGCACAAATGAGATTTCTGTACACCTAACGTGGCTCTAAGTGTGGGTACGTGCTCATCTTTAGAGAGGTGGCACTCTCCAATGCTGAAAGAAGGACCCGGGACACCTGGGTGGCTCAGTCGTTTGAGCATCCAACTCCTGATTTCGGCTCAGGTCATGATCTCGGGGTCATGGAATCGAGCCCTATGTCGGGCTCTGAGCTCAGTGGGGAGTCTGCTTGAGGATTCTCCCTCCCTCTGTCTCAGCTCCCCACTCTCTCACACTCTCAAATAAGTAAATCTTAAAAAACAGAAAAGAAGGACCCCCGATGAGACATATAAGTACACCTATAGAGAGCGTGAGCATTTGAAATGAAATCTGTCCCGAAAATTGTATAATGCACGGTTACTGCCACTGTCCTCCTCCTGAGTCGGAGGACCCATGACCACAGACAATGCAAAGATACATAGGATCCAGAAAGCACCGTGCAGTTAAAACATACATCTCTACTTGGCAACGGCACTGAGAAATTAAATGCTAAACCTCACCTGTGGTTCGTGTTGCATGGGACATTAACATAATACAATTTAGACACAAAAGCAATCTTCAGTCAGAGAGGAGACTGATCACTGCCAAAAACATTTCTCCTCTCGCCGCAGATGAAGCCATGAATCTCCCCCGTGACTGAGATTCTAGGTTCACTCAAAGAATGTGGTGTCTGTGTGTGAGGGCAGGGAGAACTGGGCATTCCCTGACACAGTTGGCGAGAGTGTAAATATTTACAGAAGCTTCCAGGAGGGAAATGTAGCAACGTGTACCAGAAGCCTTAAAAATCATGCTCACTGCTCACCTTCTGACCCAATAATTATGTGCCCATGTATGCCCAGGAAATTACCCTGAGAGTGTGTGTGTGTGTGTGTACGCGCACACATTCTGGACCCATCTGTTCACTGTGAAGTGGGCTAAGGAAACACAGAAACTATGTGGTATCAATTAAATACATGTAATACAGCCAAACCATATCAGGAACTACATAGCCAGTAAAATTCATGGGGTTAAAAAAAGGTTAAAAAAAAAAGTAATTTTCAAACTGTGGGTCACAAATCATTAATGGGTCACAAAACCAGTTTTTGTGGGCCATCGCCAACTTTTTAAATGGGAGAATAGAAAATACAAGAGTGCGTTACACACAGCAAGAGTAAGTACGATTTCATGAGACTTTTTAAAAATGCATGTGTGTTTATGCTAGGTCATTATATAAAATGTATTTCTTACTGCAGGAAATAGTTTAAAAAATATTGAAAACCACTGTGGTAATAAAATCTTCTGTAGCACAGTAACGTGTCAACGTTCCGTGTTTAGGGAAAAAAAAAGTTTAAAGTGCTCGCTTCGGCAGCACATATACTAAAAAAAAAAAACAGTTTAAGAATTATATAGTCTAGGGACGCCTGGGTGGCTCAGTTGGTTGGACGACTGCCTTCGGCTCAGGTCATGATCCCGGAGTTCCGGGATCGAGTCCCGCATGGGGCTCCCAGCTCCACGGGGAGTCTGCTTCTCCCTCTGACCTTCTCCTCGCTCATGCTCTCTCTCACTGCCTCTCTCTCAAATAAATAAATAAAATCTTTAAAAAAAAAAAAAAAAGAATTATATAGTCTGATCCCAAATTTGAGGTAATACTGATAATCAAATATATACACGTTTCTGTGCAGTCAGACATTGTGGCCAATGCAAGAAACCACAGGATTTAGGGAGGCATGTGATTTTTCCCCATGTGCTTGTGGTATTTGCTAGATTTCCTGTAATGAACAAGTATTATAACCAGGAGGGGAAAAAAAGCGAAGGCTGCACTGCAAACGTCTTTGCAGGAAGGAAACCACCAGCTTCAGTTGGCTCCTATGAGTTGGTCACAGGTGGCAGAATGAGTGAATGAGACAGACAAAACAGTTGCAGCTTCTGATACACTCCTGGGGAAACCCATCTTTCAGAAGTGCTGCGGACCAATGCACAGGGGCAAGCAATATGCTCCTGTCAAGGGGGGCACGGGAAGATAGTGGTTGTTCAGAATTAAAGGTATTGTGTGTCACTGACTCCCCGCACACACACCCAGGTGACTGCTCTTCCTAGAAAAAAGGAAGAAAGGAAAGGCAGGACGGAGTTGGGGGGTAGAGGGAAGGGAAAGAGAGGGGGAAAAAAGGAGAGGAAACATTTAAAAAAAAAAAAAAAAGCCAAGAACTTACTGAAAATGCCTGATATCCTTAAAAAAAAGAGAGAGAAACTCCAGCAGCAAGAGAGTATCTGATGAACCTTCCATTTATGACCGTGGGTCTCAGCCACCAAATATCCTTCTGGGGTTATTAAATTTTAAAATGCCCAAGTACTCAATAAACGTTGTTTTAATTCCTAATGAGTTAATGAAGTGGCCAGTGACCTGACCTCTTTTAAAATTAGATAAGGATTTTTATGAGCCAGATCTACTTCCAGTCCAGGTGGTGACTGCACTGGTAAGAAAACATAGTTACATTAAAAGAATAAATAAGGATGGGGGTGCAGCTTTAGTATGGAAACACAGTCATTAGTGACTTCATTTCATTTCCTGCTTTGCCCCTGTGGTGCCCCAGAGGTGGCATGCTCGAACCGCTCAACAGAAATGGAAGCTCTTCTGCGTGCATTCCATTCCTTCATTTTCCAGATCTTTCTCAAAGACAGATATGACCCGGTCCTCAAAATGACTATATTTGTTGTGGGATATGATGGCAGCTCTGGGATGTCTACGTAGTACTGTGGCTCTAAGTGTGGGTACACGCTCATCTGTAGAGAGATGGTACTCTCCAATGCTGAAAGAAGGAAAGTAGGTGACATGGAGGTGTGGGGTGATGGAAATGACCAGTAATGAGGCTCAAAACCCCCCTTCCCATGGCCACGTAGACAAGACAGGATTAACCAAATACTAGGAACAAGACGGGTAAAGTGCGCTACGCAGGGAGAGTCAAATCACTTCTAAGCTGAAATAAAAAAGCAGTGGAATGTCACTGGTCATATTTTAGGAATAAGAAGTGTGAAGGTGTTAGGCTGATGGAGAGATCGATCCTTTCGGATCTTCTTGGGAAGATCTGGGGCCAAGCTAAGGTGGCTTCATGGATCACATATGATTTTCAAAGACTATGTTGATAAAATGCATATCACTTTTTCAAGTCTTATGATCTTGTGTGTGTGTGTGTGTGTGTGTCTGTATTCCTAAGCATTTTGGAATGCACTGAAGATAGTGGACAGTTATAAAATAATCACTCAATATTAAGTAATAGGGTTGTTTGGTTGTTCACAATGGAATCCAATAAGAATTTGCAGAACTATGCTTAAGAATTATAAATATTTTAAACAAACTACCAAAGGCACTTGGATCAACTTGTCTATAGTCACATATAAGTGACTTCTCGTTTATTAAACATCTCTACATCATCATCTTTGCTTATTGGTATTTCCCAGAGCTTTGCATGTCTGTCTCATTTAGTCCTAATAGGCGTCCCATGATGTAGCACTGTTAATATCCCCATTTTACTAGATGAGGAAACCGAGTCACGCCCCAGTTCAATACCTCATTCAAGGCCCCACAGTCAACAGGTCATGTAGCCAAGACTCATAGCCACTCCATTGGCTCCAGAGCCTGTACTGCCCTACTTCCCCCTATCTACATGGCAGTCTAAATGTTTGGCCAGATGGCCCCTTATCCTTTCTCCCAAAAGCCAGTTGAAGTAGCTTGTTAAGATGCTCTGACCTTGGGGCACCTGGGTGGCTTAGTGTGTTAAGCCTCTGCCTTCGGCTCAGGTCAGATCCCAGGGTCCTGGGATCGAGCCCTGCATTGGGCTCTCTGCTCAGCGGGAAGCCTGCTTTCCCCCTCTCTCTGCCTGCCTCTCTGCCTATTTGTGATCTCTGTCAAATAAATAAAATAAAAAATATTTAAAAAAAAAAAAAAAAAAAAGGTGCTCGGACCTTCCCCAAGTCACTCTACCCATATGCCCTTGCAGGGTTCGTGTGAGTCACCAAGGTAATTTCCTACAAGGCTAGCTTCATTTCTCCCTAGCTAAAATGCAAAGCCAAATGAGACAAAAGAAAAGATGAAGAGGAGTGCTTTGGGTGCACTGTGTATTGGATATACACAAACAAAATGTTTCAGTAATGAATGGCAAGTGAGCACCTATCATCAGTTACCCCGTACCTTTGGTAGACCAGACAACCCTCCTGGAGAATTTTCAGAGACACAGAGAAAGATGCGCCCTATGTTCTGGGTTCTGTACCCTCTGAGATCTCACGGAGGCCTGCAGTTTAATGCAAACAATTTACACTGAAAGTACACGGCAGCCTGTTCATTTGGGGTTGGGGGGGAGATAGTCGATTAGTGTTCTTCTCCCAAAAAGGCTGGCTACGTCAACCCACTTGGAACAGAACCCCTTCAAGCTCTCGTCTAATAAAGTGGTGTTTCCTGGGACGCCTGGGTGGCTCAGTTGGTTAAGCGGCTGCCTTCGGCTCAGGTCATGATCCCAGCGTCCTGGGATTGAGTCCTACATCGGGCTCCTTGCTCGGCAGGGAGCCTGCTTCTCCCTCTGCCTCTGCCTGCCACTCTGTCTGCCTGTGCTCGCTCGCTCTCTCTCCCTCTCTCTGACAAATAAATAAATAAAATCTTTAAAAGGAGGGGGGCGTTTCCTGGGAGGGCTACACACTGCCAAACCACCATGCCGCTGGCAAAGGGTCAGAATCTTCCTTTAAAGAAAACTGGGCACATTAAAGAAATGTGGACACATATGAGCAACAGGATGTATAAAATCTTCGCTACATACTCTATGCCTCTCTTCCAATTTGAGGTTCCTTGTCAAGAGAAGGAAACTTTCGGGGCACCTCTGTGGCTCAGTCAGCTGAGCATCTAACTCTTAATTTTGGTCAGGTCATGATCTCCAGGTTGTGAGATCAAGCCCCCTGTGAGGCTCCATGCTGGCTGTGAAGCCTGCTTGGGATGCTCTCTCCCCATCTCTCCCTCTGCCCCTCCCCCACCAGGCCCTCTCTCATAAATAAGTAAATAAAGATAAGAGTAAGACTATTTCACCATTGAACATTTATGGACCATGTCTTCTCCCTCCTCCAAGCCTTTGCACACTCTCTTCCTTATGTCCCAACACTCAGCCCTGACCCCCGGGGCTCTTGCCCTAAATGACTAACCGACAGGTTCCCCCCGCACCTTGTCCGCTTACATCGCCTGGGATTCCCCTTCTTGTATTCAATCTTATACTCCAATATCTACAATGGTGCCTGGCACAGAGTAGTTAGTGAACAGATTCTTTTAAATAAGTGAATAATGTAATAAAATGAATAGGACTCATTTATGCCCAGTGGGGTAGAGAGAAAACACACCGCAGTCTTCCGGAAAGAATTTTCTCCCCAATGAAAGGCAAAAAGAGCTGCCTGAAGAATAAAACCCTTTTGTCACTCCTCTCTTCTCTTTTTCGAAAGGATAGGATGCCTACAGCTGCAGTCACCGTCTTCAGAGGACAGTGTGATGGGCATAGTTGAAAATCCAACAGGGCGGGCACGGCAGAGCGGGAAGAATGGCAAACAGCCTGAATGTTTAATGTGCTGGCAAACCACTGGACCCATCTCAGGTCCACCTGTCTGGGTTCCTTGCTAAGTGAAATTTAAACATCCCAAGTCATTGTTCATTAGGCTTTCTCTTGCTTACAGCCAAAAGCATGCAAACAGACACATTCCACACTTATTAACCTAAATTGTGATTGGCATCTGCTTGTCTGTCTTCCCACCTAGACTGTGAGTTGCACACGAAGACAAAGTGCCTTGTTATTCACCACCTATCTAGCACCGGTACAACTGGAAAATGGGGTTCCTTAAACAGATCTTAAATGAGCAGCTCATTTCCATCACTTCTGCCTCCCCAAGAACTCGATGCTGACCCGTTTTTACCTCAACTTTTAACGATGCTTTGGACATTGGATCTAGCATCCAATGTCAGAGTGCTAAGACAAATCTTCCAAAGTCAACTGTTACTCGGGGCACCTGGGTGGCTCAGTGGGTTAAGCCTCTGCCTTCGGCTCAGGAATGATCTCAGGGTCCTGGAATGGAGCCCCGCATTGGGCTTTCTGCTCAGCAGGGAGCCTGCTTCCCCCTCTCTCTCTGCCTGCCTCTCTGCCTACTTGTGCGCTCTCTGTAAAAAAAAAAAAAAACAAAAAAAAAAAAAACAACTTTAATTAAAAAAAAAACCAAAGTCATCTGTTTCTCCTCCAGCTTTATCTGAATCAAATGGACATTTTCAGACTTCTATTTAGAACCACTAGTGACACTCCACCTGACTTACCACTCCTTTTTTAAAATGCTTAGTTCCCTAAATCTGCACTTTTGTTTTCTAAATGTCCTCCTACATCTTCACTTCCTTTCCAAGCTCAGTGTTACATATTCTGCCCCCAATTTTATTTATTTTTATGTTTTTATTTTTAAAGTAGGCTCCACACTGGGTGTGGGGCTTGAACTCACAACCCTGAGATCAAGACCTGAGCTCAGGAGTCAGATGCTCAACCGACTATGCCACCCAGGTGCCCCTCCTCCCAGTTTTAAAGCCCGATTCTAACCCTTCTTCTCGTGCCTCCATATATTTGCTCCCTGTGCAAGATCATCATTGACCATGGCTCCTATTATCACCTTTACGTTGATAATTCACAAATGTTTATCTAGCCACATGCTCTCTGTTGAGCTCAGATACACTTACCCAACTACCCATTTGATATCTACGTAGAGATGTCTCAGCATCATCTCAAACTCAACATTGTTAAAACAGAGCTCATTACCTTCCCTGACTGATCAGGTTATAGAGGACGGAATCAGAAACCTACCTCAAGCTGGTGTACAACAGGAAAGGAAATGTATTGGCTCAAGTAACTGGAGATCTTTTGAACAGAGCTGGTCGCAGGCATGCCTGGATTCAGGAATTTCAACAACAAAATCAAGTCTCTCTTTCCGCCTCTCATCTCATCCCCTGTGCATGACTTGGTCACTAAGCCAATGCTTGTACCAAGCATGTTGCCAGGGGAGCTGGGTTTTCTGAAGGAAAATCTAACCCCAACTCATATGATGGTGTAAACATCTTTCTTTTTTTTTTTTTTTTAAAGATTTTATTTATTTATTTGACAGAGAGAGATCACAAGTAGGCAGAGAGGCAGGCAGAGGGAGAGGAGGAAGCAGGCTCCCTACTGAGCAGAGAGCCCGAAGCGGGACTTGATCCCAGGACCCTGGGATCTGACCTGAGCCGAAAGCAGAGGCTTAACCCACCGAGCCACCCAGGCGCCCCTGTAAACTTTTCTTCCAAGGAAGAAGGTACAGGGTATGCTGACCAGATGAACTGGGCACATATCCTCATCTACCCCAAGCCTGTATCTTCTTGTGGTCACTGTCTTGGGGAACACAATGCTTATTCCCCAATGCAATCATACAACCCAGAAACCCAAAGGAGTTTCAGGCTGACTTCCTTCTCTCCTATCCCCCAAATGTGTAAGCCAACACCACATCCTTGCGATTTTATCTCCCAAATACCATCCAACATCATCCAGTCTTTTCCATCTTCACCACCACCTCCCTAGTCTAAGGCACTGGTCATTTTTTTCCCTGGCCTCTATATAGACCTATCCCTTGTCCCTCCACCCCAATTCCCAACGCGGCCATGTCAGCTCTCCGCTAAAGCCACTGAACAGTCGTCTGCTTCTCCTAGGAAGAAGCCCCAAGTCTTTCGCGTGTCCTGGAAGTCCTTGCACACCTGTTCCTTCCAACCTCACTCCAAGTGAGGCATCTTAATAGCTTCGATCTCTTGCTATTTGCTCAAAGTGAATGCGACGTTACATTATCTCACGGTGCAGGGTACCTGCTCCTTCATAGCACTCCTTATGCCCATAGTTTAACATCAATTATTTACCATGTTTGACTAGCTCATCTTCCCCACTGGAGGGCAAGTGCCACAAGGGCAAGAATCCACTATTTTTGCTTACCAAGCACAGTGCCCGGCATGTTGGCAGGCAACGGGGTAGGGACTGAGAAATCAATGTTTCTCTCAAGAATTTCTGGCGAACACAGAGATTATGAGTACAGATTCTAGAAATCAAAGAGGTCAACGTCTTAAACCAGTCAAAATAAGGACAACAATAACGGTTCATAAGATGACTTATCTATGACACTTAGCACAATGCCTGGGACGCAGAAGGCAGATGTATCCACTAAGTTTAGCCAAGAACAGCTGAAAACCCAAAATACCATGGCTTACCCAATACAGCAATTTCTGTTTGTCACATCCAGAGGGCTCCCCGTGGGCCCCTTCTATCTGTTGCTCCATCATTCTCAAGCTGGGACTTTCTTACCATGGTACCAATTACTGTTCAAGCTTCAACTGTGGTCCACACCAAAGACAAGAGCATCCCCAATAAGGAGTATTTCCCAGAAGTCACAGCCAGGACCTACTCCCAAATCCCACTGACTTCAGCATAACCTTATCGGCCAACATCAAGCAGAAAGAAGGCAGGGAAATAGAATCTTGATTCCAGATTGCTGTGTGCCCAACAAAAACAGAGAGATAAACAGTGGCCTTGTTCACAGCAAGACAGTGGAGGGAAAATGCTTCCATGGAAATTAGGCATGTTATGTCAAGGAGGCCCTCCATCAAAGATTATATGAGCAAATGCGAGCACAGAGGAACCATCCATGGCAACTTGCCTTGTTGTAGTAACAGGTGCATAAAAGTGTCTGGGAAATTCTAAAAACCACCACCACAGCCATACCATAGGCAACTCTCCTTAATCCCCGGCCCCCAGTGAAACTGTTCAGCTCTGGTCTTACCCAAGCTCTGCCGATCTCTTCTCCAGTCACGTCGTGAGAGAAGCCTTCCGAGGGCCGTCCCATCACGGGCACAGGCCCGCCTCGGGATCCGCCTTCTGACGCGAGAAGCAACACATGCCACGCTGGACTTCTCAGCGCCTGCAGAATACCCCGCAGTGCAGGTTGGGGGCAGGAGGACCCCAGCTCCGCTGCAAGGGACAGACTAAGGGCCTCCCCATCTGTCACAAACCACCACCCCAGAAATCCAATCTTCCTCTAGAGCTAAAGCAATCCTGTCACTCCACTTCAACTGGCTTGGGAAAAGTTGAAAAAAAGAATCTTTGGCCTCACTGTGAATTCTGAAGTCTTAACGGAAAAAATGATCCTGCGGCAGTTCAAAAAGAAAAAGGGAGTATTTACTTTTGTTCCCCTTTCATGCCGAGGAGAAAGGAGCACTGAGTGTTATTTTGATAACAGAAACTAACCTCTCAATAAGAGTACCCAAGAAGGATAACCACACTCAAACGGCTGATTTTCTTTCATCTCATGGTAATTGTACATGGAATCACCATCCTTATTATTACAAGCTTTTATCAAGAGCCAGTAGGTACCTGGGCACAAAAGGAGCTGAGTTTTACTAAATCTACATCATTTCTCGGAGACTGCATGGAAATCTTTCCCAAGAACTTAGAAAGAAGATGGCCTTGGGACAACTTATCAAAATATATCAAATTATATCGAGATTTTTAAAAGCACACACTCTATCCCGTTTCCTCTGCAGAGGCAGTCAGGAGCACGGAATACCCATTGTAGCTTTGTCTACAAAAGCAAAGGATGGAAATCACAGAGACATCTGTGAAGAGGAGAAGTTAAGTATATCATGATACAACCCTACGAGGAAGTACAATGTCGAGATGATGAAGGAGTGAACCTGACCTCTATGCAGTGTCATGGAAACAGTGCTCACCGTCGGAGGACTTTGGAGTTAGCAGGTCTGGCTTAAGGGTCTCCCAGTTCTGTGCCCTTGAGCTCTGACCTCCAACATCTTTAAGCTGGAGTTTGCCCTTCTGAAAAATGGGGTAACAATGGGACAACAGCGTAGGGTCGGGCAAGGATAAAACACAGCGCTGAGCCTAGGAGGGGGTGAGGAGCTAGGGAGGGCTGTGAAGAAACTACAGTGCCATGGGGCGTGAAGAGCATCAGTAACACCATGTTGATGTCACTGGGCTGTACCAGTGACCACACCTTATTCTTCCATATTCGTATTTGTGGAGGAAGGAAACACAGCCGACCCACTCACCATACGCAATGGCTCCCTCCTGGGAATGCAGTGCAGGGAGTGGGACATGAGCAGTGGAAAGAGGAAAGGTCTTTCGTTCTCTTTTTCATGTATTTATTAGGGTTTTACTTCTAATACCAGCTCATGTTACTTTTACAATAAAGTTGGGTTTTGGTTTTGTTTTTGTTTTTTTTTTCAAGATTGGCCTCTAGAAAGTCAGTTTTAATTGTATCTCATAACAGATTAGAGCAAAGATATGCAAAGTCCTTGGAAGGAGACTCTGAGCCTTGGGGAGTTGATATAACTCGAATGGAAATAGTAAGGCATCCAAAGGCTGTGACTCCCTGGGAGCTGGGGGTGGGCATGTCACAGAGTCCCAGCAACAGTTCAGAAAGAATAGGGACAGCAGAGTTGCTCAAGATATCCAAGCAGCTGGCAGGGGGTTGGGAATTTTGGCCCTCAGAGCCACACTTGCAAATGTGTCCTCTGGGTTCGTCACCTGGCTTTTGCTCTGTGTTATGAGCTGAACTGTGTTCCCCCAACCACCACCACCAACAAAATTCATGTGTTCAAGTCCTAAATCTCCAGGCCTCAGAATGCAATGGTATTTGGACAGGGCCTTTTAAGAGGTGATTAAGGTAACCTGAAGTCATCCAACTTGACTGGTGTCCTTATAAGAAAAGGAAATACAGACCCAGACACACAGAGGAGACCAAGCAGAGACACAGAGAGGAGAAGACATCCATCCACAAGTCAAAGAGAGAGACCGCAGAAGAAACCAACCCTGCCGACACCTTGATCTTGGACTTCCAGCCTCCTGAACTATGAGAAAATAAATTTCTATTGTCTCAGCCTTCCTGGTGTGTAGTACTGGGATGGCAGCTCGAGCCGACTAACACTCTACTGGGGATTCTTTTTGCTGTGTGGGAACTTCACATTTTCTAGGTGCAAACTCCTCAGTCTTTACCTTTATGGATTCAGAGTTGTCTTATTTATTTAGTCATTCATTCATTCATTCAGAGAGGGAGTGGTTCAGGGACACAGGCAGAGGGAGGGAGAGAGAATCTCGGTCAGACTCCATGCTGACCCAGGGCTTGATCTCATGACCCTGAGATCATGACCTAAGTCAAAATCCAGAGTCAGACGCTAAACTGACTGGAGCCACCCAGGCACCTCTGTCATTTTTTTTTTTTTTTAAGATTTTATTTATTTATTTGTCAGAGAGAGTGAGCACAGGCAGACAGAGTGGCAGGCAGAGGCAGAGGGAGAAGCAGGCTCCCTGCTGAGCAGGGAGCCTGATGTGGGACTCGATCCCAGGACACCGGGATCATGACCTGAGCCGAAGGCAGCCGCTTAACCAACTGAGCCACCCAGGCGTCCCACCTCTGTCATTTTTTTATGTAAATCTTGATTTGAAACAACTCTGCTAGAGTGCCTTGGTGGCTCAGTTGGTTAAGCACCTGCCTTTGGCTCAGCTCATGTTTCCAAGGTCCTGGGATCAAGCCCCACAGGGGTGAGGGGGTGGTCTCTGCTCAGTGGGGGAGCCTGCTTCTCCTCCTCCCAGTTCATGTTCTCTCTCACTCTGTCTCTCTCTCTCAAATCAATGAATGAAATGTTAAAAGAAAAAAAAAAATGAAAAGACTCTGCCATCCCATATTATTCAGATACAGCCATACTGCCTTCTAATACTCATCAGTTTTGGTGCTCTCCCTGTACCATGCTCCCTTCTGATTCATTCTTTACATGCAATTTATTTCTGTAACTTGTGTGTGGTCAGGCCCTAACTTTTTGGAATAGCCCATGATCTACATTACTTTTATAGTCATAAAAATGTTAAAATTCTATTATAGACACAGAAAGCCATGATACACTTTTAGGTGAAAAAAGTCCATTTTTAAAACATATATACATTTCTTAAAGAAAATGATTTATATATACTTTGTAAATAATGAAAAATGTATGGTTATACATATACTAAACTACTAGGAATAGTTATCTTGGGTGGCAGAGTTTTTTATGCTCTTGGTATTTTTGAACTGTCTTCTCTGAACACATATTACTTAAAGAGTAATAATTTAAGTGAAATCCTCATATGGGTCAGGTGCTCTGCCCAGTGCTAGGCAATCGGGAAGGTCTGCACAGGATTGTGACCTAAATACAGAATTTGATGGGGACACTCTGGGATTCAGAGCAACTCACATTAGGTTCAGGGTGACCTTGGACAAGTCACTGAATTTTCCCTACCTCCTGTATAAAATAGGGATAGTAAGCATAGCTCCTCTTCTCTCTCTCTCTCTCATGGGGTGGTCATGAGGGCTGTTATTTGCGGAGAAGGTAAATGAAAGCTCTTGGCATAACAAGCATCCGACCCACAGTGCCAGGACGTTTCTTACAAACGCAAAGAAGGGCAAGACCTATGGAACAGCAGGTGCCCATTGGCAGGATGCAAGGCAACTCCATAAACGTGATTCATTAAGTGTAACTGGGGAATAAGAAAAAAAGGAGCCAGGCTTCAGAGTTCTTCTGTTCCATGTCAGCTGGCTTGCATTTTTTTTTTTTTTTAAGATATTTATTTAAGAGAGAGAGAGAGAGAGTACAAGCTCATGAGCAGGGGTGGGGGGAGGGCAGAGAGAGGGAGAAGCAGTCTTCCCACTAACTAGGGAGCCGGATGTGGGGCTCGATCCCAGGACCCCGAGATCATGACCTGAGCTAAAGGCAGACACTTAACAGACTTGAGCCACCCAGGCGTCCCCTGGCTTGTATCTTATCGATACCGGGGTGTTCGCATCACAGAGCTCTATAACTAGGGAGTGACAGGATTACCAAAATCAGAGCCAACAGACCTTTCATGAAAACCCTTTCCAAATGCAGTTGCCCACCTCAGGGGGGAACAAAACTCATCAGGAGCAAGAATGTGGCCATGATGTCACCAGCCCCTCCCTGCAGAGACATCACACAGCCAGGGCAGCAGATTGGAAGCACGATGACAGTGAAGAGATGCTCTCCAGCCCTCACACTGCCTTGAAATAGCCAAGGCTGAAGGGATTTTTTTTTTTCCCTCCCCTTCTTCTTAAAAAAACATACAGCCCAGGGCAATCCTCCTACCTCGGCTGCCCCACATCCAGAAGGGGTAGCTGAGTCACCAGGTCTCCCGAGCTGCCAGCTCCCAGCAGGGCTCGGAAAATCAATATCTCTCTCTGAAGTTATCCAAAGTGCTGAGACCTTTAAACCAAACTCCAGTAGGTAAGGCATTATCAACAATCTTTCACAGCATTAGAAGATGTGGGTTTATTTCCCAAACAGCCTCGAAAGGCGACAATGAAAGCTATTCTCCAAGATGCAGACGTGGGGAATTTGGCTGCCAGAGTGGTTCCCAGAGAATCACATCTCTGTCTGCAGACAGACACGGAAGACAGCTGGACTCCGCATAGGTGTGGACACAACAGTGTCTCAGCATCTCCTCTCTGAGAGGGAGCACGGCATGTGGCTTCAAGAAGGTAACACCTTCTGGTCAACACTGTTCACCATCAGGGAAATGCAAATCAAAACCACAAGGGGGTATCACCTCACACCTGTCAGAATGGCTAGGATCAAGAAACAACAAAGGCTGGCAAGGATGTGGAGGAAAAGGAACCCTTGTGTACTGTTGGTGGGAATGAGCACTGGTACAGCCATAGGGGAAGACAGTATAGCGGCTCCTCACAAAATTAAAAATGGAATTACTATATGATCCAGTAATTCCACTGCTGGGTACTTTACTCAAAGAAAACAAAAGCATTAACTCGAAAAAATAGATTCTTCCTACGTTTATTGCAATATTATTTACAATAGCCAAGATACGGAAGTAACCCCTCCACAGATGAATGAATAAAGAAGAGGCAGTATATACTTGCAATGGAGTGTTACTCGACCATCAGAAGAATGAGGTCTGGCCATTTGCAACAACATAGATGGAGCTAGAGAGCATATGCTAAGTGAAATAAGTCAGTCCTAAAGACAAATGCCATAGGACTTCCACAAATGTGGAATTTAAGAAACCAAACAAAAGAACAAATGCAGAAAAAAGGGGACGAACGATAAACCAGACTCTCAACTACAGAGAACAAAGTGATGGTCACCAGAGGGGCAGTGGGCAGGGGGATGGCTGAAGCAGGTGATGGGGATTAAGAGTACACTGATCATGAGCACTGAGGAACGTATAGAAATGTCGAAAATCATTATATTGTGCACCAGAAGCTAATTTAAAACAGTAAGTCAAATCTACTTCGAAAGAGTAAATGAATATATAAAAATCGAACAACAAAAAAAGAATGCACGCCAATGTTCTTCCCCTGTCTGTGCCTTACTTCCCACAGACACTACAGCAATCTCACTCAAAAGGGGTTCCGGTGAGGATTAAGAAAGATAAGGTGGGGGGCTGCCTGGGTGACTCATTTGGTTAAGCAACTGCCTTCCGCTCAGGTCATGATCCCGGAGTCCCAGGATCGAGTCCCGAATTGGGCTCCCAGCTCCATGGAGAGTCTGCTTCTCACTCTGACCTTCTCCCCATCATGCGCTCTCTCACTTTCTCTCTCAAATAAATAAAATCCTAAGAAAAAAAAAGAAAGAAAGAAAGAGGGGCGCCTGGGTGGCTCAGTGGGTTAAGCCACTGCCTTCGGCTCAGGTCATGATCTCAGGGTCCCGGGATTGAGTCCCGCATCGGGCTCTCTGCTCGACAGGGAGCCTGCTTCCCTCTCTCTCTCTCTGCCTGCCTCTCTGTCTACTTGTGATCTCCCTCTGTCAAATAAATAATAAATAAAATCTTAAAAAAAAAAAAAAAAAAAGAAAGAAAGAAAGATAACGGGGAACAGGAATGCACTGGGGGGTTCTCTTTACATCATGGAAACCCCCAGAGGAAGTTAGCTACGGTTAGTATGCCAAAGCAGACCTGCTGGAAAGGAGACGTAACCAACATTAACTTACCGCCTAATCCATTCATGTTTCAATTTTGCCTGCTTCTCAAAAAACAGAGTTTGTCAGAACTCTTCAGAATCCTAAAATAAGTCACGAGAAATCTGGAAGAGAACGGTCTTCCTGAAAACAAACGTTCATAGAGATGTGCCTGACTGGTTGACCAGCAGGAAAGTATTTCTGTGTTTCCTTCTTACTTCTCATCCAGCAGAAAAACCCTGAAAGAGAAAAAAGGGCCCCGGGCCTTCTTTTGGGGTGGAGTGAGGGAAGAGCGAGGCTCCCACTCCCAGGACACGGGAAGGGACCCTGAGGCCAAAGGGGGATGTGGACAGTGTCAGGGAAAGCTGGAAGGCATCAAAATTCCAGAGTCACCCTCAAAACTGGCCTGGACCTCTTAAGTGACACTGGAGTTTCAGAAGCTCCAGGTCCCCAAGTTTCCAAGGAATCCCTGCTGAGGAACCTTCAAAAAGACCCTTTGGGATACAATTTAAATTCACAAGAAAACCCCACTATGCACTAGTCAGAGTCCCCCAGACGATACACAGGTTCCCATTTTCAAACTAGCATCAAGATGCTAGATTGACAGAGGAATTTTTCTTCCCAAAATGTGCACTTCTTTTCATAAAAAGGCTACCAAAAGCATAAAAATTAAAGCACACCTCATCCCTATCACAGGCCTTTACCCTTTTCTTAATTTAATTATTTGGCAGAGAGAGCGAGAAAGCGAGCACAAGCAGCAGGAGCAGCAGGCAGAGGGAGGAGGAGGAGAAGTAGGCTCCCCACTGAGCAAGGAGCCCAATGTGGGGCTTGATCCCAGGATCCCAAGATCATGACCCAAGCCGAAGGTAAATGCTTACCCTCCTGAAGCACCCAGGGGACCCTCACAGGCCTTTACTTGAAATGAAAAGAGTAAAATGACCTAGAATCAGGGCTGTTCCAGAAATTCTGGGCTGTCTAGTTATGTTAAGATTGATCAAATGCCAGATCATTTCTCCCTCTCTTCTTAAAGTGAATCTGAGCAGGAAGACTTCATGTCACTGAACAATTTCATTTGCTATTTGAAGAATTCTCATGTAAGACAGACAGTCCCTTTAAATTTTCCCAGACAGCTGCTAGGGGTTGCTAAGGAAGTGACAGAAATAGAAAATATTGTAAATAAGTAATTAGTGATTTCTGAGGGGCAGGTTCTTTGGATATTTTTTTCAGGATTTCCCACAATTTAGGTACAGTGGTGAGACGAGTTTCTCGTCTTGTTTTCCCTCCTCCTCTCTCTCTTTGCCTTTCTTCCTTTCCATGTTAAAGAAGCGTGCCGAGTCAGGGCACCTGGATGGCTCAGTTGGTTGAGCTTCTGATTCTTGATTTCAGCTCAGGTCTTGATCTCAGGGTCGTGGGTTCGAGCCCCACGTTGAGCTCCACACTGGGCTCCACACTGGGCACGGGGTCTGGGACTTTAAAAAAATTTTTTTTTAATTTTTAAAAAGAAAAGATGCCGAATCTTCCAGTTGGGGGAGGGAGGTCTGGGCCACTCTGAGCCCACCTTGATAGATACAGAACAGGACCCAGGCCTCCCATCTCCATGCAAGCTGGCGGAACGCTCTGTGAGCATGTTTTATTCGGTTGTACCTTGATGAAAGATTACATGGGAACAAAAGAGTCTTGAAATAGACATCTGGTGTTTTGGCACAAGCAACCACTTCCCTTCCTTGATAACCTCATTCGGGTTTTGCCCTGGGAAAATGCCCACACCTCCAACTCTGTCCCCACCCACTTCTGCTCAGTCAGGCAGTGCTTCAAGCCTGACCCCCTCTCTGACAACGAGGACAGGTCGCTGGACCTGAGAGATCCAGAGATAACATTTAAGCCCGAATTTTGTTTAAAGATTTTATTTACTTATTTGACAGAGAGAGAGAGAGAGAACTAGCAGAGGAAGCAGCAGGCAGAGGGAGAGGTAGAAGCAGGCTCCCCGCTGAGCAGGGAGCCCAACTCAGGGTGCAATCCCAGGACCCTGAGATCATGACCTGACCCAAAGGCAGATGCTTAATCAACTGAGCCAAGAAGGTGCCCCTAAAGCCCTAATTTTTAAGGCCACCCCAACCCAGGACTTCTCAGATACAGAAAGCACTGAATTCCATTTTGGTTCATGCTAAGTGCAGATTTTACCTGGAATTTCTGTGTGCTAAAATCAGAATAATAATAACGAATAGAAATTATAGCTAAAACCAAGTTTTAAGCCATGGGGAAGGACTTTCTTTAAACATGCCCTAACATTTTGTGATGCAGGACAAGGTCTTCCTCCTGGTGGATGAGAGGAGTAGAAACTGGAAAAAAGACGCAAGCCCCAGAAAACTGTGGAGCACCAAGGACAAGAGTTAACGGGAAACTTTTAAGAAGGAACTGTCAAGGGGCACCTGGGTAGCTCAGTGGGTTGAGGCCTTTGCCTTCGGCTCAGGTCATAATCTCAAGATCCTGGGATCGAGCCCCGCATCGGGTTCTCTGCTCAGCAGGGAGCCTGCTTCCTCCTGTCTCTCTCACTCTCTCTGCCTGCCTCTCTGCCTACTTGTGATCTCTGTCTGTCGAGTAGATAAATAAAATCTTTAAGGAAAAAAAAAAAGGGGGGGTGGTGCCTGGGTGGCTCAGTGGGTTAAAGCCTCTGCCTTCGGCTCAGGTCATGATCCCAGGGTCCTGGGATCGAGCCCCACATCGGGCTCTCTGCTCAGCACGGAGCCTGCTTCCTCCTCTCTCTCTGCCTGCCTCTCTGCCTACTAGTGATCTCTGTCAAATAAATAAATAAAATCTTTAAAAAAAAAAAAAAAAGGAACTGTCAACACGGTGATACATACGTGAAGGAGAACCAGTAGGTATGGAACAAACTCACTCTTTTGTTCTAAATAAGGAACTTGGTAGTTCTGGATGAGGTCATGGGATGTGCTGGTTGAAATCACCATGCAGGTTTCAGTTGCAGAATGGGTACTGCCCCCATTTAATGTCCGGCATGTGTGTTATAAAGATATTATCTAATATCAAATGTCTCAACGTTCCCTTATGGTAAGGTGGTATGTTCATGGTTCATCCATATCCAGATAGTAATAGCAGTGCTAGGAAAGAAAGACAAGTGCCACCTGGCAATATTCTTTCTGTATCTGAACACGAACAAAGAACTGGCTAAGAAGAAGAGAGAGTTCGTACCAGAGTCTGTTTGTTTTAAATACACCGTGAACATCTGCTTGATTGTCTGTTTACTGAGAGTGGACCTTCCATTTATTTTTAAAAATTTTATTTATTATGTAAGAGAGAGTGAGCACAAGTGGGGGGCAAGAGGCAGTGGGAGAAGCAGTCCCCCCCACTGAGCAGGGAGCCCGACTGGGGGCTCAATCCAAGGACCCAGGGATCATGACCTGAGCTGAAGGCAGGCACTTAACCAACTGAGCCACCCAGGCGCCCCAAGATTGAACCTTTTATAAAGCGTCTTATTTTATAGGGGCAAATACGCAGGGTTAACCCAGGTTGGAAGGAGCAAGGAGTTACTCGTACCTTTGATCTCAAGACATGCCTTACTTTCTTCTGACTCCACCTGTTTCCTAACCACCACCTAGTGGCAGAGCACTTAAATAACAGGGATAGCTGAGAGTTTCAGAAAGTATCTTTTAAGCATCTTTTAAATCATTTTGTGGCACCAGATCAAAATTAGGTCTTTCCTCCAGAATGGAGGAATGAAGAACCAGGAAATTAAGACACCAGAAATCTGGGTAGGGGTGGAGTAACTGTGGAATATAGATAAATATTAAGGGCAATAACATACATATACTAGCATTTTCCAATGAGTGGAGCTTTTACCAGTAGGAGTGTTTAAGATGAGTCTGAGTGGTCCAGGAAAAGGCCGTATTAAGGAGGAGGTGGTGGGGGAGCAGAAGGATCAAATAAAGAAAGGACACGAGCCATACAAATTATATAAGTAAAAGCAATACAGGTAGCTGGAGCGACAAGTGCAAAGGCCCTGAGGCAGGCCCATGTTTTGCTTCTTGGGAAGCTAGTGTCGCTCAAGCAAATGAGCAAAGAGAAGAGGCAAATAAATGTGGCTGGAAAGGTGGGCAAAGATCTGATTCTGTAGTGTCCTTTAATTATGGTCATGACTTAGAATTTCTAGGTTGACAAAAAGCCACTGGAAATTTAAAGTACAAGAGCGATAGTCTGGTTTATCTTCTATAAGGCTTACTTACTACAGTTGCTATGAGAAGAACAGACTACAGAGGGACAAGTGCAGGAGTCTACGTCAGCAGCATGGGGAGGGGAGGGTGGTACTGAAACAGGTGCTGCCAGATAGAAACATACATAGATACATACATGCATAGACAGATACAGGGACGCCTGAGTGGCTCAGTTACATGTCTGACTCTTTGTTTCGGCTCGGGTCATGAGATCAAGCCCTGCATCAGGCTCTAGACTGGGTGTGGAGCGTGCTTGAGAGTCTCTCTCTCTCCCTCTCCCTGTGCCCCTCCTGCCACTCAAGAAAAAGATACATACATATGTACATAAGAGACATTTATATGTACATAAATACAGGCATAATTACATAAATACATACATATGTAGGTACATACATAGATAAATGTGTATATATATGTATATCTCCACTTATACATACATTTATAGTAATGATATGGTCTTTAAAAATATCTTAAAAATTATTACTTTGGGGGGCACGTGGGTGGCTCAGTGGGTTAGAGCCTCTGCCTTCGGCTCGGGTCATGATCCCAGGGTCCTGGGATTAAGCCCTGCATCGGGCTCTCTGCTCAGCGGGGAGTCTGCTTCCCCCTCTTTCTCTCTCTGCCTGCTGTTCTGCCTGCTTGTCATCTCTGTCAAATAAATAAATACAATCCTTAAACAAAAAAAAGAAGCTACTTTTAAAAGATTTTTAAATGTTTAAAAAATAAAAATTACTTTTTATGTGTAAAAAAAAATCAATTAAGTCAAGTACCTCTATGTGGCCCAAAAAAAAAAAAAAAAAAACCTTGCAAGACTACTACTCATGACTGAAGTTTAGAGGACACTATACTCTTTTTTTAAATTTTTAATATTTAGGTTTTCCACTCTACAGTGTTCTTCTTGGTGATTTTTTTTTTTTTAAGATTTTCTTATTTATTTACTCCAGAGATGCGGGGAGGTGGGTATTGAGCAGAGGGAGAGAGACAAGCAGACTTGTAGAGCCTGATCCAGGGCTCCATCTCACGACCCTAAGATCACAACCTGAGCCAAAACCATGAGTCAAATGCTTAACTGACCCAGGCGCCGCAACACTAAACTCTTGATATCAAAATACACTAAACTCTTGATATCAAAATACGCTATCAGAGAACCAGCTAAATTTTATGTGTTCATCTAAAATTTCCTCTGATCTCCTAAAATAGTTGCGTACTCCATCTAAAAAAAAAAAAAAAAAAAAAAGCCCAATTTATTTGTATCAATTCATATCCCCTTTCCAACCAGATTCATCTCTGGCTAGAAGACAGAATAAAAGACACAGGAAGACTGAATTCTTGCGTTAATTACCTTAGAAGCCAGCCAACTGTCCCCCAGATCCCTTTTCTCCTCCTTCTCAGGCACAGTGACACCCAGTAGGGTCCCCAGACTGCTTTGTGGCTGGGATGTGGCCATGCAACCAAATTCTCGCCGACAGGATGTGGGCGCAAGTTACAGACGTCACTTCTGCCTCGGTGGTTCAAGAAGAAATTCCTTCCTAGACCTCTGTGCTCTGCCTTACTGGTGACAGCAACGTGTAGCTCTCATCGGGCAGAAAAGAAAAACCGTCCAAGGCAGGGGTCTTAATCGGAGATGGCGTTGAGCTCCGCAGCCCCCTCCAGCTCCCACGGGACAACTTGGCAATGACCGGATTTGGCTGCTAAAACTAACTACCGGCCTCTAGGGGACAGAGGTCAGAGAGGCTCTAATCACCCTACAATGCCCAGGATGTTCCCCGATGTGAAGATTTTCCTGGAGCAAAAAACGTCAGCAGTGCTAAGGTTGAAAAACCTTACTTGAAGGCCGTTTCTCAACCTTGGTACATAATCATTACCGAAGAATGTTATTAAAATGCAAATTCTGCTTCAGAAAGGACAAGATGGGATCTAAGGGTCTGCAGGTGTAATGAGCTCCCTGGGGGACGGTAGAGCAACAAGAGGGAAGGCACAGAACTTGGGTCTCTGAATGACCTCGGGGAGCACAGCTGTCCCAGCAGTCTACACTGACAGGCATATCCATGCTATGCAAATACAGAGAAGCTGCACCCCAGAACTCGCTGTTCTCAGCTTATGTCCCCTCCGAGTGACTGGTTGCCAGGCAGCACTGCCTGCTACAAACTTCGAATATCAGTTTACACTATGTAGGAGACAAATCATCTGTGGTATTTAAGCCACTGTGTGTCGAGGTCTCTGTGCTCTGGCACTTTCATCTTTACCCTAACTAGTCCAGCAACCATCTGCAAAGAGTGGACATTGACGCTGCTGTTTGGCGAGAGACAGAAAAGAGCCCCAAAAGTGATTATTTTTCAGAAACGGAGGAAAAAAAGTAAGAGAAGAAAAGAAATGAGAAGGGGACGCCAGAGATGCCCGAGGAGAGCATACTTCTGCATTAACAAATGACCACAAGCAGACTGGCTTCATGGTTCTGGGTCAGAATCCAGAAATGGGTCTCCATGGGCTCATGTCAAAGCATCATCAGACTGCATTCCTTCCGGAAGCTCAAAGGAAGAATCAATTTCCTTCCCTTTTCCCTCACTTCTAGAAACCGCCTGAATTCGTTGGCTTGTGGGTCCTTCCTCCATCCTCAAATCCGACAAGAGCAGGCGGAGCCCCCCAAGTTCTCTCCCTCTGCCTCCCTCCTCCACTTGAAGGGATCCTTGTGATTATGCTGGCCCATCCAGACAGGTGGGGACGATCACCATTCAAGGTAAGCCTTTTAGCAACCACAATTCCACCTGCAACCTAATTGCCCTTTGCTATGTGATCCATGTGATTCCGGAAATTAGAATGATGACATTTTTGGGGAAGAGGGCATATTCTTCCTTTAACAGCTTAGAACACGAGCTACTCCCACAGCCAGAAGGTGGGAAGTGAATATAAAGACTTGGGAAATGCAGAGAGGGTGCGCAAGAAAATGAAAATAAAAGGTCATTTGAGAGAAAACAGAGAGAATCTTCTGGGCACCTCCAAAGGTCACCACCTGTGAGGCAATCCTAAGAAGCCAACGTGCCCTCAATATAGCTTTTAATGATTTTCCAGTATAAAAGGACTAGAGGCAGGTAAGAGTAATGCAGAGTGATGTTCTCCAGGAATTCTGGGGGTCTTGATGCAGTCTGCCCTAATCAATGTTTGAAATCTGTACTACATAATAGTTTCCATAAATTAAACTTAGCCTAACTTTATAGGAGTGTCCTGAATTTCAGGTACTCCCTGGAGTGCAACATTTCAGAAAACCAATTCCCTGGGGGAATTCATGAAAACATGCACAGATTAGTAACAACGAACATGTGTAGACCACACAGTTCCTAGTACATCATCACTATCCTATCCTTGCAAAATCACTATGGTGTTCTTAAAGGCCATGATTCCCATTTTAGAGATGAGGAAACAAAGGCTCAGAGGCTAACTACACGTCCATGCACACCAAGCAAGGTCGACACAGAAATCAGACTCAAACCCTGAATTTCTGACTCCAGCTGCGGGCTTTCTTTTTCAAAACCCCACACAGCTACAGGGAGTCAGAGCGCCCTGGGACGAAGGCACTCGGGTAGTCTGCCTCTGCTTAAACATTTGATTGAGAATTGATCATTCATCCAGAGAAACATAATCCAAACCACTCCCGGGACATAATGGTCCCTCGGAAGTAATCCAAGCTCTTCTAAAACATTGTCACCTGGCTCGTGACAACCTGCCATGGGACTCCGGCACTGTCACCTGCCCCTCTGAAGTCCAACTCTCTTTACGGGCAAACGTGGGATAAGGAAGTATCCACTTGGTGAGGCTCCTGTGAGGGACACACAGATAGTGTTGTATGCTGGAGGGAACCTTTTGGGGAGACTGTCTAGCCCACACAGCTGGGTTGAGTGGGTTTCTCTTTCTTACACCCAAAATAGTCTTCCAAAAATAGTATTGTGAAAGAGCCTAGAACAATTCTTGGCCAGAGTTCCCAAGGAATGTGTGATTTCTTTTCAGAAGCCTGAAGTTTTACAAGAAAACTTAGCACATAGAAGGTACTCCCTTTTATTCATCAGTTCATTGATTCAAAATCAGTGGTTGGGGGCACCTGGGTGGCTCAGTCGGTTAAGTGTCCGGATTTCGGCTCGAGTCATGATCTCAGGGTTGTGAGATTGAGGCCCCCGTCAAGCTCCCTGACGGGTATGGAACCTGCTTGAGAATCTCTCTCTCCCTGTCCCTCTGCCCCTTCCCTGAGCTCGCTCTCCCTCTCTCTCACCCTCTCTCTAAAACAAAAACAGGGATGCCTGGGTGGCCCGGTCGGTTGGGCCGCTGCCTTCAGCTCAGGTCATGATCCCAGGGTCCTGGGATCGAGTTCTGCATCGGTCTCCTTGCTCGGTGGGGAGCCTGCTTGCTTCTCCCTCTGCCTCTGCCTGCCACTTTGCCTGCTTGTGCTCTCTCTTCAAATAAATAAATAAATAAAATCTTTTAAAAAAAAATTTAAAACAAAAACAAAAAACAAAATCAGTGATTCATTAACCACCATTATGCAGCACCTACTGTGCGCCAAGTACTGATCTGGGCACCGTCAAGGAAAAGACAGATGGGACCCCCGGTCCCTTGTAGTTTCCCTTTCAGAAAGAAGGAGATGTGTAATTCGTACGATTTGTGAAAATATATTCTGTGAAGAAAATAAAACAACGCAACAAGCTCAGAAGTAGAAACAGGTTTTTAAAAAACCAGGTAGTTGGGAAAAGTCTTTTTGAAGAGTTGGAATTTAAACCAACATGTGAAGGATGAGAAGACACAGGCAGGTTAGAGTCTGGGGGCAGAGTATTCTGGTGCAGGGAACAGAAAATAAAGCCCTTCAAGCAGGAACGAGCTTGGGCCCAGAACAGAAAGGAGCCCAGCCACTGCTCCGGTATGCTAAGACCAGACTCCCCTCCATCACCAACACCCAGCCTGTCCCATAGGCAGGCCAACCAATCCATCTGGATATGGGAGATCCAGAGTGTCTAGCAGGGAAAGGTGCACAATTATTATTCGCTTCCAGGCAGCTGCAGGACAATGCTTCTGGGAAAAGGAGTTTTGAGACGAGTTAAATGAGATGCTGTGTTTGGAGCCAAGGACTTGGGTTTGAAGCCCAACTCCACATCCTAAGCCAATTACTTGAACTCTGTGCAACTCAGTTTCCCTTACCTGGAAAACACGGGTGATAGCAGGACCCCTGTTCCATGGTTCCCATGAAGACTGAGTGAAGCCAGTGCCGGGAGCAGAGTGTGGCCGTTCCCACCACTGCTATGGCCCCTCTTTCCCACCAAACCTTCATCTCCCTGTTCCACTGAAAACAATGATT